>NC_137896.1:53797403-54397403 GCF_963455335.1 Martes martes | reverse complement strand
GGGCTGCATTCCTGCCGTTGGTGGGCGAGTCAAGCTGTTGCCAAAATTCAGGTCCATGAGGCTGCAGCACAGAGGTCCCCATCTCCCTGCTGCTGAGTGTGGGCTGGGAGCTCCCAGAGGCCGCCTGCAGGCTCTGGCTCAAGGCCACCTTCAGAGCTAGCGGCCATGGGTCAAGTCCTCCTCACACTTTGAATCCCCCTGACCTCCCTAATGCCTGTGGCGGTGGAGGCATCCCTGATACCAGATCTCTCCAATAAGCTCCTCCACCTGCTGCCGCTGCCACTTTTCAATATTCGTGATTATGTGGGTCCACCCACATAATCCCAGATAATCTCGATGTCCTACTGCTGCCGGCTGATTCATGACCTTAATTCCACTAGTGAGGACTTTCACTGCAGCACGTAGACTCCCACAGTCTGCAATTCTTCCTGTGAGCGCCCTATCATGTGTGTTACCTCAATTTACCCTCACAGCAAACCCACAATCAAGGATCTAGTCCGGGGGAATGTGAGCCAATATATCTACTACCTAGATCATCTGGGTCACCTCACAAACGACAGCCTAACCCTGAAATAAATCCCTGACAGATTAATCACATGTTTAAAAAAAATCACATAAACAAAAACACCGTGGCTCAATATTTCTCTATTCTTGGGACACTGAGAGCATAAAAGAAACTGAACAACAAATGGGGAAAATACACACGTGAGACTGTAATTATAAAATTTCAATAGAATTAGAAGGCAAAACCAGAATTGGGGGAAGGGGCAAATGTTTAATATATATCTACTGATTAATATCCCTCTTATGAAGAACTCCCATGAAAAGCAAATTTTTTTAAAAAGGTAAAAGAACTATTTAGATTTCTTTTGTGAATTTTAACGTGTTAGGAAAAAAATTAACTTTTTTATTCAAAGAACCATGTGTTTTCTATCAAATTAGTAAACTATTTTGTTAGTAGTTTTTGAAGATAATGCTCAGTGCTACTCCTGTTTGTGAAACAGACAACACTGAACAATGAGGACAAGGCATTTGGCAAAATTCACATTAAAAGTCTTTTATTAAGGAAATAAAGTTCAAAGGAAGACATGTTATAATAAAACATTGGAGAACATTTAAGGATAGGAGTAAATAAAGCACGGCATACCCATACAATAAACACTTCTCAGCAACTCTACCGTCCCTCCAAAATGTTCACTACCAGGCCACTTAGAGGAGCAGAACGCCACACCATCCATGCAGGAGGGGGAGGGCCAGGTGATGATTCTGGAGCCTGAAACCTGAGGCTGAGTCCTGGCCTGACCACTTAAGAGCCCTACAGCTTTGGGAAGCCCACAACCCAATGCCAGTTTTCTGCAAATACGCAAGGGAGGATGATACCATTTACCTCTCGGGGCTCTGGTCAGATTTCAGTGAGAATGAAAGAGAAGGTGGGTGACCCCAAGAGGCCTACTGAGCAAGCACCTGGTGGAGGTTCTCATCAGTACACCTTAGACAACCCCCCACTAGCCTCCTGAGGCTGTTGTAGCTGAGGGCCACACACTAGGTGAACTACAACACCAGAAACTTCTTTTCCCACAGTTCTAGAAAGCAAGGTGTTGGCAAGGCCACGCTTCCCTCAAAGGCTCTAGGGGAGAATCCCTCCTTGCCTTGTAGGCGGTCCTTGGCCTGGGGCTGTGTGGCCTCAATCTCAGCCCTGGTGTTTGTGAGACCAGCACTTCTCCCCAGGCATCTGTGGCTTCTCCATTCTGTCCCTTACAAAGACACTTGCAACTGGAAATATGGCTCACCCGGGGCATCCAGGCTGGTATCGTCTTGAGATCCTTAATTTTGTCACATCCACAAAGACCCTTTCCCCCACATAAGCTCACATTCGCAGGTTCTGGGGATTAAGACATGGAAATATCTTTTTGGGGACCACCGTCCAACCCACTATAGCCCCCAATCCCTGACTCCTTGAGAGTGGCAAAGTTACTGAGGCTTTAAACTCCTGCTGTGGAATATCACTGGAAGTAGCATTCCACACCAGCCGGCACCCTGTAGGAAGCTCGACTTCCACACAAGTGGGGCAGGCATCGGATGTGTTATGCAGTGGGGAGGGTCGTGCACTGCACAAGCCCTTCCGGAACAGCCCATGATGCCCAGAGCCAGGAGTGCTGGGGCAGTGCAGTCAAACACCCACACTGCCATCACTGCTCTTTATCACGGAAACTACGACAGTGCCTTGTACCCAGTAAGACCATTTCAGAAATGAGTCACAGCTCACACTCACTGTGGTCAGGGCAAAAGGCTCCGGCTGGGGGCTGGCAGCTCTGGGGAGCCCACGTACCAGGCTCAACACGCAGTCAGTGGCTGCTTTCTCTCACCTTCAATGTAGAGCGGCTCCACCACGTCGTGGTTAATGAGCTCAAAGTTCTCATGGCCGATCCAGTGTTCCACATTCCTCTTCCTGCCCGTGAAGAAGTTGTCCACCACAGTCACCTCATGGCCGTCCATCATGAGCTTGTCAGTGAGGTGGGAGCCCACGAAGCCCGCTCCTCCGGTTATCTGCACATGCCCCACGTCCCCAGAGAAAGCACAAGAGGACAGGGTGACTTTGGAGCAGCCACAATTTAAAACATGGGAGGACAGCAAGGAAGGAAGACACCAAGAGTTTACGGACAGCATCTTCGCTCTTCCTCCAGAACAAGTCGTCATACTACCACTGACTTCTAAGCAGCCTAAACACTAAAGCTACCACCCAGTCAACAGTGCAGAAAAGTAGTTTCAAGTTTCCAAATGTCTCCTCTCACAGAATTTTACATCAAAAAGTTCTTATTTTATCACGGAGAGACACTAAACATCACTTGTCTAATTCTAGCACCACTCCTGCAAAGTGGCAGAATGACTTTCTTTTAAAAAGTGACTAGCAACATGCAGAGATTCGGTGAAGTACCAAATCATACAGGTGGTTTTTTTTAAACTGGACACAAAAACATCATAAAAAAATGATTATCCTTCCATCTGCTTGTGGGAAAAAATGAGTAAGAAACAAGATACTGTTTGCAGATCAGAGCTCTAAGTGATTAAGTTCAACCATCTGGTCACTGTCTGAGCGGGAGCACGACTACGGTGTAGGATCCGCGGGCGGGACCCACTGGGACAGGATGCCGCTGCGGGGTGCAGGGGGCTGGCAATCTGTGCTTCCCAAACCTGAGCCACAACCAACATGAAGAGGCAATCACGACTGAAAGACACTGTTTAAACTAATAGAAAGGCTTTATTCAAATTACATGGTATAAGTGGAGGGGGCCAGAAAAAGCAGACTGCGTTCTAGGGAGGAAGGAGTGAGAAGAATGAACCCAGAAAGCAGAGCAGCCATGGGAAACCACCTCTCTGTCTTGTTCTGTTCTCTGCTCTGCCTTCTCTGCCATCAAAACTTGCGCTCACCTCACCCTCCTGTTCCAAACTGAAAGAATTAATGCCAGGAAAAAAAAAAAAAGCCAATTCTTCCAAAGCTCTTACTGGAAAAAAAAAAAAAAACCCAAAAAACAAAAAACAAACACAACACATAAAACCCTAGGTGTATGGTTTTAAAACATTTAGTTTGCCATGAAGTGCAGATAAAATCTGAGTAAGTCAAATGTTTACCACGGGTGAGAGCAAAGCAACCCGGGGCAAAGGAGGACCATTTGGGGGACAGGGAGGGGTCACGCCAGCCACGGAAGAACCCATCCACACCAATCGGACATTTGCATATGGTCTGATGACAATACAAACACAGCTGGGCCATGAACATCGTGGGTGTGGACTGCATGGCTCCAATCTTAGGCTGATTTGTGTGCTGAAACACACGGGCCAAGACTGTGACGGCAGTTCCTCTTCCTCATGATGTTCCTTGTAACATTTTCCTTTCCCCAGTTTATTTCCATCTGAGAACAAAATATGTAATGCACGTAACACACAGAACACGTGTGAACTGACTATCCATGTTATGGTAACCGGTCAGTCAGGAGCAGGCGAAGAGTCAAGGTACAGGCGGAATTCTTGAAAGCACGTGGGGAGTGGGGGACGGAGGGCCAGCGCCTCTCACCCCCATTTATTCAAGGGTCAGCTGTATCACGGTTGAGAATGCGGATGGCTGGAAGGTCCTGCTGCTCCACAGAGTTCCATCAGCTGTATTTATTATTTACGGAGAGCCCCATTTCCCAGATCCTCTGCTTTGCAAATAGGAAACAAGACACCCAGGGGATCAGAGTTTCTGACCACGATCCCCAGATCACTAGTGAGGACAAAATAAGCTCACAGTCTTCCTAATCTCATATTCTCTCCACTACCTGTAGATTTGTCTGGTTCATGCTTTACCCTCAGCCTGCCTACATCTCACCTGTATACCTGAATGATGACCTGAAGACAGAATTTTCAGGAAAAACACATGAATTCCAAATCTAGCTCCATGACTGCTTAACTTGAGGGGTGAACATTCATTTTATTTGGCCTTCATTTCCTTGCATTTTCCCAAACCTTCCACAGTTCATAAACCAAAAAAATTACATCTCTTTTCAAAGAAATTTGACCTTCTTTAATGTAACTCTATATCTATATGCAAATATTTCTTAAACTGAGATGTTCTGTCGCATGCTAACTTTATCTCCACACCTAAAATAACCGAGCAACTACTCACAGCCAGCAGAAATGCAGTATACTAAATTATACATGGTTGCCTCCAACATTTCGCTAGTTTTAGTGGTAACATAAACGTGTTGGAAGCACCTCAGCCTTGCTTGAAATGCATTTGAACTGTTTTTCTTGAGCAAGTGCCTTCTATCAAAAACACTTAAAGATTTATGGAACATAGCTGGGTGGTTATACAATGTCTCTCGCTAATCAATTTCAGCCCAATAGGTAAGCACTTCAAACAGAAACGAAACTGACAGAATCTCATCACTTACAAGCACACCCCCCCCCCCACAAAATGAATCGCAAAACCCAGGCAATACCCTTATGAATAACAAGGAGCTAACCCCCTAAAAAGATAGTAGGAAGAAAGGACAGGAGACACCTCTTCCAGGGGAACTGAATGGGTTCCAGGCAGCTTCGCATGGCTCTGCAGTTATGAGCTCACCTCAACTGCCTGTACTTTCCGCTCTTGTGGGAGCTCACAGGCCGAGAACCTGGTCCAGTTCAAGGGCAGCAATCAAACTCAGGCTGCTCGGTAAAGTCAGCAAGAAGAATGCCTTTGTAACAAACCACTTCTTTGTGCCAAGGCCCCCACAACCACTGAAAAGGCTTTGGGTTTTAGCAACAACGTGGCACCAGATGACTCTGAAATGTGGCTTAACCTATGAGACGGCCAAGGAGTGAAGGATGCTCAGCCCATTTATTGTGCTGATGTGAAAAGTGAAATAAATTCAGTAATACTCGGCATTGACGGGAAGATGATCCCACAGGGATATAATAATAATCCTTTCAAGGCTGTGCAGTGTTCATATGTTAATGGGGGGCATCAAATATTCTGATCATTCTGACATGTGGCAGCAGAAAGATTGGAAAAATTAATTTTTCTCTGCTGCTGAAGACACAGGTGTATTTCTCAATTCACGCTTAAGTGCCTACACGTTTTTAATATGGTAGAAATAATCCCAAAAGATGGGAGTACAAATATAACAGATGTTAGAGTCTGCTCAGGGTGAGATTTTCGTAACTTCCGGAAGAAAACGGAGATTATGGGTATACATGGTTTAATATGGATTCAAGACTAGTATTTCCGTGTTTGGGATACACAGTCCTACAGCTGAAATAGCAGGTAAAAGAACAAAAAAAACACCTTGTGTACCAACCATTTACATATCAAAGTCACAGATAAAACATTTCTTTTTTTTTTTTAAGATTTTATTTATTTATTTGTCAGAGAGAGAGAGAGAGAGAGCGCGCGCGAGAGCGAGCGAGCACAGAGAGACAGAGTGGCAGGCAAAGTCAGAGGAAGAAGCAGGCTCCCCGCCGAGCAAGGAGCCCGATGTGGGACTCGATCTCAGGACGCTGGGATCACGTCCTGAGCCGAAGGCAGCTGCTTAACCAACTGAGCCACCCAGGCGTCCCAGATAAAACATTTCTTATAGAGTGGCAATGTGAGACGTTCCACAGACCTGTCTCCCAGCAAAAGAAAGGTAACTGGTGAGAATTCAAAAGCCTAACCATTTAAAGTCTCCGGAAATTGTCCTAAGGGTACACAGCAAATGAAGAAACATTTATGCAAGAAAATCTACTGAAATTCAGTAAGAACAGAATCAGTGACACTGGAGCCATGGCCCACTCGCACCTTCTACCCTTCACCTCATAGTTCAGAGTGGGTGCTGTTAGCTGGGGCCAAAACAACGGTGCTCCCGGTCAAAAGATAATGGTATCTCACCAGATAGGGGCAGGCCACCCACACTTCTCATCCCCCCCCACCTCCCTGAGACACACAGGCTCAATTAGTGAGGCGTGAGCCAAGTGATTAAGCGAGACCTTCTTCCTCCAGCTCCCACTCCCGTGGCAGAAGCTCTATTCCAGGCATGGCACACTGTGACTGAGTAATGGGCTTGTGGTCACCCTTGCCCGGGCTCACTCACAGAGTGGATTCCATGCCCAGAAAGGCAAGGCAGGAAGACCAGGCGTACTGCTCCTGCCAGCCCCCTGCTTGTAAGCAGCAAAGTCACTCCCTCCTCTTCACAGTCCTGGCTCAGAGGTTTCCCTCTGGGGGATGAGACAGTGAATAAAAACACAGGAGCTCCAAAGCTCTCCCCAGAGAAAGAGACTTAATTTGAAAGAGAAAGTGGAGAAGTTCAAGCCTAAAGGTTATCTCAAAAACCCTGGAGATTTAAGTGGTAAGCAACAGAAAGGAGCCTGATAGTTCTAGGAAGACAAGCTTAGCCCCAGGCCAGCTAGTTTAGTAGTGAGAGCCAGGGAAAGACAGGCCCAAGAGTCCCCTGGGGGTCAGAGCAAACCTCAAAGACTGGCCTAAAAATCTACGGCTGCAAAGGGGCCAGAATTTAACGGGATCAGACTGAGAAGCAATTTATGCGAAGCATTGGTTACAGCACAGCTTGCTCAACTAGCAATTACTGGGGCCTACTGGTCAGTGTGATACCACACAAGCAGACAGCTTAACAGAACAATCAGGCTACGAGATGGTCAGTAAGAGCCTGCTAGAACCGCTGGATCCCAGGGTGACAGTGTCCGTCACCAAGGCTGTGGCCTCTGGGCAGCGACCATCAGAGTCCCATACTCCAGGGGAGCAGACATCACTGAAGGAGAACAGCCAAGTCACTAAACAAGTATATAAACACGAAAAAATAAAACAAGGCTTGGTGAAAGGGGAAAGGTACCCAGGGACCTGGACCCAGGAAAACCACCACGTGACAAAAACTGCCTATGTCAGGGCCCAGCTGTCACCTTCAACAGTCCTCAAGTCAGCCAGCATAAACAAGTTCGTGAGAATTACCAGAAGTAAACAGAGACTAAAAAGAGAAAAAATACAAAATAGAAACAAATGGAAATTTGGGGGTTGGTAAGTATAGAAAAACTCATGACAGAGAGTCAACAACTGATTGGATGTGGCAGAAGGAAGAAAGCAAAGCTGAGGATAAATCAAGCGTTTGTGCAACCTGAAGAGCAGAGGGAAAAAAGAAAGGGAAGTGGATCCCTTCAGACCAGTACAAGACACCAACAAACACACCAAGACGCATGTAATGGGAGCACCAGAAAGGAAGAAAGGGAGGAACGGAAAAAACAGTTGAAGAAATAATGGCTGAAGAGTTCCCCAGACTCATGGGACACATGAATGTACACATTCGAGAAGCTGCACAAACTCCATGCAAGGAGGATAAATGCAAACACAGATGCATGGAGTCAGATCATCCTAAAAATGCTGAAAATCAGAGACAAAGAGGAAATTCTAGAAGCAGTTGGACTGGGTTAAATACTGCCCTACAAAAGTTATATCCTTCTTAGAATCTCAGAACATGACCTTATCTGGAAATAGGGCGGCTGCAGATGTAATCAGTTGAGATCCGGTCATGCTGGAGTTGGGTAAACTGTGGATCCAGTGTGAGACACATGGGAGAACACCGTGTGATGATGGACACAAAGACTGGATGGATGTGTCTCTACAAGACAAGGAATCCAGGAACCAGTGGCAACAACCAGAAGCTTGGAGAAAGGCATGAAACAGACTTCCTTCTAGAAACTTCAGTGACAGCACGGCCCTGCCAATACCCTGACATCAGAATTTTAGCTTCCAGTAGTGGGAGAATTTCAGTTTCTGTTGTTTTAAGCTATGAACTCATGACTGTGGCAGTGGCCCACGGAAAGTAGACAGGAGACAAAGAAAAGGACTCCTCACGCACAAGGAACCCTCAGCATGACCAAAAGCCTACTGTCTATCTCAACTAGTGGGGGAAGCAGTGGGGTAACACATTCAAAGAAAAGAAAGAAAACTGTCAGCCAAGAATTTTATATAGAACTCAAACTTCTAAAACTGAAAAACAAAAACAGATACACAAAAAATGAGAGTATTTATTGCCAATAGCCAGCATATAAGAAAAACCAAACAATGTTCTTCAGGCTGAAGCCAAATGATCCCAGGCAGCATTT
Source organism: Martes martes (assembly GCF_963455335.1). Taxonomy (NCBI): domain Eukaryota; kingdom Metazoa; phylum Chordata; class Mammalia; order Carnivora; family Mustelidae; genus Martes; species Martes martes. Next base: position 54,388,790 of record NC_137896.1, on the reverse strand, counting down.
CCCACAGAGGAAAAAAGAGGGGAAGGAACAAATAAAGGAATTAGGTAATTATAAAAGACAATATATAATGGCATGCTCTCCTTTCCACTCTTGATCGATTTAAAGACCAAATTGTACAGCACAATGTGAACATACTGAAAGCCCACAGATCCATATACTTAAATGACACAATGATAAACTGTGTCATGTATATTCCACCATTGCCACAACAGCAAAAACAACTATATAAAATAATCTGCAGGGGCGCCTGGGTGGCTCAGTGGGTTAAGCCGCTGCCTTCGGCTCAGGTCATGATCCCGGGGTCCTGGGATCGAGCCCCACATCGGGCTCTCTGCTCAGCAGGGAGCCTGCTTCCCCCCTCTTTCTCTGCCTGCCTCTCTGCCTGCTTGTCATCTCTGTCAAATAAATAAATAAAATCTTTAAAAAAAAAAATAAAAAATAAAAAAAATAAAAAAAAAATAATCTGCATATTAGTATATTACTTGCCCTGTAAAATAAAAAAAGAAAATACATTTGCCAACAACAGCATGAAGAGGGTAGGTAGGAGCAAAGTTGTACTGCCATAAGGCAATGACATCAAAAGTTTACTCAAACCCACAGGAACAATGAAGGAAACTAGACAGGGAAATGAAGAGGATGATGTAACAAGTTCTGTAAATACATCTTTCCTCTCCTTTATTCCCTCAGCTTATTTACAAGATATAAAATTTAAAAATAATAAAATATAAAATAATTATAATAATGCACTGTGGCATTTGTAACTTGGACTAAAGTGATACATAGAATGCAGAAAAATGATATCACAAGAAGGGTTGGGTAACAGAACTATGTGGGAGTGGCATTTCTGTATCTCATTGGAATTCAGTATAAAGCTGAAGTAGAGTATCCTGAGATAAAATATAGATGGTAAGCACTAGAACAAATAGCAACAAAATGAATTTTTAAAATAAATAAAAAACAATTAGAGGAATTCAAATGTCACATAAGAAAAGATTTACTTAATGCATAAGAAAAGAAAAATGGAAGGCCGGAGGAACAAAGAAGATATGAGGCATACGGGAAACACAAAATAAAATGGCAGTTATAAATCCAACTATGTTGGTAATAACATTAAACGTGAATGGATTAAGCCAACCACCCAAAAGGCTCCCGAATTGGAAAATAACAAAACAAAACAAGGTCCAGCTATACTAAATCTTAAGGGAACACAGAAGACTGGAAGATACAATGTGCTGAATGTAAAAAAGTAGAACATACAGTTTTTTAGAAACAGTGAGAAAACTGGAGTGGCTATGATGATATCAGACAAAATAAATTTTAAAACAAAAAAATGTTAAGAGATAAAGTGTGGCATTTTATAATGATAAAAGAGTCAATCCATCAAGCAGATATAGGGGTTTTAAACATTTAGGCACCTAATAGGAGACCCAAGATATACACAAAGCAAAAGTTGGGAGAATTGAAGGAAGAACTAGAGATTTTGACAATAGTTGGAGGCATCAACACCTCACTCCTAATAATGACAGAACTATTAAGATTAGCAAGAAAAAGAAGGACTTGAAAAACATGCAATCCAGCTAGACCTAACAGATGTCTACAAAACACTCAACAACAGCATAATACATTGTCCTTTTTAAGAGTACATGAGGGGAGGGGCGCCTGGGTGGCTCAGTGGGTTAAAGCCTCTGCCTTCAGCTCAGGTCATGATCCCAGGGTCCTGGGATCGAGCCTCGCATCGGGCTCTCTGCTCAATGGGGAGCCTGCTTCCCCCTCTCTCTGCCTGCCTCTCTGCCTGCTTGTGATCTCTCTCTCTCTGTCAAATAAATAAATAAAATCTTTAAAAGTTAAAAGAAAAAGAGTACATGAGGGGAGCCTGCCTGGCTCAGTTGATGGAGGATGAGACTCTGGATCCTAAGATGAGGAACAGGACAAGGATGTCTGCTCTTCCCACTTCTATCCAACACTGTACTAGGGTTCTAGCCAGGACAATTAGGCAAGGAAGTGAACTAGAAAGCACCCTCCCTTATAAGCCAAAAGTTAAATTTCCATAACCTCAGATGACATAATATTGAACAGTACATAAAAAGTCCTCAGGAATCTACTCAAAACTATTAGAACCCAATGATTTCAGCAAAGTTGCAATGTATAAGAAAATACAAAAATCTATTGTATTTCTATTTACTTGCAATACAAAACATAAGAATGAAACTAAAAAACAATTCCAGTTCTGCTAACATCAAAAAGGATAAACACTTTAGAATAAATCTAACAAAAGTGTAAGACTTATACTCTGAAAACTACAAAAGGAATGTTAAAAAAATTAATGAAAACCTAAATAAATAGAAAGACACCCTGTGTTCAAGGATCGGAAGACAAGATGAAAATACCGCCCAAATTCATCCACAGATTCAATGTGGTCTGTATCGAAATCTCAAGTGGCTTCTCTGAACAAACAGATGAGCTAACCCTAAAATTTACCAGGAACTGTAAGGGATCCAGAATAGTCAAAACTATTTTGAAAAGGAAGACAAAGTGGGAGGATTCACACTTCCCAATTTCAAAACTTACTATAAAGTTACAGTAACCAAGACAGTGGTACTGGCATAAGGACAGGTAGGGTCAAAGGAACAGAACTACAAGTCTAGAAAAAAAATACTTTCATGTATGATCAGCTGATTTTTGACAAGGGTGCCAAGACAATTCAATGGGTCATGATTCGTCTCGACAGCTGGTGGCACTAGATATATACCCAAGAGAACCGAAAAACTATGTCTGCAAAACACTTGTACACCTATGTTTCATAGCCCCATTATGCACGATGGCCTCCAAGTAGAAACAACCCCAAATGTCCATCAATTGAAGAAATGGATAAACAAAATGTGGTACCTCCATAATATGGATTATCCAGCCACAGACAGGAATGAAGTACTGATTTGTGCTACAGAATGAATAAAGTTTAGAAACATTCTATAAGTTTAAGAAATCAGATCCTAAAGACCACATATTATATCATTTCATTCATCGGAAATGCCCAAAATGGGCAAATCCACTGACACAGAAAGTAGTTTCAGTGATTGCCAGGAGCTGGGAGGAGGATGGCTGACAATGGGGATAGGGTTTCTCCCCGGAGTGATGAAAATATTCTGGAATTAGAGTGGAGTGCTGTCGGAGGACTTTGTGAACACACTATAAACCAGTAAACTGTATATTCTGTATGGGTGACTTATGGTATGTGAATTATACCTCTATTTAAAAAGTCAGTTTTTTGATACTATAAATATTAATCAGATGAACAAACTTACCAAAATTCTTTTACGGTCCTTTTCTGATAAAAATTTTACTGGCGGGTATTTCTGGGTGAAGCTGTAGAAAAAGAAGAGATGAGAAAAAGAAAGTTAAACCTCTCCTGTGAGGATTTTCTCTACGACCATCAAAACAAAGACAGATTGTGGCATTATTATTGTCCACTACTTCTATCCTCTCCAAGTGAGGGCTATAGGAACCAAGAGGTTATCGGCTCATTTGAATTCAAGAAATATGCAACCGGCTTCTTGTGTGCAATCAAGCTGAGGATAGAGATTCCATCTTGGAGAAGGGAAAATTTACCAAGGTACAGGCTATGAACAGCCAGAGCTAACACAAAATAGGGGAGGTGGTGGCCTCCTTACAATGCTGTATGTAGAGGTCTGGAAGGAAGAAAGCAGCTGTGTGAAGTTACAGACCCAAAGCAGGACACCGTGCCTTGCAAGGGGAAGAAAAGAAAAAAACTAACTAAGCCTGTTTCCTCATTCTGGGCAACTTCACAATTGCAGCATCTCCTTCTGCACCAGTGCCCCCGGACAAAATGGCGGGGCAGCGGCACTTTCTGCCTTCCATTGTCTGCTCTGCACCCACCTTAAGTCTCACCTTATAATGCCTCTTCCCCCCATAAAGGTCCCATGGGTCCCCAACCCCTACTGATGTTTCGGGAGCAGGGTAGTACAAGCAGCAGATTAAAGATCAAATGGGAGTTGATAAATGCAGATTTGAAATATCCATTCTTAAAGTGGTTAAGTGGTTCAGTTAGGAACAAAAGTGCTTTTAGTAAATTCAGAGAAACCAACTTTACAGTCATTATTTTAATTGGAGAGGTGCCGGGGGCACTGTCTCATCCCCTCTACATCCCAGCTGGGATACCGAAGGCATTTGCTTAATGGTCGCTGAACTGAACAGACTATGACAGGTCATTAGACAGAAGACCTTGAAGCAAGTGTTTCTCATCTCTTGGACGAGTGGAAACATGGTTAAATTGGACCTTGGGGCAGGAGGGCTTTCTTTTACGATGCAGATGAATTCCCTTATTAAGAGCTTCCAGATTCTCCAAAGGTCAAGTACCCCTTGCAGACTACAAAACCAGGCAGGCAGGTGGGCGAATCTGAGGGAATCTGAGGGAGTAAGTGAGAACCTTGGCCACCCCCCTTACTAGTTCTGTGACCCAGACCCCCAAGAGCTCTGTGCACCTCAGGGCTTCCTGCTGTCAAGGGGTAATCACAGCACCTTCCCCAGAGGGCTGCCCTGCAGGAGCTGTCCTCACCACAGGCAGCAGGGTAATGGCCAAGTGAATGTTCTCACTGTGGGGCAGGGCACATTCTTCCTGCTCGAACAGTGGAAGCCTTCTGGGAGCCTGACAGATGCCTTGTTTGTGAAGTGACACTTCTTGTCACTCCAAATACTTTCTCCATCAGTCAGCTGGAGGGTCGCCAAGCAAACCACAGCACTGGCTGTGTGCTCCCCTCACATGGCCCCGACATCCATTCTCTTCTCTGAGCGCCTCACATCCACCATCCAGCCTCAATCCCAAATTCCACAGCCAGCCATGTGGCGCACCTATGGTGTCTCTCTCTTTCCAGACTGACCCTCTCCCCACCAGCCCACTGTCGCCCATTTATTCCGGAGAGAAAATACCAAACAGTTTTCTTATAGGAAATACAGTTCAACAAAACTGAAGAAAATATGTAAGTGCCTGACACACGGTCACATGTGGAGTACAGACTGATAAACCTACTTCAAACACTGTGTGCTAAAAACCTTTAAAATAAACAAAAACACTGGCTGGGCTTCTTGCTTTGTTCTTCTTCAACATGTAGCAACCAAGTTTCAGATTTCATACGTATGATCAAGTTATTAAACTGCTGGAAGAACCCTCTTACAACCCTCATTTCTTCCTTAGAGAAGTCAAGCACACAAAGCCAGAAATAAGAGCAGTGGTAAGCTTCATCAGGGTCCTCCTCAGTCTGCACTTACACTGTTTGCCTTCCTGCAGTCACCGTTGACAGAGCTGGGAGGGTGTGTGAGGGGACTGTGTGAGGTGACTCTGAGGCGACTGTGTAAGGGGACTGTGTGAGGTGACTCTAAGGTGACTGCATGAGGGGACTGTGTGAGGTGACTCTGAGGGGACAGCGTAAGGGGACTGCATGAAGGGACTGTGTGAGGTGACTCTGAGGGGACAACATAAGGGGACTGCATGAGGGGACTGGGTGAGGTGACTCTGAGGTGACTGCATGAGGGGACTGCGTAAGGGGACTGTGTGAAGTGACTGCATGAGGGGATTGCATGAGGGGAATGCGTGAGGGGACTCTCAGGTGACTGCGTGAGGGGACTGCATGAGGGGACTGAGTGGTAACTCTGAGGTGATTGTGTGAAGGGACTGTGTGAGGTGACTGCATGAGGTAACTCTGAGGTGACAGCGTGAGGGGACTGTATGAGGTGACCCTGAGGAGACTGCGTGAGGGGACTGTATGGTGACTGTATGATGTGACTCTGCTGTGGTGCTAGCTCGGCCACGCCTTTAGCACGCCAGAGACTTCCCCTCTTGCACTTTACCAGCACTGGTCAAAGTGGCCAAGGGAAAGGCACATGCTTCTTTAAAGACCTGAAGTAGGTTAAAACCCTATGCAGCGGTGTACTGGCTCATCCATCCATTCATTTATTCAGGAATTTTTTTTATCGGACTCCTATTCTGTGCCATACACTGAGGACACAGAGGCAAACAACACAGAGAGGCAAGGCGCTGCCCACATGAAGCCTGCATTCTGCATTTCTGAGTGTGAGAGAGATAAGCAAGGGAGGTAAATGAAGCAGGAATTGAATAATGGTTCTCTTCTTTCCACCCAAAATTAATCTTTTAGTAATTATTTTATGCCATTCCAGACTCTAACCTTCCTGTTCATGAAGGTAGCCAGCAAGAAGCATTTTTACTTAGAAGTTAAATTCTCATCATTACTTGCTATTTATTCACAGAACATTTAAAGATATTGAGATGAAATTAAATGGCAAGCAATCAAACTGTTAAGAAATGGGGGATACAGTACTGAAGAGAAAAAACTCACATAACCCACTTATTCAGGCTTCTAGAATGGCATTGTTCCCATTTCTCTTCCTGTATACATATAATCCCTACCTTTCAAAAATATCCTTATTTCCTGGGGGTCACTTTGCCCCCAAATGACAAGCACATCAAGACAACATAGTCCAGTTACGTTCTTATCTCGCTCGTGTCAAGGTGGGTTTTTGATCATTCTTATCATACAAATCACTCAGGAAAAATAAAGCCAGACAAAGCTCCGTTGATTTCTACCACAAAGGCATGTCCGTACTTGACTTTCTAGCTAACACAACAACCTCGGCTCATCTGTCACCTGACCTGCTCACCAACCTAGAGACCAGAACCATTTTAGGATGAGTAACTAGTAAAGCAGAAATAAGTAGAAAACACTTAACCTCTGCACCTATCTTAAAGGTAACTCTCAGTTTGATAAGAATGAGTTACTGGTATATTCTTCAAGATTATATTTATACTTGTGCTTTACTTTCCCGAATTTGAAAAAAAACAAAGAACATCACATAAATATCAAAAGGAATCACAAAATTCTCCAATTTCAAAAGATCATGTGTGTAAACCATTGCCTTAGGGAAGTTATCCAATTAATTCACTTTTCACAAATATTACTCTCTAAAAAAGATATCAGTGGTGAGCAATTTTTGGGGGGGGTGGGCAACATAAAGCCTGGTGAGTTATTCTTACCATACACAATTTTTAGTTTCTAATTAAAATCTCTCAAATTATTCCAGTCTTACTGAAGGCAGGATTTCTGGCTCCCATCCAATGTAATGTTATAAAACAAATTAATTTCAGCCCAAATGATGGCAAGAAAATTTAAAGGACAAATAACAAATTTGTATTTGTTGTATTAATATGTATTAACATGATCTGTTAATTAACCTGTATTAACATGATCTATTACAACTTTTTGTCCTGTAAGAGCTGAAATTAAGTTTCCTGACAGCATATAAACTATCAGTTGAAGACAAGAAGAAAACGAATGAACACATTTTGTTTGATGACTTTTCTCCACCCTTAGTTCTCTTTGATCATTTATTGAAAATATCGAACCCAAAGAAAAACTGGCTTTCCATTTCCTCCTCTTTAATCTGGGCTTGACAAAAGGTTTCTATAATCCCAATGCAGATCATCCCGACTCATCTCCAGAAAAGAAACAAAACAAAACATTACATAAATGCTGGGTGAGTGTTTTTACTTTTCTTTTTTAAACTTCTGAAGACCAACTCTGGACACACAGTTTCCCCAATAAACTCAAGGGAAAAAGTTCTAGCACCTGCAGCTCAATTGTTTTAGAGACAGAATGTGGGTGCAGCAGAGACGCACATAGCAGGCAGAGGGTTGGGAGTTGGGGGTTGTGGAAGACCACGACAAAAAGGGAGGCATAACTTGCTTTGGCATCTGATTCAAATATGTTCCCACTGGATTATATGATTCCTCCCATCCACTTTATCTGGACTCAGTTCTGGAACCTTCCTGATGTATGGTGACAAGCAAATAACTGACCCTAATTTCTTATAGTACTTACACACAGTACTAGGTTTTAGGTCCTCCAGCTTTATTTTCTTATTCTGGAATTCTCCCAAACTAATCAACAGATGAGAGAAACCACACGAATGCCCTGTGTAACTTAAAAGAAGGTAAGGCTTAGCTTCAACTTGTATGCCATGAATTTGCAGGAACTGAGAAAGTCACAGAATTTGGAAAAGGAAGATTACAACACCTTAGAGCCTCTCTTCTTCTAATGTTTGGATTTTTTGAGTACCATTCAAATAAGGGTTAAAAAACCCAACAAGGGGCGCCTGGGTGGCTCAGAGGGTTAAGCCCCTGCCTTCAGCTCAGGTCATAGTCTCAGGGTCCTGGGATCGAGCCTTCCATCAGGCTCTCTGCTCAGCGGGGAGCCTGCTTCTCTTTCTCTCTCTGCCTGCCTCTCTGTCTACTTGTGATCTCTGTCAAATAAATTAAAAAAAAAAAAAAACCCACAAAAAATTTTTGTGGCCATTAGTTTATATCATCGTAGTTTGTAGAAATCAAACTGACAGAGGGTAACAGAGGAAGGACTTTTAATGCAGGATCTGTGTAGTTGGGCTTCAGGAACACTCCTGAAAAAATAACTTTTTTTTTTTTTTTAAACATTTATTTATTTGACAGAGAGAGAGAGATCACAAGTAGTCAGAGAGGCAGGCAGAGAGAGAGGGGAAAGCAGGCTCCCTTTCTGAGCAGAGAGCCTGATGCGGGGCTCGATCCCAGGACCCTGAGATCATGACCTGAGCCAAAGGCAGAGGCTTAACCCACTGAGCCACCCAGGTGCCCCTCCTGAAAAAATAACTTTATTAAAATAAGTAATTTTTTCTAGAGACAAAAAAAGCTTCCATAGCTTTCATAAAAAATAGTTCATAATGACAAAAAAAAAAAGATTTAAAAACATTGCATCCAGATTTTACAGTAAACATCTACCTTCTCACAGAAAAGTTCCTGTGTTGAAAGTGCCTGGTATCTTTCATATTATGGAATAACACATTAAAAAAAAGAATTAATTATACAGTTGAGATGAATTTGTATCAGATACTGACTCAAAGTCACTAAGAAAGAAGTATTTTCAAAAAAACCTCCAAAAGTGCACATACCTTTTTTCCAAATCTCTGATTTTCTCTCTCAGTGGTTCAACGATCTAAAACAAAAATAACCAAGATCAGTTTTGAAGCAAAGACAGTTCTCCACCACTTCCCCCCTCTCTGATATTCCACATGGGCACGACATCAGGCAAAACAGATTTTAACTTCCTCTTCTATCCACTTCCACTTTGAAATTACGTTATATCACTTGAATCACAAGTCAAGAAGCAAGGTGATACACTGCATGCTGGAACTCTTACTCTACGGACAGTTAAGTCTCTGGGAAAATAAACCTTTCAATTTCCTTACAACAAGCAAGGTGGTTGAGGCTCACCTCAGGCAGTTCAACACCCCCTCTTCTTTTCAGGAGAAAGAATCCCCTCAATGCTGCCCTCAAAGCTTAATCTCTTGTTTCTGTACATTATCTCCACGTCATCTGCTCAGCACACGAATGGAGGGCAGGCTGTGAGCAGACCCACATCCCTGTGTGTTAACACTGGGAGCTGGGGCAGAAGGACAAGAGCAATCCAAGAGCGTCCCTGCCACTGTGACATTTGGCTTCGGATCAAAATGACAGACTCCCCTTCTCCTCCTGCAGCCCACGTTACAGCCGCGTACCTATGTCTACAATTAACTGACCAAAACACAAGCAATTATTTTAAAGTAGAAGGTGGATAATCAACCAGAGGAGTAGCTTTCCGTGAGCAGGTGTGGGCTTCCCCAACTGTGCACATGGACACTCCCTATGCTCCCCGAGTCCCAGCATCTGAGTTGGGCCAGTTCTCCTTACAGCACCTGCTGGGGTGAGTGGATGCTGGCACTGGCCTCCATTCCTGGTGAAGGTACTCACTTCTCTTTCTCTAAGAAATTCTGGGAAGGTCACTTGAAAAGTCTGACAAACTCGTAAATCCATTTTGCCTCTGAGGTAGAATTTACAGCACGTCACACCTTGATCAAATGGACAAATGCGGAGCCAGAGGAAAGGCTCCTCTAAATAAGGGAGTAATTCTTGAGGAGATGTTTTCAAAATCATGGGTTAGCATCAGGCTTCCACAAGAAAGGTACAAACACAAGAGAAGGAACTGAAATTGACAAACATAACAAAAAAACAGGAGCAAAATACAGGAAAGGGAACCAACCTCTTCGATCTTGCTCTCGATTTTGAGTTCGCCATTTTCCTGGATAGACCTGTTGAGTAGAAAGCTGCGAAACTGAGATCCATTGAGAGGCCTGATGACATCAAGACTTAATTCTGAACAAATGACAACACAAACCAAAGGCTGCAGACCATCTTGCCACTCCCCTTCCCAAAAACATCAGTCCCAGGTTCCAGATTCCTTCCAGAAGGGGGTGCACCCAAGGAATGGAAGACAATGGAGGAGAGGAAATCTCAAATACATCTCACGCACTCACCTCTACCTTGTAAGGGTTATTTCTAGTCCACTAAAATAATCTCACTTTCACGTTATGCTCAACACGGGGATTTTAAACTGGAGGCAGGAAGTGTCTCTATAGGAGTCCAAGTCTCTCGCTGGGCTTTCCTGGGGATTTGAGGCAAAATGGAGCTTTGCCAAGTAAAAAAACAAGAGTTCCTTTAAATGGGATCTAAGCACCCCTCCTAGCCGCACACAGAAAGTCTTTGTCAGGAGATACTCATGCCCGGGTGGTAGGAATCAGATCCATACCACCCCACTGACCTTGCAAAATCTACTCAATATGAAAGGCCTGGCGGGGGCACAGCAATGCTTTACCCTAGTAGCCCAGTGCAGGGGCATTTGACTGCCAAGCCCACCGCCAGCACCACAATTGTGATCGCTGCTCTTTTATTTTCACTACCAAGGAATACAAAGTGGAACAAATTTTTCTTTAAATGTAAATCTGTACTAACAGCAGCAGACTTGTTTTTACAATGAATGCTTATTAATCTTTTTTTTTTTTTTTAAAGAATCTCAACACAGGGGGCACCTGGGTGGCTCAGTGGGTTAAAGCCTCTGCCTTCGGCTCAGGTCATGATCCCAGGGTCCTGGGATAGAGCCCCACATCGGGCTCTCTGCTCAGCAGGGAGCCTGCTTCCTCCTCTCTCTCTGCCTGCTTCTCTGCCTACTTGTGATCTCTGTCTCTCAAATAAACAAATAAAATCTTAAAAAAAAAAAAAAGGAATCTCAACACAGGATTTTACTCTTCTGAGTGTCCCTCCTACATTTATCACAAAGCACAAAAAACTCACCCTGGGGCCAGAAGGCTGCTCAGGGCTGAGTCCTGAGATAAACAGGTGGCCTCAGAATTCACTGATCTGCTCCCAGAGCCTGGGGCCAGCCCTGGTTTCCTAAAGATGCCCCCTTCTCAAAAGGCTTTGAAAAGGCACACCCCCACCATATGCTTTGTTCAAGCCACCCAGGAACACAATCACATTTTAGCATGGTAGAAGCTAGGGTCAACCCTTTCCGGTATACAAAAGAAGGGAAGGGACCCTGAGGTGGGCAAGGCAGAGGAGCCAGCCAGTAAAAATGGGCTTTCCCTGAGTAAATAGTAAAATCCGATGTATTCCTGGAGAATATCCATAAGAAAAAAAGATAAAGCTCAGGTGTGAATAGCAAAAAAGAAAAGTTTCATTTTTAAACTCTTCAATTAGCCCATGCCACCTACAGTCTATCTGTAATAACTGAAATGTGTCTATAAAACCAAACCACAACATCCAAGTTATTAAAAAAAGTTACCTCATATTAACGAAGTTGCCCCACACAGCTGGAAGGGAAAGAAGAAAATAGGTCAATATTTAACTTCATGATATTCAAGGATTCCAATTAGAACAATTTTAATGTTTAACCAATATTTTCAAGTACAGTAAGGAATCTAAATTACAGCTCAGGAAGACAACAAAATGAACACTTTTGAAGTATTAAGTCCTACTGATTAAGTGAAAAGAGGATCTAATACATCTCTTTAATTTTGGAATATCTCTTTTGGGGTCTGCAGTTCAACGGTATTTGTGTTTTGATAAACAGTATGTCCCCAACCTTTGTCTGAGGAAGAGCAAGTCACAAGCGTCAAAGAACTGCATGTCTGAAAACAAGATCCTAGGGCTCAGCCTAGCCTTTTCCTTTAAATGTCCATGAAACCAAAACCCAGACAGGTTAGATAACGGCCTGGCCTGACACTGTGGCTTAACTTCACCTGGAAGTCCACCCTTTCTCTCACACTTCCCACATCTCTCTTGGAGTCTAGTTTCTCATCTGCTGGCCTGTTTCCTTGATTACAGATACCTGGAGGGCGGGTTTCATGTGTACACAGCTGGTGCTCAATAAATGTAAATAAACCAGCCCAGCTGCCCAAGTGAAGTTTTGCCATGGATGACTTTAAAAACAAAGACTATGAGCCACCACGTGCAATTACTGAACAGAGAATTATTTAATAAAGAAAGCTTTCCCACGAATGAGTGTCTCTAATATTTGTACTCATTCCTCTTTAGCCCTCCTGTAGTCATTCCCCCAATACTGAATGACTCTTAAAGGCACGATGCTCTTAGGTGTTAGAGAAAGAAAGAGAACGAATGCAAACCTCCCTCCCACCCACCCCCACTCCCACCCCCGCAAGATGGTGATTCTGTGAGCTCAGGAATGCCTTCAGGTTAGGATCTACTCCCAGCCATCTTCTTATTGTCATTGTCTGGTACACAGTAGGGGTTTAATAAATGTTTACCGACTAGGATTCAGTTTCCAAAATCACATGTTGCTGATTCTATACAATCACATTCCTCTCCAAACAGAGTAGTAAGCAACAGATACAAAAGAGAGCAATAAATAACTAAATAAAAGTGGCAAATAAGCAAGAAATGGGAAAATTAAAATAAACCCATACTATATTCCTTATTCATTAAAAAAAATAATATTTATACCTTTGGACCATGTGAGCTTACTTTTGAGTATTAACCTCAGGATATACATATACACAGGAAAGCAACCTTCACAAATCATGGATTTACTTACCTTAAAAAAAAAAAAAGAGAGAGAGAGAGAGAGAGAGGGAGGGAATAAACCTAAAATCCTACAGTTGGGGAACTGCTATATAAATTATGATACAGCCATTCAATGAAATTGGAAAGCCATTAAATACCACTATGACTATTATCAAATAGGCAAGAAATAACAAGTGTTGGCAAGGATGCAGAGAAAAGGAAAAAGTCATGCACCATTGGTGAGAATGTACACTGGGGCAGCTGCTATGTAAAACAGTAGGAAGCTCCTCAAAAATTAAAAATAAAAATACCATATGATCCAGCAGTTCCATTTCTGGGTATTTATCTGAAGGAAACAAAAACACTAACTTGAAAAGATATCTGCACCCCCATGTTCACTGCAGCCTTACTGACAACAGCCAAGACACAGAAACAACCCAAGTTTCCATCCATGGATGAATGGATTATTCAGCCATAAAAAGAAGGAAATCCTGCCACTTGAGGTAACATGGATGGACCTCAAGGACATTACACTACATGAGATAAGTCAGACAGAGAAAAGACAAATACTATGTGATCTCACTTATATGTGGAATGTCAAAAACAGACGGAAAAAATAACCCAAGTTCATAGATACAGAGAACAGATTAGTGGTTGCCAGAAGTGAGCAGGGGGTGTGTAGGTGAAACAGGTGAAAGTGGTCAAAATAAGTCCTGGGATGTAATGTACAGCACGGTGACTAGATATTAATATTGTATTGCTTATTGGAAAGTTGCTAAGAGTAAATCTTAAAAGGTCTCATCTCACACACACACACACACACAAATGTGTAACTATGTGTGGTGATGATGATAATATACACTGTGTATATAAATATATATAATAACATATAAGTAGATAATAACTATTAAATAATATAAACTAATACATAATATTACATATGTTACTAATGTAATACTATATAAATGTTCCATGTCAATTATATCTTGGTTAAAAAAATATGGTTATGAAAATACACTGTAAATGGTAATGCAGTTATGACAATTCCAGATGAGAAAATATACATGCAGTATGATTTCCATTACTAAAAATCACCTAGAATAAGACTGTCTGAAGATGCCAAAATACCGTTTAAATGGTGATGTAATTGTTTACATTTCCTTGTATCTATACGTGTTCTTACCCTGCCTTTTAAAAAGGAGGGAAAAGATTTCCAAACCCTTGCTGAATGCCATGCCCCTCCCCACAGAAGACCTGAGAACCTGTGGGTCAGCGGTCAGCTCAGACCCTGCTCACAACAGCTGCTGTTGTGGACGAACCCACAGCTGCCAAACCTCACGGGTCCTGTTCCTCACTGTGTTCCTCAAACAAACATCACTTCATTTTGGCTTTAGGATGCTGTCGCTTGTCAAAATACACCAGGAAGCGATCCCTCTCGGGCTGTGGACCCTCAGGAGGGGAATTAACCACTCCTGAAGATGCCTTACGGTGGATTATGCCTTGTGACAACCTTTTCCAATCATTCCATGGTTACTAGTTTCTCGTTTTCTTTTTAGCCTTTTCTTGAGTCGGTTTAAAAGGTCTATCTCAAAGGTGTTTCTTGATGCTTCTGTCATCCCTTACACCACCTAAGACCAAGTAAGGCTGTCCCTCTTCCTGGGTGTCTTCTCCCTCCCTGAAGTAGAGACCCCAGGGCTCTGAGCACTCTTCCCTTTCCTCCTGGTTTTGCTCAAGTGTCCCTTCCCTGGGAAGCAGGTGAGGGCCTCGGGATCCACCCCAGGGAACGCTTCTTTGCCGCCATTTATGAAGAGGTAATAATGGCTATACGCGGCTAACGCCTAATCCTATTCTTGTTGCTCAGACTTTTTGGATTGGCTCCCTGCACTTGGAAACTCACCCTGTTCTTTCCAGTTCACCTCCCCCTGCCACCAAGAGCTTCATGAACCCCATTCTCCCCTCCTCACTAATCAGACCTTCATGTAAGGCTTCTCCCCCAGGACCCCTGTCCACTCGTAGCCTCCACCCTCCCTAAAGCAGCTTCATTTTCAGGGCTCTCCTTGGCCAGAAGTGCACACACCTCACCTGAGCATGATGTTCTTGGGAAAACCTCCCCAACCTCCCTGCCTGCTCCAGGGGACATCAGGAGCCCTCTGAGGTATCACAGCACCCACAACACACTTCTTAACTGGCAGTTTACAGATGGTTCTCCCTGCAAGGTGAGGGGTTTCTGATTCACATTTGCAAGAGCAAACACAAGCAGGCCAACCACCAAAATTAGTCGAAAGGAGGAGGTCAAAAAACGTCTTCACTTTATTACATTAATCCCCTACTTAGTACTTTTTCTCTTCAGAACTGTTATTACCAATTAATCTTTATGATGTTTTTATGTCAAGTGTTGCTGGCCTCCTTCTAAACTCTTAAAAGCTCCGCCTGCTTTGTTTTAGAGAACAAAAAGAACTCAGCACCCAGCACAGACCAAAGACAAACAGCAGGCAGGAAAAGTTCCTGAATGGCCCAATGGCCCAAATTGCCGCAGACTCATTCCAAGGAGGAAAACACAAGCAATTTCCAACAACTACGGAGCTTTGTTGCCTGTGTTGTGCGGAGACTGGCCTGGAACCTTGCAGGGCACGCAGTTTAAAAGTTACACAGTATTAAAAATTAATGTTGCTTTTAGAATTCTGCAATCTGCTTAAGTGAATCTGACCCCTTACAGTGTCGCAGAGGGATCGCTGGGAATTACTAAGAGCTATACCCTAAAGATACCTGTACTAAATGGAACTAAATTAAGTCAATTACATACCATACAAGGACTCAGGATTAAGAAAAGTATTTGAAAAAAGATAGTCATTCACCATCATTGACAAATGGCTTAAAACCAAATTCCCTTACACAGCTTTCAAGCTATTTTAATTTATTCTGATTTTTATTTTAAAAATACTTTGCCCACAATCTGAGGCACACTGGTTTCCCAATTCTCTGTCTGTATCCAGACTTCATGCTATGCAGGGAAACCCTGTTCACGAAAATCCTTCACATAGAAATTTTCATTTAGGGCCCCCCCCCCAAAAAAAATTAAGTGATTTTTTTTAAGAGTATGATGATTAAAAAGGAGTATCCTTTCCCAACAAAGAAAAAATTAAAATGCTCATTCAACGTTTTCATAGTCCCTATTTGCCTAACCTGGTTTCTTAAATATTAATCAGATAGCACTCAAGACAAATCCTTTTAGAACATAATTTCTCAATCTGAAACCTGTGGGTCTCCACCACATTCCTGATTTCAGGAAGTCTAGGGGGAAAATCCTTGGAAGTCCAGGCAAAACCACGCATACAGAGCTCTCAAAAATCCCCCATAAAAGCTTGAAATTTTAAAGGCACATTGGTTTTAGAATGTTTTCGAATGGGGACAGATTCTGAGTCCTTGAATGCCAGGCTGCACAGAAGGTGAGGGTTCTTCACCAGGAATCCTGTGACCCTATTTTAAGTACTGTCACGACACTGGTTCAAACAGAACCATTTCCACTTCACACCTGTACCTTTTAAGTGGCTGCCATATGCTTTAGCATGTTTTTGTTGGGCATTCTGATGACCATTCTCACCTAGAAAGCACATGGACTTTTATCCTAAGTCAGAGGAAGGAGTGTAAGTTAGGGGAACTACTCTCCAGCCCGGCTAATGGGCACACACCTCTATTAGACACTATATGTCCAGCGTGCCTGCAGGCGAGCCCAGACAACCAGACATCTTACAAAACAGCACGCCGGGGCTCACCGACTCGGCTTGGTGACATTAGACAGTGTGACCGCATTTGGAGAACCATGCAGGATTTGCTTTGTCTTCAGTATTCACAAAAAATCCTTTTTTCGCTCAGCCACCAGCCAGTCATCCAACAAGACTGGGGCCTGAGGATGAGGAGAGAGCTAAGACCCTGTGCATGACTTCACCTGTATGGTGGGCGACATACACATGATGGTCAGGGAGGACCCCAAGCAAGGTGGGCCAGGGGAGGAGATGAGGCTCAGCTGACAAGACACGGTAGGGGAAACAGCTTGATCCTGCTCATGCAGGAAAAGGTGGGGCGCGCCAGCCACCCACAAGACAATGGGGAACTGACCCAGCTCATAAACAGTCCTTCAAAGACAGGGCAGTGGGAGAAGTGGTGTGCCTGCAAAAACCAATAGGAGAGGACGGTCACCAGCATGAATGTAAGCCTCTTTTTAAAAGCGCAAACTTTTAGATATAGAGCCCCTGCTAGGTGCCAAGTACTTCATGAGGTCTTGCAGCAAAAAGCTCCTAACCCATGGTGCCCTTTAGACTGAAAAGTTTCTCCAGGACCTAACAATGACTAGGAACTGGCAGGGGGCTGGGGGAGAGTGGAGTGAGGGTCTACCTTCTCCAGCCTCAAGAGATAAACATTGGGCTTCCCAGAGCCTGGGAGCCCTACACCGTCTACACTTCAGACCTCCTGAATCAGGATCTCTGCAGAGGAGCCTGGGCATTGCATTTTTTTCAAATGCCCCAGGAGGGCAGAGTCACCTGGAGAGAGAGGCAGTGGAGACAGGAGGTGGAAAGCCTGCACGCCAAGGGATCTGGTGGCCTGCCACAGCCACACCTCGCCTGTTGCCCACCTATCTGCTCAGACAGTCCAGGCTCAAGCTACTCTGGACCCTGATAAGTTCTCCAACTTGCCTCAGGATCTTGTGCTAACTCTCCTTTCAAATGCCTCTTTATCTGCCTCCCTCTGTTCATCTAGGTTATCAGCTCAGTGAGGTCTTCCTGACCAGTCCATCCCTAACAGTGCTCCCCCACACCCCTTCTTTCCTCCCTACCCACACTCCACCTGCTTCCTTTTTCTTCACAGTACTTACTACCAGATAATATACCCATGTACCTATCTATAAAGTTCTGTGTTTGTATGTTTCCAGCCAAGAAAATGGAAGCCTCAAGACAGCAAAGACTATTTCATTCACTGTTGTTCCCTATGACACCGAGATACTTCCATGTAACATTCGGTGCTCGCTCAGTATTTGCTGAAAGAATGAATGCATGAGTGAAAAGCTCTCCCAAATGACTGGGAATCACTGCTCTAAGGCAGGAGTCAGCAAACTTTTTCTGTAAAGGGGCAGAGAGTAAATATTTTAAGCTCTGTGGGCTCTATGATATCTGAAGCCACGACTCAACATCACCACTGAAGTGTGACACAGTCCAAGACAATTCATAAAAGCATGATCCTGCTCCCGCACAACTTTATTCAAGGACACAGAAATTTGAATTTCGTGTGTTATGAATTAGCACTCCTTTTTTGACTTTGTTTCAACCAGGTAAAAACTGCTAAGACCTTCATAGCTCAGCGGTGGGCTGGTTGTGGCTCATGGGCCATAGCTGCTTACCAATCCCCACTCTAAGGGATCCCAGAATGACTAGTGCCTCCCCAGTGCCGGAGATCTTCTCCTTACAGGGAGAACACCTCTACGCGATACACGTCAGGGAAGTACAAGCTGCCACTGGCCCACTCCTGGGGAGCAGAGAGGAGGCAACAGGTCACTGACCTGTGGAGATGGGGGTGCAGGCAGCACACGGTGGGGACATCTACTGCCCTGTGAAGACGATGTCCTCGGCGGTGAAGGGTGGGGAGGGCAATGCTAGCAGAAGCACCCTGGGAGGGAAAGATGAAAGTGAAGGCTCGGATGGGCCAAGCCCCCGATGGGCCTCCTGCTGATGAAACAAATATGCGCACCTCTGGATCCCCTTCCCAGCATTCCAAGACAGCAGGCCTCTGTGAGAGGGTGACCAGCAATCACTCAGAGTGTGCGGCCATGCTCTGACCAAACAGGAAGCAGGGGTGTGAGGGACAGATGGGTCGAGAATGCCGAGGACAGAAGAGGGTGGTGAATGGCTGTAATCAGGAGGCAGGAACACCAGCGGTGGAGGATGGAGGCTGGGGGAGGGGATACCAGCCTGGGATTAGCATACACTCCTGGGGAAGCATCCTGTAGTGATCCGGGCTAAAGATGTCTACCAGGCAAGGAGACACAGAGGCCCGGAGCCAGGAAGGCCAGCATCCACTAGAGGTACAGGTAAGACACCTGCTTGAGGACAACGTTTCAAAGGCTCAAGAGAAATTGGCCCTGAGTGTGTATCCAGCCAGGCGATGACCACAGCCCTGGGAAGTCTCACGTCAAGGCCAAAGCATGCGAGCAGCAAGCACAATGAGGCCAATGTCACTGCTGCCAGTTATCCCACACTAACCTTTCCCACTCCCTGTTTCTAGACACGAGGTCATGCTGTCACCTCCACTTCACAGCCACAGACCGGAACCAAGAGGAGCCTCGTGTGACTTGCTCAAGGTCACATGGCTGGTCACCACCCACACTCTGCCAACACTTTCAAGTGGGAGGCCTCATTCAAGGCCCCAGAGTCACCATCTCCAGTGATAAAAGTCATCTTGGTTTTGTTTTTTTCTAAACTTGCCCTCTGAGCTAATCCCCTCCCCTCTGAGCCCTGCCTGCGGCAGGTGCTCCAGCTAAAACTGAGAAACCCTGAGGTCATGAAATCCTTCCAGGGACAGCAAAGCCTCTGTGCATGCTGACGAGGCCCCTATCTCGAGAGAGAGCAAACGGCAATTCCAATCCCTGTTTGCTCAGGTCAAAAACACTTTAATTTGGAGAAGCATGCAAATCAGCAACCCTGTACAAACACTGGGCACCCTGAGCTCATCTGAAATGAGTATTACTGGCAGAGGAAGTTGCAGCATTGCTCAAACACATGCACGGGGCCGCACGCGTTCTTCTGTGACTCTGTTTACTGTTCCTCTCCAGGTTTTTCGAGCGTGTTAACTACAACAGAACGCCTCGTCTCAGCTATGACTCACTTTGTGCCAAGCGCTCACTGCCGAGCTGTGTGGTGTCATTGTGTTTTACACACAGGGCCTTCCAGGTGGCACTATAAACCTGTCCAAGAACCTCTGACAGCCTCCCCGCAGGAGGTGGGGTCAGTGTATCTTCCCCTTGAATCTGGTGGACTTGGGACCATTTCCCCCTATAGGGGAGGCAGGAAGTGACGCAGCAGGGGAGGATGGAAGTGACGCAATAGGGGAGGCTGGACGTGACGCTTTGCAGCTTTGGGAGCTGGTCATAAACTGCATGCTTTTCCCTAGAGTGGGCTGGCACACTGTCTCTGGGGTCCTTGGCCACGGTGGACGAGGTCTGACCACCTGGCGGCTAGCCAGCTCACAGCCAGGTGCAGTACAGGTGCCAACAACCAGTCCTTGCTGATCCCGTCCTCAGGGGCCAGATGTGCCCGAGAAGAAGCCCCCAGAAAGTACATTCTCCAGCCCCTGCTGTCTGAGCCATCCCAACTCAAGTCTCCGACATCATGAAACAGAAGAGTTATCCACATTTCAAATTCCTGACCCGATGAACCCGTAAGCACAATAAAATGGTTGCTATTTTACACCCCTAAGTTTTGAAGTAGTTGGAAAAACAGCAAAAACATAAGCAAAATCAAAACAGTCCTTTAATCTAGCAATGAGGCGGACCTGAAGTCAACCCAGGATACAAGGCTTAATTCCTCCCCACCTGATGATTCCCAACCAAGCACATGTGCACCCTTCCCCACGCCCAAAGCACAGCCTGGTACAAACTCGTCGCCTAGGTAAAAAGCTTGGATTGCTGCTGCCGTCCTGGGGAAACCCTCCCTCCCCAGCCACCCAGGCTGCCTGCCTCCACCTGAACAGAACCAGCACAGGCCAAGGAAAGCTGCGCCCTCGTCCACCACTGATGAACCTCAACAATCCTCCTACCAGAACACAACAAATATTGGACTCCCCTCGGGTAAATGCTGAAGCAGCACAACTGAAATGTTTTTCAAAGAAGGTAAGAATATATATTACTTTTTTTTTTTTTTTTTAATTTGACAGAGAGAGAGATCACAAGTAGGCAGAGAGGCAGGCAGAGAGAGGCAGAAGCAGGCTCACCGCTGAGCAGAGAGCCCGATGCAGAGCTCAATCCCAGGACTCTGAGATCATAACCTGAGCCAAAGGCAGAGGCCTTAACCCACTGAGCCACCCAGGCGCCCCCCCCCCTTTTTAAAGACTTATTTATTTATTTGAGAGAGACAGAACACAAGAGCATGAGCAGGAGAGGCAGAAGGAGAGGAGAGAGAATCCCAAGACTAATGCGGGGCTCGATCCCTTGACCCCCAAGATCACAACCTGAGCCAAAACCATGAGTCAGTTGTGCAGAAGCGGGGAGAGTCACCATCTTCAGTTCCCACTAACAGAATTAGAGGTTCAGGGTCAGGCAGCATCATACCTCAAAAAGTGGCAGTCACTGAATGGTGATCTTTACCTCCTGCCTACCCTAAGGGAGCCAAGGCCCAAACCCAGAACCCCGGGCAATCAGCAAGGCCTCTGACTGTCCTGAGCAGTTAAGACAGGAGGAAAACTATCCCAAAGAAAAAGGCCACTTGGGGTGGCTGAGCAGCCTCTAGTAACTGGTGAGCTTCACAAGCCTCAGGGAAGGCACTTGCTTCTGTGCCCTACCTGTGACACCAACCCCACCCTGGGGCCTCCCTCAGGCTTCCCCTCCTGGGCCCAGGCTGCAGGAGTAGGCAAGTGCTAGAAGCAGACAGGAACAACAGCACCTTCTAGGCCCTGCCCTGCACTCCCTTAAGTCCCAACTGGCAGGTCCTGACCGTAGGCTATACAACATTTTAAGTGACTCATACAGTCTCATAGGCTTATCTAATAAAATTGTACAGACATTCCCATGGGAAAGCATTTTGCCCCAAGATGTTCCTTTTTTTCCCCCCCCCGCAAAGTGGTTAAAAAGGCAAGAAACCATAGGCTTTTGCAGAGGGCATATGGTCCTCTTAAAAGTCTTTATTACATGTAAAAATGTCGATATTAAGTGATGTTTAAAACTACATTCAGGTGTCTTCACAGAAGTCTGAGAGACATGGGGTAAGACCTTTTTATATACTTCTGTATTGTTTTAATTTCTACAACTTGCAGGAAGAAAGTGTGAAATACATTTTTTAGGTCTGGAGAGGACACTATGTTGCTTCTGTCCATTCCAAGCAGGGCAGCATCATGGTTTACAAAGCACAGGCAACCATTTAGACAAATGAGATCTCTGCATTGAAAGATTTTCTCCATATGTTAAGTACAAAAGCAAATTACAGAAAAATCCATGGTATAAAACCATTTACATTTTTAAAGTACCTAAATATATTTTAGGAACACATAATGCAGAGGAAACTATCTAGATGATTCATACATACATACTAAATGTCACCCAGGAACTGACAGGAAGGGAAACAGAGTTAGCTGGAAGGGGGAAGAAGAGGGAAGGGGATCTTCCAAATGTTTCCACATTGTTAGAATGTTAAAACTGTGAATTAAGGGGCACCTGGGTGGCTCAGTGGGTTAAAGCCTCTGCCTTCGGCTCGGGTCATGATCCCAGGGTCCTGGGATCGAGCCCCGCATCGGGCTCTCTGCTCAGCGGGGAGCCTGCTTCCTCCTCTCTCTCTGCCTGCCTCTCTGCCTACTTGTAATCTCTGTCTGTCAGATAAATAAATAAATAATCTTAAAAAAAAAAAACTGTGAATTAAAACTGAGCCCCAAAGACATATATGATATCAATGCCCTTTGCACCTTACTATCCAAACTGTAACTTACTCCTAAGCACCATAAAATATCTTGGTTTCCTCCAGGTTCTTCAAGTCATTACTCAGGCAACAGTCTATCAACAGAAAGCTACCATGTTTACCCTATGTTATCACAACTATGCGTCTATTTCTTGCAGCTGGAATTAAGATGCATTCTGTCCCCAAATCTTCACCTGAGAAGATCACTTCTACCTCTTCACAACAGGACACCAATAAATTTGTAAACATATTCCCCTCGTATTCTCAAGGTTCTACACAGTACTACTATTTCTTTTAAGATTTTATTTATTTGACAGAGAGAGAGAGAGCACAAGGAGGGGGAGCTGCAGAGGAAGAGATAGAAGCAGAATCCCCACTGAGCAGAGAGCCTGGCATGGGGCTTGATCCCAGGACCCTGGAATCATGACTTGAGCCAAAGGCAGATGCTTAACTGACTAAGTTACCCAGGTGTCCCATAGTACTATTTAATTAAACATTCAAAAGCTGCTTAATCTTAACTAGTAGACAGTAATATCGAGTTTAGAGAAACGTGTACAAAAAAGATAGAATAATGCCAGACCACGTCAGAAAGCAAACAAGCTCTTTTGATTCTTCAAATCACGGGGACAGATATAAAATGACAAGAAGTGGACTCTCCCTTCTCCTCTCCTATAGCTTCACAGATACCAACAGATCTCTAGCATGATACAAAGTTGCCACATCATTTCTTTTGCTTTATTCCACTTAAACAGATGGTAGGCTTAGCCTAAGGAAGTGTGGCAATACCTTCTCTCCAACAACAGAAAAGGAAACAGACGTCCCCTGAGGCTAGCAAATAAAGGCATCCCATTAGTTCTCTGACAAAAAGAAGAAACAGATTCACTGAAGTAAAAGGAGAGCAACAAAGGGCGAATCCTCCCCAGCCCAGCCTAGCCCAGCCTCGGGGCTGCAGGCGGGAGAGATGAAGTCATGGCCCCTACCATCCCTAGTACAGCCCGCAAAGCTTAAATCACAATCACAGACCTCCCTTCCCAAGGATTCACTCTGAAACTGACCCAGTGCTCTTCCCTCTGGACCAATCACTTCCCACTTCCCGGTGGAAACAGAAGTCAAGAGAAGGCGTGCACTTCCAGATCCCAGCAGAGAGCCCGCCACTCAATCAACGTTTGCTGCCAAGTGGATGGTGAATCTGCTGAAGAGTGACAAAGCTAGAACTCTCCACACAAGCACTTCCTTTTCAACTAGCCTCCAATGAACACCACAGAATAAGTCTGATCGTAAATCCTGATGAATCTATTTTTAGAATACTGAAGGCAAAGAACATCAGAAAAAAAAAATTTTTTTACAGTAGGTAGGAAGAAAAGAAAAATTCACACCTCCCCCTCAATTTCTAAACAGTGAAAGGAGCCATCGTGTGACCAAACCCAGAATGTGAAGGTATGATGTAACACGTCAAGGTGTAGTGACCTTTTTTAGAAAGAACAACACTATGATTAAGAACAAGACACAAAGAGAATATGTGTATATGAGGATTAGTGCAAAGCACAAAAGAGAAATATTTTAAAAATAGAATACAACTTGGGGGGGTAATTTTGCAGTCTGATGTTAAAAGTTGCTTTGTATTAATAATATATTTGTTATCGGATCTTTACTGAGAACGCTAAAGAGAAACTTGATAAACTTCACAGAAAAATGTGTAAAACCTACATGAAAGAAATTATAAAACTATACTGAGGGTCAAAAAGAAAGATTTCATTAAAAACAAAAAGACATCACTATTTCTGTATGGAAAGACATTTTAATATGCTAAAATTGTGAGGATTGAGATTTTACCTTTGTACTTCATTCTCTAGTTTTTCTACATAGAGTACACTATTTTCTGTTGACAAATTATTTAGTTTTAAATGGGAACTTAAAAAATCTTGATGAGGCTTTTAAGTCAGCCTTTTCATTTTGTGTTTGAAGAGGTGGAGAGGGAAAGAAGGTGCAGGAGGGACTGAGGAGGGACATCCCAAACCACGATGCCCACTGGTGTCATCTGGACCGAGGCCAAAGACACCACACCTCTAGGACCAGTGTGCCTCTAGGACCAGGGCGTAGATTTCCCACTAGGGGCATGGCCATCCACAGCGTGAGAATTACATGGAATGGCTGTGTCTGTAGGTCATCCTGAAAGATCTGGAAAATGTCAGCCTTCTGCCTACAGCCCCTGTCAGGGATGGCACGGTTCAGCAGAATATGAGGAAAGGGGCATACGGGAGAAGCCAGATGAGGAGGCGAGTTTGGGGGGGGGGGTGGTGAGAGCAGGGAGTGGGGAGGTAGGGAAAGAGATGCAAGTATAGACTCAGTGAAGGTGTGGGGAGGAGAGCAGGAGAGGGGATAAGGGGACAGGTAGAGAGTAAGGTGTTCCTTAGAGGAAGGGGTGAGATTGAGGGGGAGAGGGAGAGAGGAAGGGGGAAGTGAGCAGACAGTGGGGGGAGTACCAGGGACTAGGTGAGGTGGGTGTGTGAGAAGGTGGATGTAGGAATGTGGAAGGGGGAAGGGTAAGAGTGGGTGGCAGGCCTTGGAGACCTCTGGAAAGTCCCAGGTGCTCAGTGGTGGGGGACCAGGTGGGTGAGCCACGCAGATGCAAGTACAAGTCTGGCTACTCTGGCTCAGCAGGGCTGCGGGCCTTGCAAACTCAGCACCCCAGTCTAGACAGGACACCACTGTTGGAACAGAGGGACAGGCTGTCCAGCCACCCAAGCTGGGGCATGGGGGCCATAGGTGCTTCACTGGAGACAAGCTACCCAGCAGCCACCTGGGCCCACCATGCTCATCAGCCAGAGTCAGAAAGAAGAGGGGGACTCCTATGGCAGGGCCAAACAAGAGAACCAGAAGCCAGTTGACCACCTACCAACAAGACAAAAGTAATGCTCAGGGATCCTCTAAAATGCCTCCTGCCCCCTCCACCTTGTAGGCACCCCCCACAAGGCTGCTTCAAAGTGAAACATTCTTTCGCTGGAGCAGGTCATGTAACTGCCCTCTGCCTAAGTTTCCCCATCTATGAAATAGGGGAGATTATCCTCCCCCATGCCTCAAGATAGTAGCATTATCAAAGTAAGTTACTCCTCATGCTAGAGTTCCACACCTGCATCAGTGGCAGAAGCCGGAGGTTGGGGGAGCCTTCATTACTTTGAGAGCCAAAGATAGAAATTTTGTCTTTTAAATAAGACGCACTGGGAGTAAGGAGAGCAAGGAATCAGAATGAAATTCTGTAAAAATAAAAGAAAAAAAAAAAAACTAAAAGGAAGAACAGAACTAAGATCCTGATTTGGCTATATGCAAGTTTCAAGGAGAACCACCATTTATGGCCCCTTACCATTCACTAGTGACGGATTTCCACAAGGACTGTCATTGGCCACTGAAAGAGTCAGATTAATGTGATTCTTTCCCTTGATTCCAACACAGCCATCCTACCCCTTCAGTCTTCTGTTGCTGGTATAACACAGCTGTCTGCTCACACCTTTAAAAATAAATAAATAGCAGTGCCTGGGTGGCTAAGTTGGTTAAGCATCTAACTCTTAGTTTTGGCTCAGGTCATGATCTTACGGACTGAGCCCCGTGTCAGGCTCCCCACTCAGTGGGGAGTCTACTCGGGATTCTCTCTCTAACTCTCCCTCTGCCCCTCTGTGGGGCAGACTCTCTCCCTCTAAACGAAATAAATAAACTCTTTAAAAACAGATAAATAAACGAAACTCAGGTCACTTGCATTACATATGTCAACTGAATTCTAACTTAGAAACAGCTCGTTTTCAGAAAGAGGATAAAAATGTTCAAAGATACTAAGAATAAAATTCCAAGGTCTCACCTCCCTAACAAAATTGTTTTCATTTTCCAAGATGTTCAGACTCTTTTGAAAAAGACAACGAGAAGGGGAATTCAAGTGTTTGTTGCTGCTGCTTTATGGCACTTAGTTATTTTGGTTAGAAAAATGGAAAGTTTAACCAAAAACTCAAAGAAGCTCATGGATTAACTTGAAATTCACTTCTTGCCATTCTGAATAAAAGGGAGAGGAAGACCACCTTGGCCCACCCTTTGGGGAGCACCTACTTGCCCACTGTTACTGTCCTTCCTACATGAGGACAGGCCCTCCCCACATGTCACTTTCTCACACCTGCACCTAGAAACCTGTTTTCTCCCAAGTGGCTCATCAAGCGAAGCTATCATCTCTGTAAAGAAATTCTGTCAATTCCTCTTGGTGTTTTCTAAAAAGTACTATTACCTGCAAGGTATAAGAGAAGACAGTACCTCCATGTTGTAAGTGCATAAAAATGAAACAACACAGTTAGATGACTGTCCCTAAGCCACAGAAGGAGCCAAGTGGGGGCAAGTGAAAATGCCCTTCTCCAAAAAGGGTCAACCCGGAATCATTCCTCCCACATGTATCCTGCAGGAGCTCCTAAGACCCAAACATTCCTGAACATAAAGCAAGAAAAAAAAAGGAGGGGGGGCTGGGGAGTAGGCATTATTGCAGATTCAGTGAACATGGAGAATCTGGCAGCCAGGCCTGCCTGTTAAAGAAACATCTACTCATGACAGCACTTCGACATCACAACAACCAGGCTCTTGATCTCCGGGCCTACACAGCAAGACCACACACCGGGCCTAAACCCTGCTGGTGCATCTACATGAAGTGGGGGGATGCCCGCAGCACATGCAGTGTCCCAGCTAGATGGGCTGATTTGATGTGGCCCTGCCCTAATGCTGGCAATTGCATATTCTGAAATATGTTGAAATATGTTGATCAAATGTTTACTCAGCTCAGAATGAAGTGTATGTGGAGGCTGACTTGAAATGCTGCCTTAAAGGACCAGAAGGACCTGCTCCCTGCACAGTCACCTCCATGCTCACGGTCATGCTGTCACCACTGCCTTCAATCCTACTGTCCATCCACTGAAGTACCAACCCCTGGGCCTTAAGGGCATTCTCATTCTTCCCCAGTCCCCAGTCTCATTTCTCACATCAAACACCCTGGCCAGTGTCTGAAGAACTACATAAGGAAATAGAAAACTGCTGGAAGTAAAACTCCCACGTTCTAAAATCTGCTTTTACCCTCAGAACACCTCTGACACAAAATGCATGGGTTTTTTCCACACTAACAATCAATTCTCCAACTCTCTGCACACTCATTATGTGGGTGTCCGACAATTCAATTCAATTCTCACATTAACAACCTAGAGTTAAGACAGACCCAAGTGAAGGGCTCAGTCCCACAAGGCTGCCCTTGCTTCAAACACCAATCACAAGAGGCGCTTGGGTGGCTCAGCAGGTTAAGCCTCTGCCTTCAGCTCAGGTCGTGGTCTCAGGGTCCTGGGATCGAGCCACACATCTGCTTGAAGGGGAGCCTGCTTCCCCCTCTCTCTCTGCCTGCCTCTCTGCCTCCTTGTGATCTCCCTCTGTCAAATAAATAAATAAATAAAGCTTAAAAAAAAAAAAAAACCACCAATCACAAGTCCTATGCTTCTGATGAAGTGGCTATAAACTGGAGATTCTCATGACTCCCCCTCTCCCCGCCCCACACCCTTGGGTTTGATAAGTTGCTAAAATGGCTCCCAGAACTCAGGCAAACAGATTACTTACACGTACTGGTTCATTATAAAGGATACAACTCAGAAACAGCCAAGCGGCAGAGATGCACTAGACAAGGTATGGGGAGGGGACTAGAGCACCATGCCCTCTCTGGCCCTTTCTCCCTCCCAGTCCCACCATTGAGTTCCACTGGGGGGCTCAACAAACCCCACTGTAGAAGTTTCTGTAGAGCTCAATTTCCAGCACCCTATTCTCCCCTCCTGGAGGCTAGTGGGTGGGGTCCTTCTCGAGACCAGCTCCATCCTGGCTGCCCAGGAGCCCAACCTAAATCACTTCACTGTCATCAACTCAGTTGTGACCAAGGAGAGGTTCTCATAAGCAACAAAAGACACTCCTATCATTCAGGAAATCCCAAGAGTTTTAGGACCATTATGCCAACAGGGCACAAAGACCAAATATATTTTTCTCCACACCACACCAGGCACGAGAAAATAATCGCCATCCACTTCAAAAACAACAGTTAACACATATATAAAGAATTCTTAAAAGTCAGTGGAAAAGAGGGGTGCCTAGCTGACTCAGTGGGAGGAAGATGTGACTCTTGATCTTGGGGTTCTGATTTCAAGCCCAAAATTGGGTGTGGAGCCTCCTTAAAAAAGAAATGAGTGGAAAAAAGAACCAACATCTCAACAGAGAAATGAATGAACCCGAAAACAAGTTCTCAGAGGCAGATATATTAATAGCCCTAAACATCTCAAAAGAGATGCTTCATGACACTCACAATAAGAGAAACGCAAATTAAAACGAGATGCCATTTTTCAGACCAGTGAAAATGCAAACGTCTGCCGACAGCCTCTGCCGCGGAGGCTGAGAGAAGCAGCTGCTGGCAGCCCTGGTGGGAGCGTGTGCGCAGGTTCCTTCGCGGCAGCAGTCTTTGTGACACCGACGCATCTGACATCACTGAAATGCCTTCCACAGGAGACAGGTGCACACGCATGCCAGAGTATTACAGAGCTGTACTACAGTACGGGGTGGGGGGATGGGGGCAAACCACGGGCATCCACACGGAGCGCTTGCTCTCCAGGAAAGGGAGGCAGAGAGTCTGCACAGAATGCTACCTGCTGGGTAGACGCCCAGAGCAAGGGCATGCATCCACACAGACTAATGCCGACATGTGCTGTAAGATGGATTAAAACAGAGACGGTGCTGAAGGTTTGAGATTTCCCCAAGAGGCAGCCAATTTTTTAGATACTTTGACTTCTGGACCATGTATATGGCTTGAATACTTTATCAGAAAGAAGAAAACTGAACACAAACCAAGAAATGAAAACTGACTTGCGTCAGGTATCAAAAAATTTATTGCAAGTGGTTTTGGAACACAATACTCTAACTGCACATCCTCAGTGGGACACATTGTGAGGACCAAAAGAACTTTACAGAAATCCTGCATTTGGTTAAGTTTGTTGTTGGTACGGTAAGTTTGTTGTTGGTACGATAAGTTTGTTGTTGGTACGGTATCAACGTAGTAATTCTGAAACCATTCTGTCTGTATGGTAGCAGAGAGGCAATGACTTTTTATTGATGTCAGAAATGAGATTTTCACAGTGGAGGAAAAAAGGACACAGCAATATGGAATGGGGGAAGGTAAGGAAGAAACCTGGTAAGATTTAAATTGGGCATATGGGCATAAACTCAGGATTGGAAAAAGTGTGTATGTTTCCTGGTTCTGTCCCCTGAAAGAGAAGGGAGCAAGGACACCTCGATGGCAATGCATACAACTAGGGTCCAAGCTCTGAATCCTGAATGTTCCCCAATGAAAGGAAGCAGGACTCCTTCAAGCAATAGCTAATTCCAGGACCCGGGCAGGGAAAGAACAAGATGAGCCTGAAACATCTGGAGATCAAGGAAGTGCTCAAAGACTCAAAGAATCTCGGAGTCCACAAAGAGTTTTTTAAAAGGTGGGGAGGGGTGAATTGATTGGTGACCTCCCCCAAAATATGTCCACATCCTAATCCCCAGAACCTCGAATGTGATCTTACTTGGAAAAGGGAGTCCTTGCAGGTATCATTAAGGATCTTGAGACCAAAAGATCACTCTAGATTATCCAGTTGGGCCCTAAATCCAGTGCCAAGTGTCCTCAAAGGGGACACAGAGGAGATGTGACAGACAGGAGGCAATGTGACCACCCACAGAGTCAGATGGCAGGATGCAGCCAGAGCCCAAAGCATCTGGAGCCTTGAAGGAGCCTTTGGAAGGAGAGCAGCTTTAAGCACCTTGATTTCAGACTTCCAGCCTCCAAACTGTGAAATGATAAACCTCTCCCAGGTGAAAGCCACCTAATTTGTGGTGATTTCTTACAGCAGGCACAGGAAACTACCACAGAAAGTGAGAGATGAACGAGGGAGGCAAGTTCTTTCCAGAAGAACACAAGTTTATAAACACAGAAGGGCTTACAGAATCAGAAAATCACCACTTGGGATTTCCCAGTGTAAAACTGATCCAGGAGAGGACCGCCAAAGGACACTAAAAGCAGTGGCTGGACAAGAAGATACTCAGAGTCTCCAAGAATCACCCCCAGAACTGTGCATAGGGAAAAGGCACCTTTAAAATGAAATGTGGTGACGGCCAGCCCTTCCAGGTGTCCAACGTATGAGGAACGGTGCGATGAGCCTGATGGAATGCAAATTAACAAGCACTAGTATAAAAAATGTCCAGCCGAATTTAACTGTAAGGAAAAATTGGATAAATCCAGAATGCGAGACGGTTTACTGGACAACTGGCTGGGGCTTTTTTTTAAAAGGTAAGTGTTATGAAAAATCAAAAAAAAAAAAAGTTAGAGACCTAACAGCTGAATGCAGCATATAAATCTTGACTGATCCTAGAATTAGAAAACAAAAACAAAACAAAACAAAAGAAACAGATGTGGATGGTGGGGAAATTCAAACATGGACTATATGTTAGACAATATTATTTATGTTAATTTTTAGGGTATGAGATTACACAGGGGATGCTTTTAGTCTTAGGAGATCTACATTAAAGTATTTGAAGGTGAAGCAATATTATGTCTGCAACTTCCAACTATTTCAACAACAAAAAAAATGTATACATTAAAACAGAGAGGAAGAACAAATGTGGAAAAAAAAGAACAGCTGGTAAATCTGGGCAGAGTAGTACTTGGGTATTTGCTGAATAGAACATGTGTGGAAATTTTAAAATAAAATGTTGAGGACTCAAAACAATTTCAAGGCGCCCCTCTCCAACCCCAAAGGAGGGACAGGAGGAAGAGTCCCAGCCCCTGCTTGGTGGGTCTCAGAGGATCCTGAGAACCTGCATTTAACGAGCAAAAGCTGATCTTCACGCTCAGGTGAGTCTGGAACCAGCTCCTGGACCGTTTGCTTGTGTCTCCCCTACCCTTACTCCCTAGAGTCTGCTGGCACCACGATGCCAGCTCCCTGTGTCTCCCTGGCAGCAAGCCAGTGGATGTTTACTGAGGGAATTCACCAGAACAGTCCCTTAGCCACATGGGGCTGATAAGCTTAAGGGCAAAAGTATTCTAAGGGAAGCCCAACTCAGACAAGGTGGAAGTCTGTTCCCATAAATGCAAACGCCATACCTTTATATGGTTTTCAGCGTTTCATCTGGTGGCTTTCCTCTGCAGTGGGATAAGAGCAACAGGATAGAGAGGTGCCAGGAATGCACAAGATCCACGATACACCAAACATAAAGTGAATGTTACAGGACATCACAACTCTAGTTTCCAAGAGCTGAAGGTGAAAACAATGGCTCCTAAACTCATTACATCAGCAGGTAGACTTCTTTTCCATTCTTGCTAAAGGTCTGAGCCTAGGTGGAGAGGTAAAGGGGAACAGAACAAGGCTAGAAGGTGAAAGGAGGATGAGGCAGGCAGTGGGGAAGGCCAGGCCACACCCCGGGGGGGTCAGGAATGGTCATGCCTGCTGCATCTGGAAGTGGGGTGACAAGGCCACTGAGACAGAAGGCGTAATTTCAAATCTGTCTGAACAACAGGACGAGGGGCAGCTCCACTCCCTGCCCTGGCAGATGGGCAGCCCCACCTCCGGGGAGGGGTTCTCCAACTGGGGAGCCCCAGGTCCGCCTAGGACAATGATCAAAGTACTGCTCACACCCGAAGCCCGGTCCCCACTTGGCCCCCAGGACGCAGGCAGCCGAGCCTCCCCATCCAGCAGAAGCCTGGCAGAGCCTTGTCACCAGAGCTCAGAGCCTGGAGGACAGACCTTCGGTACTCCTCCCAAATGGGAGCATACAACCTAGGGCTACCAGAAAGCCAAGGAAAGCCTCGAACAAGAAAAATGGGAAGGGACCCGGAGGGAAGAGACTCTTCAGTGTGACAAAGCCCAAATAAAACTTCCAAGAAGAGAATACAACCATGAAATGAAAACACATTTTTTAAGTTTCTTTTTTTTAATCCAGAGAGAAAAAGAGCTCTTATAAATGGAAAATGATAGCAAAAATAAATTTTTAAAAAATCACCAGAAGCCTTAAAATACAAAGAGGAAGTTTCCAAAAAATAGAGCAAAACTTTTAAATAATAAAGGAAATAAAAGGACTAGAGCAGGCAATACTACATCAGTGTAGTAATATTCCAGAGAGAGAAAACACAGAATGGAGGAGAGGAAACAACCAAGGAATAATTTAAGAAAATCCCGGGAACTAAACCACAAGAGTTTCTGGGTTGCCTGTTTCTGCAGTACCCAGTACGTGGGGCACGGAGGCATGCGAGGTGGGCCAGGCACACCTCGGACCACAGGAGACAGGTTGGTCAGGGCAGGTTCTGCTGAGCTCCAGCAAGGAGCGAGTAGGCCCAGACCCTAAGAGGCTTAAAAACAAAGATGCATTCTTCAAGTTTAAGTCACTCCAAAGTGGGGCGGGGTGCTGCTCGCCAAGTACCATCACCTTGATTGATGCCAGCTATCAAACCAAAGGGGAGGAAACATGTTCTGGACTACTCACTGGGCCCAGAAGTGCAGCACGGTTCTGCAGTTCTGCTCCTGGGCACAGGGACTGCAGTGGTCCTGGGAGTGAGGAAAAAGCCAGGGGCAGAAAGCTGGAAATGGGCAGTCAATGATGACTATCAGGGGCCAAAAGAAGATCCCGCAATCTTCCCGAAGGAAAACACAAGTCCCATGGAAAGGCATGTACCTGAAACAACTTGTCAACACTAGAAGCCAGAAAGTAACAAAACAATTCCTGAAAAGTTCTGAAGGGAATCTTTTTCTAGAATTCGACATCAACAATCTACCGGGTAAAGGCAAGGAAAGGCACTTATGACGGTCTCAAGATTCACCTCCACAATGCATGTCCAAGTGAAAGAAGTGTGAAATAAGTAAGGGTAAGTTGGGAGACAGGACGTCTGTGATGGGCAGGGCAGGTCCAAAGGCTCTGGGGGCCCTTCTTCAGGAAGGCACCCCATCAAGAGGTCCACTGCTCCTGAACATCTTGGGGGAAGACGCAGCAAACAACCGACAAAGCCTTTGGTGTTGAATCAGAAATAGTACATAGAGAACAAAAAAAGAAAAGAAAAAGTCAGTGATTAGCTCCAGGGAAAACAAAAAGTCACTGACAGCATGGCTCACTACAATCAGAACAGCATTTAGTCATACACATATATACCAAGTGTTGATCTCAAAATTACACCACGTCAGGGCGGCTCAGTGGGTTAAAGCCTCTGCCTTCGGCTTAGGTCATGATCCCAGAGTCCTGGGACTGAGCCCCGCATCGGGCTCTCTGCTCCGCGGGGAGCCTGCTTCCTCCTCTCTCTCTGCCTGCCTCTCTGCCTACTTGTGATCTCTGTCTGTCAAATAAAGAAACAAAATCTTAAAAAAAAAAAAAAAATTACACTACATCTACACAGGTGATGGTGAACACGGGAGAGGAGGGCAAGTTAAGAGAATAAACAATTATCTTCCAAAGAATAACGTCACTAAGTAATACCTACAAATGACAAATCAGGAAGTGTATCATTCTATGGCACAAAGACAACAGCAAAATCAGCGAAAGGAAGTTAAGTGCTTGCCTCTGGTCGGGGGCAAAGAGAGGCAGGGACTCTGTTTTGTCCAACAAACCCTGCAGAGGCTACTGACTTTTCAAACTATTTGCATGTTAAAAAACGGGAAAAGGAAAAAAAAAATGGGGAAAGATAAGTCCACCTGGGGAGCCTCGGCCTAGCAGATTGGCATGATTTTCAGTCAGACCTCTGAGCTCTTCCAAAGAGCTAATAGCACTGACCTGAGTACTACACAGGCTGAAACACTTAAGAGACAATCCCTGTCCTCAAGGATTGGGAATTTTATTGAGAAGGAAACACAGGCATGTGCAGTGCAAGGTGGTACGAGCTCACTGCCCTAGACATGGTCCAGAATGTTCACTGAGAGCAGGAAGGGAGACTCTGGCCCAAGTAGGCAAAACAAACAACAACAACAACAAAAAACAAAACAAAACAAAACAAAAAAAACACCCCACATCTTTCAGAAAGATCCGAGGAGAAGGAGAAAGACTAGCAGAACCTTAGAGAGGAACAGACAATGCACTTCCAGAACAGGGACTGGCTAGCCGTGAGGGGGTGTGTGTGTGTGTTAAGTGGGAGTGTGGACAGTTTTTTCAAAGAGATTTCTCTTCTTGCCATTCCTAATAGGAAGGGAAGATTGTCAATGGTCGCCCTGTTGACTTACATTTTCAGTGTCCTTGGACACTACCAATCTGGAGCCCGGTAACTTTTCCCCCCAACTCCCCCACACTGTCTCAGATATGCCTTCCCTGCTCATTAGTAACACTGATCCACCCTATTCTTAAGCCCCTCAAAACTAAAATCACAGATTTTATAAGCTGGCCCAAGGCCTCTCCCAAGCTGGCCCACTCTGGCCTCTGTCTGCTGAACAGCCTCATTAGGATACCTTGTTTTCGTGCCCTACGAACACTATCCTGCTTTGCATTCCTATAGCACTCCCTGTACTTTGCTGCCACAGGACCTCTGCACATGCTATTCCTTCTGGAACACATTCCCTCCTAGCCCTCCTGATGCTATACATCCTCCAATTCTCAGCTGGAGCCTCAGCTCCTCATGGAAACAAATTCCCCTGGTCACTCTAATCCAGGAGTCCCTGTCATAAACTCTCATACACGCTCCCCTTCATACCAGTTTGTAAATTAACCCTCATTGGGGTGATTATCTAATTCTTGGCCACTTCACCTTCTAAG
Organism: Martes martes; assembly: GCF_963455335.1. Lineage (NCBI taxonomy): Eukaryota > Metazoa > Chordata > Mammalia > Carnivora > Mustelidae > Martes > Martes martes. The sequence goes on along the minus strand of NC_137896.1, from coordinate 54,353,387 downwards.
ACAGTGGTCCCCAGACCACAGCAACAGCTCCCCAGGTGAAGCTATGAGAAATGCACATCCCAGACTACTCAATCAAAAACTTGAGGTGGGAGGCAAAAATCTGTGTTCTGATAACCCTCGGGGCAATTCTGATGCACACTCCAGTTTGAGAACCATTCCTCTAGGTGCCAAGATGGCACTTCTCAGTTTCCCCTGGCACCAAGCACAGTCACAGACAACAGTAAGGACTTGACAGGATTTCCCGGTGGAATGGATGGTGAAAAACGTCCCATGGCTCTCTAGATCCCCTTTTATTAATTCTAAACACCTCTAACTTTAGAAGTCCTAAAAACAACACTAAGCCTGCTGCAGATCTGGGTTCTACACCAAGCTCCTTTGCCTTTTTGGGTTCAAAACTTGGTTCCCTACCGTTTGTCATATGCATAATCATCCATAAATGTTCCTAATTTCTCTTGGTCTTAATTTCCTCACCTCTAAAGTGGGAATAACCAAAGTATTTCCCAGGATTGTTGAGATAATTAAATAAGCCAATGAGACTCATGCCTGCACATACACACAAACACTCAAACAAATTTAGGTATTATTATTTCATAACAATAATTATGCAATTTCAAGGGATCTTTCCCGTGGGTCTCAGCTTACTCAAGATTGACCACAAACACTTAAGGGTAGCATTCTCCTTTTCAAACTACTCACTCACATCTAACACCCATCCCCGGCTTGAAACTGTCTAGGATCTGAGAGCCCTGCTTGAGCCTTCTCTACTCCACCTCCTGGAACAGCTGGGTTATGCTGGACAGTCTAGGTCTGAATAATACATGTCCTCCTAGAGCTCAACTGAAGTCACTTTCTCAAGTCCCCTGTCACCTCTGGAATCAGATCTTGGTAACCAAACCAGTTAGTAGGTTGTTTCATTTAAGATCAGTCTGGTGGCTAGGATCCAAACGGAGCTCACACTGGCAGCTATTTCTAGTCCAACTGTGGTAGTTGGTAAAGTATTAATAGCCACAATTAAAATATACTCCCATCGAATAGATCTTTCTTAAAAAAGCAAGCAAGCACACAAGCAAAGAAGAGTTTCCGCCTCTAAGAAGACAAGGGTCTAGCACCTGCCTGCAGAGTGTCCGTCCCTCTTGCCCTGTCTCAGGCAGAGGCTGGAAGTCATGACTGACACGGGAACCGTACACACGGTACACAGCAAAGCGCCGCCCTGGGTCTCCCTGCGCTGAGCCTCCCCACTGGGCCGATCCGCTGCGCCCCGGGGACCCCGCGCCCCGGGACATCTGGCCCCACTGACATGAAAACAAGGTACCGTGATGAGGCTGCTCAGCCTCACGGGCCGGCGGGGGCCAGCAACACTTGGCTCCCCAATAGTTAAATGCTGAGTAATTTTCCTGCGGAGCAAACAGTCGAAGCGGGGGCTCTGCCAACGGCAACAGTATTTTTATCCTACTTAACCAACACGGCGGCACGGCCACGGCTGTCCCCAAGGTGTCCTCGCGCGGCACGCTCGGGAATCGCCGGCTGGACCCTCGCCGGCTGCCGGGGCGACGTGGACAGGAGTCCCACACGTCGGGGCGGGGAGGACTGAGGCAGCAGGCTGGGGCCGAGCACGCGAGGCCGGCCGAGGCCGGAGGCGTCTCGCCGCGCGCGGCCCGGCTGCCCCAGAGCCCCGGGGCAAGGACCCCTCCTGTGGGCCGCCCGGTCTCCGCGCCGGGGCCTAAGCGCTGGAGGGTCTGCGCCCAAGTTGGCCAGCTGCTTTGCCACAAGAGCGGAAAGGGGGAGACTGGTCCGCAGCCTCCGAAAAGGGGTGAGAGCAGGGAGAGCAGGTCCCGCCGGGTGCGGGACGGGAGATCGGGCAGCGGGGCCGCCGAGGGGCCGCACGCAGCCCGCCGACCCCCGGCTCGCGGCCGCGGCGCCCGGGAATGAATGGGGCTCCCCGCCGGCCCCGGGAGCGAACTCACAAGCTACGTAGGCGAGCAGCGCGATGCCCAGCAGCAGCTTCATCCTCCTGCGGTTGACGGCAGACACAAGGCGCAGGAGCGCCTTGCTCACCATCCCCAGGAGCCGCGCGGGTCCAGGGCCCTGCCGCGCGGGGGCCGCCTGCTGCACAATGCGCGGCGGCGGGGACCGAGGCGGCGGCGGCGGCGGCAGCGGCAGCGGCGGCGGCTCAAGAGAGCCCCGCCCCCTGCCTCCCGCCCCCGCTGTCCCGCCCCCGCGCGCCGGGTTTCCTGCTGGCGGCAGCACCGCGCACGCGCGACTCCGCCCTCGCCCCGCCTCCTCCTTCGCGCTCCCAACGCCCCGCCCCTCCGCTCCCTCTCCCCGCAGGCGCAATTGCCGCGGCTGGCGCCTCAGTTTTCGAAGAATGTGGCTGCGAGCCGGGGGCGGGGCGGGGGCGGCGCATGCGCGAGCCGGCCTGTTTTCCCCGGAGGTGCGGCTGGGGTTCGGTACCTAAGAGGTGCGTCCCCTACCCGAGGGCGGGACCGCGGTCGCCAGGTTTTTGAATCTGGCCCGGAGGGTGGCAGGCGGCGGGCACTCATATGTGGCGACGAAAAATATTTATGCTAAATTTAGCCAAGTCTTTGAAGTTCTTTGAACGCCTCTTTCAGAAAGTTGTCTAGTTCCGTGGGCTGTTGTGTTGGCTTCAGTTACAATAGCGGCAGCGAAAGTTATTAATCCTGCAAACACTGCTAAAGTCAAAACCCGCTGCGTTGTTTTTCTCTCTCTACTATGATTGGATTGGGATGTCTTTCTTCTAAAAACAGTTTGTCATTGCTATGAAAACGTAATGCTGGTGGTATAGAATTAGGACAAACCAGGAAAAGGAAGGGATGAAACCGCGCTTTGTCTCCGCCTCGAGAAAAACACTGAACATGTCAGCACATGTTTCATTCCAAGCTTTTTGTTGAGTGTATATGTACTCAAGTAGTTAGGTGAACTGCGGTGCTGTACAGATCGCGTATGTGGTGGCTGAATATATTTATTCCATAAGCATTTATTGAATGCCAGCTGCAAACAAGTGTGTGTCCGAGGGCCCACAGATACCAGACGCTCGTCATCGGAGTCACAGAAAGCTGGTCCCGACAGAGAAGAAAAGATGGTACGCACAGACCTGTGATGCCAAGTCAAGTGAAAATGTTGGGGAGCTACTGGCTAGAAGTGCTGGTCCTCAGCTCCAGGGAGAAATCAGAGGAGCCAGCAGCGTCCCTGGAAGGCCAGCCCATTTTGCCAAAATCAAACACTTTGTGTTAGCTTTATTAGAAACCTCCAAGAATGGTAAACAATTAGCAATAAATCAAAGCAGTCATACGTTATAGCCTTGAAACTACACAGAGCAAATGCTGGGATTGCGTGATTTAAATGCAAACTTCCCCTCATCCCTGGTGTCCCCCAGGAACTGGTTGAGAATCACTGAATGGTAGGGAATATCCTGCTGTCAGGCTGCCCACACATGGAGTGGCCAACTTTGAAGGAGCCCAGATCCCAGTCTGAAGTATCAAAAGAAGCTCCTGAGTGACACTTCCTTTACTTCCTTTGGAGGCAGAGAGAGCCCTACCGTGGGAGCCAAAAGCCTAGGTTCCCACAGAGGCAGGGTTTCCAGAGCCCACTTGTGAGCCTGGAATAACTTCCTTTTTGCCTGTGAATCTTAGTTTACCTATCATTAACATTTTGGGTTTGATCTGTAATTGTTGCTCTGAAACGTCTAGAGCAAGCAGGACTCTGGGCTCTCCTCTGATTCTATGATCCTGTGAGTTTTAGATTAAAGCTGACGAGCAGAGATGTGAGAAAAGATTTTGTTGACACTTGACCTATTGGGGAAATCAGATTGAAGCTGTAAGCAGATTTCAAGCCTATTTGGTTAGTAGGTAGGATTTAGTTGATAGGTATCTACCAATTCAAACAGGGCCACATTGTGAAATATATGCTATTTCTCTACCTAACTGTACCGCATTCCTAGTTGGGCATTTTTTTCTGCCACCATGTGCTATTGCCACATTCTCCTGCCCCACTGGATTAAGTACTTGAAAATGTCATCAGTGGCTGCAGGGAAATTGCTGCTGCTGCCGTCATCACCAAGAATGCTGTTGGTGGCCTGGAATCCTGATTACCCACTCAACCAAAGCCAGAATTCCGGAGAAGGCAATAGCATGCATTGTGCCCAGTAGACGTGCAAAGACACCAGGGAAAGGAGGTGCCAAAGAGGCCTTCCAAACTCATCAGGGAAACTGTGGGCTTGGTTCTGTCATTCCTTCTGCCCCTCTTCTCTGTTTTCTCTTGTCTTTTCCCAGTTGGCCCACCTCCACTCCCCAGAACAGGTCTGGGCTCCTGTGCCCACCCCCACCTTGCCCTTGCAATCAACAACGTCATTCTTTCTGTGGATATGTTAACAAGGATATTTTTGAGCAGTTACTAGTTACAAGGGGTAATTAAAAACAATCATAATATGGCTCCCGTCCTAGAGGGCTAAAAACCCCCTATCCCTCATCTCCCCCGTAATTCATTGAGAATCCCTGAATGGGAGGCAACACGCTGAGCTGTTTTGCCATGGGAATCGCCATCCTGCAGTCAGGCTGCCCTCAAAACACTGCTTACACCTCTATCACAGGCCAGAGACTTGTTAACGCCAGGTGCTTTGACGCGTGGGCTCTTGTAATTCTTGTAACAGTCCCGTGGGATAGGGGCGCTCTTGCTGCTGCGTTGTTCAATAGAGGAGCAACAGAAGCCCTGAGAGTTTAGGCAGTAGCTGGAAGCCTGGGAATGGGGTTGTAGCCCATGACTTTCCCCCACGCCAGGATGCTCTTCGGCAGTGGTGTGAAGACATGCGCAGAAACAACCACAATTCCTGGTAACTAGTGGTGGGCGCTATGGGACAGGGTGGATGTCTATTAATTTCACTATGGGCGCTATGGGACAGGGTGGATGTCTAAGTAATTTCACCAGAGACACTGCTCCTAGAAAGTATGGGGCGCTATGGGACAGGGTGGATGTCTAAGTAATTTCACCAGAGACACTGCTCCTAGAAAGTATGGGGCGCCAGGTCCGCGGGTACATGCTTACCAAAGTTGAGTGTCAACAGCTCCAGCTAGAGTGTTTATTTAAACCATGGAAATGAGCAGTTTCTGTAAATCAGGGCTTCTTTTTTTTTTTCCCTTTTAGCCAGCACACCTCTGCATCCAGGTGAGAACAGTGAGAGGAAGGTTTGGCAGAATAAGAGCAGCGTGAGCAGGATTTGAAAGTGCAGGTAAGATTTTTACTCGTGCACATTGAGCATGGGTCTCCCTGGGTGGACCAGTTTGGGGCAGGGGGGAGGGAAAGCAAGGGCAGGGGCGCTGGGGAGGGAAGGGATCCCAGAGGGCACAGTGGAGATGTTTGCTTGTCTGGGCAGGGATTGAGAAGAGAAGGTACAAATGTTGGAGAGGAAAGGTTCTGGAAGGCCTTGAGAGTTAGTACAAACCAAGAATCCACCAGGCCCTGGTCAGGGGCCACTTACTGGTCGCCTCAACCTCCCTCTGTACTTGGGGTCTTGGCTCTGTTCTGCAGGGGTTGGGAGTGTGTGCACTGCATTGTCCAGCCTCTGAAAGGATCTACCCCTCTGAGGTCCTGGTAGAAGACCGGCAGGAAGAGATATCTTCTGCTTCTGGCTCCCAAGGGTGGCCGTTGCTAGCAGTTGCTGGAAGTTGCTAGCATTAGCCATTTGCTAGCAAAGGTGGGTGATGCCAGACCCCAGCAGTCTAGAGGATTTCATCAGAGAATCAAGGCTTCTCTTCAGGGCGATTCCAGGGCTGGGCACATGGCCATTCAGTGCTTCTCATCTCTGCGTATCGCTCCATTCTTTCCTATGCCTCCAAAATCCCTCCTCTTTGTTTTTTTAACTCTTCCAACAGCTTTGTCACCCGTCTCCTGTATTACATTCCTTCTGTTTGAAATACTTAGACTAATTTTCCGGACTCGACTTGGCCAACACATCTTCCGCTAAGGTATTTGAGAAAGAAGAGTGGATCTCAGCTTTACTCTGGAGCTGCCTGTCGTGGTTCTCTCCTTCATGCCACACCAGCTGTGCCACAGGTCACTGCTTGTTTCCTCCTGGGTGCTGACCCTGATGCCTGCCCTGGAGTCCCTTTGTAGAGGACACTACTGCCATGGGTCTCAGGAGAGGGACAGATGAGAGGTAGGTCTTTGTTCTCCACCCCACTGTCGCACCAGCATAAGTGAGTATACACTAGACCTTCCATCAGGCTTGGGGATGCAGGAAGATTTAATATGCCAGACGCATGAACAATTTGAAATTGCATATCTAACATTCCCATTCCTAGAAGTCTTTTAAAAAAAATAAACTTTATTTTTTTTGAACAGCTTTACACTTCAAAAAAACAACAGCTTTAGACTTCCAGAAGAAATTGAGAAGATGGCACAGATCATTCCCAGGCCCCCATTTCCCCCTGTCATTGACATCTTGCATTCACCTAGGATTTATGTCCCTTCACGTCAGGGCTTCATGCTGTCATCGTGATTTGTGACTGCCTGATGTTGGCCTCGATTGCCTGGCTGAGGTGTGTTTGTCAGGTTCTTCCACTGTGCAACTACTCTTTGTCCCCTTCCCATTCTGTCCTCTTTGCAGGAAAGCCACTCTGCACAGCCTACATGTGCAAAGCGGGCAGTTACGCACCAACTCCCTGAGGGATCATATCTATATAAATTATTTGGAATTCTTCATTAAGGGAGTTTTGTCTCATCAAACCCTTTCATAAATATCCAATTATTTAATTATCCAATCCATCATCCTCACTTTCTGTGGCTGCAAGTATTCCAGGTTGATCTTGTATACTTCCTGCCCCAGTCCCAGAATGCATTCCTCCTGATGTCTCCAACTTCACTCCATTGCCACATGGATCCCTCTAGCTCCCTCCCTTGCTCCTCCCAGCGAGAAACCTGGCTCCTGCCATCCACCATCCGTTTGCTTCATCATCTGATTATAGCACTCATGTACAGCTGGGTCACTAAGAGTTCTTTGACCGCTGCACCACCGGGGATAGCCATCTGTGTTGTCTTCTGTCCCTTCCCTGCTACACACATACACACAGACACATACCGTCTTCTCCTCTCTCCTCTGCCCCTCCCCTCATGCCTAGACCCCCCCCATCCCACCCCAACCCTGGAATTCCTGTTTATCTCTTTGCAGTGCACTTTGTTTCCCCTGGTTTTGCCCATACCCTAGCGACTTTCCCTTCCTATCTTTCTAGGCAAATACAGTTCCCTTTCTACAAAATACTCTGGTGTCACCCTTAAAATATCTTCCCAAGCCTGATCAGGCTCAGGGGCTGGTCTTTAGTCAGTAGACACTGGGTGTGACCACACACACACACACACACACACAGACACCCTGGGGCAGCAGCGTCCATTGTCCTCCAGGTCTCCTGGCAGCAGAGGCCAGAGTAGGGAACAGTCACGGGAGGGGCACAACAGCCCAGGTGGACAGGAGCCAGAACGCGCTAGGACTCGTGGTAGAAAGGACGTGGCGATAAAGTGGAGGGTTGTTTCAGAAGTAGAAGAGTGGAAGTTCTGGTTGATTGTAGAGGTAAAGGGGTGAAAAATTAATCACATAAGATTCTCATGTTGTATGCTGGGGTGAAGCCTGAAAGTATTTTTCCTGGTAGGTGTTTGCATTTTAATGAGACTGCTGGTCTAGAATTCAGAATTTGCAAGGAGATTTCAAATGCATGCCAACTGCAGGAGCAATGTAGGGGTTGCCTGAAGCAGGAGTTAGGAAGGGCTCCTGCATCCCTCCCTCCTGCGGGAGATGTGCTGTGATGTTAGTGCTGCCTGCGTGGCTGGGGAAGAGTGGGGCAACGCTCTTTGGGTTGTCCTGTTCTATCTGCAAGTTTCCTTCTGGTACAGGGATTTTTTGGCAAATTATAAGTAATAAAAACTACCACTGGAGGAGATCATTTTGAGCCAAGGCTTCGTATCATATCCTGCAGGCAGCATCCTTCCTTGTCTGGTGTAAAGCAGTCCTCTGTTCCAGACTCAGATAACTGAGCTGGAAGATAGCATGGTAATAGAGAATTCCTGAAAACTGACCTGGGACTTTGGTCAGAGCACTGTCCTACAAGGCAGCGTGAACTAATCAGTTACTTCGGTGGATTGGGTATCAGCTACTAAACCATGCTTTTCAGACCTTATGATACTTTACATATTAGGGAAGAAAGATTAAAATAAGAATTTGTGGCACAAACAGTGGTCAGGAAAGAAAATTGTGTGTGTGTATGCACATATGTGTGTAAGGAAGCACCTGCATGAGATCTTCAGAAGCAGAGAATGCAAAATATGGCTTTCTCATAGAGAGCAGAAAAAGGCTTTTCTTTCCCAATACACCTTACTTCTATCTGGCAGGAAGTTGTCACAGTAAATATATAAATCTGTGTTGTCTGTGACATTGTGAGCTTAATCAGTGCACCACCTGCACAACTGTATGTGATATACATGGCCAGGAGTGGGGCGAGATATACTGACACAACAAGAAAGAAGGGGAGAAGACAGTAAGAAAATGGTGACTTCCCAGGTTGCCTGGGTGGCTCAGCTGGTTGAATGACCAACCTATGATGTCAAGGTCATGGGATTGAGCCCTGCATTGGGCTCTGTGCTCAGCGCAGAGTCTGCTTGTCCCTCTCCGTCTGCTCCTCTCCCTTTTCCCCACCCCCAAATAAATAAATAAATAAAATCTTAAAAAGAGAATGGCTTCCTTGTAGGCATATGAAGCCATGGAGTTAGACTGCTCTGATTGAGTTTTCTGGTGCACAACCAATTATCACTTAGTAAAGCTCTCCAAGCAGGGAAGCATCTGATGCATGAACAAATGTACATTAAGTAGTCTGCATCTTCACATTCTCCACTTGTACTTCACTGACTGGCCCCCCTAGTCAATGACAGCAGCGCAGGAAGTTGGGATGAGACAGAATTAAGTCATGTAGGGGACAAGGCAAATAGCCATGACAGCACCTGGTGATGGTAAAGTAATAAAACTCATAACATAGGTGTGAGGATGGTTCTACAGACATTTTGAAGAGGTGATAATTTTGAAGGACAACACATTTAGACATGTTAAAAAAAAGATTGGTTACTTTATGTCGTACTTCATGTGCAGCTTTCAGATTGCTTTTCAGTTACCAACAGCAAGGAAAGGCAGAGACCTCGTGGGGGTAGCAGATCTCCATCATAAGGTAGTGTCAGCGCTCCAGGCTGAGATGGGGAATTTTTCAGTGTTAATGGGACAACACGAAAGTGTTTTGGCAGAATAAAACCCAGAGCAGGGAGGGAGAGCAGGGGAAGATTCAGTACAAGTAGGTGTCTGTGTATTTTGTTTAAAAGGTAGGTAAGCTTTGTTTCATATATAGGTTCAAGGTGAAGCATTAAGCAGTGATAACATAGCAGCTCAAGAACTTGCCCAGAGGCCTTCCCCTCTCCGTATACGAGGGTCCCGAATGCTGTGTTTGCTTAAGGGAGATGTTCCCTGGAAAAGAACTTCAAAAGAGATATCCCTAGGTGAATTGCTAAATAAAAGAAAAATTAAGTGACACTACCCAGATGTTCATAGTGAATGAATGGATAAACAAAATAAGGTATGCATGCTGTGGAATGTTATTCAACCTTGAAAAGGGAGGAAATCCTGACACAGGCTACAACTTAGAGGAAGCTTGAGGACATTGTGCTAAGTAGTGAAATACACCAGTCACAGGAGGACAAACACCGTGCGATTCCAATAGAACGAGGAATCTAGAGGCAACATAGTCATAGAGACAGAAAGTAGAGTGGTGGCTGCCAGAAACTGAGGCAGAGGAGAACGGGGAGTCCTATTTAATGGGTCATTAGGACAGATGAAAAGTTCTGGGAATGGATGGTGGCAGTGGTCACACAATATGAAAGCCCTTAATGATTCCAAACTATATGCTTAAAAATGGCTAAAAGGGTAAATTTCATGTTATGTATATTTTACCACAACAACAAAAAAAGAGGATCACTCCTACTTTATTTTTTTTAACTTATTTGACAGAGAGAGAGAGATCACAAGTAGGCAGAGCAGTAGGCAGAGAGAGAGGGGAAAGCAGGCTCCCCACTGAGCGGAGAGCCCGATGCGGGGACTCGATCCCAGGACGGAGATTGTGACCCGAGCCAAAGGCAGAGGCTTAACCCATTGAGCCACCCAGGCACCCCAAGGAACACTCCTACTTTCTATCCTCACTGGTGATAAGAATCTGAATGTCATGACCTTGTAATTATGTAACAAAAATATGGCTTTTCTGGTTTGGTTATTCTTTCCTGGTACAATAAATGTATTCTTACTATTAAAAAAAAATAACACTAAAATACCCACCAGAACCCTCTCAAAAATGTCTGTAAAAATCTCCCTAAGGAAATCCTTCTGCATTATTTTATCAAATAGAGGTGGTTATTTACTTCGTGATTTGCTGAAATTAAAGCCATGTCATAACCACGGAGAAGCATAGGCCTTGTAGAGTAGCCTATAACATTCCATACACAATTTATGTGAGATTTTTCTTAGAAGTTCCATTTTGTTGGCTTGAGAAGCTTCCTGAAGCTTTATAGAACTTAAAGTATGTGTGTCTGATTACATTGTGGATGCTTTTGTGAGCCGGTTAGCATCTGACCCTTCTTTATCCTCATGGCAACATCCTTTCTTGGGGAAAAAAAGTAGGGGGAGAGAGAAAGAGGATGTATTATTGTGACTTGTGTATGTTGTCCCAAAATAAAATGAGTCATAGGCATTGGTGACAGCTTGAGCCCTGAAGGATTTTTCCGATGCCCATACTTGTATGTCCCCTTCTGCTGAGAAGAGAGAACGCATGAGAATGCACAGTAAGTCTTCTTTAACCATTTAGACTAACGTTTTCTGTAACCCTCCCAAAGGATAGCTAGCAGCCACACCGTGGGTGAGGACAAGAGCGTATAGTATTTCATATTTAAAGTCAAATGGATGCAGATTCCAGTTCTGACCCCACAGCTGATGTGGCTCTGGACACCGTACTTTGCTTCCATCTATAAAATGTGTTGACCGGTACCTATATTTCAGGGTTGCTGGGAGGGTTGGAGATAGTATGGGTAAGACCACACAGTGCCTGCCATGGAGAAGACACTCCATTAACACCAGTCAGTCTCGCTTCTCTCAGTGCTGTCTGTGTTAGAGTGTTTGCTCAGAAGAGCTGTCCCTTACAACACTAAATATGCATTGGCAAGAAGTGTGCTTCCCCAAACTTTCATACTAATGCCGGATGGAGAGCATCACTAATTAACAGTAGAATTATTGGTTGATTTCAATAAAATCCTTCACATCTGGGCTTATTAACACTTTCAACTTTTCTGATCATTTCCCCCTATTTTTCACATTCTCAGGAACAGAAATGTCATGCAGAAAATGTGGCCTGAGGGCATGCTGACAATTGCCTTCACTAAGGGAGGAAAAATGAAATATCTATTTTTACATGTGTTATATCACCTTATAAAGATGATCGCATGCAGCAGATGTTGCAAAAATGCAGGTCATGACTTAGCAGTAGGTGCCACAAGGGAGTCTGTCACCAAGAGAAGGGTCCCACTAACCCTCCTCATCCCAGAAGCAGTTTTTCATCAGATTAGGATAATGGAGCCTGCAGGCATGGTGTTACTACTCTTATAGCGGTGTCTCTCTTAGTATTTGAAAAGCAAATGTTTTCACCCAGTCCAAGGTTGCTGGCAATTGATAAACTGAGTAGTACTGGTAGAATAATTACAGTTACAAATGACAAAATTGAATCTTGTATGTCCTCAAAAGAGGGAGCCTGGAATAATTACAAAATTAAGGGAGGACAAGAAAAACTAGGGCCTTTGGCCCTCAAATTAGGAGCTCGATAGTTATCGAGCTATGTAGTAGATAGTTATCTACCACACTCACATGGACACCCACACGTAGGCGTGCACCCTCAGATTCTCTTATGCTGGATAGCATTGCCCCTAAAGAAAGGAAACATGGTCCCAGGGAGTCCTAGGATTACTATACAGGGTCAACGAGCTATAGCCTGCTGACCAGCTTCTGTATAGCCTACAGGTGGAGAATGGTTTTATAAGTCAAATGGTTTAAAGCGATCAGAAAGAGAATACTATTTTCTGAAAAATGATAGGAAATGTACATTTCCCTGTCTATCAAGTTCTATGGGAGCATAAACACACTCACTGATTGCAATGGCACCGCCAAGGGCAGAGTGGAATAGTCAGGACAGAATCCTTCTGTGACACCCGTCACTTAAAACATTGCCCAGCACACCACACATGACAGTGACTTGGTTGCGAATGGATCCCAGTAGATCCCAGCATCTTAAGTTTTATTACCAGTGCATACTCATGATGCCGAAATACAAAAAAGAAGAGAAAAATGGACTTTGAATGTCTCCTTTTAAGGCATGGGAGAATGCAGATGACTTTACTAGATTAAATGGCAAAGCATTTTTTTTTATCATGTGATAACACTGCAGCGTGCTGAGTGAATATGACCTAGGTTGACATTACCAGACTTAGCACCCAATTCACAGGGAAGTGGCAGTCAGAAAAATTAGAACATTTGAAAAAGAAAGTCTCATCAAGCAGAATTCCTGCTTGATGAAACGTGAAAGTAAGGCTGCAAAGTAAATTTCCTAATAGACAAGGACATTATTTACTAAGCAAGGACAACTATTTACCAGTGGTGAATTAATTTTTTTTAAGGTTTTATTTATTTATTTGAGAGAGAAAGAATACAGAGAGGGAGAAACAGACTCACTGTTGAGTAGACAGTCTGATGCGGGGCTAGATCCCAGGACCCTGAGATCATGACCTGAGCCCAAGGCAGATGCTTAATGACTAAGCCACCCAGGAGCCCCCAGTGGTGAGTTAATTAAACCACATTTTACAGCACTAGCCGGGAAATGAGTTCAGAGAACATAAACCTATCTAAATCTATTGCCATTTGGTGAGAAACAGGTCCTTGCGGAGTTGAAGACTTTTTTTTTTTTTAAAGATAAGTAATTTGGGGGCACCTTTGTGGCTCAGTTGCTTAAGCGTCTGACTCTTGATTTTTGACTCAGGTCATGATCTCAGGGTCATGGGATTGAGCCCCTAGTCGGGCTCTGGACTGAGCATGGAACCTGCTTAAGATTCTTTCCTTCTCCGTCCACTCTCTCTCTCTCTCTCAAAAAATAAAATATAAGTGATTTCAAGTGGTTTTTCTTTGCTCTTGACCAAATATTGCTCAGCTGTTGTTTATTTAAGAAATGAATGGCTGGAAGTAACCAAAAAATTGGTTCCTATAGTCTGTAGAAAGACTATAGGTAAGAGCTGTAGGTAAGAATATTTCCAAAGAGGCTGAGAAAACACTACTTCACTACAACTTGAAGTGGAATCTACTAAGACGTGTTACTCTGATGGTGATCAAAACGTGTGAAGTAGAAGAAGAGCGTAGTTGGACAAATTTATAAATGTACAAATTTAAAGCCTATAGCTACTCATTGTAGAATTCATCAGTAGGTATTTGGTGGAAAATATTTAAAGATCTCATATGCTATTGAATAAAGAGCACCAACAGTGGACTCTATTCACGCTAATGGGCTTCACCAGTGTCAGTTTCATGAATGTTTAGTCAGGTGGAAGCTGAATATCCTGAGTGGCCTGGCCACGTGGCATTCAAGGGCTTGGCAGTGGCCAAGTTGTGCTGCACTTGTTTCAGCCCAGGGCTTAGGTGGAATTTCTGAGCAAAAAGTATGGCATTTACCCCCCTTTTCACACATCAAATAGCTTTAGAAATTCACTTCTGCTGCAGACTTGATAATGTTTCTTAATGAATTCATCCAAAAACTAGAAGGGAAAACAACACTTACATGCCAACACTTCAACTGTGGTAAAACCATTTCAGCAACAACTAAGATTTAAATCACACATAGTGTCAAGCAGCTTTATATACTTCTCATGCTGTCAAAAGTTAAGAAATGTTATCTCCATTCCCACACAAATTTGCAGAGGATATAGATAGATAGATGATAGATAGATATAGATATAGATATAGATAGATATAGATATAGATAGATATAGATATATTTAGCTCAACCCGCGGTTCTAGCAGTGTTTGTCAAATCTCATTGCAAGTGGAAACCAAATTTCCATATTGCAGAATCTATTGAACTATATGCAATTGAGCTTCCCCAACCTTCCACTGGAAGGGGTTCATTTTAAATGCAATGGCGTGCTAAATGCAAGTATCACAAGAATCATAGAATTGTAGCACTGCTTTCCAAGGCATGCATACTCTCAATAAAATCACGGATTTATATCAGTATTTGAGAGCACTTCCCTGCATGGAAAGACATTTTTAGTAATGAATGAAATACATGCTGTCTCAGCATTAGCATGTGAACATTTGCAATTGATTTTATTTTTTTAAAGATTTTATTTATTTGACATAGAAAGAGAGATCACAAGTAGGCAGAGAGGCAGGAAGAGAGAGAGGGGAAAGCAGGCTCCTTGCTGAGCAGATGACGTGGGGGGGCTTGATCCCAGGACCCAGAGATCCTGACCTGAGCTGAAGGCAGAGGCTTAACCCACTGAGTCACCCAGGCGCCCCTTTGCAGTTGATTTTAATAAGAACTCTACATTGAACACCAAGTTAGCAAGATGGTATCTCACAAGAAAGAGTTCCATTATTCTTATTAATAGACTTATATTATGAAAAATAGTGCTCAGTTATTATTTTTTGAATTTTTGTCAACCAAATTCTTTTTTTTTTTTAATTTTATTTATTTATTTGAGAGAGAGAGATTACAAGTAGGCAGAGAGGCAGGCAGAGAGAGAGGGGGAAGCAGGCTCCCTGCCGAGCAGAGAGCTCGATGCGGGGCTCGATCCCAAGACCCTGAGATCACGACCCGGGCCGAAGGCAGAGGCTTAACCCACTGAGCCACCCAGGTGCCCCTGTCAACCAAATTCTTGTAGAAAAGTGTTTTCTCTCTTGCCATCGAGGTATCGACACCATATCCTTGTTTTGCCTCTTGTTCTGCAAAGCCTAAAATATTTGCTAGCTGGTTCTTTAAAGAAGCCTGCCAACACTTGCCCAAGAAGATAGGTAACTTTTAATACTCATTCCACTGAGAAAAGTGAAGAATTAGCCGAGCTCTCATCGTGATCCTATCCCGGAACCAATGACTGCGGCCAACAGGATTAGAATCAATGAGTGGATTGGCCTGGACCAAAGGCCAGTGCCTGAAGCCAGAGGGATGGGGCACAGAGCCTGAGTATAAGTGCAGGGTGGAATGAGAAAGGAGGAGCAAACTTTGGGGAAAATTGTCGCTGGGTGATCTGAAAAGGAGTATATTAGTTGAAAAGGCATGGAAAAGCAGACTAGGACCACATTAAAAGTGGTGTCGATGTCATGACAGCCCATATCCCAACACACATATTTTAGAAATAAGAAAATTTTAGACATTGCAATTTTTTAAAAAGCTCATTGGATTTTGATCTGTTGAGAGCTAGAGTTTGACACCAGGAAAAATATAACATGGAGGTGTGGAAAATACTGGATAGGAGATAAAACACATGGAATCATGAATAAGAGATCCAACATAGGACTAAGATTCCAAAACAAGGGAATAGAGAGAAAGGGGTAGAAGCAGTACTTGAAGAAATCGTGCCTTAAAAGTTTTCTGAATGGAAAGAAATAATGAGCCCTCATGTATTAACAAATGGACAAATCCATACCAAGGCACTCCCACCAGAGAAACTGCAAAACATTAAATTCAAGGAGAAAATTCTAGAAGTTACCAAAGGGAATATATGTATCAACTTTAAAAGAATAATAATTACAGGGGCGCCTGGGTGGCTCAGTGGTTTAGGCCGCTGGCTTCGGCTCGGGTCGTGATCTCAGCGTCCTGGGATCGAGTCCCGCATCGGGCTCTCTGCTCGGCAGGGAGCCTGCTTCCTTCTCACTGTCTCTGCCTGCCTCTCTGCCTACTTGTGATCTCTCCCTGTCAAATAAATAAATAAAAAATCTTAAAAAAAAAAAATTAAAAAAAAAAAAAGAATAATAATTACATTATGAGTAAACATCTCAACTACCAAAAATAGAACCTAAAGGACAATGGGATACGTTCAAAGTACAAAGGGAAAAATAATGTCACCTGTGATGTCTGTACACATTTAAACTATCATTCAAGAGCGGAGGTGAAATGAAGACATTTCTAACATACAAATACAGAGTTTTCTGGTTATAGACGGACAACCAAGACTAGTTGAAAAAGAGGGATAAACAGTTTGGTTGGGAAGAAAGAACAGATTTTATTTTGGACACATTGAGATGTGTACCAGCTAGGTGTCCAGGAGAATGATCAACATTTATACCTGGGGCTCAGAAGAACTAAATTGAGTGATGTCAAAACCACCAACCCACAGTAATTTGTTCTGGGAGACACACTGCAGGGAGAAAAAAGGAAGGCTCGTGACAGGAAGGAGTAGAGAGAGCAGAGAACGGAATTGCAGAAACCCGGAGGAAAGTGAATAGAAAGGCAGAAACTGTGGTCTGCAACGTGGGCCGTTACCTGAGTCAGACAAGGAGAGGTTGAATTCAAAGCATGAAGTCTGTACTGATAGAGTTATTCTTGAAACCAGACTCTTATGCAATCCTCCTGTTCTTAAAGACCCCATGAGTTTTTTTCCCCCCTCCAAAATGGTCACTTGATTCAGTCAGGATCTGACTAAAAAAACAACTACTCACGATATTTTAAACCCTATGTTAGACAGGGAATTTATCATGATGGCGACTGCTGGGACGGTAAAGCACTGCGGCATTCGGCAAGGGCAAAAAATTACTGCCCCCCCCCCAACCCACCGCCAAATGTATATGTTGCAGCCTAATCCCTAATGTGGTGGTATTAGGAGATGAGGCCCTTGGGAGGCAATGAAGCCATGAGGGTGGAGCCCTGGCAGATGGGGCTAGTGTCCTTCTGAAGAGTTGAAGAGCCTGGAGTTCCGCCCCTCCCCCCACCCCGCCTTGAGAGAATGCAATAAGAACATGGCAGCCTACAGCCCAGAAGAGGGCTCTCATCAGAACTGGATCATGGTGGCACCCTGACCTTGGACTTCCAGCCTCCAGAACTGTGAGACAGAAGTTTCTATTGTTCATAAGCCACCCAGGCTATGGTACTTTAGTATAGCAGCCCAGACTGAGTAAGGCATCCCCATCAGTGATTGTCTGGAGGGTCAGAGATAGAAGCCAGTGTTGCCAGAACACTGAAGCCAGGGTGACCAGCAGGTGCTATAAGCACCTGTGAGCCTGTCCAGTGGGAGCTGAAGCCACGGCAGAAACAGGTAGTGCTGGAGCTGAGTCTGAGGCAGGAAGAGGGTTAGACGCATCCCTGGTTCCTCTCTTCTTCGTGCCTCTAGCCTTCTGCCCATGCCTCCTGGCAAGCCCAGCAGGTGGCCTGCTGGCTGGGGAGCTGGGGAGTGCAGCCTGAGCCTCCGTGAGATACTGAACAGAGCAGAGGAATGGTAAGAAATGGACCTGAGAGCAAAGAGGCCAGGTCTTGAACCTCTGGGCACTCACTTCATCTCCTTCTCTCCCTCTCCTTCTCTCATTAACCTAATGCTAGTGGAACCAAACCACTGTTCTCAGGGGGCTCCTCGCACAGACTCCCTTGATTCTCTAGTTTAATTTTGTGTTCTTTTCTTTGCTATTTAAAACCCCCTACTATGAGGTGCCTGGGCGTCTCTGTCAGTTAAGTGTCTGACATTTGTTCTCAGCTGAGGTCATGATCACAGGATCCCAGGATAGAGTCCCAGGTAGGGCTCCCCGCTCAGTGGGGAGTCTGCTTGTCTCCCTCTCCATCTCTCTCTCCCCCAACGTGCAGACACTCTCTCTGTCTCTCTCTGAAACAAATAAACAAATTTAAAAAATAAAAAAAAATTTAAAATAAATAAAATAAAATGAGATGAAATAAACCCTTCATTATCCACAATGTCCAGATGGAATAGTGCTTCCATCAAGAAAGTTTCCTTGATCCTTGGCTAGAAGTCCTCCCTTTCTGCATTTAATTTCCTCAACATTTTATTATCTTTCCTAATAGACTGAGCTTCTTGAGGGTGGGGAACACATCTTGCCTATTTGCCTATTTCCCCTATTTCCTTTTTGTGCATCCTAGGCATTTAGTGCAAGTTTGTGCGCTGGTAGAATCAATGCAGGTAAGAAGCAATCATTTGGATGGACTAAATGACCCCTCAATTCAAAAGTGAAGTGCCAATGTGCTTGTAAGGAGGGGGCCGTATGCATGGAGACACCTCAATTCTATCAGGGTGGACAAGAGACCATAACCTTTATTGTTCCTAAGGACAATGGCACCAGCTCTCTGGATGGCCTTCTGGTGTCTTTGTTTCTATTGTCATTGCTTTTCCATTGGCTTGGTCTGTACTTTGTTGCTTGTTTCCATTGAGACACTGATTGTGGTGATGATGGTGATGGTGATGTGGTAATAATTTATTAAGATCTCATTTAGATTCCCGAGAACCATCCATCTAGCCAGAGGACTTTCAACTTGCTGGCATATTAGAATTCCCTGGGGCGTTTACAAAAAATAGCACCCCTCCCCTATCGCAGAGATATGACCTGAGCTGGTCTGGGTTAGGGCCCAATCATCACTTGGTGTTTTAAGTCCAATCAACCATTGACATTCTAGACTTTTAGAAGGAACAAAATATATGTTCTCATGCAGTTGTCTAGCATGAGTAAGAGATAGGCGATCAAGGACTTTAGACAAAAGTACCTAGTGCCTTGGTTTCCTCTTATTTTATTTTATTTTTTTTAAAGATTTTATTTACTTATTTGACAGAGAGAGAGAGAGAGAGATCACAAGAAGGCAGAGAGGCAGGCAGAGGGGGAGGGGGGAAGCAGGCCCCTGCTGAGCAGGGAGCCTGATGTGGGGCTTGATCCCAGGACCCTGAGATCATGACCTGAGCCGAAGGCAGAGGCTTAACCCACTGAGCCACTCAGGCACCCCAGTTTCCTCTTATTTTAAATGGGATCAATAATAGTATGGTCACATAATGTTTTATGGATTAAATGAGTTAATTCATGTAAAACGCTTAGGAAAGTGCCTGGCATATTATAAATGCTCAATAATATTGGGTATTATTCCAAATCTTTGGTCTGATAGTCATCAAATCTCTACCAGTGAGTTAGGGTTTATTCTCTTCTGTCATAAAGTTATCTTTCACTTTTATACCTGTTCAGTATATCATTGTGATGATCAAACAAGTTGGCATATATATATTCCCTAATATAAGGGAAAGGGTTTTTCCTTCTTCTAAAGTTCACTCCTCAGAGAAAAAAGTCACCTAATACTTGTCATTACAAAGATTCATAAAATAGAATGCAATCTCAATTACTTTATTTTGAACAACATTTCAACTTGAAAAGAACTTGGAGGTACCTGGGTGGCTCAGTGGATTAAGTATCTGCCTTCAGCTCAGGTCATGATCCCAGAGTCCCCGGATCAAGCCCCGTATCAGGCTCCCTGCTCAGAGGGGAGTCTCCCTCTCCCTCTACTCCTTCTCCCCCTGTTCCTGCTCCCTTGTGTGCATGCTCTCTCTCTCTCTTAAATAAATTAAATCTTAAAAAAAGAGAGGGGCGACTTAAAAAATGCTAGTTTGGGATATCTGTAGAGGTCACCTAAAGAATTACTTGTTAAAAAAAGAAAAGGAAGACGTTTGACACAGGTTTAAGAATTAGCCTGAGCATATGACCTTAACTTTCAACTATTGAATGTCCTAGCACACAGGCTTTATAAAGATCAATTGAGGGCACCTGGGTAGCTCAGTAGATTAAGTGGCTGCCTTTGGCTCAGGTCATGATCCCCACGTCACAGGATCCAGTCCTGCATTGGGCTCCCATCTCCACGGGGAGTCTGCTTCTCCCTCTGACCTTCTCCCCTCTCATGCTGTCTCTCACTCTCTCTCTCTCAAATGGATAAATAAAATCTAAAACAAAAAAAAAAAAGGAAAATATCAATTGAGAAAGGAATAGAGTGATTATTCAAGTTATGGAGAACATGTACATGATGCATGAAAAACTCAACTATCTTAGTGTGTAGGTGGACCCCAGTAAACGGACTCTAAGCCTGGAATCTGCATTCAGCAGGCTTTTATAGTGTAGCAACTAACCTCACAACTATCTGTATGTAGCCTTTCCCTCCTTGCACAGCCGTGTTCCAAGGAGATCAAGGCCTGCCACCCGGACATTCTTTGTTACAGAGGAGACACTCTGGGTTGGTCACATCCTGAGCCCCTGACCTTGAATGCTGACCAACACATTCTTCTACATATTCTGCTTGATGGACACAGAGAGGGAGAGTGGGATCTGTACATTCTCAAGATATCAATTACCAGGGGCATTCAGGGTGTGCTTGCACAAACCAGCCTTTGGCACATACCATACACTTAGTTAATTATGAGAATGGATATTTGTGATGGGAGTGGAATTTTCCACTGGCAGCACAATACACTGTTCAAAAAGTTCTGTATCTCTGGGACG
This sequence comes from Martes martes, assembly GCF_963455335.1. NCBI lineage: Eukaryota > Metazoa > Chordata > Mammalia > Carnivora > Mustelidae > Martes > Martes martes. The sequence continues at coordinate 54,332,803 of NC_137896.1, read as the reverse complement.
CCTTGGTGGTGCAGTTGGTTAAGAGGCTGACTCTTGGTTTTGGCTCAGGTCCTGATCTCAGAGTTGTGGGTTGGAGCCCCGAATCAGGCTCATGCTCAGCAGGGAGTCGGCTTGTGACTCTCTCTCCCTTTCCAGTGCTCTAGAATGAATAAATAAATAAATAAATAAATCTCAAGTTCTAGATCTCAACTTGGTCAAGAACTAAAAGTTGTGTGCTTTAGAGCCTTGTTTTCGAGCCTCCAAATTGGCTCTGGTAATGAGAGATACTTATGTCAACACCACATAAAGTGTTTGAATAAAACTGAAGAAATAAGAGAATGGAAAAATTAATATTTCTACATTCATGTATTGTCAAATATATTTTGTAACATGTATTACAGCTAAATACGTTGAGGATTACAAGTGAACATTTGATCAAATCTACATTCACACTGATCAAAGCTTCCATACTCAAGTTGTCTACAAAACAGAAGATTGTGGGTCAATATTGAAAGCATTGATCACGGGCCCTGGCTCCTAGCAGGTGGCAATAAGTGTTTTCTCGGTTTTGAATAGAAATCTTGCTTCATCAGGCCCACATACAGCCTTGCCCTCAAAAAAAAAACCCCAGAAGAATGGACACCCACACCCAATTTTTGCCTTCCTAGTCAGCGTTGCCTGTGGCTGCCCTCTGAGCAGCGGTCTTGCTCTTGAGGACAATGGCCCCATGCCTGTGAGCTGCAGTTTGCAGAGAGGATAGGGAAATGGTCAGGTTTGTAACAATCAGCAAGTAAGCTAAATGCCTGTGTGATCACCTCCACTAGGTAGCCTCCCAACAGATGTCTGCAGGAAGAACTGGAGGAAAAAACAAAAAACCAAAGAGCAAGGAAGAGAAGATTTTGCTTCTCTTCCCCAGGTCCTCTTCTCACTGAGCAGAGGCCTGGCTGGGGTTGAATGTCTGAGGAGTGAAGCTGGGGCCTGGGGGACCACTTCTTGACCCTCTGTGCCACTCCCATCTGGCCACTTGTGGACCTGGTGTTCATGGGTCCTGCCCTAGCATCATCTCGCCGTGGTCTTGCCTTTGGAGGAGTGAACAATCAGTACATTATCTTTGGAGAACAGAGGTGACAATTTGGGGAATATATTCAAGGGGTACAGTCACACTCCACTTCCCCTCTGATGCCTACGAGTCCCTTATTGAAGGGGCACGCTGGGTGCTGGGGTGAAGCTTCCAGGAGTCAGTGTTGGCTGTGATGCTGTCTCTCCCTCAAGGCAATGAGGACGTACAAAATATCTGAGGGACTGAGTGGGGCAGAGAGCCGGCATAGCTGGGGCACCCAGAGGCTGCACAAGGAATCCAGGGATGGTCACAACCACAGGGAGTAAGTGGGAAGCTGGTAACAGAGCCAAGAGGGCCAGCCCCTTAAGTATGTGTGTTACAGGGTACAGGGGCCAGTTCTGGGGTGCTTGCCTCTATTCTCTGCTAGTGTTTCAGGTTTGCTTCTATGAGGCAAGCAGAGTCATTGGAGGATGTGGACAGAGTGGGGCCCAGGAAGGAGCCAAGGACCTTCAAGGCTCTTGCAGATCTCACACGAGAGCTTTTCACCTCCTTCGTCCCCCCTCGCGGGCATGCCACAGAGCATCAGAACAGAAGATTTCACTGGCAGTCGCCTAAGTCCAAGTTCAGAAGTAGATCACTCTGATATGCCTGGTAATTTTTGAAGTTCTTAATTCCAAGCTTCTGTAGAACTTGGAAGATCTAGAAGAAGAAAATACAAAGACTCGGGTGCTGAACTCTTTGTGAGGAATGGAGTAGAAAGAAAGAAGCAGCTTCCTCCACTAATTCCTTAAGGCTTTCCCTCCTTTGTCATTTTACACAGGGGAAGGCTGAACTGTCATTTATATATCTGACTGGTAACATTGTGTCTCTGCTAGGGTGAGGTTTCTGATGAGCCAGCAATAGATTCTGGTGGTTCAAGGGCGTGGCCAGCCGTGGTCCTGAACGCTCAGTGAATGCTTATTGACCAGCGGACTCCAGGGAAGAGCATTAGACAGGCAAATTACGTTTTCAATTTGTTATTTTGTGAAGTTTGCATTAGCCATTAAAAAACATGATTTCTCTGGAGTGTGTTGAGTAATTAACTTCCCATCAGTGGAGAAAAAAAGCAGCCGTCAGATACACAATAACACGATTCACAAAATCTGCTTTTGAAAATGGTTGCTACCAAGTTTAATGGCAGACTCCTTGCCTTTTAAATGGTCACCTTCATCAACTATGAATGTGTGCATTATTAAAAGTCCAATTAATTTTAAGCACTCTAATTACACAATTACATGGTGATACGAGACCATTTTAAGAACGCAGATGCAAAAGGTTGCAAAAACAGGGTTAATAGCCCATCTTTGGTTCTTCCTTTCCCAGGAGGGAGGCAAAACCTGTTTGAGATGGAAAGGAAGGCTTTGTAACTGTTTGGAAAAGATGGTCTCTTACATAGCTGCTTTAATCGGGTGTAAATTACAAATCAGTATTATCTATCACCCTTCATGTGGGAGGACAGCCTTCTAAAATATGCTGCATCAAGTGGCTTTGCATAATACCCCCATCTCTTCTTTTCTTTAGCCAAATGCAAATTATGTTCAGACTGGGCTACCAAAAATGTGTTTCAGCACTTAACTGAGGTTCACCTAGAAACAACTTTGTTTTTGAAATTAAAAACAGTTAAAGCTCTGTTTTAGAAAACAGAAAAGCTGTTGGGAGCTTTACTGTGCATAGTGCAATATTTTCAACACTTTCCTCAGGATTATTTAGGAAGATCACTGCAGTTTTCTTTAAGATAGCTCATCATTTTAAAGCAAAGTATAGCACTTTGATGAGCAAGCAGAAATCATGCATGTGTTGGTGAGCTGTTCAAAGTGCTGCATGAAGGGTCCCAGTTGCCCACAATCATTCAGGAACTGGCATTAGAACTGCCTTCCAGTTGTTTGCTACTTAATATCCTAGACACAGTGGGGGGATGTAGACAAAACAGCCTCCTCTCCAGGAATGCCTCATCTTATTGGACAGCCTCAATTGGAAAAGGCACAAAACCTCAACGAGAGGAAATTAATCCAGTGGAAAGAGGTGTTTGAGAATGGGAGGGGGTCATCCTGAGTCATCCTGGAGAAGCGGTTAATCTGGAAGGATCAATCCTAAAAATCTTTCTTCAGGAGATGAGGTTTGAGTTGGAATTTTGAAAATGACAGGACATGATCTGGCTGAAAGAATAAAGGGAAGAAAGTGGAGTCACCATTTGAATGTGACACAAAGTTGTGCAGAGGTGGGGGCTATGTTGGTTTTATTTTTCCTAGGATCTTTGTTTTAAAAATACCCTGCAATTCTAAAGGGTAAGGACAAAGGCAAATAATTTTAGACTTTTAATCAAAAACTTTGAAACAATTGGAGTCAGGAAGTCATCACCTCCCTGAAGGAATCTGAAGTGCATGCTCAGTGGGTTTCTCTCTGCTTTCTTCTGCACACAGGCTGACATTCCCAAGCATGTTTTCTGGCTGTCGATGGTTTGTCCCTACCCCTTTGCATTTTGGGGGCTCATAAAAATACCTTGTCCCATAGTTCTGTTGGAGTTGTTTTCTATGGATTTCTTGTTTCAATTTTTCAATTTGGGAAGATCTAAAAATTATTCCACTATGCCATTGCCCTGTTCTCAGGTCTGTTCCAAGTGTGTGTGTGTGTGTGTGTGTGTGTGTGTGTGTGTTCTGATGATCTTTTAAAAAACAACTTTATTGAGCTATAATTTGTACCCTATAAATTGATATACTTAAAGTGTATCATTCAGTGACTTTAGATATTCATAGATATTCAACTGTCACCACAGTCAATTTTAGAACATTTCATCACCCCCCAAAGAAGCCTCATACATACCCTTTTGCTATCATCCCCCAATTCCCCTCCCCCCAGCCCTAGGCAAGCACTAATCTACTTTCCATCTCTGTAGATTTCCCTGTTCTGGACATTTTATATGAATGAAATAATACACTATGTAGTCTTTTGAGAGGAGCATAATGTTTCTCAAGGTTTGTCCATGTTGTAGTATGTTGGAGAATATTCTACTGTGTGGCCATACCAGGTTTTGTGTATCCATTTGTCAGTTGATGACTGTTTGGCAGTTTCTACCTTTTGGCTACTGTAACACTGCTGCAAGCATTTCTTAAAGGAACAGACCTAGGAATATATACCTACAAACAGAATTTTGAGTCAAATGGTAACTTGATGTTTTAATCCTTTGAGGAGATGTCAGACTTTTCCAGAGTGGCTATACCATTTTATGTCTACCAGCAGTGTATGAGGGTTCCAATTTCCTTACATCCTTGCCAATATTTATCATCTCCCTTTTTGATTCTAGCCATCTGAGTGGGTGCGAAGTGGTATCTCATTGTCATTTAGATGCACAGTTCTCTGATGACCAATGATGTGCATTTTTTTATGTACTTATTGGCCATTTCTACATCTTTCTTGAAAAAATATCAATTCAGATCCTTTTCCCATTTATTAATTTTTTTAAATTATTGGGTTGTAAGGGTTTTTAAATGTATATATTCTGGATACATGTTCCTTATCAGACACATGATTTTCAAATATTTTTCTTCCATTCCATGAGTTGTGTTTTTGCTTTTTTAATGATGTCCTTTGAGACATAAAAGTTTAAATTTTGATGAAATCTAATTTATCTTTTTTCCTTTTGTTCTTGTGTTCTTGGTGTCATATCTAAGACTCTTTCGCTAAATCCATGATAATGAATGTTTATGCCCATATTTTCTCTAAAGAGTTTTGTAGTGTTAGCTCTTACATTTAGGTCTTTGATCCATTTTGACATAATGTTGGTATATGGTTCATTCTTTCTCATGTAGCTATCCAGGTGTCCCAGCACCTTTTGTTGAAATACTGTTCTTTCCCACCATTGGATGGTGGTCTTGGTACCTAGTCAAAAATGAATGGACCACAGATTCCTGGACTCTCAATTCTATTCCATCGATCTTTGTGTCTGTCCTTGTACCAGAACCATACTATTTCAAGTACTGTTGCTTTGCAGTAGGTTTTAAAATTGAGGAGTGTGAATCTTCCCCTCTCATTCTCCTTTTTGAAGATTATTTTGACTATTCTGCATCCCTGGCCATGCCATGGGAATTTTGGAATCAGCTTATTGATTTCTGCAAAGAAGTCAGCTGGGATTTTTATGAGCCTTGTGTGTATCTGCTTATCAGTTTGGGGAATATTGCCATCTTAACAATAAGTCTTTTGATCCATGAACAGGGAATGGTTTCCCAATTGTTCAGATCTTCCTTAATTGGTTTTAGTTTTCAGGGTACTGTAAGTTTGGCATTTCCTTTAAAAAATTTATTACTAAGGTTGTTATTCTTTTTTATGTTATTATAGATGGAATTGTATTCTTAATTTCATTTTTGAATTTTCCTAAGCTTTTTTAAAAATAATTTTTGAAGATTTTACTTATTTTTTTGAAAGAGATAGCAAGAGAGGGAGAGAGAATGAGAGCATGAGGGGGACAGAGGCAGAGGGAGAGGGAGAAGCAGACTCCCCACTGAGCAGGGAGCTCTAACTGGGGCTCAATCCCAGTACCCTAGGATCATGAGCTGAGCTGAAGGCAGATGCTTAACCCACTGAGCCACCCAGACACCCATTTTGACTTAAAAAACAAAACAAAACAAAACAACTTTTTATTGTTAGGGTGGCTCAGTCGGTTAAGCATCTGACTCTCCATCCCAGCTCAGGGTTGATCTCAGGATGGTGAGTTTAAGCCCCAAGCCAGGCTCCACACCCAGAGTGGTGTGCCATCACAGAGTGCCACACACTCTGGGTGTGGAGCCTACTTAAAAAAAAAAATGCTCTTTATTGTTGAAATTTCAAACATATGCAAAATGTTCCTCAACACCTTCAGCAATTATCATCTCATGGCTGATTTTTTTTTCACTTTTATCCCACCCACTCTATCCATCCTGAGACACTTAAAAGCAAGTTCAGATATGGTATCATTTCATTTATGAACATTTCAGAATATATCTCTAAAAAGTAAAGATCTTTAGAAATCACGACATTATTACCAGTACACCTAAAATATTAACATTAATCTCTTGCTAGCATCATACATCCAAGCAGTATTACTTCTTCTGTCTCTCTTCCCCTGAATACTCACCATGCTCATCTTTGCGTGCATGCATTTTTCTGGTTCACTCACACAAACCTACTTAAGGAAAGATACTGTATTATATTCATTGTTGTAATTAAATGTCTGTTGCAGGAAAGCATGATGCTTCCCAGTGTTTTCACTGACTTCTGAAGATTTGCTTAGGATTAACCAACCAACCAATTAACCAACCTCTTCGTAATACAGAATAAAGGGAAGCAATTCCATAAGGCAACATCTGTTTCAACTTGACACATTTTGTGTTAGGAATTCCATTGGATAAACTGCCCAAAATATATAGGAAATCCATCAGACTGTTTATCGAGGGTTATTAATTTAAGTGATTTTGAATTAAAGAAGTGTATTTCTTACCTAAATTGTCCCATAAGATGATTTAGCTCAGGAGAAAATATAGTTACATCTTGGTATAGTTCCTATAGATTGGGATTAGACCCTTACTATTTGTAAGGCCTTCTGAAGTTTCAGTAGTAACTTGTCATTGTTTGGACAATGAGTCACAATTGGATATTAAAAGCTTGTTTGTAAATTTCCGTATCCTCCATGTTGTGCCTGGTTCCTGCATTAGACACAATCAAATTATGTCTAGACAGAATAGTAACATCAATCATGGCTTCCTGTGTACCCTCTTGTGTCTAAGGTATGTGTGCGTTGTCAGAACAAGATTACATTGCAAATCAAATAAACTCTCCACTTAGATGTGCTCCTGCAAATCTCCAATTTTAACTAATGCTGTGAAAATTTCTTAGATGCAAATATATCTAAGTATAAGAAAATAAATTGATTCCAGCCTTCCTATAGGTATTCCAAATTTGGAGTGTTATCTTTCTTTCATATAGAAACATCAAAAAGACAATTTCAATCTGAGGCGAGGGGTTATAGTTAACAGTAGGAAAGAAAGGTACTATGCTTTCCTTAGGGAGAGATCCACATTTTTCTTCAAGAATCTCTTATTCTGAATCCCCTGGGACTTGGAGAATAGGATAAGATTTAGCAATTCTGTGGTCCCTTTTAAGTTTCTACTTTTTTTTTATTTGTTCATGTTTATTTTCCCAATTTATTGGGACTGCCCAGACTTACGCTGGCCTTATAGTGTATTAATTGTGAAAGTCTATGTAAAAAAAAAAATAAATGCAAATCGCCATTAATCCATGAATAGTTTTGGAGAGAAAAGGTGGTCCTCCGTTCTTTTCCTGTTCTCAGCTTTATTGTGGTATATTTGGCATTGCACTTGTGTTAGCAACCAACGGGAGAGAAATCAGAGCAGTGAAGACTTCCAATCAGCCCGTCCTATGATTTGTCCACTTAGGCAAAGCTGCCAAGGACCAAGAAAAACAGTGGATAGGTCACTCCTCCCTGCCCCCACCCCAGGGTGAGCTCCAAGAGAACCAGGGTCCACTGAGTAAGGAAGAGGAGGTCAGCAAAGGACAGGGGCCAAGGAAGGAAGAAAGAAACAGATCCTCTGGGTGGGCTGGTTCAACCCTTTGGCCCCTCACTCTCAGTGGGGTTGCCCAAATGCCCTCATTCCAAACTCTCAAGAGAAATGAAGCATGGCTACATTTGGTTCTGTTGCTGGGACTCCTTCTCTCTGATAATGCCATGCCTCTGAAGAGAAAAGTATTAGATTTTGACACAGCAGACCTGGGTTCAAATCCCGGCCTTGCTGTTTAAAGTGGCCTGGCCTTGGGCATTTTTTTGCATGTTCTCAAGCTTCAGTATTCAGCTCTGCAAAGGATTACTGAGAAGAGTAAGAGGCTTTTGTAACCGGAAGCACCCAGTGCCCTGGTCATGGGATGCAGGAGGCTCTCCGGACAGGGAAAAACAACAGGAGGTCTTCATTTTTTTTTTAAGATTTTATTTATTTGTTTTAGACACAGATAAAGAGAGAGAGAGAGTTAGGGGAGGGGGCAGAGTGGAAGAGGGAGAGAGAATCTGAAGCAGACCCCACACTGAGCTGGAGTCCAACATGGGGCTTACTCCCCCAACAGCAAGATCATGACCTGAGCTGACACCAAAACTCGGATGCTTAACCTATTGAACCATCCAACTGCCCCTCTTCATTCCATATTTTTTTTTTTAAGATTTTATTTATTTATTTGACAGACAGAGATCACAAGTAGGCAGAGAGGCAGGCAGAGAGAGGGGGAAGCAGGCTGCCCACTGAGCAGAGAGGCTGATGCGGGGCTTGATCCCAGGACCCCGAGATCATGACCTGAGCCCAAGGCAGAGGGTTTAAACCACTGAGCCACCCAGGTGCCCCTTCATTCCATGTTTTGACCCACTTAGTTCTGGAGGAGCAGACACACCAGACAGCCCCAACCTTCAGATTGCCTAGCACAGTGCTGATGCACAAAGCAGGTACCCAAGCAATGAGCGCTGAACAACACAGCTGTATAACCAGCTGTTGGATGCAAAATGACCACCTTGAACTGTTACCAGTTTTGGAGGTCAGACCACTCTGGTTATCCTGTGCCAGACATGGCACACCCAGCCGGCCTCATTCATCAGCACCTCACTCTGCTCTTGGGGACAGGAGACACCACCCCTCTGTGAGGAGTTCACAAAACACGTTCATGAAGAACGCTATGGATTGAATTATGTTCCCATCTGAGTCAGATGTCCAAGTCCTGACCCTTAGCACCTCAGAATGTGGTTGTGTTTGGAGACAGGGCCTTTAAAGAGGTGATCAGTTGAAATGAGGCCTTTCGTGACTCTAGGTAATGATACTGTATGTTATACTTGAAAATTAAATGTTCTTAAATGATCTCACCACACATACAAGAAGGTAATTATGTGAGATAATGGGGGGTGGTTAGCTACCCCTATTATGGTAATTTCACAACATATAAGTTTATCAAATCGTCACATGGTCCACCTTAAATTTGTCCAATATTATATTTCAATTAGATCTCAATAAAGCTAAAAAAAAGTGGGGCCTTTAGGCCAACTCCAACCTGACTGGTGTCCTTATAAGAAAAGGAAGTATGCTTCAATAAATGGTGTTGGGAAAACTGGACAGCCACATGCAGAAAAATGAAACTGGACCATTTCCTTACACCACACACAAAAATAGACTCAAAATGGATGTAGGACCTCAATGTGAGACAGGAATCCATCAAAATCCTTGAGGAGAACACAGGCAGCAACCTTTTTGACCTCAGCCTCAGCAACTTCTTCTTAGACACATCGCCAAAGGCAAGGGGAGCAAGGGCAAAAATGAACTATTGGGACTTCATCAAGATCAAAAGCTTTTGCACAGCAAAGGAAACAGTCAACAAAACCAAAAGACAACTGACAGAATGGGAGAAGATATTTGCAAACGACATATCAGATAAAGGGCTAGTATCCAAAATCTATAAAGAACTTAGCAAACTCAACACCCAAAGAACAAAGAATCCAATCAAGAAATGGGCAGAGGACATGAACAGACATTTCTGCAAAGAAGACATCCAGATGGCCAATAGACACATGAAAAAGTGCTCCACATCACCCGGCGTCAGGAAAATACAAATCAAAACCACAATGAGATACCACTTCACACTAGTCAGAATGGCTAAAATTAATAAGTCAGGAAACAACAGCTGTTGGCAAGGATGTGGAGAAAGGGGAACCCTCCTATACTGTTGGTGGGAATGCAAGCTGGTGCAACCACTCTGGAAAACAGCATGAAGGTTCCTCAAAAAGATGAAAATAGAGCTACCCTATGACCCAGCAATCACACTACTGAGTATTTACCCTAAAGGTACAAATGTAGGATCCAAAGGGGCATGTGCACTTGAATGTTTATAGCAGCAATGTCTGCAATAGCCAAACTATGGAAGGAACCTAGATGTCCATCAACTGATGAATGGATAAAGAAGATGTATACACACACACACACACACACACACACACACACACACACACACAATGGAATACTACACAGCCATCAAAAAAGAAATCTTGCCATTTGCAACAATGTGGGAGAATCTAGAGGGTATTATGCTGAGCAAAATAAGTCAATCAGAGAAAGACAATTATCATATGATCTCCCTGATATGAGGAATTTGAAAAGCAAAGTGGGAGGTTTGGGGGGTAGGGAAGGAAAAAATGAAACAAGATGGGATCAGGAGGGAGACAAACCATAAGAGACTCTTAATCTCAGGAAACAAACTGAGGGATTCTGGGGGGTGGGGAGGTAGGGATAGGGCGACTGGGTTTTGGACATTGGGGAGGGTATATGCTATGGTGAGTGCTGTGAAGTGTGTAAGCCTGACGATTCACAGACCTGTACCCCTGGGGCTAATAATACATTATATGTTAATTTAAAAAAAAAAGGAGGAAGTGTGGACAGGCAGAGCCTAGGGCTGGGCCTGAGCAGAGGGAAGACCCTGTGAGGCCATAACAAGAAGGCAACCATCTGCAAGCCTAGATAAACCAAACTTGCCAACACCCTGATCACCAGTGTTTAGTTTTCAGGACCATGAGAAAATTAATTCCCAGGCTGGCCCTTTGTCATGGCCACCCTAGCAGACTAATACAGATATTCTTACAACACTCCGATGAGTCAAGCTATGTGATCCCAGATTTACAAATCGGGAAACTAAGGTGAAGACAGGTTATCTAAGCAGCTTCCCATCATGCAGATGACTAGAACTTGTGTCTTCTGGCTCCAGATCCAGGGCCCTTCCTTCAGCATCAGATCTACCTCCTCCATGATGTGAATGCTCCTCTGGGCTCTCGCATTCCGTCTTCCCAAGGGGAAGGTCCAGGCCCATTGGGAGAGGAAGAACCTTCCTAAGCAGTATTTGAGTTTAAGCAAGCCTACTGAAGGCAATGCTATCACTATGGCAGATCAATCTCTATTTCTTTGCTGTGGTTTCTCTTTGCTTTGAAAATCCAAGGAGATTTTAATTTTTGGATTGTCAAGAAGTTGGCAAGTGTTCAGTTCCCTCGAATACTCTCAGAACTACACAAAATGGACCCCCAAGCCCAAGACTGTTGGGAGACCTCTGACTTTCACTTTGAATGAAACATTTAATAGACTCATAGATTTTTAGAGCTGGAAACATCAAGATTATCTGGACAAACAGAAACGTGAATGCATTCCTCAATGGCAGAATATTCTTCTAAGATTGGAAGGGTTCAATGTCTCAGCTCTCAGATAATTAATTGTGGGAAATTAAAGGCAGAGTGGGGATGGCAGGGGCAGGCACAGTGACAGCTATGAGAAGGGACAGCCTGACAGCAAAAGAAGGAAAGCCAATCTGACCACCAGATCCAGCATTAGCCATGGGATGAACAACCCCATGGTCCACAGTAACTCTCAGGACATCCCCATACTCACAGCTCAGTTAAATCATGAATGTTCATGATGATCTTTGGCCATCCAGAAAATTTTAAGTAATACTCTATTTATTCTGATCCTAAGGCAGGGACTTATGTAATACATTTTATGAATAACAACAATGGTAATAATGAACGTTTATGGAACACAATGTGCCAGGGTCTGTGCTAAATGCTTTATAGGGATCATCTCATTTGAGAACTACTGCCATCCAAAATGTTTTCAATTAAAAGTGGTTTGGTATGGGGGCACCTGGTGGAGGGGCTGAGTGGGTTAAGTGTCTGCCTTCTCTTCAGGTCATGCTTTCAGGGTCCTGCGATCGGGCTCCCTGCTCAGCGGGTTGTGTGCTTCTCCCTCTCCTTCCTCCTCTCTGCTCATGCTCTCTGTTTCTCTCTCTCAAAAAAACTAATAAAATCTTTGGGAAAATGTTTTGGTATTTTAAGCTGCAGTTGGCTGAAAAATTCTCTAGCATGGGAAAAAATTTGGTAAGGAGGACTCGACTCTTGATGGCTTCTGTGCCCTCTGTGTGTTGGTAGCAGCGAAGAAGACACCTGAGGCTAATTCTGCTTCTGAGCCAGTCTCCGTGCAATTTCTTATGCTACAGGCTCTTCTGCCTCGAGGTTTATCCATGTCTCACTTGTCCTTCAAGAGCCGCTGGAGTCCGACCTCCTTGGGGCAGCCTCTCCACTGCCCCGCCCCGCATCCTCTCCCTCCTCTGAGCACTGCAGCTCTCGCTTCCTTTACGGTTCACTTCGTTTCCATCACGTGCGATCTGGTTTAGCCATTCATCTTTCTGTGTGGCTGGCGCTAGCCCCTGATGTCGGCATCACGTGCCTTGAACAATGGGCACTCTATGCTCGGAATCCTCCACGGGCTCCATCGAAGCTTGCTGCTGGTGAGATCATCACTCTTGCCACCACACATGGTTCGCCTGTCCTCCTAGACCTTGGGTTTCTCGTTGGCACTGTGGAATATACCAGCTCCCTCAAGGGTGTTGCTGTGGGCATGGCTGAAACAATGTGAAAACAGTTTTCTAACTTCAACCTTGCTATATAAATGTTCGTTATTTGTGGTGCATTTTGAGTAGGACTCAGTTTACCCCACTGTGCTATGCATGTGGCTTTTCAGAAACATAACCTGTCCTGGATGATTTCCGGGGAATCTGCCTAGCCTGGATCCTGAGAAGGGCCCCACCTGCCACCCCCGGGTTTGCAGAATCAGCACGTGAGCCAGCTCTTTCTAGGCATGCTTCCTGATCCTCTGACTCGAGCTGGCCTACTCAGGTTTCCTCCCCCAGATGTAGGATTGAGTTCTTGACATGCTTGTTACTCTCTGTGAGGTGCCCAGAGTGGAAAGAAACATAAACCTTGACTCATCTGTGGACGAGTCTACACTGAAGTAGAGACAGCAGTTGTGTGGGATCCGGAATGGAACCGAGTTTGAACAAACAGCCGGGATAGGACCACACCTAACTCTGAAGTAGAGATGACATCCCTGGTCCGGTTGACACTTTCTGGTTCTTCTCTTTCAGGAGGCCTGGCTGTTTGTCCTGCCATCTGATTCTAGCACTCGCTCTTCTTCTAGATGTTACGTCATGCTACCTAAGCTGTTTTGGGTGACTTTATTTTTTTTTTTAAACCAAAAAAGCCTCAATTAAGGCAACCTATTATGATAGACACACCTGTTCTCTATCTTCTAATTGAGCCAGTTTTTCTGAAAGAGCGATGAATTTTGGAGAAGTGATATGAGACTAGTTTATGAGACAAATGCTTTTTTCTTTGGGAAGGTACCCTAAAGGACTGAAAGATTGTCACAATATATTTTCCCAGAAATTTCCTTCCTGAGTTTGAAATGTCAAAGGAATGTATTTTGTTTTCCAAAACATCCTTCTGCATTTCATAAGCAATCGTAATTAGTGTTTCCAAAATACTGAAATGCAGGCCTCTTCTAGCGAGTGTGTGGGGCCTCTCCCACCCCAAGATTCAAAAACCTACTTTTCAAGTAGATGCTCTTGACCTTTCTGTAACCTTTGATGCTTTCTGCTAATTGTTTTCATTCATTCAAGTCACTCATTCTTACGGGCTCCTTCAGTTGAAAGTCCTTGTTTCCTTCAAACATGTTATCTTTTCTATCTCAGTGGGGTTTTTTTGCTGAGTCCTTAAAAATAGGTGTTCTTAAGCTTTATTTTCTTCTCTTTCTCCTATCCTTTCTTTTCTTTTCTCTCCAGGTCTTCTGGGCAAATCATGGACCCAGGCTTGAGAATTCTTAAATGACTCGTGATGACCTATTAATAGAAATCCAAGCTGTTCACCGTGGGAGTCAAGGCCCTCGGCCCTCCAGGGTGGGGTTTTTCTACTTTCCAGCTGTATTTTCTGCTCCACACTCCTGCTGCCTCCTCTGGGCTGGGTACCTTGCCAGGAGCCTGCCATCTATCGTCATGTCATGGTTTCGCTCACCCTCTCTTCTCTTTGTGGACTGGCTTTCCCTTCTGGTTGCCCATTGAAACTCTCCCCGAATCGTCAGCTGGATTTAACTGTCCTCGCCCTTGCCTCCACATGACCACACTTGCGCTCTTTAGGGTATCGGTTTCCTTCCCCCTGAGATCAGAGATGCACGTTCTGATCTCCTTCCTCCCTGGATGGTTCATTCTTTGTTTGGAGGGGAAGCACTTCTTTCCTGGTTCACTCCTCCACTCACCGAGCGCTGTTTTGCTACTAGCAAGTGTTCAGTGCCTGTTGGTGGAATCGAGTGCTGTGGTTCAGAGAACTGGATCCCGACGGCACACGACAGAGGACCAGAAACTGGCTCAATTCGGTCCCCAGGGTGCATGGATTAACTTGGCCACAGCCCCCAAACCCCTCCCCAGTTTTAATATTACACATCTGTAAGGGGAGAATAAAAGCACTCGTGTCATAGCCTGTTGTGTGGACTGAATGAGAGAACAGAGGGTTTAGTGGAGAGCCTGACACAAAGGCAGTGCTCTACGTCAGCTCTTGATCCAAATTAACCTGAATGCTTTGGGCGTCATTGAATACTGTCCAAAGTATGTACCCCCAAGGGAATTTGTACAGACAGAAAGGGTATTTTTATTCTTTTTACCTTGTTGGGGGTTTGGGTGTTTATAGATTGCTTTTAAGCTGTTATAATTATGGATTTATTTTTTCAGGATCTGTCTGAGCAATTTCTTGTCCTGCTAATTTCCTCCTATCCACTCTCACTTAGGTTCTGAAACATGAATGAGCATCAGGATCCCCTGGAGGGCTTGTTAAGGCACAGATGGCTCGGTCTCCGCAGAATTTCTAATTGGGTAGGTCTGGGGTGAGGATGAGAATTTGCATTTCTAACAGGTTTCCTGGTGATGCTGATGCTCCTGGTCCAGGGACCCCACTTTGAGAACTACTGCCCTATGAGGACTCCACTCCCAAATCAAGGGTCCCATTTATAGATTTTTTAGGGTAGGGTTCTCTGGAGCACATGGATTATAACTTCATATAGAAGAAAGATTAGCAGAAAATGGATGACCCTTTGATGTCTAGACTTGACTGAATGATTATGCTAATAATTTGCAGGTTATTAACTCCCCGGTCTCTAAAATCTTTAAATTATTCAGGTTGGCATCTTGAATGGAAATATTTCAATGTTACATTAGACAAGTCCTGACGTGGGAATTCTCAGGTTACAGCTTACTGTATCTCATTAGCTTCGATGCCTGATGTTGGCCAACCTACCAAAACGTAAGTGTGCGTTCCCTGCTGGAACGTGTCCCTGGCTTGGCCACTGATGGTCCTTCTGTCCTTCTTGCAGGGAGTAACTGATTCCCTCATCAGTCACAGAGGCAGATTGGGAGGGGAGATGGATCACGAGCCAGGAGAGATGGGATGCCCGGTGCTGGCGTCTACAAAGAATGCTCTCCTTCTCGCTGTGCTCTCTCGGGGATAGATACAGCAACCCCGAAAGGCTGAGCATGTCTGCCTCTTGGAACACAGGATTTCTTTTTTTTCCTCTCTCTTTTTTAAAGATTTTATTTATTTACTTGAAAGAGAGCAAGAGAGAGCACAGACCAAGAGGGAGAAGCAGCTCCTCACTGAGCAGGGAGCCTGAAGTGGGGCTCATTCCCAGGATCCCAAGGTCATGACCTGAGCTGAAGGCAGACGCTTAACCCACTGAGCCACCCAGGTACCCTGGAACACAGGATGTCTTGAACCTGAGATTATGATATTATTATTTCTACTCTGTGTGTTTATGTGTATATGTGCGTGTGTGTGCATGTGTGTGCATGCGTTTGTGTGTGTGTGTATCAGGAGCAGGGAGGAGACATCAGCTTCTTTAGTCACCACAACAGCCCTCGGCAAGAATATTTGCTAGCATCCTCATCAGGTAGATGAGAGCACTTGTGTTTCTAGAAGATGTTGGGTGATGTTCCTGAATCTCACAGTTGGTAAGTATCAAAGCCGGGTTACGAGCCCGGATTGGGCCTTCATTCCACTGACAGGCGACATAGGTAGAGAAGCAATAGCCTTGTGTCTTATTATGAAGACAGTTCAGTGCTTGCGTCATTCATTCTCACATTGATTAAGCCCATACTGTCCAAGAATCATTATGAAATGTATTCTGAGGGATAAGAAGAGGAATGTCCCAAAAGATGTTACCTTGAGTCTTTTTTTCCAAATAAAAGTTCTCATTTATTACTGAGGTAGCCTGTTAATAGGAAGTATACAAGCAAAAACAATGAATAAAACCAGTAAAAAAACAATAAAACATGTTCTACTATCCAAAGAGCAGTGATTTTTTTCAGCTTGTTTGGTAAGATCCTAGTGACCATGGGGCAGCATAGAGATCTAGCAAGATCCTAGTGACCATGGGGCAGCATTAGACCAACACAAATGCAATTTCCTATAGACCATCTTCGTTCTCCACCAGTGACTCCTCTTGGAGTTGAACCTGATTTTGTTACCAGTTTTCATTCACATCCATTGAAAACGGATTGAAGTTAGCAACTAATAACATGACAGAGTGGAAATATTAGTGGTCACATTATCTAATAAAGGAACAACTAATAGAATATGGAAGCTAAGAGGCTGGAGTAATGCCAAATCCAGTCTTTCCTATAACCTAACACTCCCACCATCATTAAATTTTATTACAAAGATGACCCATGGGGACAGCTCGGTGACTCAATTGGTTAAGCATCTGCCTTCTGCTCAGGTCATGATCTGCGGGTCCTGGGGTGAGTCCAGCATCGGGCTCCCTGCTCAGCGAGGAACTTGCTTCTGTCTCTGCCTGCCACTCCCCCTGCTTGTGCTTTCCCTCTCTCTCCAACAAATGAATAGATAAAAAACCTTGATATTAAAAAAATACAAAAATGACCCATAGTCATAATTAAGGAATTCTAATAAAAATAGCTTTTATCGGGTTAGACGATTTGGGGATGCAAATAATCTCAAGTCAGTTGACTTAAAGCAAAAGACATCGAGGGTTAAAAGTCCCTGGAAAACCAAAGAAGGGGCATGACACCTCAGTGACTCCAAAATCTTATCAGATGCCAGTTTCCGTCTTCTCTCTGTGCTGCCCTCACCTTGGGCTTTGTCCCAAGAGAGTATACCAGCATGGCTTCAGGACGATCCGAGCTGTCCCTAGCATCATGTCTAGACATGATAAGGTCTGGCGTGAGGAGAGGAACTGTCTTCCTTGGGGCCCTTGGAATGAGGAAAACCTTTCCAAGAAACCGCTCCCAGCAGATTTCCCTTCAGGCCTCTTTTGGCCACTGCTGAGCCAGTTTCTGATATGGGACTGCCCGGTTTGCCTTAGATCTGTCACGATTTACCTGAGTCTCGGGGCAAAACCGGAGCTCTTGCCAACATGGAGGAGGGAAGTGGCCATCTAGGTAATAAGTGTATCTGCCTCGATGGCAGGAAATGTAGACCGGCCACAAGAGATGGATCGCAAGTCGCTGCATACAGTGAGCCGTCCTGAGGGTAGGCCCCCTGTGGATTTTTCACTTTGACTGAAAGTAACAAACAAGGTATTCTGCTTTTCGATGTCTCATCAATCACTATGATAGGCATTTACAATTCTCTGCATGCAGCTGTCAGCAGGCTTTTAGTGATTCATTTGAATAGACGCCCATCAATTTTCTGGGATCTATTTCTGTTCAAATGAAAATAAAAAAGATGGTAATTAACAGGAGCTGTGGTCACATTTTCAGTAATTGCGTTAGAACCAAATTTCTCCCAAGTGGATTTTCAACATGAACTCTGGGAGTTGTGATTCAGCAGAAGGTGCGATGTTCAGAGAGTCTAACCGTATCAAAAAAAAGTACAGGTCCATAGCCGGATGGCTGGTCCTCACCTCAGCACGAACCCTGCCATCCCACTTGAGGCCGAGAGGCATTTCCCTGCCCTGTTTGGCTCTGAGTTAGAACTGGCCTAGGAGAAAGACGCATGAGCTCTGGAAGGTGGAACACAGTAGGGACGTCGCTTGGTGAGTCCTTAGGGGAAGATGAGGCAGGCTCAGACCTTTCCACAAGCTCCAACTCCATGGACACAGCAGCTTTGCAGCCCTTTCCTGGGACCCCTGCTTTGTGCTTGTGATGGGCACCAGCTCTCCACCCTCACCTGCTGGGGGCTTAGGCTGAGATCACGGTGGTCTCTGACCTTTGGCGGCCGCTTCCCTGTGATCCACTCCTCCAGCTCTTCCAATGGCCATGAAACCCGAATTCTGTCTTCAATGCTTTGTGCGTGGCTTTGCTACTATTTTCCTCATCAAACCCTAACAGTTCAGATCCGTTTGCCTTTCCCTTTCCAAATCCACCCCTCAACACACACACACACACACACACACACACACACACACTCAAGGGCTCTGTTAGTTTGACTTCACAAATATCTCATATATATAACATTTTAAAACATTAATACAAGTAAGGTGTGTTTAGTAGGCTCTTCATGTATTTAGCAATAATCTCTTTTCCTTTACTAGGTCTTGGATGTGTTTTTACGAAACAGACATTACCTTTGGTATTTTTAAGAGTTCCAGAGTATTCTGTTACATGGCTGCAATGCAGTTTGTTTCGTAACCATTCCTGTATTGATGAGCACGGAGGCTGTTTCCAGTATTTTGCCACTAGTAATAGGACTGCAGTGAACATTCTCGTAAGGCCCTCAGTGTGCATGGGGGCACACGTTTCAGGAGGATGGCCTCTGGAGATGCAAACAGCTTCCGCAGAACACATTCCCATTTATTTTTTATTATTATTTTTTAAAGATTTTATTTATTTATTTGACAGACAGAGATCACAAGTAGGCAGAGAGGCAGGCAGAGAGAGAGGAGGAAGCAGGCTTCCCGCAGAGCAGAGAGCCCATTGCAGGGCTTGATCCCAGGACCCTGGGATCATGACCTGAGCCGAAGGCAGAGGCTTTAATCCACTGAGCCACCCAGGCGCCCTCACATTCCCATTTAATATTTGATTGGACATTTATTGCAAAATGCCCCCCCAAAAGTGGCAATTTTTATCCCCTTTAATGTATCATGATTAGTAATGCCTTAATCTCTTATATAAAAAGCCAAGATAAGGGGACGCGGCATTGCTTCTGGTGACTCCTAGAATCTTTTCCGATTCATATTTGTCCCTTCAGCATTCAGGGCTGATGTGCAGCGAAGTGCCAAAGAGGCGGTGACGAAGAAGTTGCTGAGAACTAGATCTGGAGCGCAGACCCACTTCTCCTCATTTGCAGTTGCTGAGAACTAGATCTGGAGCGCAGACCCAGCTCTCCTCATTTGCAGTCTTTACTACTGAATCCATCTTTTTAATTCCGCATTTTGACTCTCAGCCTGGGACGCTTTCAAGAAGGGATTTAAAGATAATTATTAGAAGCTTAGCATTAAGCTGAACCATATCTAGCTACTATTTTTGAGAATTATAATGGTCCAATATCAACCATTGTGTGTGATTCATCTTAGTACTGAAGTCCAGGAAACATTGCACACACGAGTCTAACATTTATGGATGGCCTCAGTGTATGTTGCCGCATATGGTATTATGTACAAGGCACTCTGTAGAAGTCAAAGATAATATTAAGGACAGTGAAAGGATAATATTAAGCTTAAGGAATTCACAATAATGAGAGTGAAGGACACTTTCTTGGGTCTTTGTGATTTGAGATCTGAGTTCCTCTTTTTCCCAGGATCACAACACTAGGACAGACATTCAATCAGTGGTTTCTTTTGTCCCACCCAGTATGATGAATAACTGTTACAAAAAGGCTTTTGGGCTTCTCTCTTGACAGGAGACAGACAATATAAAAGTAAACAAAGTAACATATACTTGTCAGGAAGAGCCCCTCCTCATGGTAAGTGTGATTTACCCCATAAGTGCCAAAAGTGCACAACAGACGTGTTGGGTCAGAGCAAGGCAATTTATCCCCATAATCCAGCGAATGGCAGAAACACAGACATGTTTGCACAAGTTCCCATTGCCCCAGGTTCTGTGAGGGGGGTTCTTGCTGACGCAGCTCTGGCCTGCAAGAGCCTGAGCTAGGCTCTTCCCTTCTCCAAGGGAGCTAACACTTACATAGGAGTCAAACTCTGGTCCCCTTGACCTACTTAGCTGGACACCTTTGAAGAAAATCAGACGAGTTGAAGGTAAATAAATAGAAATGATATAAACTGAACCACAAAAAGAAAAAAAAAAAATAAAAAGGACAGAGAATCCAAGAGCCGTGGGATGGATTCGGTAGGTCTAATGTACCTGTTCCTGGAATCCCAAAAGGAGAATACAGAGAGAAGGGGACAGAAGAAATATTGGAAGTAGCAATTGCTGTGAATTTCCCAAAGTTAATGACAAATCCCAAACCATGTAGCCAAAGGGCTCTGAGAATACCAAACAAGGTAAATACAAAGCAAGACAGAAAACCAACCAACCACAAAATAAAGAAAAAACCTATACATCTAAGCATATCATTTAACTTACACACACACACACACACACACACACACACGCACAGGCAGAGAAGATTCTGAAGGCAGTGGGTGGGGGGGGTGGGGAAGACCACATTACAAAAGAGAAACAAATAAAAGAATTACAGTGGACGTCTTGTCAGAAATTTGGTGGGCCAGAGACATCTTTAACAAGCTGGAAAAAAATAACTATCAACCCACAATTTTACATATATTGCAAATGTGTTTGAAAATGAAGGAGAATAAAGCCCTTTTCAGGCCAACAGAAACTGAGAATGCACTACAAGAAATGCTAAGGAAAATTCTTCATGCAGGAAGGAATAGGACACCAGACTGAAATGCGGATTTACACGAAGAAATAAAGACCACTGGAAATGAAACACATAAAGGAAAGAATAATGTTTTCCTTCTTTCTAATTGCTCTAAAAGAAAACTAGCTGTGCAGAGCAAAAATAGTAGCAATACATGATGTTTTGATAGAATATATAAAAACAAAATACACGGCCACAGCAGTACCAACATGCTAAGCAGACAGGGGAAGACCTGGAAACTTCTGAGCCATGGGAGCCACAGCTACAGACGTGGGAGGCTGGGGAATGCTGGAGGCAGAGCACCACTACAGGGCTGATTTTGACAAATATCACCCAAGGGGCCGCTGGTATGAGCTGTTACCACTTAAAGAAGAACCTGAGCTTCTGCCCGACTGTCAACCTTGATAAACTGTTGACATTGGTCAGGGAGCAGACATGGGTGAACATTGCCAAGAGCAAGACTGTGGTGCTCCCATCATTGATGTGGTGTGTCTGAGGCTGCTACAAAGTTCTGGGGAAGGGAAAGCTCCCAAGGCAGCCTGTCACGGTGAAGGTCAAAGTCTCCAGCCAAAGAACTGAAGAGAAGATGAAGGGTGTGTGTGTGTGTGTGTGTGTGTGTGTGTGCGTGCGCGCGCTGGGGGTGGGGGGGTTGTCTGTGTCCTGGTGGCTTGAAAGCACATGGGAGGAGGTTCACTAAAAGCCAGAAGATGCTTAAAAAAACACCAAAACAAGTATAAATAACAACTTAATTGTGGAATTAAGATGGATGATTAAAAGTTTCAATTAACCTCCATGACACCCGGAAAAAAGGGAAAAAGAAACAGAACAAATGGAACAAATAGCAAACAAGTAGAAACATGATAGATTTTGTGGGTCAAACATTAAGGAAAGCTGGAGCAGCTATGTTAACATCAAAGTAGACTTTGGAACAAGACATATTATCAGGGGTAAGGAGGGACAAGACCTGATGAAGGGGTGGTGTCTCCAAGAATATGTACAGATCTTAAAGGTGTAGGCACTGAACCAGAGAGCTTCCAAATACACAGAACAGAAACTGACAGAACGGAAAGGAAAAGTAGGCAAATCCACCATTATGGTTGGAGATGGCAACACTCCTCTCCCTGTAATTGAGAGAGATGGAAGGAAAATAATCAGTAGAAATAAAGACACAAATACTATAAATTTACTCAACCTAGTTGACGTTTATGAAACACTCATATTTATAGAACCTAACAGCAGAATACATATTTTTTTCAATGTTTACCAAGATCGGCCACACTCTGGGCCTTAAAACCAACCTTAATACATTTAAAATTCCCAAACATTTAGAAATTAAATAACATATTTATATAGGACTTGGGAGTCCAAGAAGTCTCCAAGGAAATTTTAAAGTTTTGAATTGAAGGTCAGTATATCATTTTTATGTTGCGGCTAATGGCGCTAATGGGACATTTACAGCTGGAAAGGCTTAGCTTCGAGAGGAAGAAAGGTCTCACAAATTGGTCATCAAAGCTTCCCCAACAAGAACCCAGAAAAGGGAAAGCATGTTAAACCCCAAAACAAGCAGAAATAAGAAATTGGTAAAGATACAAACTAAAAATGAGAATCAAAGCAGAAAAACCACCAAGAGAACAGCAGAAGCCATAGGCTTTGAAATGATGACTCACATCCACACTGAGGCGCAGACCAAACAGAAATTTCCAAGATCAGCAATGAAACAGGGCACATCGGCATGGGCATTAAAAGGTGGTTAAGACTATAGGAACGATCCACAATGCCTGTAAATCTAACAGGCGGCATAACAGTGATTGTCAAGGAGGCGTAAAAACACACTAAAATCTGGTCTTGGAGTGGATCCCTGTGGCCCATTTAGCACGTACGTGGTAAGCTCTGCCTGTTAAAAATTAAGATGACTGAAGGTTTGTGGTAGTTTCTAGGGGGAGGGCTTTGTTTAGAATCTTCAAGCGTTCACGAATCATCCCTCCTTAGAGTGCGTAGTGGGATTAGAGTATTAGCCCACATATGCCATCTCCCAATGCACATATATATGATTGTTCAAATTGAAGGCTTTTACTGTGTAATCGTGGCATTCCTGGGAAGGCTGGTCGTGGACGCCGGACTACAGCGAACTCAAGTGGCCACCGGTCAGGTTGACGTCCCCCAGTGTCTCCTTTGAGACCACACCTCCCTCCCGTGGCTCATTGCCGTGACTGAGTGCCTTGAAGATACTGAAGCAGATCTGGTCTTGAGAGACATGGGCCTCCTTTGTTGGGTGACATTTGCTCAAGGATGGCCTGACGATCTTCCGCAGATGTCCTGCGGGGGAGTGTAGGGCACTTCGGCTCCATGTCCCCTCCCCCGCTCCTTTAGGTGAGGGCCGCCCTGTGAAGTTCTCTGATGGCTCTCCCAGTCTTTCCCGCCCCCTCCCTATTTCTTTTTCATACAGGCACTTTCCCTACCAAATCCTTGCCCATTCAATCCTGTCTTGATCCCTGCTTTTCAGAATATCGTAACTTAAGGCCATGCTACAGACAGGAACTATTTTGGAATAGAGCGGTCTGACCTTGGTGGTGATTTCCAAGGGGCGCGTGGGAAAGATTCTCACGAAGGGGTTTCTTTAAGGGATCGTCATCCCAATAACAAACCCGATTCAGTAGAAGGGTCAGAGACAGAGGTGAGAATGGAACGTCTCCTCGCGGGGGATGCCAAGTTCAGGTCACGTCCCCATAAAATTACACAGCCCTGGGGCCTGGGGGGTGATCGGAGCTGATGAATGGCTTGTCAAGGGGGGTGAGGAGCAAACCCATTGGGGAAGACAGGAGAAAAGTTGGAAAAACGCCTTTTCCGGGCGCCAGGGGCAGCAGAGGTGGTGTCTGAGAGCTTCTGTCTACCTGTGGAGCCGTTTACGCTGGTGACCCCGTGCTCCTTCGTACACCTGGATCCTCTGCCCCGAACTGCCCACTGGGACGGTGTCTCCACACACTGCTCGCTCCGGCCTCCCTCGTCCTCTGACTTCGAGCGGGTGCCCAGGATCACAGGGTGTTTATTCCTCCCGCTCCCTCCGGCCTCACCGTGGTGCCGGCTGCTCCTCCTCATAGCTCCCGACACTCCTACAGGGAGCTAGCTCTCCACACCTTGCAGCAACTGCCCCTTTCAGGCTCAAGGGAGGCGGCCCCTTCTTATTGTTCCTATCCCCCTAGGGGAGGCGGGGGTGGGAGGGGGAGGCTCCACTGTCTCTTCCTAACTCCCCCCACCCACTCTCTCTCCTCCTGGTTCTCCCCACCTCTGCCGATATCCCTCCTTGGTTAAATCCCTTGGCTGTCCCAACCATTTCCAGCTGGACCTGGACCAGGGCAGTTGTTAGGGTGGATAGGATGAGAACAGCAAAATTCCATGGCGGGGGCAGGGCAGTGTAGAGGGGGCGGGGCCAGCACTGCCCGGCTGGGAATTGCTTTGCTCTTTCCTTACCCAATCACATCTCACAGACTATGTCCTACACAATCTGTGAGGTGGCAGCAGGGAATCCAGGGCCAACCTGCAGCTCTGCCAGGGTCCTGCCCTCCGTCACAAAGCTCCAGAGCACTTGAAAGCCTTGCTTACTCCAGACCCATGCTATCTTCGTCACATCGCGCCACTTCGGGTTGGGTAAAATTAGAATAATACCTATACTGTAAGGTCTGTAAATAGAAATAAAGGACTTAATTCCTGATTTCTTTCCAGTAATGGCACAGAGCTGATATTTCACTTAATTCTGGCTTGCTTTTAAGGCTTTGGCTTCAACTTCTGGTTTCCTGTAGTTTTGCTTTTATCCTGTTTAAAAAATGTTTCCTGTAGTCCCATTATTCCTTGTGGGGCTCTGTTTAATCTATGTGCACAGCTGTATATTCTTACTAATGCAGCATCAAAATATTTTTTAAAAGATTGATTCATTTATTTGAGGGAGAGAGAGAGCAAGCCTACACCAGTGGGGTGAGGAGGGAGGGAAGGGCCGAGGCAGAGGGAGGACAGGGGAAAGTCCCAAGCAGACTGAAATCAAGAGCCCCACGCCCAACTGGCTGAGCCACCCAGATGTCCTAGCAGCCCCAAAATATTTGTACCAGCAATGTCCTGTGCCAGGTAACTTCTCTTTAAAAATACCACCTTAGTTGTCTCCTTGTAAAGGATAGATCTGTTTGCAGCCAGTAACTTAGTTCATGGGAACCGCACTATTTCCACAGATGAACATTTCAAAGAAAAGGCGATGGTAAGTAAATTAATGAATACTTGTAGCACTCAGGTTAATGATCACCGCACTGCTTGTAAACCAAATAAATCCAGTCACTTTAAAAGAGCCCTTGATGACTGATGACTTATTTTTTCTTATAACACCCAACAACCAAAAACATTAAAATGCAAAGAAACTTAAGTTTCCTCTTTAACTGGAAATCTGTAATTTAGTTATCCATGGGTAATTATCAGTAGTGGTAACTCCATTAGAATGCGTATCAATTTACTTGGTTAATCAGGAAGCCATCCTGTCTTCCTAATGCATTTTTAAGGGCAAAGCAATTCATCTTAAAATTGATTGCTAGGGCAACATTTCAGCAAATTCTTAATGACACCTGTAATTAGAGAGAGGGGAAAATGTTCTTGATCTTTGAAGCCTTAGGTAGTGAAGCAAAACTTAGGTTTGAAAGGCCTTTTCCAGTTTTCCTTGGAAAAGATGGTCAAGCAGCTGCCTCTTGGAGTGGGAGTGCGGTGTTCTGCTGAGAACCACTGTGCTTTATCAACTTCCAGAGTGGTTGATAAAGCACAGTGGTTCTCAACCAGGGATGACTGCGGGGAGTGGAGGGGTGTGGTGTAAAGATTTTATTTATTTATTTATTTGTCAGAGAGAGAGAGAGAGAGAGAGAGCGAGCACAAGCAGGGGGAACGGCAGGTTACCTACTGAGCAGGGAGCCTGATGCAGGGCTCAATCCCAGGACCCTGGGATCATGACCTGAGCCGAAGGCAGACGTTTAACTGACTGAGCCACCCAGGCGCCCTCAACCAGAGATGATTTTGCCCTGGGGAGATATTTGGCAATGTCTAGAGCCATTTTTTTGACAAACATGACTCAGCAAGGATGCTGGTGGCCTATGTGAGCAGACACCTGAGACGCAGCTGAGTATTCTACAGAGCACAGAATAGCTCCCCCACTAGAGAGTTTTCTGGTCCTGATACAAGCAACAGAGAAACCACGGAGGGCACTCTGCTTTCCGTGAGGCCCACGTGGGCCTCTCCGATCAGCTCTGTGGCAGCCTCCTGAGGACATGTCTGGAGCCAGACTGTCACTGCACAAAGCTGTCACTGGCCTCTTGGCCTCTCTGCTGGAGCAGGCCACACCCGGAGGCCCTCACTGATCTGTATTCCAGTCTCAGGAAAACTCAGTGGTTTATCAGGTCAAGAAGCTGCTTGCTTTAGACTTTTCTTCTTTAACTTGTTCCAGTTTGTTCTGAAAGGTCAAAATATATATATTTTAAGTTGACTAAAATCAAGGAAATAATTCCTTTGGGTTTCTAAAAATTTTCCTTTCCTTCTTTTCATGTCTGCCCCGCCCACTCCCCACCCCCCCCACCCCCCCGCCGTCCCCCTTCCCCCCCTGAAACTGCTCATTGACCTTCAGTGTCTGCCATTGTCCATTGTGTCATGGATACAAAGAAAGCAGGCTGAATGGTGGGAATATTTTTTTTTTTCCAAATAGGGAAATCTTCATCCTATGATAAGTCTCCACAGGCATAACAGCCATTTACAAATGTTTTTGAGAACTGAACACATTGAAGGCATATTAAAAAAAAAATTGCTCTTCTCATTCACGAAGCCTCCTTTTGTTTGGGAGGAGGAAGTGGTGAAGGGCAGGCTCCAGCCCTGGGGGAACAGGGAGCAGCCAATCTGGACTCCCTGGTGGGAACTGAGCTGGGTTTCTCCGAGGACTTGCAACACCCTGGTTTACACCGGTTCCTCTGGTGCCTTCAGAATACCGCACCAGAGCCATGAAAATCAATAAGAAAACATTTGCAAAGCACTTTGTGCTCCTTCGAGGAAGGGTCTTGGAGCTGGAAGCCGTATCATTATTCACATTAGACCCAGTGCTGTCATAAAACAGAGAGGAACCCGCTGAGCAGAGTGCTTTGTGATGACCTCATCTTTTTCTGAGCTAATAGCTATTAGTAACTAATAGAGCTCCATATGGACAGCTTGTCACATAGCTTGTATTATCAGCCTGATAGTTTTGCCTGAATCCCTCTTTTTGAAGCTCTAGCAGAAAAGACAAACAAATTTTTTAAAAGCACAGCCTAAGTCCTCAAGAAAGGCCTAGTACATTTTCAATTTGATATACACTTCGCTCAATTTTCAGGATTTTTTTTTTAAGATTTTATTTATTTTTTTGACAGACAAGAGATCACAAGTAGGCAGAGAGGCAGGTGGGGTGCGGGGGAAGCAGGGTCCCTGCCGAGCAGAGACCCCAATGTGGGACTCAATCCCAGGACCCTGGTATCAGGACCTGAGCTGAAGGCAGAGGCTTTAACCCACTGAGCCACCAGGTACCCAGTTTTCAGGATTTGTTTAATTGGTGGTGTCTTAATACAGATGTCACTGTAAGATGTTTGAGAGTGCAAAGGTAAATATAAACTTGGGCTAGTAGAACTTGCCACATCTCCTTCAACATCTCGTTGTAGTTGGCCCTTAGCATATCAGTTATTAAGAATTTATTAAACACTCTCCGTTCTATGGAAGAGATGAAAACAGACTATAAGCTGCAAAATACATATTAAACTTAACAAAGACAAGAAAAGTACATGTAGATTGGAGATATGAGAAAATAGAGAGGTACTTACCGTATGGAGGAATTTTTTTTTTTAAAGAGAGAATTTTTTTTTAAAAATATTTTATTCATTTATTTGACAGACAGAGATCACAAGTAGGCAGAGAGGCAGGCACAGAGAGAGAGGAGGAAGCAGGCTAACTACGGAGTAGAGAGCCCGATGTGGGACTCGATCCCAGGACCCTGAGATCATGACCTGAGCTGAAGGCAGAGGCCCAACCCACCGAGCCACCCAGGCACCCCATATGGAGGAATTTTATGGCAAGTGATATCTTTGTCTGGAAAGCACCAATTGTCTTGGTGGGATTCTCCACCGATGACAAAGATTTCAATATGGACAGAAAAGACATTGTGCAGATTGCCTCCAAAGAACAAGGGGGCGTTGGGCAAAACTAGGAAGGGCACAACAGCAGCAAAGTAAACACCTTGTAGCCTCATACAGGCAAGGGCCAGGTCACAGGCCTAGAGGCGGGCCCTGTGGTCAGGCTAGGGCAGATGATGCTTGCTCTGGGGCCTTGGGTCCTGGAGGGGGCTTCAAAGTGCTGCTTAAGGGAACAAAGCTTAGCACAACTACATGAGCCAAGAAAGTCAGAGGAAAGCATCACCTTCCTCAGGAAACCATGGATATTCATAACCTGGTCAGGAAAGGGGCATGGACAAATTTACCACTCCATCAGCAGAGAATACTGTGATCTTAGGCAGAGTCAGGGTGAAGTTTCCTTCAAAACTAGAAGGTTAGATACTTAGAGGAGTAAGTCATCATTTGATATCATTCTTTCCTTTCTTTTTCTCTCTCCCCTTCCTTCCTTCCTTCTCTTTCATGACCCTATTGCCAGGTTGGCTGAATTAAGCATTTAAATATTTCTTACTTTTACATACAAAGTGACTTGGAAGTTAGCATATGTTGACCTCCAAGGTCATCAGCAGTGAGCTGCAGGACCCAAACTCAGGCCTCTAGGGCAGGAAGGCCAGCCTTGAATTCTGAATTTGCTGCTGGGTCACTGTATATTCCTGGGCAAATTGCTTAACATTCCCAAGTATTCCTAATGGCTCATCATTAGGAGTAGAGGACATGGATTTTAACAAGACTAAGAGGGGGCCTGGCCTATATAGGAATCTAGAAGGTGCTAGCTCTCATTACATTGGAATAGATCAATTATCTATTAGCTTGAAATAATTGAACACTTTATTTATTTATTTATTTATTTATTTTTAATTGAACACTTTTTTTTAAAATTTCTTTTCAGTGTAACAGAATTCATTGTTTATGCACCACACCCAGTGCTCCATGCAATATGTGCCCTCCGTAATCAAACACTTTCTTAAGTGTCAGACCCATTTGGGACTCCAAGAGTGACTCAAGGTCAGGGAAGAAAGTTACAAGGGTTCACTGCAGAATGTTGAGAACCTTGACCGCCAGGCTCATGGGCACTTCAGAGTTGGCTGAACTGAAACTGAATGCTTATTTAGAGGAGGTAAAGAGAATGCCAGGGCCATAGGCACTCAGGGGTGGCATTATAAGCACGGTGAATGGCACCAATCACGAACATCAGATTCGCCAATTCATGTGCAAAAAGAAGCACCAAGAGCAGAGGCCTACTTCTTCCCCACAGCATCTCATATTTACAATCTCATTTCCTCTCCCAGTGCTCAGATGAGTCCGAAGTCACCGTTGTACAGTATAGAGGTTGGAGGAAATTCTCTGGGATACAGAGCAGGGCAATGGCGAGACTGGGCCCTCCTGGAAAGGATTCCTTAGGTCATTAATAATTCAGGCAGATAAAGAGCTTTGCTAGTATCAGCCAGTGCCTCACTTTGCCTGATTGCTTTTCTCACCCAGGAGAATTGATATTATTGTCTCAGTCTAGACAGTTCCCTAGCCTACAACCCAGCAAGGCTGCTATTACTCCCATGGGGTCAACCCCATAAGTCTCTTTTCAGTTTCACACAGTGGAGAGAAGTAGGTGTGCGCCAGGTCTGCAACGTGGGGGCCCAAACCCTTGCCACTTATTCATCATCTTTGGCCTGCTTAGTTTCCATTTGGGTCTGGGCATTTGAAAGCTATTGCAGAGATGACTTCTGGGTGGAGGTGGGAGCAGGGGGAAGTGGAATCAGGGGCTCCTCCTCCTTGGATACCTGCACCTGATGAAATTTTGAAAAGGAAAACAAACCTTATCAACTGGCAATAAGCAGCTGCAGTCCAACCCAGAAAAACAAAACGAAACAAAACAAAACACAACCTAGTGTTGTTAGGGTCCCCCCAATAATGGGTCCATGATCAAAAGAGCGAGACTGATGCAAAGTGAAGGTCAAGCAAAGCTTTATTTCGCGCCAAGCATGGAGAATCAAACTGACCTGTCAGGGCGGTCTCTCTTCCAAGAGGCGACGACCCTTCCCAGCCTCACAGACTAATTTTTATAGAGGTGGTTGGAGCCTGGCCTATACACAGGTGGCCAATGAGATTGCAATACACAGGGAAAATGCACATGCTAGGTCGGCAATACGGGTGGCCAATTGAATTTCAATTTACCATAGTAAATATATGTGCGCCCTACCGATTGGATATCTCCACCTGGCCTGGCCCGCCCTTGTATCTGGGCTTTGCAAGTAAGTTCCTCTGGGAGGGGCGGGGTCAATCTAAGTTCACAACCAAATGGCTCCCTCTGGCTAACCAGGCCCTTACAAGTGTCTTAAAAGCCAAAGAAAGAGAATAAAGGAAGTTAAGAATCTGTTGTAAAAAGCAGCACGGGGTGGTTCCTAACCCACTCACACATGTCATGCTCTTCTCCTTTCAGCGATCATGACCTTCTCTATGCTCCATTTCCCACGCTCATGCCAGACCATTCCAATGGAAATCCTATCTGGGTATCTTATCATTTCATTTCCAAACACTTCAGAATGTCCCTTTAACGCATGAGGACTCATTTATTTTATTTTGGTGTAACCCCAATGCCACGATCACATGGAAAAACAATGAATTCCTGTCTTCTAATGTCCAGTCACATTCCAGATTTCCCCAATTGTCCCATAAGTGTCATTTTACAAATAGATTTCTTGAACCAAGATCCAAAGAAAATCCACACCTTATCTTTGGTGGATATAGTTCTCAATTTTTCCTTGTCATTTGTTGAAGAAACTGGGTCAAGTGTGTCATTTTGGTAGAAATCATTGGGTGATGACAGATATAAGGTGGATACATCCATGACTTTGAATAATTTTCTGAACTTGTGTATTTAATGACTTCTTGTCTTATTGCTTATTGTCTATCCCTCAATCCCTGATGCTTCTCTTGGTTTGGTGCTTTCTTTGATCTGGTGTTGGAACATCCCAGGTTCTATTCTGCTGTGCCTGCTGCTCCCCTGTCTCCGTCTTATCCCCTGTGACCTCATCATGTAGGTCTCTGTTCAAGGAG
Organism: Martes martes; assembly: GCF_963455335.1. Classification (NCBI taxonomy): domain Eukaryota; kingdom Metazoa; phylum Chordata; class Mammalia; order Carnivora; family Mustelidae; genus Martes; species Martes martes. The sequence continues at coordinate 54,301,761 of NC_137896.1, read as the reverse complement.
CACATACACAGAGAAGCCTTACTGGGCTTCCTTGACTAGATGCACATTACCCCTGGTGTGTATCCATAGACCTTCATTCTATATTGTTTATCAGATTATCATCCTACTTTTGTTTATTTGTGTAAGTCATTCTTACACAAGACCATTTTTCGCTGTATCACAAAAAAAGCAATATATTTCATTCACATGCCAGTACCCTTTATAATTCAAAATATTTCTAATTTCATAGTTCTTCACATGAAAACAAGGGTGGACAGTCTCCACAAGGAATTCAATAAACCATTGAGTTAAACATTTTATATATGTGTTCTCTAGTGATCATTTTTTGGCCAGTATATAGATAAATCAAGAGAATAGTAAGAAGAAGATTGAAAAATTATGTTATTTGACCCAGAAATTCCAATCGTGTCTTTGTACCCTAGAATACTGTTCACACTCATGCTTAAAGAACTGTATCAAAGACTGTTTCAACATTGTTTATAAAAGCTTGAAATGTGGGAACAACCTAGATGTGGTTCATTCACATAATGTAGTATTACAAATCAGCCAGAGTAATGAGCCAGAGCTAGACAGAGAAAATAATGATCAATTTCAATTTTATGTTGAACTGGAAAGAGAAATTTGCAGAAGAATACATGAGGTATATCATTTATGTCAAAGCTTAAAAGCATGCAAAAGAGATTTTTACATTTATATGGACACACAGAACTGTACTTACGGGGTAAGTATGTGCACTTATAACTGCCAAGTTCTAGAGCGCTAGGAGTGGGAGCATGGGGGAGGGGCTGGGAGGAGAGTGCAGGTGGTGAGAGGCAGGGGAAAGGAAGAGAGGTGAAAGGGGGCTTCCACTGTATTTGCACCATTTTGTGTCTTAAGCTCACTGATGAATATTTATTCTATTCATCTTTAAAGTGTATGCATCTTTTAGGATGGAAATATTTAACAGTACAAAGGAAGACACTATGTTGGGTAAAATTGAACCTCTGATGACTAAAATCCATCTCTTAAGGGCCTATTTAGCCAGAGTGGCCCCACCTCGGTTGAACAGCCATTCTGTTGTTTATGCAGTAAAACTTAAATTGACCCTGCCCCCCCACCCCTACCCAGGGAAATTTACTTAAAAGCAAGTCCCAGAAACCAGTCCCAGGTAACAAAGCCCAAATACAAGGGCGGGTCAGGTCAGGTGGAGATAAGGGCCTGAACGTAGGGATGAGTCGGGTCAGGTGGAGACATCCAATCAGTAGAGCTCGCATACTGTCTCCCTAACTACCAAGGAGTGTGGGCCCTGCCTTTTGGGCGCCAATTCTGACCAAGGTGATAGGCTAGTTCAAATACCTACTATGGGGTGAATTGTAATTCAATTGGCCACCCATGTGGGACCTAGCATGACTGTGCAGCTTTCTCTGTGTGTTACACTCTCATTGGCCACCTGTGTGTGGCCAGGCTCAACCACATGGCCTTTGCTCTATAAAAGTTAGTCTGTGAGGCAGGGAGGGGTTGCCCTCTCTGTAAGGGGTGACCCTGACCGGTCTGTTTGATGGTCGGTTTGATTCTTGATGCTTGGCACGAAATAAAGCTTTGCTTGACCTTCGCTTTGTATCAGTCTCACTCCTTTGACCATGGACCCATTATTGGGGGACCCAACATTGGGGATCCAACACATCTCATTATTTTTTTTAACACACACAGCAGTTCAACAGTTCATAGAACCTGCTATTTACCTATAGTTATTTTCTTATTTCTTTCCTCCTTTTTTCTAATTCTTTTCATGACTCTTCCATACTTCTCCCCACTCAATGATATGTCTAAAAAAATTGCATCCTATTTTTTTATCTCTCTATCTGTCTTTCATCTCTCCATCCATCCATCTATCATCTGTCTACCTAGATGTATATTTATATCAAATGTTAAAAACAACATCCAACTGAGTAAATTTTAAAGATCTTACTGGTTTTATTCAGCGATTCATGGTCTGGGAAGCATTCCATCCAGCAGAGAGAAAGGAGCGCTGAGGAGTTGTACAAAATGGAAGACTTTTATAGACAGAAGGGAGCAGAAATAAGGAAGTTACATGGGGAGAAGATGCGGGTTGGTTAAGGCAAGGTTACTTTCCTTTAGGAGATAGCAGGGGTCCATCAGGCAGATTACCTAGTTAGTGCTGGTCAGGTGATTCCTGATGGACTGGTTTAAGATTCCATTTCTGGGAGAGCTAAAACTGTTATTAAGTCTCTGTTTGATGCATGGGGTTTAGCATAAGTGACTTCGTTTGGTACTAGTTGTCTTGTTTTTAACAGGAGAAATGAGATTTACTCTACTGACTTTGAGTTTGACTTAAATCCCTTTAGTTGACAGAACCAGTTCTAAAATGCTTTACACTTTGGGGCACCTGGGTGGCTCAGTCAGTTAAGCATCTGCCTTCAGCTCAGGTCATGATCCTAGGGTCCTGGAATTGAGTGCCGTGTTCAGCTCCCTACTCAACAGGGAGCCTACTTCTCCCCTCCCTCTGCCTGCCACTCCCTCTGCTTGTGCTCTCTCTCTCTCAAATAAATAAATAAATAAAATCTTTAACATGTTTTACACTTTGAATTTGGGAAAAGGTCTCCCAAAAAGGAGGGACGAGGAAGCAAAATTCCAATAGACTTCTGGAAAAGCTCAGCACTAGTTATACTGGGCTTCTCAGCTCCATGAAGTCTCTTGAGTTCTGTACTGGGATGGAGAAGCTGCCAGACATCCGTGTGATCTTTTCCGGGTTGCCGGAGGTAAGTTGCTGGCTGTTATCTTTTATGTTATTTGTCACATGCTGATTTTCTTGAAGGAGCTCAACTTGAGTGCCTTTGTTTCGGCCTTGCTCAGCACTCCCACCCCACAACCACCCAGAAAGTATTCGTCTATCTTAGATCTCTCACCTTGTTTGGAGTGTGATAGAAGTCAGACCTTGGGCAGGGGGGAAATGGGAGAGAATTAAATCTTGCTCAGTGTGTGGCTTTTTTCCAGAGTCCCCTGCAGGGGAGCAGCTAAATGTTTAATCTTGCTGTCTCTTTGAGGCATTTTAAAGCCAATTATCTGGGGGAGTGGATCGTTACTCCACTGCTATTTTGAGAAGAGTGAGCAAAATGTTAAGCTTTTTCTTGTATTTGTACAAGTGATGTGAGCCTGGTGTTGTGGTGACTCAGCTGCTTAGGATACTTTGCACAGGCTTTGGAGATGAAATAAGCAGGTTAGAGCATGACTCTTGTCAGATCCAAAGCAAGACATATCAAATAGTGGCCTTGAATGCAGAATGTCCCAAAATGCTTTTGCCTAGAGCATATGAATATGTGTATCAGAATTCTATACAGAGTCTTCTATGCTGGGGAAAAAAGGATCTGGGGATGGCCTGAAATTTCCCTGAGGTCTCTACTTCCAGCAACACCTTTATCTTTTCATCTTGTGTCCTCCAAGTGCCACCAACAGCAAGTTTGGAGCCAGTCACTGAACTGGAGAGTAGAGGAAACTCATGAGTTTACCGTGGCAGCCATCTTTTTCTTGTCTTCAAGAGGGCAGGGATGGAGTCTGAACTTTCTTCATGTTTCTCTTAGAACCAAGACAGTATTTGTTCAATAAATACTGATTATGGTTCTAAGACTCTAATTTGTGACACTGTATCATGAAGCCACAATCCTTAAAAAGGTTTGATTTTGGCAAACCAATAGATGACAAATTACTGGAATGTTATAAAGGGTCCTGAGGTAGCCCCACATACTAAAGGGAATTAATATAGGGTCATTCCAAAGCACTTGGGAAGAGATAGATTATTTAATAAATGGGTGGGACAACTGAAAAAAAGTTATAACTCGACACCAAATCCATTCAATGACTTAGAAATTTAAATGTAAAAAATGACTGCTAACATGGGAGATTTTTTAGATCGAATATTAAGAGGTAGAATGGTACTCACTAGGGTAGCACATATACTAAAATTAGAAAGATACAAAGAATATTAGCATGGCCCCTGAGCAAGGATAATAGGCAATAATAGAGAGAGGAAGAGAGAGGTGGAAGGGCCTTCTAAATAATACTTAAAATTGGAAGCCATAAAAAGAAAACGTTAATACATGAGACTACGTTAAAAACATTTCTACACGACAGAAAGCCTAAAAAGGAAAATTAGAAACCACAACTTGGAGAAAGAAATACTCGTAGTGCACAAAAGAAGGATCTCATCATTCAGTATGAATCATCCGCTGACTAGTAAGAAAAGGATCTTAGAAAATGTACCAAGGACCTAAATAAGCAATTTATTAAAAAAAAAAATACAAGGATGCTTGACTTCATTGAAAATAAAGTAAATAGAAGTTAAAATCATGAACACTATTTTTCATCGGTAAATTAGATAATAGACACAGGCTGGAAAAAGGCAGTCAGTCCTATACATTGCTACGGGAGTATAAGTCTCGCTTTCTTTAGACGGTAAGTAGGCAATATCTTTCAAAAGTACACATACTTTTAAGTTTGATAATTCAACTCCTAGGAATTGATTCTACTGATAGTTAGGAAATAGGTGCATAATGAAACAAATATTTATTGTGCCACTGTTTGTAGTAACCTAACACTAGACGAATCTTCATTTTTATTAAGTAGGGCTGGTTAAATAGATTATAAAATAAGTCGATAGTGGAATTATTGTATATTTATTATATATCAAATAGATCTATGTAGGCCAACATGAGGCAATCCTCCAGATATACTATTTAGTTTTAAAAGATGCACAGAATAGTGTACTACTCTTTGCAGCATTTCAAATAAGTGAGGAAATGATGAAGTGCTCTAAAAATGAAATTGGGCAGGTGTACTTATAAGCATTTTAAGAAAACATAAACAGTAATATTTTTTATAAACTTGGATTGAGGAAGACTTTCCTAAGCAACTACAAAAGCCAGTGGTCCTAAAGTGAAATAAACTAGATAGATTTCACTAAAAACTTCTGAATATCAAGAAGCAGCATAAACAGGGGCACCTGGGTGGCTCAGTGGGTTAAAACCTCTGCCTTTGGATCAGGTCATGATCCCAGGTTCCTGGGATAGAGTGCAGCATTGGGCTGTCTGCTCAGCAGGGAGCTTGCTTCCCTTCCTCTCTCTATGCCTGCCTCTCTGCCTACTTGTGATCTCTGTCTGTCAAATAAATAAATAAAATCTTTTTAAAAAAGATTTATTTAATAAAAAAGAAGTATCATAAACAAAGCTTTCTGAAAAGGGAATTAATAACAGAAAATATTGTAATGTATAAAAGAGACACATGGATATATCTACGTATGTAAAGAGCTCATACAAATAATTTCACTAAAAAAAAGAAAGATAAAAGACCAAACAGAACAGGGTTTACAAAACCAAGTACCTATAGGGATTAGACAGGTCATTGGAAGAGATCAGTGACCTCTTGCAAGGGGACACACGGTGCAGAAAACACGTATTCCATTAGAGGAAGGAGCCTTTCTTCTGTCCCTGCCCATTTATTGCCATTGGGGGCCCAATGTTGTAGAGCCTTCAAATATTAAGGAGAGGCTAGAAATATGGATTTAAAAAATGTTAAATATTCCAATTTCTAAACTTTGCCAACTAATTTGACAAGAACTACAAAATGTTGTGTAGAATGAGCAAAACACACCTTTTCAAACTTTGTTATAGAAAAATGAGAAAAGGCTGAAAACAGACATTCACAGGAACACAAATGGTCAAAAGAAATTAAAAAATACGGCTGACTTCCTTCAGTCAGAGAAAGGCAAAATGAAATCACGAGATATATTTTTCACCCATCATAGTGACTGATATTAACAAGAATAGACAATATTATGTGTGGATACAAGGCTTAATAAAATGGGAAACTGTATACCGAATTGGTAAGAGTTTAAGTGTTAATATTTTTTTCTGGAGGGCATTTTGACACTATCAAAATTAAAATTTTAAGAGCATACCTAAAATTTTTCAGATTTAGTAATTCAATTGCTAAGATTTATTCTACTAAAATATTTTCTCCTGTGCACAAATATGCATTTAGTATTCTTTGTTATATTGCTTACAATTATGAGATGTTGGAAAGTCTCATTCCTTATGGAAGGATGGTTATGTTAAATAAATTATGGCTGAATAAATTATGTCATGCCATCACTGAAAACGATGAGGTAACTGTCTGTGGCATTGCAAGAGCCCCAAGCAATATTACATGAAAAGAGCAAGTGAGAGAACAGTATATATCATATGATCTCACTTATGTGAAAATCATTTTTATGTGTACATGCCCATGTGCAGATAAATGTATAGAGAACAGCCTGGAAGTCTCTACTCGGACTATTGGCTGTGTCAGCTCTGGGAAAGAAGTGGGATCGATGGTGATAACAGTGCAGTACTGGAGCATTTTTACTTTTTTCTTAGATGTTGTTGTTATTTTAATTTAGATCAGATTGGCAGATTTAATGTATAAATGACCCCACAGGAGATATTTTAGGTTTTGTAGGACACGGTTTTGGTCACAACTCCTCAATTCTGATGCCACGGCAGAAAAGCAGCCACAGATGATATGTAAATGAGTGTGTGTGGCGGGGGTTGTGTTCAGATAAAACTTTATTGATCAGAATGGACAGTGGTTTGGATTTGGCTCCAGGGCTGTGGTTTGTCAGTTCTGCTTCAAATGCTCTTCTGTTTTTCTGGAGATGTTTATTTCTTTAGATGCTTGAATCTTTTAATAAAGAAAATGCATATATACCTTTTGTTTGTACTTTGTAAGAATTTCTGCCCCCACCTGCATTTTTTATTGGGGAGAAATAGCATAAAGTTTTATTTATTTTTAAATATTGAACCAGTTTTTAAAAGCACCACTTGAGGTTTAATTTATTGATCTCATCACTGGTTTGAAAGAGCATGTTTATTGTGTACTAAATTTTTATATATATTTGGGTCTGTTTTCAGACTCCCTATGTTCTGTATGAGGGCCAAACTTTGAACATTACAAAAGCTTTTACATCTTTTCTTCTTTTCCAGAATTTTCTCGACAGTTCCATAGGTTTGTCTTTCAGATTAAAATGTATATCATGTTTTACCTCAGAAAATCCTGTTTTGAATTTTCATTGGCCTCAATTTAAGGACAGCTGATATCTTTGCATTCTTAATTATTTCTACTGAAGAACTAGGTACATACTTCCATTTTTTTTTCAAGTTTTCAGTGTCCTTCAACTGAATTTTACAATGTTCTGCACATGTTATACATCCTCCATGTTTCTTAATAAGTTTGTTCATGGGCTATGGCAGGCACTCTAAGTTGTATCATTTAACAACAAGCTCTGACTCCCTTCTAGCATGTTTCTTGTAAAGACTGGCTAAAAACCATATATCTAGACTCTGTGGTAGCTGGGGTTCTGTGTGTGATGTGAGTTCTATGGAGCTGATCCACCAGGGTAAAATTTAGGAAGACATCCCTGAGAACCAAGAGGAGACCTATTTGGAAGACCAGATCTCATGACAAAGGTGTTCAGCGACGTTGGGGTTTTCACTAGAACCTTCCTGCAATGTGACTGGGTATTGCTGCTGGTAGAGTTGCTTCTCATTTTGTGGCATCCAAGTTTGGGTCCCTGAACTGTATCCACCAAATACCATGAACTTCCTAATTTTTTGTAGTAAACCTGTTATTGTTTAAAGTAGATAGAGTGGATTCTGTTGTCTGCAATCCTGTCTGATATCCATGCATATTTCATTTTATTTTAAAAGGGATCTTGTATTCCCCCCTAGCTTCTGAATGTTGATTATATATAGGAAAGCTATCCGTTTTTTTTTCTATATTAAATTTGTAAGTAGTTACCTAATCTAATAATCTAATTCAGATAGTTTCTAATCATTTGTAATGAAATTTCTTGTTTTCCAGTCATATAATTCTATCCCCAAATAATATTACTTTTGCCTCTTTTGTTCCCATACTTATCCTTAACTTCTTGCCTTCCAAAGTGCATCGACTCATAATAACATTAGATGACATTAGACTGACTCCAGATCAGTGTTAAATAATAATGGGTAAATTGGACATCTGTGTCTTGCATTAATACTGGTAATGTTTTATCAGGAAGAACAATGCTAGGTCTTTCTTTGTCATATAGTAATCATGTGGAGCATTCACGTGTCACTATTTTCACACTCTTGAATCATAAAAAGATGCTGAAATTGGTCAAATGAAAGCATCTCAGGAGATAATCATATCTTCTTTGATATCTGATATTGGTGAATTACATTTAAGACTTCTAAATCACCCGTGCCAAACAGCGCAGTGGAAAGGTTATCAGAGACTCATGACAGTCTGTTCCTCCCTGTGGAGTTCTTTACATAAAGTACCACTCTGATTCATTTAATGCTTCTTGCCTTGAATTCCTCTTTGTCTGATAGTGATAGCACAACCCTCGTGTGTTCCCCAGCCAGACTAGCAGAAAATCTACCATCTCACCCTTAACAATCCTCACATCCTTGCCCTGCCTGAGCTGTGGAGTCTGAGAGAACGAATTATTTCCAAAAGGAGTCAGTCCAACTTCCCCTGATAGCTGAATGGGGCACCACAGCCACCACGCTGCTCCTAATCTGGGCCGTGGTTGCCCAGGGCCACCGGGGTCCCCGAAACAGCTTCTCTGTGAGCATCTCCATTCTCTCTTGGCTGTGCTTGGCCCGACATAGCCTTCATCAGCTCCCCCAAACACAGTCTTAAGCCCCAGTTCTTTCAATGGAGTTCATCTCTCTCAGATGCTCTGGCCAAGCTGACCCATTTGTTCCACAGACAAGATGCTTTTTCTAGGTCTCTAACCCTCATCCAAAGGTTTTCCTTTTCAACTCTCCAAACATGAAAGGTTCCTTTCAGTCCTTTCCTTGGACCATACAACATTGACTTTGTATTCAAACCTTCAAAAACACAATGACATGCTTATATTTTATCTTAGATTTTATAACTCCCCAAAGCTGGTTACTCTATCCCCTTCTCCTCCATTTCCTTCTCATCATAAGAGTGGAGGGGGTTCAAGAGAAAGACCCAACCATGTCTAAGGGGGTGGGGGGAAGAAGAAACCAGTCACATGGGGGCGAGGGTGGGGGAAGAGGAGCCAATCACGTGTTTTGGGAGGTGGTAGAAGAGAAGGAACCAATCAACTTTAAGGAGCGAGTTACATCTCTCACAAGCCACAATATGGTAGTTAGTGCAGCTCTTAGGTCAAAACAGAAGAAAATAAAATTATAAGTTAAATTCTGTAAAGGTCACCCTTAAGTAAGGTAACTTTTACGATAGGGCTTGTGTGTTGTGTTTCTTTTGTGTGCCTGTTAGTTAAAGGTTTGTGATGCACTTTTAGTTATGTGATTACCTTTGTGATTTTAAATATATTAAGATCTCTGTTTCTGAACTCACCAGATTTCGACAATATCTATATTATTCTTCCTGATGAAAAACGTGGAAACTTTTTCCTTATACTTCTCACATATTCTGTTTCATCTCTCCAAGTGTGTTCCGGTGGGGTAAAAACGTACTACTCAAACATACAGAAAATGTAACTTCATTTTAAATAACTGAGCTGATTTCATTCTGGAGCGTCTATTCCCATTCAGTGATAAAAGGGGATGCTAAAATGAAGGAGCCACAAACAATACTAACAAAATTGAACTTACAATATTCCAACCCTGTTTTTCCCCTCACCAAAAAATCTTAACCATGTCCCTTCCAGGAACATTAGGCTAATCCAATCAAAACTGTCTCTGTGGGGTGTGGTTACGGATTTAGCATATCAAACACAAGACATTTGAATGGGACATTCTTAACATTTTGAAAAATATTGTTTATCTAAAATTTAAATTTAGCTGGGCATCCTGCATTTCATCTGGCAATCCCATTTGGGAGGGGAAAGGAAAGGGGTGGGGGAAGAGGAGCAGAGAGGAAACAGAAAGGAAATGTTGAATTTATCAGGAGACTTTCCCTCTTCTCTTTGGGTGGTGTCCAGTCTCCTGGAAGCCTCGGTTACATCATCGTGGGGGTGGGGTCGTCTGGACTCCGTGTTTATTTTCTGTTGGCTCCCATGACCGCTGGTTGAGGTGAGGTTTATTTTGTAGACTTTGGGTGTGGGTTTTGTCTATTTTGGTCCACTGATGAACTTCTGTGGCTGCCAGGACTTGTGATCCATTTTCAGGCTGTGCCAGGATTGCTCCAAGAATCTCACCGTTGCTCCCTGATGACTGGCCCCCCTGTACTGTGGTAAGAGGGGTCCAGTCGCATTTTTCGTGCGACCCCAGCCAGGGCACAGAGTGGGGCTCGTCACCAGGGCCTGCCCCTGCCAGCAGGGGTGAGGGAAGCAGTGTGAGGGACAATCCTACAAAACCACACAGCTGGCGGAAGGTCAAAGGGAGGAGGAGGTTTTGCCAAAATTGATGACAGGAATTGCCCTTTTTCTTTTACCTCACTGGTGTAGCTCCTTCTGTGTGCTAAATGACCGAAGAAAAGAAAGATGGCATGCGTGAACAGGCCCTCTGTCAGTCTTGCTTACTCTGCCCGTCTCTCATGTAGAACTCAAATCTGAGAGGAATATTTTCTTTGCTTCTACAGCCAGCCCTTGTCCTCTGACCCCACCTTTTCCAGAAGGACAAATTGGTTAGGTTTTCAGAACATTGCCTTTCACTTTTTAGAGAATCTCTTCTCTATTATGAGCTTTAGATATATATTTACTCAAGTATTGGAATAAAAACCTTTATTCTGTTGTCTCTAACCAGAGTTTCTGTAAGTTTAATGACTATGTATTAGTCCAGGAAGTCAATCCAGTTTCTAGTAACTGTTTCTTATTGTAAGATACTTAAATATTCTGATTTTTTTCCTTCAAACTAAAGTTTGTGAACAAAGGTATTCCTGGAGCTTTGTGTTTTACCCTGTTTCCTCGTTTTGCATTTTCGGCATTGGGATTATTGTGTCAAATAAGAACTTCGAGAGCATCCTTGGTACATACAACCAAGTTGCTTTCTAGAAGGACTGTTATATGCTGGGGAAAAAAATGGGATGTGATTAATGTTTACTGTGATGATGTTTTTCAAAGACCAAGATTGGCTCAAGCCCTGCTCTAGCCAGAATACTCCAACCTACAGGGTCGTTGATGGGGGGATGTGAATGAAGGAGAACATAGCCATTGGCTGAGACATTGGCCCTGACTTCTGCGTAACACTCACATGAACCAGGAGAAAACTTAATGGAAGTCCTTGGCTCCATGCCCAGATCTAGATCTTATACCTCACCATCATGATGGCGGGGGAGGGGGTTTTGTACCTGCTCACAGAAAAGCAGGAAGCAAGGCTCCTGAGAAATTCTCCAACCCTGAGGTCATTGTACATGTGGCCTGTCTACCTGGGGCCCTTCCCCCCAGATTCACAGGTGGCGGCTCGAGTCCAGACCTGTTTGTCAGGGAAGGCTATCTTAAGCTGCAGTAATGGGATCTGGTTGTGATCACTGGAAACCCATCCCAAATTGGGAAATGCTTCTTACCCTTGAGGAGTATCAGAAAATCCTGCTCTGATTTCATGGGTCTGGTTCTCAGATATTTTCTGCTGTTTCTCAGTGATGTCCCAGTGCATCTTCTTTTAGTCTTTAAAAAATTTTTTTTATTGTGTTACGTTAGTCACCATAAAATACATCACTAGTTTTTGATGCAGTGTTCTAATATTCATTGTTTATGTACAACACCCAGTGCTCTATGCAATACATCCCCTCCTTAATACCCACCACCAGGCTCACTCATCTCACCACTTCCCTCCCCTCCAAAACCTTCAGTTTGTTTCTCGGAGTCCACAGACTCTCATGGTTCATCTCCCCCCTCTGATTTCCCCCAACTCCCTTCTCCTCTCCTTCTCCCCATGTCCTCCATGTTATTCCTTATGCTCCACAAGTAAGTGAAACCATATGATAATTGACTCTGCTTAACTTATTTTACTCAGCATAATGAGTGAAATATCTCTTTTAGTCTTTGGGAGAACTTTACTTATATTGGTCAGTAAAGCTTCTGACATCAGCCACGATGGGGCATTCAAATTTAACCCAGGGCCTCCTAATACATTAGGCCAGATGTCACACCCATTTTCACTCCAAACTATGCTTAAATATGTGACTTAAACAATTTTACCAGAAAATAAAGTCCAGAGGGCAAGCTAGTGATATAAAACAGTTCATGAAATATGGGTTCTGAAAACAGAATCCCACAAGGAAATAAAATGCTTCCTTTGCTCTCAGATTCAATAAAGTCCCCCATCTTTCATTGTGAGCTTTAATTCTGCTTAGTCCCAGCTGGGCCGAGCCAAGTGTGAGGGGTGGAAATGCTTTGGGTTCCTTTCTTGGTCGTTGTGGCCTGGAGTGGCTTATTCTGGGACTGTCATGCCCCTTAATGCTGTGACTTTCTCATCCTACACACCCTCCTTTTCTGGGGGGAGTCAAATAGAATCAGCCTCAGTCACCTACACTGTATTTCCTGAGCAGAAGTAAAATTCCTCAGACATGATGCACATCATGGTGAAGGACCAACTGTCAGCAGGTTGTGCTAATGAAGAAAGGAAAGAAGGAAGGGAAAAGCTTTATTTTATTCATTCATTCATTCATCCATTGAAAGGGAAAGGGTTTCAAGTACAATTTTCCAAAAGCTTTGTCAAGCTGACTGGAACCATTTCTGCTAGTTGAAGAGTCAGGAACATTCACTGGGATCCAGTCAGCACAGGCACTAGGATACTTCCTTCAGTAAGTTGAGATTAGTCAGAAAGGACCCCAGAGAAGCACGTCTGGATGAGGCCACCCGAGGCCCTTTCTTAACACCAGGAAGTACCCAGGCCATGCAGGTAGATATTTCTGAGGGGATTGCTGTGATGAAAGGGGTCCCAAGGTCTCTTGGCACCTTTTTCCAGCCTACGTGAGCCCTCCTGGCTCCCCCTGCCTCCACCCCAACCAGCCAAGCAGCCAAGGAGGGTTTGGGGAAGAACTAAGTGCTGATGTTTTCAACATCTGGTCACCTGTCCCCCTTGTTCACCTTGGGGTATGGGCTTTGCCTTCCTGGGGACCCCAACCCAGGGCTATATAAGGGAAGTCTCATCTTCTGAGTGGTCAGAGCATAACCTCCCTGGGAAAACTGTTGGAGAAGAAAGAGTTTCTAAACTCCCAGAAATACTGATACTAATGGTAAAACCTGGTGGTTATTGAACATATAGTACTCAGTTGTGTCTAAGAAATCATCCTATCTCTCTATCATCTGCAGTGTTAGAAGGCAGAGCATCCCCTTCCAGTGGAGGCCTAGCCCACCCAGCGTGGAAGGTGCTGTGTGCACAGGCAGACCTTCGCCAGTCTGAGCCCAGGTAGCCACACAGGCAGGATGTGCAGGAAGGACCCAAAGGAGGCTGCTTGTATCTCCACAGGAGATCTGAGGCAGCAGCCTAGGATGCCTGACACCGAGACCGCATTAATGACGATTTCCTGGGGCTCCTTCCTGGGTGTGTTCCTGGGATGTGACACAGGCTGGCGGCCTTGGCAACTTCCCTGGCTGTGCCCCCTGTGGGCTGTCTGAGTCGTCACTGGGAACACATGGTGATCCTGGACACATATTTGGAGTGGTCTGAGCACTTGATGTTGTGACTTTAATTTATCAGATTTAATTTAATTTAATTTAATCAGAAAAGAAATTTATTTAAGGGAGCTAGGTGGCTCCTGGAATCTCCAGAAGACCAGAGAACCAGTCTTGGAAGGGAACAGCCTCGAAGTCCAGTGCCCGGCTGCTCCAGTGGGGGGCGCTGTGGCTGCCGTGTCCCACTGTATTGAGCACCTGCTGGATGCCAGGAACAGCAATGAACAAACTTATTTGAGCACTTCAGTGACTTCTGGCACTGTAAGATGTTCCAAGATCATCTTGAATTTTTTCTCTCCCACTCCCGGAATCAACCACTCCTTCAAGGAGCTCTGATTCATTTTATTGGAGAATGATGCTTAGAAGCCAAAGTCCGTGTGCTTACTGTTCTTATTGCCACTGGAGTGTCATTGCCTAGCAGATGTCCTAGCTTCTCATAAGAACTCAGGAGTCAACCTGAAGGAGCTCTAAAAAAACCAAGCTAGAACAATTTGAGCAACAAAATAAATGATGCTAGTATTAGACCATAACCCATAGAAAAAATGTGACTGTCCATAAGCCCTAATGCTATAAATAAATAACTGAAGGAATAGAGGAGAAGGGACATATCTTACTTATGAAGTTCTTATTGATAAATGTAGATAGAAAGACAGAAATTGAAAATGTGGCAAATGAGGAAAATGAGGCAAACTTCTCAGTACAAAATGTTATAAGAAAGGACCCACCAATGGATGCTAAAATTTGACGAGATGCTGGACATTTGCATATTCTCAAAGTATTTTCCCCCAAATATTTGCCAATGACACAGTGAAAAGCAATGAAGAAACACCTTCTTAACCAAGTGATGGAGGTTAACATCACCAGTAACAACCCTGTGATAGGACACACTGAGAGCAAGCATGCCTGGGGTATTCTGGCCCCAAATCCATTACTTCCTCCCAATCATGAGAAAACCTCTGACAAATGATCAAAACATTTTACAAAATAACCCATCCATACTCTTCAAAATGTTAAGGTCATGAACGACACAGCAGGATTGAAACTGTCACATATTGGAGGACAAGAGGAAGAAATAAGCCCTCAATGCAATCTTGGCTCCAAGAGAAAAGATATAAGTGGAAAAAGTACTGAAACTCTTGGTAAGGCCTGGAGTTTAGTTCATGGTATTTCTGGTTTTGATCATCTTGCTGTTGTCACACAAGTACTAATATTAGTGGTACCTGGGTGAGTATACTGTTTTTGTAACCATTCTGTAAATCTAAAGTTAATACAAATAGAAAGTTAATAAAAAAGAAGGAATAATAAAAAAAATAAACCCAATATCTTTTCTCCCTTTAGGGATCTTGGCTAGTTGTACATCTTTGGGCTAGATACTTAACAGTGCCTTGGTCTCCTCATCAGTGAAATAGGGATAATAGTGGTATCCAACTCACTGGGTTGTTGGAGAGTCAGTTCGAGGGCAGGGCTTAAGCCAGTGCCTGGCACATGGTGGGCACCAATGAGAGAGAGTCTGCAATTATTCAATGTTTGTGATCTATGTGTACCACACTTGGCTGGAGTCAGCCTTCTGGGCTCCAGGAGCCCAGGCAAATTTAAGAGCATGCCGATTGCCCTACAAAAAGAACGAAAGGAAGGTGGGGCATCCCTTGGAGCATGGGGTGTTGGGGGGGGGCACAAGGATCCTGCCCCAGGAAAAGGTAAGCTGTAGGACATCCCCACCTAAATCATGCCTGCCCCTAAAAGTGATTGCCTGGGAGTTAAGGCTTCTTATTTAGGTCTCTGTATCACCAGCACCTAGCAAGGAAACTTACACACACACACACACACACACACACACACACACACACAGATTATGAATACTTTTTAATTAATTTACATGTGGGAAATGCTCTTGCTCTAAGAAATACATGGAAAAACTTTGTAGAGTATTATCTATACAGAGATTATCATGTAATAAGATAAATATCCATAAGTGGGGAGTAAAAGAAAATAACGCACCACAATGTTAACCCCAGGTGCATGTGGGTCATGGGATTCAGGGAAGGTTGGTTTTTTTGGTTTTTGTGTACTTGTAATTGTTTCTTTAGTGAGGATACATAACCATGGCAATGAAAGTATCATGACAAACACGGTTTCTCTGAGGTCCTGGGCCAGCTGTGACTTCCCAGGAGCACCAAGGTGGTGAAGCAAGACAATGGAACTTGAAAGAACTGAGCTGAGTCTGTGGGAGGGGTGGTGCTGGGGGAAGGTGCTTCCCTCAGAGGCCCCCCTGCCCTCAGAGAGGGAGGAGATGGGATCAGCAGACAGAATAGAGCCTTGTGCTGCCTACTCACCTGCCTCAGGGGACATTGAGGCTGTAGGCACAAGGAAAGGAAGGAACAGATGAGTTCAGTGAAAATGCCACCCAGCAGAAGCCCGCAGCAAAAGGGTGTACCCCTCCTGAGAAATACTCCCCCCTTCAAGGAACTTCAGTTCTACTCACTGTGTTTGATTTGGTGACCATGATTTATGGAGACGTGCTTTCTTGCTGAATGATTTCTGTTGCTTTTTTTTTTTTTTCCGGTTTTTTTTTTCCCCATTTCTTAACTTCTTGCCCAAACATGGTGGCCAAGTGCACGATCCTTTGGGCCAGGTGAGCTCCAGGAGAGACATCTGGAAGGGGCCTCTGCACTGGCTGGGCTCTGAGGTTCTTTCCAACTCTAATTCTTTAGGTGGTGGAAGCCTGAGGACCCAGCATAAAGTAAAGATATCTGGAAGGAGGTCTGAGTAAAAAATATGTGGCTATTCTTCTGCTCCCCCTTCATGATCATGATGGTCCTTGAACTATGGGGGCCTCGGGATGGAGGCTGAGGGGCCCAACTGTTGTCTGGCCTCAGATGCCCTAGAGTGTCCTAAAAGCTTCTGGATGGCTTTTTCTGTCTCTGGGACATGATTCCCTTTGAAAATGTTTTCTAATTCTTTTACAACATTCCTTTCTCCTCCCCGGAGCTCTATGGAATTAAAATGCAAGCCAGTTAAATGCCATTTAAGACCATGGAGACAACAAAGCTTTGAGGGTACATGTTTTCCGTGAATCACCACTTTGAGGCCTCTTTGACCTTGTAGGGAGAGACATGCCTTTTTGATGTGGGTTCACATCGCTGTGTGATCCACATTTCTCCCCCTATTTTAAAGGGCGCCATGAAATTGGTTTATTGTTCTCTGCTGAGCTCTGTGCTGTGTCAGAAGAGAGATCTAAGTGGACGTGTTGGTCTTTGAAATGCACATGGTGGGTGTTTTCATAATGTGACTGGGTACGACTGTCACACTACCAAGTTAGAGCATTTTTTTTAAGAGCCCCGCTCTGTGAAGAGTGTGCTCAGATTCCTATGGTCTGGAACAGGGTCAAGTCCTGCTTCCATGAAGTGCAGAACTTCTATCAACAAGCTCGGTTATTGGTGCCAGGTAGTGATGGTTTAAGTCCAAACATTTATCACGTGTTCAAGATCTTCCTGAGTAATTTCCTATTTCTTTCTCATCTTTGATTCCCCACCCCACCCCGTGCTGTCCAAAGAACTAAATGACTCTCAGCCACTGTGCCCTGGATATATCTTGGCATTCACCAATCCATCCCTCCATTCACTCATTCCTTTATCCAAGAGACATTTATCCAGGACCTACCATTGCTATGAACAAGACTGTCACAATGTCAGATTTCAATGCACTTATATTTCTAACACTTTTTTTAAAAATGCAGTGTCCAAACTATCTCTGAGCCTGAGTGTTCTCCTTGCTTATGAGACCAATTCAAATTTCATCTGTTTGTGAGGTTCTTCTGGTTCCTTCACTCTAAATATATGGCTACACATTTCCACCAACTCTCAACCTCAATCATGCATTTCTCTGGTAATTTGCACCTACACCTTCTGTCTTGTCAAACCTCTGCGTATCAGCTAACAATCTCATCTTGTACATCATAGAGAAAACAGAAGCAAGGAGAGAATAATCTACTTTTCCACTACCAAATCTGTCAAAGAACCAGCATTTGGATAATGTTGCCTACTTCCATTGAAGGCTGGTGATCCATTTCTCACTCACCTGTATAAGGGGTCTACTGTGGTAGTTACTCCTCCTTTCTCCCAAAAAATGAAGTTTGCTAAGTGGTTACTCTGAGCACTCAGCTATGCTACCTGCAATAACTTCCAGCAGAAAATAAAACAACCCTCTCTGCCTTCACCATATCCTCCTCAATTACAGTCCCATTTCTCTGCTTGCCTCTGGAACAATAATGCCCGGCAATCTCTACTCATATGTCCTCACCCCTCCCACCTTCTAGTAACACACTGGGGTCAGGCTGCAAAGCTCCACCTCCCCGATGCCCTTCTTGTCCAATCCACAGTTGGCTCCCAGTCCTCACCTCCCTTGACCCCATTGCAGTATTTGACACAGTTTGTCAATGACTCCTCCTTGTCATTTTTCTCCCTTGGCTTCTTGGACACCATGCTCACCTGCCTTTCCTCCCCTTTCTTTGGCTGTTTTTTCTAAGGATCTTGGCTGGCTTCTCTGCTCCGCCATGATTTTTCTGCATTGTGGTGTCCCGACCTGGTTCTCTGCACTGTCCTGGTCTTGTCCAGTCCTGTGGCTCAGAATACCACTTACATTATACTGACGCTTAAGTGTATATCTCTGGTCCCAAGTCTGCCTTCTGCCATGCCCACCACACCGTATAGAATCATATATTTAATACCTCTCTCAACATATTCACTTGAATGTTTAATAGACATCTCAAACTTCGTGTATCCCAAACGGAGCTGGTGATGGACCCATTCCACACATAGTGTTCTCAGTTTTCCCTTTCACAGTAAATGGTACCATCATCCACTGGATTTTCAAACCCCAAACCCAAGACTTATCCTCAATTCTTCTTTTTCTTTTCTTTTTAATGTTTCTTTTTAAAAGATTTTACTTATTCATTTGAGAGATTGAGTGAGCGAGAGAGCATGAGCAGGGGGAGGAGGAGAGGGAGAGGGAGAAGCAGACTCCCCGCTGAGTGGGGAGCCCAATGCAGGGCTTGATCCCAGGACCCCAGGATCATGACCTGAGCCGAAGGCAGATGCTTAACTGACTGAGCCACCCAGGTGCCCCATTCTGCTCTTTTACTAATTGTCTCCAGGCAGTCAATGGTGTCAAATCCTGTCTGCCTTGCTTTCCAAAGAGAGTTAGCATAATTGACCACTCTGCTCTGAGCCCCTGTCTTTGCTTCCCAGGATTTCTACAGTCTTTCTCCCTGTTCTTGTGGCTCCCGGTGACCTTCCATCAGTTCCCCAGAGTAGTGCCTGAACAGTCCAAATCAGGGAATGTGATGAAGCCCCTCAAAACCCGCAAAGCCTTCTCAGTTTAGGCAAGACCTAATCATATTCTCATCCTCTCTTCTCATCACACATGCTTCTTTGTAATTCCTCAAAGCAACCAGGCTTGATCTGGTCTCAGGGCGTTTACATGTCTAGTTCCCTCTGCATAGAGCTTTCTTCCTACAGATATGCACTCACTCTCTTTATTGAGGTCCTGTCTCCTGGGTCACCGTCTATGGGGCTTCCCTAACTACCCTGTCCAAAACAGTATCCTCTCCAAACAAACTCCTAGTGCAATCAGTCTCCTTACCCTGTTTCAGTTTTCTTCACTGCACAGATGCCTATCATGAAATGGTATGTTTGCTTGTTTATTGCCTGTCTGGTGCCCTGGAAAGTACATTCCACGAAGTCAGGGATTTTGTCTTGTTCATCCCTGTATTCCTTGTACCTAGAACGGGGCTTCAGCACATAGTAGGCCTTCAGTAAATTTGTTGCAGAATCTGTGGATGCTCCAGGCTTAACTGATCTCTCTTTTTGCCAAAGAGATGCTGTATTTTCAATCTATGCTCATCGATAGTAATTGCTGCCTTATATTATTGCACACCCTTCTGTCTCTGGGCAGAGAGCTCAGGGATGGGACCACGCCTCCTGCTCTTTGCATGCTCTTACCTAGCGCAATGTTCTGTACCCAGGAAGCATTAAATGTCTACCTGTTGCTATGGTAGCGACTTAGGTTTTCCTTTTGATGTCAGCATTTCAGAAAGAAGTTTCAGTAAACTTAAACCAAAGTTGGGTCTCAAGGAACACAAATCATGCCCCAACGGGTAAACTGAGGACTATTCTCACTACCCTAGTTTTCTCTCTCTCCCAAGAGATAAGGTGGAGAGAGTTATGAAACCAAATTCCAGCATGCTGGGCTCTCCTCCACTTTGGGCACATAGACTAGTCATTCTCAAAGTGTGATTCACAGACTCCTTTCAGTGGGTCTAAGTGATCAAACCTATTTTCATAATAATACTAAGTTCTGTTTGCCTTTGCACTGTGTTGACATTTATATTTATGTTGCAAAAGCAATGATGGGCCAAAACTGCTGATGGACAAGTCATAGCAGTGGCACCCAAGTGCACTAGAGGTCACTGTGAAAAACATATGTATGATGAATTTACAAGCTCAAGGAGCAGCTTTTCCTTCATAGGATGCCATTTTTATTCGATAGAACGACTAACCAATGAGTTGTTAAAAATTGGGTGTCCAGCAGACATTGTCCAACAACAAATAAAGTGAGCCAGTCATTTCATAAAAACAAGGGGCAATATTTGTTGCCAATAATAACGTGCAAGCTCTTCAGTGAGAGTTAGAAATTTGGAAAACTTGGTTAGCTTTCCAGTACTTTCAGGCTTTTTGATGATCAGTGGTGGTATGAAAAAATGGGACTTTGGGTCTTGTAAAATGAAGTGAATCAACATTTTGAAGATCTTCTGCAGAACTCAAGAGCCAGTATTTTCCAAATGAGCAGCACATGATGCTACCAAACAAGGCCAGGTGGAAAGACTGTTCAAGAAGGAAGACAGACCCATGATTTTAATCACAGGATGTGTACAGTTCATTGCTATAGGTTCAGATTCCACACTGTAACTAACATTTGAAAAAATATGACCTGTTCAGTTTTGGTGTAGTACCAAAGAAGAATATCCACAAGTACTTTAAGAGACTGTTAAAATGCTCTTCTTCCCAACAGCACGATTTTGTAAGCCTGGGTTATATCAATCTACTTCAACCAAAGGAATCTACTGAACCAATTTGAATGCAGGAGCAGAGATGGGAACATAGTTATTAAAAGAGACTTGCCAAAATAGAAAACTGCGCTATTCTTCTTAACTTTCCTATTTAAAGAAATGTTATTTTTCAAAAAAAAAAAATCTTTTATGGGAACTTGTGGTAGTTTCTTCTTCCTAAAAATAAATAGTATATATTTTGAACGGTTCCCAGTTGTAATTTCTAATATGGCAGACATTGACAGATACACTCTATGTAAATGCAAACTCTTTGGAGTCCTTAATAATTTTTGGAAGAGGAAGGGGTGTCTGAGGCCAGGGGTTTGAACACTGTTACGGTGGATGCTCTGAGAGTGGGATCAGGAAATGAATGGACCATACCTCCCTCTCCCCTGGGGATGGTGAGTCACGGAGAACATGGTAATTTGAATGGGAATCACTATGGATGAGAAAAAAGGCCCTGGAACAGTTCTACATTTTCTGAGTTATCAAAGAAAGACTGGTGTTCTGAGTTGAAATATGGTTGTTAAACCAGAGGGACCCCTTCTCCCTTTGAGTTCCTCAGGCTACTGACAATATAAATGCCCATCCATAGATCCTAACTGTAGGAGGCAAAGAGTGTTTCTCCCAATAGCCTGTGTCCTTTTCTTCTCTCCCCCCCTGGTTATTAACTGCACTTGCTTCTTTGAGTTTTACATACACTGTGTTTTACTCAAAATTTCACTTCTTGGAAGCTTCTGGAGTTCTTTGCGCTCCTGTAGTTTTCTTTCCGCTTTGAGGGTGGGCTTCCGCAGGGCGGGCCCCATGTCTGTCCAACTGGATCCAGGCAGTGGCACCCCCAGCAGCCAGCTGGGTGCCAGCAGATCTTCAGAATGTGTCTGCCAACTAAATGAATAAACTTAGAGTTGTAATGCTCTTTACGATGAAGATGAAAATGTTAGGTGGGCTTGTTACTTAGTACCGTATTCTGCGTGTCATTTCCACCCGCGCAGGGGCAGCTGCTTTGGGAAATACTGAGCCTGGGTCTTTCATAGGCCATGACAGAGCTGGGAGTTGTTGATCAAGCCCTAGTCTGGGAGTTAGGAGGCCGGGGGCTTGTCCGGGCTCCGCCTCTAACCAGCCGAGCATCTCCAGGTGCCTTGATGTCTTCCATCAGGTAAAGACAGAAAATGTTCTCAGGATACAGAAACAACCACACGGACAGGGATTTTTGATCTCTCACTTGTGTGAAGTGCTAAAAGCACCTCGGTTATAAATTTGTCCTCTGAAGGGCTTTTACTTCAGAGCTGAGAGTGGTAAGGAATTTAAAGTATCTCGTCTGGCCCGCATTCTCTAAGCAATAAGTAAGACTCATTAAGAAGCGAAACAAGATTCGGTGAGGGACTGAGAAACTAATGCATCCTGCCTTGCCTTCGACCAATGATACTTATGCCTTCAGTCGATCGACCGCTTTTTACTGATCCTCATGTGTGCGAGAGGGGCTAGGACAGCTCTAAGTCCTGGTCCACTCACAGGGTGATCAGATCCTGCGACGCGCTCCCCCTTTCTGGGCCTCAGTCTCCTCGTTTCTAGAATGCAAAGTTAGCAAAAGACGTTCTTTCAGAACCTTTTCAGGGTCGAAACATCTGTGATTTTACTCAGCCACAGAACCATTTCCTGCTTCTCTTAAAAATATCTATTAAAATCTTGGGGGATGGTATTTAAAATAGTTTGAGATTTAACCAGAGTTAAGCCCTGCAAAACTTCATTCTTCCTCAGAAGGTGAATGGTGAGATATTTCAACAGCAGGGGGAAGAAGAGCGAGTGTCTCAGAAGTGTGAAGGCCTGCGTCTGCGCGTGATTCTCTCTCACTCAGCATTAAGCCGTCTTGAGGTAGGCACACAGAAAATCCCCTCCGCTCGTCTCAGAAACTCATCTCTTTCTTTATATACGGACTGATTAATTTTTCATGCTTGTAATTCCCTGGCTCGGCTTCATGCAATGACTTGACTGCTAAAGGCCTATTATAAATCCAGTTATTTTTTACAAGTCCTACTCTTTTTTTTTTTTTTTTAAGAATTGGAAGGAGTATACAGTGAGATAGGAGGGAAACCAAGAGAGTGGTTTCATGGAAGCAAAGAACCTTTTTTTTCTTTTTTTTTAAAAGATTATTTGTTTATTTATTTATTTGACAGAGATCACAAGCGGGCAGAGAGGCAGGCAGAGAGAGTCGGGGAAGCAGGCTCCCTGCTGAGCAGAGAGGCCCATGTGGGGCTTGATCCCAGGACTCTGGGATCACGACCTGAGCCGAAGGCAGAGGCTTAACCCACTGAGCCACCCAGATGCCCCACAAGTCTTCCTCTTTTATGAGCAGCTTGGATGCATGGATGGGGTTGCTCATTAGTTCTGATGGCAAAGCCAAGGAGGCTCCCCATGTTCTTTCGGGCCCTTTCTTCCCTCTTCCTCCTCTCCCTTTGCCATATTCTACCCTTCTTCCCGAGGTGGATAAAATCCGAGATCAAAACGTTTTTGAAATACCATAGCAAAGGGCTTGTGGTTTGACAGATCCCAGGGAAGAATCTAGTTTCAAAGGCTGAGTTCATCACCATCTTAAAAAGGAAAGAAGTTTAATACAAGGAAAATTGGTTCCCAGGCGGTCCAGTTTGTTAGTCAAAGTAGCTGAACTTTCAAGGTCTCAGGAGGGAGGAGAGCTTCATAGACCTGAACTACATCACTCTGTATTTTGAAAGCAGGTTGCAGACCCCTATGGTTGATGCATGTCCACGGGAAATTTCTCTGCTTGGAAAAGAGAAAAAAAAAATGTTCTCTTTTGAACACATGGGTGACCCTCTTGAGGCCCCAATCCTTTAGCTCAACACCAACATTTTTCTCTGTGTTTATTTTATATTCTACCCTTTCATTTAGATTGTAAAATCTGTTATTGAAGGACATGGACTGTGTGTTAACGATTTTTGCATCTCCTGTTCTTAGCCCGGTATACATGGTACACAGAAAGATCTTACTGAATGCTGAATGGATGTGTTAGCTCTGTTTTCCCATATGGTGGCTCTTGTCATGTGGAAAGGGAATGCTCATGTTTACAGCGTGGAATTTAGGCATATTTAAACTCCCCCTCATAATTTCCAGGCACTAACTAAAGATCAAATGCTACTCACACAGACCACTGGAGTCTACAGAATTTAGCTCCCCTGACACTTGAGTCATATAGCTGTCATATAGTGCCTGGGTGGCTTAGTGGGTTAAGCATCTGCCTTAGGCTCAAGTCATAATCTCAGGGTCCTGGGATGGAGCCCAGCATTGGTCTCTCGGCTCACTGGGAAGCCTGCTTCTCCCTCTGACCCTTGCCTGGTATTCCCTCTCTCGCTTTCTCTCTCTGACGAATAAACGAATAAAATCTTTTTAAACAAAATGAAAGAACAACAACAAAATAATTGGAGTGGCCCAATGTTAGAAGCGCTGCCTTTCATGGAAGTCTTTCCTCTTCATTGACCAAAGATTTATTGAGCAGCTGTTGTGGGCTGGAACACTGCTGGGTTCCAAGGATGTAAAGTTAAGTAAGTCAAGGCTCTTCCCCACCAAACTGAGGGTAATAAACTGGGCCTGAAGATTTGAGGGGAGGGAAAGAATGTCCAGTTCCATTTGAGTTTCAGATAAACTAGGAATAATTTTCTAGAATGTTTGTAGCATAGAATGTCTCATTCAATAAGGGGGAAATACCTACATTAAACAATTCTTCCTAGTTTACCTAAAATTCAGACTGAGCAGGGCCTCTTGTAGTTTATTCCTGGGCCTCCTGCAGGATGCACTGAAATGACTGTATCAGCAGGGTGTTGTCTGAGTTCAGGGGAGGGAATCTAATTCTGCCTGAATCAGTCCAGGAAAATTTCTCGGGGGTATTCAAATAGTAGGTATGAACTCATTTGATCTCTCTTAATAGTTACTATTCTCTCATTTTTCAGAAGAGTAAATTGAGAGTCAGAGGGTAAGTAATGTGCTCACTTAGCTAGTAAGCTGTGCTGGAGCCCAGGGAGTCTGAATTCTCATCACTTAATCACACGTCACCCACTATGCTGTACTTCTAGTGATGCTCCTAAGAACCCACCGTAATAGTCTATTTATGTTATTTGCTATTCAAAACCTTTTCATATCATGAGCTTATCTCTTCCGTGTGACACACAGAGGGGCTTTAGAAAATCAATAATAAATCCCCTTGGCTTCAATCAATGAGATTTATTTTATTTTGTTTTTTTTTTTTAATCAATGAGATTTCTATAGCCATTCAACACATATTTTTTGAGCACTGTATGCCTCACGGCAACGTTGTGAGGTTTGTTGGATATAATTTTTTGCCCTGTATAAGTTGGCACAGAGAGATTAGGTAAATCAGCTTTAATAACAAATCTGTTATCTGAACCAGGTCTGGCACCCCTAGCCCAAGTTCCACGCCTATGACAGAAACCAGCCTACAATGGGTCCCTAGGGACAGATGGGAACAAATCCAAACTATGATGTGGAGATCTTAAAACTCGTTTCAGGTGTAGAACTGCTTTGCTTTTTTTAAATAAAGGTTTTATTTATTTATTTATGAGAGAGACTGAGAGAGAGTGAGTGAGCACAAGAGTGAGGAGGGCCTGAGGGGAGGGAGAAAGAATCAGAAACAGACTCCGGGCTGAGCCTGGAGCCAGACTCAGGGCTCGATCTCACGACCACCAGATGGTGACCTGAGCTGAAACCAAGAGTTAGATGCTTAACTGACTGGGCCACCCAGGTGCCCCAGAACTGCCTTGCTTTTCAGTCTTTAAAAACAATCATGAACTTCCCTTTGGGAGAAAGCCTGGTGTGGCAAGGGGACATAACCCTCGAGTAGCCATTGGAGTTCCCTGTGAGGACTGTGGAAACACGGATCGCAGGGCTCCACCTCCAGAGTTCTGATCCAGCAGGTATGGGGTGGGGCTGTGAATTTGCCCTCGGAACTGCTTCCCAGGTGTGCCGAGGCTGCTGGCCCATGGACCACACCGTGAGTGAGAACCACTGGCATTGGAAGGTGAATCTGGGAAGCTGTGAGATCAGACAGCGCTCGGTCTCAGTCCCAGTGCTTAGCTACGTGAACTTGGCCAAGGTGTGTACCTCGACTGAGTCTCTATTACTTCATCTATAAAATAAGGCTTTTGGAACACCTGTCACATCACATCCAACTCCAGAAGAATTCACCCTGCACCTCCTGCTGTGTCCTGTGTCATGTTTCAGGTGGGGACAGCTGCCTCACAGGGATCTCAGGGGTTTCTCTCTCTGGGAGGTTGCACAGGCCCCCAGGAGGAGGATAGCCCATCCCTTGAGCAGCAACCTTCCACCCCTGGGCATCACAGGATGTTTTCCACAGGATGCTAGCCTCCCCCACCCCCAGCCCTGGAGCTTGGCCTCTCACTTGATTGTTTGCGGAGATAGATACACTTTTCATCCCATTAGTATGCTGCTTTCACTTGGCAGGAGAGCTACAGAATGCTCTGCATTTGAGATTCCTCTTCCTACTCCGAGTTAACATTATCTGCATTTCACAAAATAAGAACTGAAGCCCATGGGGGTTCAGAGAAGTTAAAAAGAGTGTGTCTAATTGTCATATGGCCTGGTTAAGATGAGCACTGGATGCTTGGATTTAAGGACTCGAAAAATCATTCAAAACAGTGCTCAAGGGCTGCCTGCATGGCTCAGTGGGTTAAACACCTGCCTTCGGTTACCATCCCAGGGTCCTGGGACCCAGACCCACATAGAGCTCCCTGTAGCCGTGAGAAAGCACCTCCCACACCTCCCATTGCAGGAGGGACTGACCAAGGACCCAGCTATAGCCCTCCCACTTCTAGGTCACTGTTGCCCAGATGCCATGCTGCCCAGGACCGTTCCTGCCCATGACTGAGTGTGGCAGGAGAAAGCAGCCAGTTCCCTTCTGGGGAGGCACAGTGCTTTGCCAGTGGCCTGTTTTGGCTCAGGAATTCCTTGACAGCCCTGGTCAGACCTTCTTCAGAGTACATTGCCACCTAGGGTCCTTCATCCTGTGCTTTCCCTCCTTGACCCAGGGTCTATGGTGTCCAGCTGCTGAAACGGCCCCATTGACCCCACCTCCTGGAATTTACATGCTTGTTTGGGCCTTTCTACACCATGCCCTAGGTAATGTGTGTGATTGTGCATAAATAATGTGTTTGAATAAAATATGGCAGAAGGGGTTGCTACCTGGCTTCTGAGATTAGGTTATAATGAGACTGCATTTGGGGTTTGCTCTCTGTCTCTGTGTCTTGACTGTCAACATTCTTGTATGGGTCTTATAGGCATGGTGTCTGCATTTCAGTACATGTGTTCAGGAGAAGAACTGGAGTGTAGATATAGTGTGTGCTTAGACAGCGTTAGTCAATACTGCAAACCAAACCCTTTCCCACAGCACCATACCAGTTTACCTTCCCACCACTGTTGTGAGCATTCCCGTTGCATGAGACCCTTGCCAACTCTTGGAGTGGTTAGTATGTTAGCAATCCTGATTCGAATTACAGTTTTAGTATGTGTTTTTCTCCTACTATCAAAAAAGCCACATCTCTGTCTGTGTCTTGGTCTTCCACATATACTCTTTAATGAGTTGCCTACGCTAATCTTTTGTCCACTTTTCTGTTGGATTGTCTGACTTTTTCTATGTGATTTGACAATTTCTATTTGATTCTTGGCGTGTTCTGGATATGAGTCCTTCTTCAGTGATCAATATTGCAAATACCTTCTCCCATGCTGTGATTGAAATATATATTCTATTAATATTGTCTTTTGATAAACCAAGATTTCTTTTTTTAATTTTATTTTGGTCATTCTAAGAGATATGTGGCAGTATCCTGTTGGAGAGTATGTATGTCTGTATGTATTCTCTACACCCAGCATGGGGCTCGAACTCAAGACACCATGATCAAGAGTGGCATGCTCCTCTGACTGAGCCACCCAGGTGGTGGAGAAACAGAGTTTTCTAATTTTGATGTAATCAGTTAACCAATATTTTTCTTTATGTTTCCGTGTAAGAAATTTTGCCTACCCCAGTTCATGAAGATATTCTAAATTATCTTCTAGGAGTGTCAATGTTTTAGCTTTTGCATTTAGACATACAACCTATCTGAATTTGATTTTTGTGTATGATGTGAGTAAATAATCCAGTTTAATTATTTTCCATTCAGATGCATAATTAATCTTGCATTATGTAAAAAATATCACAGTTTCTGCAGTGATCTGGAGAAACACCTTTATCATAAGTCAAGTATGAATATATATTTGTGGATACTTTATACGCCCACCCTTGCACGAATACCATGCTGCTTAGTTACAGAAAGCATAGTAAGTCTTGCTATGAGGCGATGTAAGTCCTCCAATCTCACTCAGCTTTTCCAGTGGTGTGTTGGTTATTCCTGGCCCTTTCAATTACATGTTATTTTAGAATCAATTTATTACACTTCTAAAAAAACAAACAAACCCCTGAGATTTTGAGTGGGATTTCATGGACTCTATTAATCAGCTTGGGGTGAAATGAAATCTCCTGTCTCTGAACGTGACATAGACATCCATCAATTTAGTTATTCTTTAATTTTCATCAGTGATATTTCATGATTTTCTGTGTGTTGAGGGGAAATCCTCATGGATCTTTTTTTTTTTCCCAAAGATTTTATTTATTTATTTTAAAGAGAGAAAGAGAGGGAGAGGAGGAGAGGGGCAGAGGGAGAGTGAGAGAGAATTTCAAGCAAACTCCATGCTGAGCACAGAGCCCAACTCAGGGCTTGATCCCACACCCTGAGGTCATGACCTGAGCTAAATCCAAGAGTTGGACGCTTAACCAGCTGAGCCACCCAGGTACCCCAGTCCTTGTGGATCTTTCACATTTTTGCATGTCTTACAAGCAGAAGCACTTTGGTCTGGACTATCTTTAAAGGGTGTTTGTAGGTGGAGAGGAGTCGAGATGGCGGAGAAGTAGCAGGCTGAGACGACATCAGGTAGCAGGAGATCAGCTAGATAGCTTACCTAACCATTGCAAACACCTACAAATCCAATGGGAAATCGAAGAGAAGAAGAGCAACAATTCTAGAAACAGAAAATCGATCACTTTCTGAAAGGTAGGACCTGCGGAGAAGTGAATCCAAAGCGGGGGGAGGGGCCGGCTCCCAGCAAGCGGCAGAGCAATGGAGCACAAAATCGGGACTTTTAAAAGTCTGCTCCATGGAGGGACATTGCTCTGGAGGCTAAACCGGGGTGAAGCCCACACGGGGTCAGTGTAACCCCAGGTCCTGTGGGGTCACATAAGGACCGGGGGTGTCTGAGTGCTGCAGAGCTCACAGGTATTAGAGCGGGGAAGCCGGCTACAGCGACAAAGCCGAGGACTGAGCTCTCAGCCCGGGGTTACCTTGAACCGGTCGCAGGCTGGGTGAGCTCGGAGCACGGCTGGAGGTCAGGGACACAGAGTGACTGAGCACTTTTCTCCAAGCACACAGCTGGAAGCCAGGGAGACGGAAGTGACCGAGAGCTTTCCTCCAAGCGCGAGCGATTGAGCGCTTCTCTCCAAGCGCGACCAGAGGTCAGGGAGACAGGGGCAGTTGGGCGCTTTTCTCTGAGGGCGCACTGAGGAGGGGGGACCCCGAGCTCTCGGCTCCTCCAGGCCAGAGATCGGGAGGCCGCCATTTTTATTCCCGTCCTCCGGAACTCTATGGAAAGCGCGCAGAGAACAAAAGCTCCCGAAAGCAAACCTGAGCGGATTACTTAGCCCCGCCCCTGGTAAGGGTGGTGCAATTCTGCCTGGGGAAAAGACACTTGAGAATCACTACAACAGGCCCCTCCCCCAGAAGATCAACAAGAAACCCAGCCAAGACCAACTTCACTCACCAAGGAGAACAGGGAATTCCAGAGGAGGAGAAAGCAAATCTTATCTGGACAAAATGACAAGGCAGAAAAGCTCATCACAAAAAAAAGAACAAGAGGCAGTACTGAAGGCTGGGGACCTAATCAATATGGACATTGGTAATATGACAGATCTAGAGTTCAGAATGACGATTCTCAAGGTTCTAGCCAGGCTCGAAAAAGGCATAGATGATATTAGAGAAACCCTCTCCGGAGAGATAAAAGCCCTTTCTGGAGAAATAAAAGAACGAAAATCTAACCAAGTTGAAATAAAAAAAGCTATTAATGTGGTGCAATAAAAAATGGAAGCTCTTATGGCTAGGATAAATGAGGCAGAAGAAAGAATTAGTGACATAGAAGACCAAATGACAGAGAATAAAGAAGCCGAGCAAAAGAGACACAAACAAATACTGGACCACGAGGAGAGAATTCGAGAGATAAGTGACACCATAAGATGACACAACATTAGAATAATTGGGATTCCAGAAGAAGAAGAAAGAGAGAGGGGAGCAGAAGGTATATTGGAGAGAATTATTGTAGAGAATGTCCCTAATATGGCAAAGGGAACAAACATCAAAATCCAGGAGATGCAAAGAATGCCCCTCAAAATCAATAAAAATAGGTCCACACCCCATCACCTGATAGTAAAATTTAGAAGTCTTAGTGACAAAGAGAAAATCCTGAAAGCAGCCTGGGAAAAGAAGTCTGTAACATACAAGGGTAAAAACATTAGATTGGCAGCCGACTTATCCACAGAGACCTGGCAGGCCAGAAAGAACTGGCATGATATATTCAGAGCACTAAATGAGAAAAACATGCAGCCAAGAAAACTCTATCCAGCTAGGCTATCATTGAAAATAGAAGGAGAGATAAAAAGCTTCCAGGACAAACAAAAACTGAAAGAATTTGCAAACACCAAACCAGCTCTACAGGAAATATTGAAAGGGGTCCTCTAAGCAATGAGAGACTCTAAAAGTAGTAGATTAGAAAGAAACAGAGACAATATACAGTAACAGTCACCTTACAGGCAACACAATGGCACTAAATTCGTATCTCTCAATAGTTACCCTGAATGTTAATGGGCTAAATGCCCCAATCAAAAGACACAGGATATCAGAATGGATAAAAAAAACAAAACCCATCAATATGCTGCCTACAAGAAACTCATTTTAGACCCAAAGACACCTCCAGATTTAAAGTGAGGGGGTGGAAAACAATGTACCATGCTAATGGACATCAGAAGAAAGCTGGGATGGCAATCCTTATATCAGATCAATTAGATTTTAAGCCAAAGACTATAATAAGAGATGAGGAAGGACACTATATCATACTCAAAGGGTCTGTCCAACAAGAAGACCTAACAATTTTAAATGTCTATACCCCTAACATGGGAGCAGCCAACTATATTAACCAATTAATAACAAAATCAAAGAAATACATTGACAATAATACAATAATAGTAGGGGACTTTAACACTCCCCTCACTGAAATGGACAGATCATCTAAGCAAAAGATCAACAAGGAAATAAAGGCCTTAAATGACACACTGGACCAGATGGACATCACAGATATTTTCAGAACATTCCATCCCAAAATAACAGAATACACATTCTTCTCTAGTGCACATGGAACATTCTCCAGAATAGACCACATCCTGGGTCTCAACTGGTATCAAAAGATTGGAACCTGTCTCAACCGGTATCAAAAGATTGGGATCATTCCCTGCATATTTTCAGACCAAAATGCTCTGAAGCTAGAACTCAATCACAAGAGGAAATTTGGAAAGAACCCAAATACATGGAGACTAAACAGCATCTTTCTAAAGAATGAATGGGTCAACCAGGAAATTAAAGAAGAATTGAAAAAATTCATGGAAACAAATGATAATGAAAACACAACAGTTCAAAATCTGTGGGACACAACAAACGCAGTCCTGAGAGGAAAATATATAGTGATACAAGCCTTTTTCAAGAAACAAGAAAGGTTTCAAATACACAACCTAACCCTACACCTAAAGGAGCTGGAGAAGGAACAACAAAGAAAGCCTAAACCCAGCAGGAGAAGAGAAATAATAAAGACCAGAGAAGAAATCAATGAAATAGAAAAAAAAAAAAAAAAGACAAAAACAATAGAACAAATCAATGAAACCAGGAGTTGGTTCTTTGAAAGAATTAATAAGATTGATAAACCCCTGGCCAACTTAGCAAAAAAAAAAAAAAAAAAAAAAAAAGAGAAAGGATGCAAATAAATAAAATCATGAATGAAAAAGGAGAGATCACAACCAACACCAAAGAAATACAAACAATTATAAGAACATAGTACGAGCAACTCTACGCCAACAGATTTGACAATCTGGAAGAAATGGATGCATTCCTAGAGACATATAAACTACCACAACTGAACCAGAAAGAAATAGAAAACCTGAACAGACCCATAACCAGTAAGGAGATTGAAACAGTCCTCAAAAATCTCCAAATAAATAAAAGTCGAGGGCCAGACGGCTTCCCAGGGGAATTCTACCAAACACTTAAAGAAGAATTAATTCCTATTCTCCTGAAACTGTTCCAAAAAAATAGAAATGGAAGGAAAACTTCCAAACTCATTTTATGGGGCCGGCATCACCTTGATCCCAAAACCAGACAAGGATCCTATCAAAAAAGAGAATTACAGACCAATATCCTTGATGAACACAGATGTGAAAATTCTCACCAAAGTACTAGCCAATAGGATCCAACAGTACATTAAAAGGATTATTCACCAGGACCAAGTGGGATTTATTCCAGGACTGCAAGGTTGGTTCAACATCTGCAAATCCATCAATGTGATACAATACATTAATAAAAGAAAGAACAAGAACCATATGATACTCTCAATAGATGCCGAAAAAGCATTTGACAAAGTACAGCATCCCTTCCTGATTAAAACTCTTCAAAGTGTAGGGATAGAGGGCACATACCCTCTATGAAAAACCCACTGCAAATATCATTCTCAATGGAGAAAAACTGAAAGCTTTTCCACTAGGGTCAGGAACATGGCAGGGATGTCCGTTATCACCACTGCTATTCAACATAGTACTAGAAGTCCTAGCCTCAGCAATCAGACAATGAAAAGAAATTAAAGGCATCCAAATAAGCAAAGAAGAAGTCAAACTATCACTCTTTGCAGATGATATGATACTATATGTGGAAAACCCAAAAGGCTCCACTCCAAAACTGCTAGAACTTGTACAGGAATTCAGTAAAATGTCAGGATATAAAATCAATGCACAGAAATCAGTTGCATTTCTTTACACTAACAACAAGACAGAAGAAAGAAAAATCAAGGAGTCAATCCCATTTACAATTGCACCCAAACCCATAAGATACCTAGGAATAAACCTAACCAAAGAGGCAAAGAATCTATGCTCGGAAAACTATAAAGTACTCATGAAAGAAATTGAGGAAGACACAAAGGAATGGAAAAATGTTCCATGCTCATGGATTGGAAGAACACATATTGTGAAAATGTCTGCTACCTAAAGCAATCTACACATTTAATGCAATCCCTATCAAAATCCCATCAATTTTTTTCAAAGAAATAGAACAAATAATCCTAAAATTTATATGGAACCGGAAAAGACCTCAAATACCCAAAGGAATATTGAAAGAGAAAGCCAAAGTTGATGGCATCACAATTCCAGACTTCAAGCTCTATTACAAAGCTGTCATCATCAAGACAGTATGGTATTGGCACAAAAACAGACACATAGATCAATGGAACAGAATAGAGAGCCCAGAAATAGACCCTCAACTCTATGGTCAACTAATCTTCTACAAAGCAGGAAGGAATGTCCAATGGAAAAAAGACAGCCTCTTCAACAAATGGTGCTGGGAAAATTGGACAGTCACATGCAGAAAAATGAAATTGGACTATTTCCTTACACCACACATGAAAACAGACTCAAAATGGATGAAAGACCTCAATATGAGAAAGGAATCCATTAAAATCCTTGAGGAGAACACAGGCAGCCACCTCTTTGACCTCAACCGCAGCAACTTCTTAGACACATCGCCAAAGGCAAGGGGAGCAAGGGCAAAAATGAACTATTGGGACTTCATCAAGATCAAGAGCTTTTGCACAGCAAAGGAAACAGTTAACAAAACCAAAAGACAACTGACAGAATGGGAGAAGATATTTGCAAATGACATATCAGATAAAGGGCTATTATCCAAAATCTATAAAGAGCTTAACAAACTCAACACCCAAACAACAAAGAATCCAATCAAGAAATGGACTGAGGACATGAACAGACATTTCTGCAAAGAAGACATCCAGATGGCCAACAGACACATGAAAAAATGCTCCACATCACTCGGCATCAGGGAAATACAAATCAAAACCACAATGAGATACCACACCAGTCAGAATGGCTAAAATTAACAAGTCAAGAAATGACCAATGCTGGCAAGGATGCGGAGAGAGGGGAATCCTCCTACACTGTTGGTGGGAATGCAGACTGGTGCAACCGCTCTGGAAAACAATGTAGAGGTTCCTCAAAATGTTGAAAATAGAGCTACCCTATGACCCAGTGATTGCACTACTGGGTATATATCCTAAAGATACAAACGTGGTGCTCTGAAGGGGCACGTGCACTGGAATGTTTATAGCAGCAATGTCCACAATAGCCAAACTATGGAAAGAACCTAGATGTCCATCAACAGATGAATGGATAAAGAAGAAGTGGTATATATATATAATGGAATACTATGAAGCCATCAAAGAAAATGAAATCTTGCCATTTGCGACGACGTGGATGAAACTAGAGGGTATTATGCTTAGCGAAATAAGTCAATCGAAGAAAGACAACTATCATATGATCTCCCTGATATGAGGAAGTGGAGATGCAATGTAGGGGGTTTGGGGGGTAGGAAAAGAAAAAATGAAAGAAGATGGGATCAGGAGGGAGACAAACCATAAAAGACTCAATCTTGAAAAACAGACTGAGGGTTGCTGGGGGGAGGGGGGACAGGAGAGGGTGGTGGGGATATGGACATTGGGGAGGGTGTGTGCTATCATGAATGCTGTGAAATGTGTAAACCTGGCGATTCACAGACCTGTACCCCTGGGGCTAAAAATACATTATATGTTTATTAAAATTTTTTTTAAAAAAGGGTGTTTATAGAGTAAATAGCCTTCAAAGATTTGGATAATGTCATCCAAGAGGACAGGGTAAGTTTAAGACTACTCAGTAAGGTAAAGGTAGTATCTCTGGGGCAAAGGTTGGGAATGCTTTCTATCCAATATAAGAGATTCGAGTTCCCTAAACTCAAGAGTTTCTGTCCTATAGTGCAAGCTGTCCTATAGTGCAAGGCATCACCTGGAACTTCATGTTGCCCCTGGGAATCGTGGCTTGGGAACCTGGCTAGAGGCTGATGCCCTGGCTGCTGTTGCATTGCGATGACTATCACACTGTCCTTTGTCTCTGATCCAGGAGTCTTCTGCCAACAACCATGCACTTGTAGAAGACTACCTTGGCTTGCAAATTGGGTACTTACAAGCATATAACTCAGACCCCTTGACACTGTGTAGATGTTCTGTACATCTCTTATTAGATTTACTCCTCGGTACGTGAGGTTCTTGATGGTATTGTAACTTTTATAACTTTAAAAATTTCATTCCCTCATTGACTGATGCTGATTATGATCATAGTGTTTTCTCCTTTATTCTATTAATGTGTTGAGTTACAGTGATTTGTATTCAGGTGCTAAAGCAACCTGACTTTCCATGAAAAATCTGACTTGGTTGTGATCTTTTTTATATGATGTTGGGCTATATATTTTTAATACTTCATTTGAGGTCTTTTCGATAGTTTGTTCATGGTATTTTGTGATTTTTTTCCCCCAGTTTTTATCCTCCCGTGACTCATTGTGGACATGTTTCTTCTGAGTTAACTTTGAGTTGTCTAGCATTGTTTTTAATCTGTGTCTAATCTAATGTTAAGCCCATCCGTGGGTTCAGATAACTTTTTACTACTAGAACTTTGTATATTATTTTATTATTTCTGGATTTTTGCTGACGTTCACTTCTTTATATTTCATTTCTTAAAAACCTGAAATTTCTTGTAGTTATTTTAAAGTCCAAGCCTGAAAAATTATAATACCTAGATCTCTTCAGAGTCTCTTTTGGTGTCTCTTTTTTCTTCTTGGTTCTTAGTAAGTATCCATCTTTTGGGGTCCCTGCTTATTTTTATATACATGTCAGATACTTCTCTATATGTAATCATAGTTAAATTGGGGCTCAATGTGATGGTATCATTTTCAAGAGAGAATGTACTTTTGCTTCACAGAGGGTGAGTTCCCTTAATACAATCAAAGATTGAGCCGATTCAAAGCCAGGCCTCATTCTTTGTGAGGGTAACCTATCTCTGGCCCCCCTGGCTCTGAGATGTAGCTCTTTTGATGTCCATAACGGGGTGCTCCAATATTTACTCAGGCCTCTTGATTTCTCCAGACTCTGGACATCAGTTGTTCCAAGCACCAGCTAGCTTTCAACTGCTTGGTTCCAGCCCCAGCTAGCTTTTCAACTGCTGTTCGGGAAGTTGAACATGTGGCCCTCAGTCCACTTTTAGCTGGCATATGTCTCAAGAAAATATCAAATGTCATGCTTGTTTTCCTGAGCTTCTGGTGTCTCTGGGATCTTCACTGATGTTTATTATATTTTGTTCCATTTTCCTACTTTTTCACGTGAAGGGCTTGGTCGAAAATAAGATACCCCACCAATATCAGGAGTAAGTATCACACATTATCTCTGAATAAAAGCATGAATAAAAGGTGACTTTTCTTTAAGTACTCATGTTACTTTTAAAATTGATAGTCTTTTAAAAAATATATTTTATTTATTTGACAGAGAGAGAGAGAGAGCGAGAGAGAGCAAGGGGAGCTGCAGGCAGAGGGAGAGGGAGAAGCAGGCTCCATGCTGAGCAAGGAGCCTGAAGTGGGGCTTGATCCCAGGACCTTGAGATCATGACCTGAACTGAAGGCAGATGCTTAACCAACTGAGCCACCCAAGCACCCCAAGACTGACAGTCTTAAGGAAAGATAGATTTGAATCTTATAACTTCAATTTTTCACCATGGGTAATGCATATTCTAAACAGTGAGAAAAAATACTATCCATTAGTAGAATATTATCAAAGAATGGAGACCATTTGTGGCTTTCAAGCATGATAATTCGTGATTTTTGAACTATTAAATGTACAGGAATGAGCTGATATTAAGTACTCTACTCATTATTTACTCTTTGCTTTTGTAGGCCAATTTTTATTTCTCCAAATGTACCCTGCAACAGTTGGAGTACAAGTCAAAACAAATCTAAAAATACTCCTGTGAAAAATGAATCATATACCATCTGGTTGCTATGTTTTTGTTGACAGGAACCTGGTGATATGTATTGTGGTTTTATTTTCTAAAAAAA
This sequence comes from Martes martes, assembly GCF_963455335.1. Taxonomy (NCBI): domain Eukaryota; kingdom Metazoa; phylum Chordata; class Mammalia; order Carnivora; family Mustelidae; genus Martes; species Martes martes. Next base: position 54,264,677 of record NC_137896.1, on the reverse strand, counting down.
CGATGTGCCTTTTTCAATATAAAAATAATGTCACTAAATAGCAACTTTAACTTTAAGTTGTTTTTAGCATTAACCTAAGGTTTATGTTTGCCCATATGCTCTCACCTGTCCCTCTTTACAGGGTCCTGTCTAAATCTTGCATTTATGGGATGGTCTAGTGCTACGCATTGAAAATGATGAAGTCTTCGAATATAAGTGAGGTTCGGTGGGGTGAGATCTGGAGACGATGACCAAGAAAGAATCCTTGAGACATCTTTGGTGCAAAATGGTGGTTTATTTAAACTTGGGGACGGGACTGGTGGGCAGAGAGACCTGCTGCTCCGGGGTTGCAAGGAGTGGTCCATTATATGCTTTCAAGTTGGGAGGGGGTCAGGGATGGCATAAGTCTCTAAGGAATTTTGGAAGCAAGTCTTCCAGGACCTTGAGGGGTTTAGCTGTTGTTGGGAAAAAGGTTATTCATTACCAGTAACAAAACCTTTGTCGTGAGACCCTTCAGTGGGCCATATGCTTGGGAATGATTGTCAACATGTATCTTGGAGGGTTTAGAGATACAGTTTTCAAAAGGAAATGTTAAAGTAGACTTTCGGATCTTGGTGGGGGTAGGGGTCGGTCAGGCTAGGATTGCCCTTTGCACTTAGCAAAGCCTCCAGGTGGAGGAAATTGAGTCCCTATAGGAATTGATCACTCTGCCCTTTTCAAGGGCTTGTCAGTGGCTAAGGAAATTTAATAACTTTTCTTCTGCCTCTGTTTCCCACTTCAAAACTATGGCCTCAAACAATAATCCTGGATTCTGGGACACAACTTTTTCCCCACTGAACTAATAGGCTCGGCTCATGTAAAACCAGATGGCTTCATGTCATTAGTAAAGATTGAAATGTTATTAGGATAAATCATTTCTTTTTTTTTTTTTAAAGATTTTATTTATTCATTTGACAGAGAGAGATCACAAGTAGGCAGAGAGGCAGGCAGAGAAAGAGGCGGATGCAGGCTCCCTGCTGAGCAGAAAGCCCATGCAGGGCTGGATCCCAGGACCCTGAGATCATGACCTGAGCTGAAGGCAGAGGCTTAACCCACTGAGCCACCCAGGTGCCCCAAGATAAATAATTTCTGACGGATGATCCAAAATTGTAACCCAAGTGTTTATTTGTAAAGGACCCGCTATCTTGAATCAAGGTATGAGCTTGAATTACTTTTTGGGCACATACAATTTCCTTAACAGAATAAACTTCAGTGAAAGGAGAAAAGTAGGCTTAATTTATACTTTGAGGAGTCAAACATGTTGACCTTGAAGTGATGTAGAGCCCGTCACTTGTTTGGAGCGAGACAAATCATGTCTTTGTAGCTCTTTGTCTTGTAGCTTTTTGACTTGAGAGCAAATTGATGATCAGTGGTGATTCCAAAATTCAATTCGATTCTATGTAAAATGCCTTAACAATATTTACATTTAAAAGCCCCTTTGAATTCCACAGATAAACATTTGCTTAATAATTGGAACTGTGCTCTCAGATGCTAGCAAACTGTCACACTCGAGTGGCAGTTGGGCATAAATGATGTGGCAAGTCAGGGTTGGGTTGGACTGTGGGTGTAAACCTCATACTAGATTTCAAATACTGAGTTAAAAAATATAGAAAATATTTCATTATACATTTTTAAAGTTCATTTATTTAAATAATATCTGCACGCAACTTGGGGCTCGAATTCATAATTCTGAAAATAAGAGCCACACGCTCAACTAACTGAACCAACCAGGTGCCCCTCATTATACATTTTTAAAATTAATTACATGTTGGGGTGATATGTGTATACTTTGGGCTAAATACAAAATATGATTAAAGATAATTCTTCCTGTCCTTCATCCTTTTTAAGGTGGCTACCAGATAATTTTAAATCCCACATGTGGCTCACATTATCTTTTCTTCTGGGTGCTCTGCTCTCAAAGCTTACAAAATTTAGAGAACATTCAGGAATGTAAAAATAATTTTCTCCACTTCCCAAATTATTAAAAATGAAATGTCATTGGACACAGAAGACTCCCTCTACCAGCAGGAACCCAGCCCTGCCAACACCTTGAACCCACTAAGACCTACTTTGGATTTTTGACCTCTAGGACTGTAGGATAACAAGGCTGTGTTGTTTTAAGCCACTAAGCATGTGATAATTTGTCACTGAGCTCGGGACGCTAATAAAAACACGGGGAGGAAACTGAGCTCTGGAAAGTGAAGGAAAAGACATCAGCCCCTGATTCCAAGAGCAGCAACTGCTTTCCAACACACCCCCGAAAGAGTGCCATCTAAGGCCACTTTGTTCCTTCACTGCAGTGAGGAAAGCTCCCTCAGAGTGGAAGCAATCAAATATCAGGGCAGCGATTGGTTTTGAAGCTTAAGACCTTCTCATTTCCATTAAAAGCATTTTTGTTATAATGCGCTTCGGAAAGGTGGTCTTTCCCTCAGTCAGTAGGCAGGAGGGGAGTGAGGCTTGACAGAGAGATGAACTTTAATATTAAATGATTTATGCATTCATGATTATGACCTCAGACTATGACCTTTGCTGGAAGCCATTGCAGGCATCATTACACAGACTTCATGCCGCATTCTTGTAACTTCATAAGACACAGAGAGGACACGAAGGGCTCTCACTGTGTTAGTGTTGCCTTCATGGAACCACAGGCAGCCAATTGTCTGGGTAGGCTGGACGCTACTAGACAGTGTAGGGTCACAGACTTCCCCCCAAATAGTGGAACCAACTCAACAGCTGTAAACCGGTGGGAACTGTGGGCTGAAGGACATCTTTTCTTCTTTCTGGTCCTCTCCCTTCTTTCCCTGTGTGTCCTGCCTTTCTTCCCCCTACGTTATATTCTTTTCTGTCTTCACATCCTGTTTAAGGCGATCTTATTTGTCCCCACGGTCAGTCCTGTCCCGACGTCTCTGGAAACCCCTGCTGGCCTGCCTGAGTGGTCCTCCATGTTCCACATAGCCCAAACTCAATGGGGTCTTGTTCCCCCCACACTTTCCCTTCTCTTGTGTGACTTAGCTCAGGCAAGGGGACCCCCATGCCAGCAGTCACTTGGGTCAGATTCTGGAGTGTCCCCAACTCCTCTATCGCCTCTCCCCTGGGCCACTGCATCTAACCTTTTGCCACTGGCAATGTCCCACCCAGTCCCTATGAAGTCCCTGTGAAGCCCCCTGGCGGGGGTGGTCAGGCCAGCCCTTTGCGGTTGGGTGTGTCCTCTCTGCTCCATGCCTCCCACTTCTGGTTTCCTGGCCTGTTACCAGCTTGTTTCTTGCTCTGGGGTCCTTGCTTATGCTTGTTTTGTTTTGTTTTGTTGTTGTTGTTGTTTTGCAAAGAATGACTGGCCTTCATTATAGGGTTTGCCAAGTGTCTTTCTACTGATCTTTAAGACTCATCCCCAGCTTTACCCACAGCCCTCCAACTGTCAATCCTGGCCTTCGACTTTGGCTCTGCAGAAAACCACTGCTCCCACATCCTGAGCGCCGCCCCCCACCCCACCCCACACGACTCCCCGTGCTGCTGCCCTGCTGTCTGCATAAAGTCCTTTGCTGCACCTGCTGGCCTGGGCGTGTTCCACTTGCAGCAGGATCTGGGGACTATGACAGCATCTGTCATGCGGGGGTTGCTCAGTGGGAGATAAGCAGAGTCATCTGAACCAAGATGTATAAGGGCATTTATTACTAAAAGAAAAGAGAGCACATACACAAGTGTTTCCAATACTTGTCCTCATTATTAAATCTCTCTAGAAATATGGGAGCAGATGACTAGCATATATATATATATATATATATATATACACACACACATATATCTCATATATATATATATACACACACACACACACTATATATATATCACATAATATAAGCTATAATATAACTTTCTTTAAAATGTGTCAGTTCAACCTGTGTTCAAATGTCAAAAAGTTGAAGAGAAAAGGACCAAATTACCAATGACTAATCATTATTCATAATGTCATCTGACAAAGAAATACTTCCTTGGAAAGATTATCCTTGTCATTGTAAAGTTTAAAAAATATATATTGTGGAAATGTGGGAATATACACAAAGAGGAGGAAAGAGTTTAATGAACTCCTATGTACCCATCGCCTTGCCTCAACAATAGCTGATAGTTTGCCGAATTTTTTTTTTTAACCTGGAACATTTTAAAGCAAGTCCCAGATATTATAGCATTTCACCTGTAAATATTTCCAAATGTATCTCTAATGCATGTGGATTTTTTTCTTCCCACAGTTACAATACACTCAACAAAACCAACAATAATTCTTTGATGTATGCCTATCCTGTAACACCCAGTCTCCTGTTCAACCTGTCCTGATTGGGTCAAAAGTATCCATTAGAGTAAGTTTGTTTCACTTAGGATAAAAACAAGATGTACACACTGCATTTGGCTGACCTTTTTCTAAAAGAATCTTTCTCTTTTTTGTAACATTTTGAAATACTTTCAGATAGAGGGAAATTACAAGAATAGTACAAACAGTACCTGGTCCCTTTCATCTAGATTCATAATGTGAAATATTTTGCTACATTTGCATTATCATTCTTTGTGTTTGTTCTATTTTTCAGAACGATTTGAAAGTAGATTGTCTTTTTTACCTCTAAATACTTGAGTATATTTCCAAAGAATAAGGGCTTTATCTTAAATAGCCATAGTACAGTTATCAAAATCAAAATCACAAATTTTAGCATCATACAATACTATAACTTAATCCACAGCTCACATTCAAATTCTGTCAATTGCCAATAAGGTCCTTTACAGGTAATATTTTTCCCAGTCTAGAGTCCAATCCAGAATTATGCATTCAGAAGACACTTTAGTCTCTAATCTGGAATAGCCTTTCTTTGTGTTTCTTGACCTTGACATTGCTTTAGTGTACAGGACAGTTCTATGGTGGAATACCCACAATTTGGGTTTGTGTGATCCATTTATATAATTTGATTTAGGTTATGCATTTTTTTTTTTCTGCAAGAATACTCCAGAAGCAATGTTGTGACCTTCTCAGAGCATCTTACCGGGCGGCATCTGCTGTCAGCTTGTCCTCCTACTAATGGTGCTAGATTTGATCACGTGGTGAACATGGCATCTGCCAGTGTTTGTTTGTTTTTCTTCTTTCCCCTATCAGGTTCTTATTTTTCACTTTGGAATTCATAAGTGATTTCTGGGGAGATACTTTGAGACTATATCAATATGGGGATTCTCATTAAACTTTCATCTGCTAGTTTTAGTATCTGTTGATGATTTCCTAACCCCATTATTTCTTCTTTATGTACTAGTTTGCTTTTGGTTGTAAGGACAAGATTTTCTATTCCCATTTTCTCTCTCTCTCATCTCTCTGTCTCTCCCTCTCTCATCTCTCTCTCTCTCTCTCTCTCTCACTAGATATATCTTGATAGATATATACACATATCTATCAATGGGTACTCATAGATTCTGATTTTGTGTAGGGGAGTATAATCTGTTATACTTTCTATTCATTTCACTGGTCTGGCTAGTGGTAATCTCTTCAACTTGGTTCCTGTGTCTTAGACCATGTCTGCATCATTTTTGAACACTATCTTACTTTCTGGCATAGAATGTTCCAGGATCATCTTGTACTTCCCCTGCTCCAGGCCTTTCTTCAAGGAATTCTGCTTAAAGACTTAATCTTAACAGCCACTTTTACAGTAACATATCACTCATCTAAACTTTTTCTAACTGGTATTATTTTAAAATTGAACAAAAGCATCTGTTTCAAACAAAACAGTTAAAAAACAAGCTGAGAAGCATCCTTCAGTTTAATGATACTTGTTCATTGATAATATGTAGAATCTAATTTTCCTCAAAACTCCAAGAATAAGCTTAATAGCTTTTATAATATAAATAATCCTGGGTGACTTTTGCGACCTTTGAATTTTCCAAAATGAATGGTCACTCAGTTGGCCAGATAAAAGTTACCCACGGGCTTTTCCGAGAGCCCTTTGTCCTCTCTGTGCTGACTCACGGCCGTGCAGCATGATCACTCCTTAACTGAATGTGGAGCCTCCAAAGTTTATTCACTTAGATCTCTACCTTTTGTTCTTTGCAAGCTTTCACCCACATTTCTCACAATAGAAAGTAGGACTTTGTTGACTAGATCACACCATGGAAGAGCTTCTCACACCTGACTGTTCAAATGGGTCCCTTAGAAGGCTAAAGGAAACTGCAGGTCTCTGTGTCCTAATCATAAACATGTGGGAGCTGGGATGGGACCAGGAGTCTGCATTTTTCTCAGCATCCAGGAGACACTGGTAAGTGGGCTGGGATCACTTTGAGAAAGACTATCCCAGGACACTTCCACTTATCATGTATGTTGTTGGGGGAGGGCGGTTAATCATGGAGGACATGAAATGGTGATCCTGAGCAATGAAAAATTTTATGTTGTGGCTATTTGGGATAAGTTCATTTTATCTGTTTTAATAGCCACATGTAGATATTGTCTGAGGAAGAGAAGGACTTCTCAAATAAAAACGGCTGGAGATTTTATCAAGCTTGATCTGAAAAAGACATGAAACAGTGTGCTTAAGGAAAACATGTAGCACAGTGAATTTGAAATCAGAACACAGAGTGAATTCTATGTCACATCCGTGTTCCTCGAACCAAGGGCTGGGTAAATAAATATCAAGAAAGGACGGAGGGACAGAGCTCCAGAACTCTCTCCCCACACTGTGAATGAGAAAAGTAAGCTCTTCTCAATTCACTTTGCTTCCAACTTTGAAATTCCAGTCTCTGAGATCCGAGATGAACTGCAGAGGAAGAATTCTTTTTTCCTCCCCATTTTTGTGGTGGAGAAAAGTAGGTCATTAAGATGAAAATGTTTAAGAAGGACTGGATTACACTGAAGTCTTACTCATGAATCTCTTCCTCGGTTATCTGGCAATCTGTCCGGGACACATCCCAGGCTCTCATATCCCATCGCCACAGAGCAACATTACTATAGCATTGCTTCGTCACTAACATGTTCACTGAAATAGTCCTGCCTTTCTGACATAGGTAGGACTGTGCTTCCCTGTCCCTTTGGTGTTAGTGGTGGCCGTGTGGCTTTCTTTGGCCAATGCTAAAATGTGAGTAGAAGTGACATATACCCGTTCCTTGTAGAGCATTTAAGAACCGAGGCACGATTCAGCCTTCTTTCTCTTTCTCTCTGCCATGGCAAATGGAAATGGTCCAGATAGTGGCCAGTGTCATGCAGGATGAAGGTGTGGAATAGAGTCCCCAGACAATCCATCATGAATATCATAGCACGGATAATCAACAGGAGTGACAATAAAATCTCACTGGTTTATGTCACTGAGATTTTGGGATTGCTTGTTATTGTAGCCTGTTCTAGCACATCCTGACTGATTCCATGGTTAATGACAGTGGTTCATGGGGGCCCCTTTCAAGAACGAGGGCTTCTTTTTATTTCAGTATCCACTAATAAACATATCTAAAAACTACTGTGAATTCAACAGTATTTTATTTTATTTTAAAGATTTTATTTATTTATTTGAGAAAGAGAGAGAGAGAGAGAGCCTGGGAGGGGAGAAGGTCAGAGGGAGCAGCAGACTCCCTGTGGAGCTGGGAGCCCAATGTGGGACTCAATCCTGGGACTCTGGGGCTATGACCTGAGCCACCCAGGCGCCCTTAACAGTATTTTAAAATGCATTTTTATTTCACTAAACATCACATTTACATGTATTTGAAAACTAGTAGCAAATCTAATGACTAGTAGTCATCTGTGGTGAATAATGCATGGTGAACATACAGATTTGAGGACCCTTTGCAATTCTGGTTCCCTGGGCATCAGGTGAAATAAGTGTAAGCTGGAAGACAAAAGCCAGAGAAGTTTGGTTTACAGCACTGCCATTATAAAATCATATGACTTTGAGGTGGGCAATTTCCTTCCCTATGACTTCTGTTGTTTTGTATTCAAAGAAATGACATCAACTGTCCACTCCATTTCATGGGGGTAATTAAATGATAGTGTGATAATAGGAGTTTTGAAAAGAATTACAAACATTATTTTTAAGTGGATAATATTATTTGCCATCCCAAGTTTGTGTGTCTTCAAGTGACATTTAATCTTTACCTCAAAAAAAATGCAGAAGGAAAATGATTTAATGGTAATGCTGTTATAGACTAAGTAGATGAAGGCAATTAGATTCAAGTTCATCTGTCCTTTCAAAATATTGCATCAGGCATCCAAACTCAGTATCCACATTTGAGAAATTCAAAGGGGGTGAGCAAAGACACTGAACATTATTTCAAGAAACGAAGGAAGAGAAACAAGTCAAAGCACAGGGTTTGCCTCTAGAATCAAAAGAAAACAATCAAGACAAACATTAGTGAAATTTGCTAGCAGAGATTAATTAAATACATGTAAAGAGCAGAAGTGTATTTGATCTTTGTGTGAATGGAAATTATGAATGGAAAATGTTAACACATTCACACAAAGAAAGCAATTAGACCACAGATGGAAATGATCTGGGAAAAGCTAAGTTTCCGCAGAGGACAGATTTCAGTTCCTATCCTCTAAATCCTAGGCTTCTTGAGGATTGGCCAGAGTTCTGGCAGGGACAGGAAGCCCTCATCGTTGCGTGGTGAAGGCCTAGAAGGCTGGAGAGAGTGCATGTGCCTTCCCTTCCCTGGAATTTCTGTCCATCAGAAACCTTCCTGACCTGGGTCCCAAATGTCAACCCTTGTTGACAACAGTGTGATAAAAATTCATACATTTCACTGAACCCACACCTGGATGTACATTTAGGTGGCACAGGAGCCAGGAAAGATGAGTGAAAAACCCGAGCTCATGATCTGGAGAATGGGACCAAAGAGAGGCAAGAGAAATTTGCACCTGTCCAGGCCTGAGACAGCTGTTTCCAGCTGCATGCTCTGGGTCAGCTTTCAGCGAAGCCCCTCCAGCTCTACTTTCCCTCTCGGTGCAGTCATAAAACCAGAAAGCGCAGGTGGTGTGGCACAGGTTCACCCTCATGACCCTCTCTTAGAGCTGAGCTCCGACGCATGACTGCCACCCAAATGACACCTTTTGCACCTTTTGCAAAGCTCAAACTTTTTCAGATCGAGAGATGCACTAATGTCTGGGCTCAGCCCTTTTGAGCTTGCTCCTTTGGGTTGACCTTAAGGTCTCCAATCACATCCCTATGAGCCATTTGCTTATATTTGGGGTAAAGTTTTAGGTCTAGAAGAAGCAGTCCTTTGTGTCTATGAGATATCTTTCCTTTGCCAAACGAGCTCATGGGGCTTTCCTCTTAACCTCTCAGTAATCCCCCAGAGGGAGTTAGCTCACCCGTCTGTCCTCCTTTCTACCGAAATCACAGTAACTGTACTTCTCCCCAAGGCTGGCATTTCTATTTCCCGTCTGGAACATGTACACCAACAGATGGCCCTGCTGGGGGTGGGATGGGGGCAGAGTGTGTTTCCAGGGCCTTTGAGAATTCGATGACACAACGCGGCCCAAACAGAAGGCTTTATTGCTTCTCTAGACCTTACATCTCTGGGTGTTAACCAGCTGCTTTTCTCACAAACAAACACCACATGGCCAGGATCATTATGGATGAAGGCCTTGACTTTTCCAAAATCAGTGTCCGTTTTTGAATGTATCATATTCTGACTTTACACAATCTTGAGTTAACCTGGTCTGAGGGTACAGTCGATTTCCTTTTGACTGTGACTCACTCTTGGGCAGACTTGGGAGGAATTGAGGTCAATCAGTGTTCCTTCTTAATGACTCAGCCCAATTGTCTTTGTTTTTTAGTGAGATAAAATATAGAATTCACCACTTTAACTGCTTAATGCTAAGTGTGTAATTTAGTGAGTCCTGTTTCACAATGTGGTGCAACCATCACTACTGTCTAACTCCAGAACATTCCCAACTGGCCCCAGAAGCCCTTTGTGCACCATGGCTTACAGTGCTTACCTATGGATGGTATTGGAAGATTTGGGTGGGGGGCAGCCCCAGCTTGAACCAAAATGTGATCCACTCCTTCCCTCTGATAGGACAGAACCACCAGAAATCTACCTACACAAGGACAGAGGTGTCCGGGGGAAGAACTCGGCTAACAGCAGGGAGACTTGGGGGATGGCTAGTCCAGACACTGTGCCAAGGTGCGAGTTTGTGCAAAGGGAGGAAGAGGGCTACCCTCCATAGCCTGGCACTTGCTGTCCTTGTGGGTCTCTATCTGGCCAGGATGCTGCAGGATGGAGGGGAGCTGAAGGAAGAGGCGATCCAGGCACACTTTCTTTGGCCACCTGGGGCACAGGTGGGACCGGGGAGTCCACCAGGAACAGACACCAGCAGAAGGAGACTTCATCCCCAGTGTGGGTCCACCCAGGGTCAGCCTGCCAGCAGGTGCACAGCAGGAAACGGGGATGGCTCTGGCAGACTCTTCCAAGGAGCCCAAAGCAGAGGCAGAGAAACTGGTCCCTGGGACCAAGTGACAACAGAGCAGCCTTGTGCCCCAGTGCCCTAAGACCAGTCTCCTCAGGAGCAGGACCCTTTCCTGGGTGATGGGAGATACTCCCTCCTACTGTTTTTTTGCTATTCTTAGTGACCACAGGAGCCCATAGTAGGGATGGAATGGTAGAGGAACATATGTCTGAAGGCGTGAAGGAGTTAGCAATGCTTCAAAGGTCAAGGGATGAATGAGCATTTCTCCTGTCTCCTTTAGGCACGGGGAGGGGAGGACAGGTAACAGTGACCTGTACATCCTCATGGGGACTCCCACAGAGAAAGGCAGCACAGCCAGAGGGGGATGAGTGCTCATAGGCACACACAGCACAGGCCAAGGAGCTCTTTAGATCTCTCCTGTGGACAGGAGTACATGGTCGTCCTTACTTACTGCAGGGTTTGGCACCCTATAGCGTCAACTCGCTCACCCAAGGCACAGGGTGCTTTGGGTCTCCCACTGGCTGGCAGGACTGGGATTGGGGGGGCCTTGTGGGGTGAGGCTGAATCCCCAAGTTCTGATCCCTGCTTGGCCCCTTCCAGATGTGTGACTTAGCCTCTCTGTGCCTCTGTCTTCTCAGCTGTAGAGGGAGATTTCTGAGCATTTGGTGAGGATGGAAAGTGCTTAGGCATGTGCACGCTTAACTGTGAAGGCTGGTGGTTATTGGCACACTATTACCCACTGCGACTACCATAGGCCATCAGTGGGAAGAGGCAGGACAAGGTCAGAGAACTACTAGGACCTACTGGCTGGAGGGATGCTGACGAAGGAGGCAGGGATGGAAGAGTAAGGAGCTTGGTCACCGCTCCCATTTCTCCAGCCAGATTGTCAAGCCTTCCTCCCGGAGCCCCAGGGCTCTTGGATCTAGAGAGAAGACGGCTCAGGGACAGAGACTCTGGTCTGAGCTGGAGATGGCAGCGAGTGCTCCCGGGAGGATCATGGTGCTGAGTCCTAGACTTAATCCTCCGATGTCAGGGGCAGTGGGGGCTCCATGGGGGATGGAGGGGATGGTCAAGGGTCCATCGCTGTCACTTGATGAGGGAGACAGGCGGGTTCTAGCAGAGAGGGACTGTTGGGGAGATGGGGAAATACTTCAGGGATATGGATAATGCCCAAGGCAGGAATTTTCTCTGCTTGGGGGTTGCTATGGCCAAAGACTATGGTAGGAATGTAATCTAAATAGCTTGAATTTGTCCTCAGGCTGCTGAAACCAAGAGAAACCTGAATCACTGTGTTGCTAAGCTGGGTTTCTTCAGTTCCCTCTGATAGACTCTGAGACAGGGCTGATGTTACAGATGGAAGGAAGGGGCAGGCTGTGCCAGTGAGGGGCCCTGGGACCTCTACCTTCCCACCTCTTATGCCAGAGGCAGGGGACGGAGGCTGTTCCTAATCACCCCTCTGGGCTGTTACCTGTAAAGGATGCCCATGACTAAAGATACACATGAGATTTTTTGGAAGAATCAGACTATTTCAGAATAGGATGTATATGTTAAATGATTATGACCCATTAATTATCATAAATGTAAAACATAGCTTCCCTGAATGGCAAAATATGCATGATAATTTACTCTGTGAGTCTCAATGCCCCCGAAAAGCCTTGATCCACTTGAAATGTACTACTTCAACACATGAAAAGAGTAGAGAAACAGCATTATTACTAATCTGATAAATTATTCAAGAAGCTAGTACCCTTGGGGTGCCTGGATGGCTTAGTCCGTTGAGCATCTGACTTTTGGTTTTGGCTCAGGTCATGATCACAGGGTTGTGCAATCACATCCTTTGTTGGGTTCCATGCTTGGCTCAGAGTCTGCTTGAGAGTCTCTCTCTCCTCCTTCCATTGCCCCTCCCCCTGATTGTACTCTCTCTCTCTCTCTCTCTCAGATAAATAAATCTTAAAAAAAAAAAAAAAGGAGCTAATACTTTTAACCCTAACTCTGATGATTTCTAGTTTCAGGTTTGTGGGTTTCAAAAGCCATTTCCTGATTGAAAACTTCATGTTGTATTGTTCCCCTACATTTGGGGAGTGAGCCCAAATGTCCTTTGTGGGCATCTCTACCCGCTAGAATCCAAGATGGTGCAGATACAACAGGATTTTTCTAAAGGAAAGAAAAAGAGAGAGACAAACCAAGGAGCAGATTCTTATTTTAGGGGGGTGGGGGAGGGGCAGAGGGAAAGGAAGAGAGAGTACACTAAGCAGGCTCCGTGCTCAGCATGGAGCTAGACATGGGGCTCGATCTTATGACCCTGAGATCATGACCTGAGCCGAAATCAAGAGGCGGACGCTGAACGAACTAAACCACCCAGGGACTCCAAGAAGCCGACTCTTAACTAGAGAGAACAAACGGTTGGTTCAGAGAGGGGATGGGTGGCGGGGTGGCTTAAACAGGTGTTGGGGAATAAAGAGTAGACTTACTGTGATGAGCGCTGAGTAATGTACAGAATTATTGAATCACTATATTGTGCACCTGAAACCAATATAACACTGTTAACTGTACTGGAATTAAAAACTCCCCACAAAACCCCCCCCAAAAACCAGAAAGCCCAGGATTGCTCTGAGACAGAGCTCTCCTATATACTTGGGTTTGTAACTGCCACGCTGACACTGGACTAAGATTAGACTAGATAGACAAGACCATTTCCTGGTACCCCTCCCCCCCTTCTGAGGAGCTTGTCCTTCTGCGTTGTAGAGCACATGCTTGTGTCCCCCAACTTTCCTATGTTGATGCCCTAATAATCCCCCATGCGATGGTGGTGGAAGGAGTTTAGGTTTAGAGGAGGTCATGGGGGAGAGGGGCCCGGGATGGGATTCATGCCCTTATAAGTAGAGGAGGATACTAGAAACCTCTCTCTCTACTCGGCCACGTGAGGACACACACACCCACTAGCCTGGAAGCAAGGTCTCACCAGACACAGGATCTGCTAGCATCTTCACCTTAGACCTCCAGCCTCCGGAGCCATGAGACACGAATATCTGCTCTTTAAGCTGCCGGTCTGTGGTGTTTTGTTACAGCAGAGCCCAAGCAGATTCTGACACGCAGTCAGGAACTTTTCTCTACCACGGAGTGTGGAGGGAGGGTGGCACGATGAAGGCCCATTTCCTATCTCTTTCCAGAAGCTCAGAGATCGTCACCTACTTTCCAGGTCTGACGGTGTGTGACGGGTACCCCTCCCGCTCCCCACGGCCTCTCCTTCATGTTTGCTCTCGCCTGGCAATGACCCCCAGCGGTGTAACCTGCTCTGTTGCATTCATCCACCAAAGCTACCCATAAACCCCAAAGCCAAGGAAGGGCTCTCAGTCACTTCGGAGGGTGAGTAAGAAGGAAGTGTGTCTTCCATGCTTCAGAGGCGATGCCATGCTCTACCCAATCTGCCTCGATCTCTCCTATTTCTCCTGAGGTCCTAGAATTTCTGGAAATACTAAGTCCCAATTTGATAGTATCACTGGCAAGTTTTAGAGCTGGTTGTATCTTGGTGAAGATTTTTAATGTTGTGTTTTTACCTCAAGGTCCTTACTCCAAATGCTGCTGTTAAATAAGTAAACAAAAAGATAAAAAGGATAAATATTGCTTTCTGGATGGGCTGTAGACGGCAATGCTGTTCTCCAACACCATTATTTTCCTGCCTCTTGGGATGCATTAATGACACTCAGAGCTCTTTTGTAACTCTTTGCTTTGTTTGGGCCTTCGGGCACTGATTTCTTTGGAGTATTTATTTGTCATAGCCGTGAGCCTAAACGTATAACATGCATACATATTTAAAACAATATGAAATTTTAAAAGATGATTAACTTGAACCTTAAAAAGTTTCAATTCCGCCTGATGCTTCTCTGCCAGGCTTTTTCAAAATTCATTCCTCGGAGTGTTTCATCTCCAGGTTTCCGTTAGGTTTTTTGTTGTTTCTTTTGGCTTGTTTTTCTTGCTCCCCACGCACCCACACAGCGTGCTCCTGTCATTCTAAGCTACTGCTGTTTCTAGAGAAAATTCCAATTTCCCCACATCCTATCCCTTTGCTCATGCTGACTTCTCCAGCCTAGAAATGCTTGGATCCTATTTCAAATTATGGACTAAAGGCTTTAGATTTTTCTCAGTCCCTCAATTGGCCTTGATTTCCTTCTTCTTTGTGCTGAGGCTCAGCTGACAGAGTTATGCTTATTAAAAAGCAAACAAATCGGGTCATTGCCAGGTTCACTTTCTGGTTGCCCGTGGTGCCTCACTGTCCCGGGCTTCACTCGCTTGTGAATACAGATAGGGAGTCCTTCCAGCATTAAATCCGGATAGCACTGAGCTGAACTGAGCACCCCACTGTCAATCTTCCGTGCAGTTCTCTATCCCAAGTACTTGAGGGGACTCCAACAGGAGGCTCCCACGTAAAGCATGTCTTCATGCCTGTTACTATTTTCTTTAGTAACGTTGCTATTAAGCACACTTTGCTCCTCTCTTTTTTTCCTTTAAAGATTTTATTTATTTGAGAGAGAGAAAGAACAACAGAGAGAGCAGAGGGCAGAGGGAGAGGCAGACTCCCGCTGAGCAAGGACCCTAGTGTGGACTTGATCCCAGGGCTCCGGGATACTGACCTGAGTCGAAGGCAGATGCTTAACCGACGGAGCCACTCAGGCGCCCCTGCTCATCTCTTTTAGAACTTCCAACATTACATCATGTACTGAGTTTTTAAAAATCTCTGGACTCTAGGGATGACAATTTTTCATCCTATTTCACACACAGACTTGCACAGTATCTTTTATGTAGTAGGTCTGTAGGAAGCATTTGAATTTTTAGATAGTATGAGGATTCCTTGACTTGATTTTCTTTAGGAAGTGAAAAGAATCTTTTGTATCTTCTCAGCGGAAAGAGAACATGCTGATTTATGGTGACCTTGATTGGAGCTTTGTTTGGAATAACAAAGCCATGAGACCGTTGAGAATCGCCCTGCAGGCAGAACAGAAGTGTGAAGAGAGAGCTGAAAATACCAAAAAAGTAGAAGCAGTAGCTCCAACAATGGTACTCATTTTGGAGCAAAGTTTCTGATTAGATGAACAAGTAATAGTTTCTGAGCAAGGAGAAAGTGTTCTCTTTCTTTAATTAATTCAATCACACATTTATCGAGAGGTTACAGCAGTAAAGCAGTGTGTTGCTGTTTTAGAAGAATACCAGGGAGTGTAAATTATAATACCGGTACTGAGATTACGCTTTCGAAAAGCTGAGAAGGTAAGACTGATTAATTCATCTCTTTCTCCATCTACCCATCCTGCTATCCCCTTTGGTCTGTTCATGCAGCTGTGGCTTATGTGCAATGGATGAGTGTTTCCTTACAGTTCTGAGGCGGAAGTCCAGATCAAGGTGCTAACATGGCGCCTGGTGAGGTCTTTTTCCCTGTTCACAGATGGCGGTCTTCTCACTGTGTCCTCCCATGGAGGAAGGGACAGGGAGCTCTCTAGGGTCTCTTTTGTAAGGGCACTAATCTCACTCATGAGGGCTCTGTCTTCATGACCTGATCACCTCCCAAGGCCCATCCTCAAATACAATCATATTGGAGGTTAGATTTCAACACATGAATTTGGGGGGGACAGAAACTTTCCATCTATAGCACCATCCCTCTTTCCCTCCCTCCTTCCCTTTCTCCTTCCATCCCCTACTCTTCCTGCCTTAGTCTAAAGCACATTTTTAAATCATTATTTTCTGATTTATGATTGACTTACTAGGATTTTTAAACAAATTTTTTAATTTGCATACACCTGACACACAACGTTGCATTAGTTTCAGGTGTAAAACTTAGTAATTCAACAACTATATACATTATGCTATGCTCACTGGAAGTATAGCTACTGTCTGTCACCATACAAGGTTATTACCACACCATTGACTGGACGCCCTATGTTGTGCTTTTCATCCCTGTGACTTAGTAATTCCATAACCGGAAGCCTGTGTCTCCCACTCCTCTTCACCCATTTTGCTCTTCTTCACACCCCCCTTTCCTCTGGCCACCAACACTTTGCTCTCTGTATTTTTAGGTCTGATTCTGCTTTTTGTTTGTTTATTCATTTGATTTTTAGATTCCACATATGAGTGAAATCATACAGGATTTGTCTTTCTCAGTCTGACTTATCTCACTTAGCAGAACTCCCTCTAGGTCCATCCATGCTATCCCAAATACACAATTTCATCATTTTTTATGGCTGTGTAATGTATTGGGATGTCGACAATGGGCATATTCACTTCCTCAAGAAAACCCCATAACCCACTGGGATATGGTTTTATCCTGCACCCCCGGCAGGACAATTAAATCACAACAAGACAATGTAGACCAACTTCAGCAAGGTCTTAAGATATTTTACTCCAAACACTCTCTCTCATGTTATTGTCACTCTCATCTAAACTGTAGTTCTTGATTTTGCACTTCTACATTAAAAAAAATAAAAATAAAAATTAAAAAAAGATTTTGTGCTTCTACATTTAAAAAAAAAATTCACTCAGTGTTTGTGGAGATTTTTCTGAGGTTTGCCAGAATTAGGTGGGACCCAATAAACACATCTATGTTCCTCAGATGGTCAGCAGATGGAGACCAAAACATGACATTCTTACGGATAAAGTCAATGTTGGAGAGTGTGCATGAACAAGAAGATTCCCATCTGCCTGCCCGCCCTGTGACCTCCACAGGCCCCCTTGTGTGGGGCCTTGCTTGAATCTCCAGAAGGAGGGAGAGAGAGTGGGGGACGGAGGGGCAGCCCACCCCTCAAAGAAGGCAGGAGGGAGCCATTAGGCTGCACCTGACCTGTCTTTCTCTTCAAGCCACCAGTGAGGTAAATCACAGGAAAGAAGTGAGACCATAGAGGGAAGGCTGGAATGTTACCCACATGGTGCGTAGGAAGAAGGGGCTCCTCAGGAGACAGAATTTTGAGTTCTAAAACTGGGACAGTCCCAGGCAAATCAGAAGTGTGTCACTCTGATTGTGGAGGGAAACATCAGAAATGAGAGCGTTGGGGCGCCTGGGTGGCTCAGTGGGTTAAAGCCTCTGCCTTCAGCTCAGGTCATGATCCCAGGGTCCTGAGATCGAGGCCCACATCAGGCGCTCTGCTCAGCCGGGAGCCTGCTTCCCTTCCTCTATCTCTCTGCCTGTCTCTCTGCCTACTTGTGATTTATCTGTCCAATAAGTAAATAAAATCTTTAAAAAAAAAAAAAAGAAATGAGAGCGTTCCTGTCCTAATGTTCCCTACATTTTAGTTCTCCAACACAGTAGTTCTCAAACTTGAGCTGTATCAGTGTTGGGCAGAGGGCTGATGACACGCTACCTGTTGGGAGCACACCCCCCCCACCCCCCAGCATCTGATTGCAAGAATACCCCATGGGGCCTGGATCTGCATTTCTAGCAAGTTCTCAGGGGCTGCTGCTGTCTCTGGCCTGGGGCAGAGGCTGAGGACACTGCTGTAATATATTTAGAGGAAACTATAATCCATCCTCTATTTTTATTATTATTGTTGTTGTTGTTATTTTTTATTATTATTATTTTTTTGGGGGGGGCAGATATCTTTTATTGGTCTAAGCAGCGTAATGAGTAATAGGCTTGGGCAGAGCTCCCCTGTCTGTCCTGGCTCCCATCTTCCCTCTCCTGGGAGTTGGTGATTCACCCCTAGGGGAGAAGAGTGTTCTGGGTGGGAGTGGCAGCATAAAAAATACAGAGTTGGGATCTGAAAGGGGATCAGGGTGAAGTAGAAAATATAGGGTTACCAGATCATCCAAATAAAAAGTCCGTCAGGGTAGAAGAGAGGCTGTTTCTCCACATGGGCCCCTCTGCCCTTGCCAGGAATGGGAGGGGGCAGGAAGCTTCTGCTAGAGATTTCCTACTGTGCCCTTCGCACCATCAGCATCTCCTGGATGTTGTCCTCAGCTTCCTTCACACTATGCTCCAGGTAGAATCTCTTCTGCTCTAATTCTTTAATTTTTTCCTCTGCTATTTTCTGTTTCTCTAACAGTTGACTGTGAATTACCTCCTTGGACTGAAGAATAAACATTCTTTCTACACCTTCATACATGTTAGTCTCATCTACCAAAGTCATAATCTCTCTCTGTAAGAGGTGCATGCTTTTTCGTTCTGTTTAGCTGTTCAATCTGTATGTCTGCAAGCTTCACCTTCTGTTGAGTGTCAATTATTTTGGCTTGAAGCTCTGTGAAAGCCTTCTTTAACTCCAAATCCACGGGAGCCGCCATCTTGGTTCACTCGGTGCGTCTGCGCAGTAGGATGAAACCCTATTGTTGTTATTTTTATTATTATTACTTTAAGTAAGCTTTATGCCCAACGTGTGGCTTGAACTCATGACCCCGAGATCAAGAGTTGCATGTGCCACTGACTGAGCCAGACTCCTCTGTCCCCATTCAGGGACACCAGCAGCAGCTCCACAGGGCAGTGCTCCTGTCTTCAGCGAAGTTGATCCCCAACTCTTGCTCATTGTTTCTCCTCTTGGGCCTTTTTACTCCTTGACAACTCTAAAAACCTTAGGAGTTAAGTAATTAAATGTATTGGTATTCTGTATTTAGGACTAGTTATTTAGTCTTGATTAGATTTACTGTCCCAGATCATGACATCAGAATTTCTAGAAATGTGATAAAATAGCAACAGTGACTTTCCAATAATATATGCTGAAAGAGATTCCAATAATAAAATGGCAGAAGCATAACCATGTCTGCCAGTTGAATGTAAGTTAGCAAATTCCCAGGGAACATGAATCACCAGTTAAATCACCTTGCAAATTCCAGTTACAAAGTTCAAAATCAAGTTCTTTTTCCCTTATGAGTTCAAAGTCCAAAGGCATCACAGTGAAAAGGCATGGTTCTTAATTTCTTATTCTGTTCCATCTTTGTGAAGGGGTCTTGATCCTGCCAGAGCTGGGCCTAGGCTCCTGTTGGCAGCTGCCTCCTGGCCCGCTTTTCAAGGCTTCCTTCAGGGTCTTCAAACTGAGTTGGTTCAATCCCAGGGCTCTGATGTCTTCATTCTTTTTTTTTTTTTTTTTTAAAGATTTTATTTATTTATTTGACAGAGAGAGAGATCACAAGTAGGCAGAGAGGCAGGCAGAGAGAGAGAGAAGGGGAAGCAGGCTCCCCGCTGAGCGGAGAGCCCAATGTGGGGCTTGATCCCAGGACCCCAGGATCATGACCTGAGCTTAAGGCAGAGGCTTAACCCGCTGAGCCACCAGGCGCCCTGATGTCTTCATTCTTAAAGAGCCCCAGGAGCCCCTGGGACACACATACCATATCACTGGGCTTAATCAAAACTTTGCCTTATAAAATGAACCAGTTCCCATCCTGTCTTAGCCTGTGCAGGCTGCTCTACCAGAACATCAAGGCTGAGTAGTTTCTAAACAACAGGCACTTATGTCTCAGAGTTCTGGAAGCTGGAATTCTGAGATGAGCATGCCAGCATGGCCAGGTTCTAGAAAGAACCCTCTCCCTGGTTGCAGACTGACTTGCTGTGTCCCCACATGACAGGAGGGGCAGGGAGTTCAGGTGTCGGGGGGTCTCTTTTATGATCAGGGATACTGATCCCTTTCATGAGGGCTGGTCTCCCATGACCTAACCACTTCCCACTGGTCCCACCTCCAAAGGTCATGGCCTTGGGGATTAGGATTCCAACATATGAATTTTGGGAGGACATAAACATTTGGTACATAGCATTTTCCCTATGCAGTTAATTCAAATAAAATTATGGACTTAGGTTTGCAAAGACCAGAGCAGAGATGGAGTGATGTGAGTGAGAGGGGCATCTCATTCCAGCCCCCACTGGATCCCAGGCAATCTACAACAGGTACTCAGAGTCCATTGTCCGGGGCATGCAAAACCCAGCTTGTTAGGAACTTAGAGACACAAATATGTCTTCAAGCTTGATTATTTCTCTCTTTAAATTCTTAATGATTTTTAAACAAAGGGCCTGAATTTTGTTTTGCACTGGGCCACACAGATGATGTAGTATGTCCTGCTGCAGTCTTTGAAGTCAGACTCAACTGGGAGAGATCTTACGCAGAGAGCTTAAGTATGGTGCTCAGCTGACCCCATGAAGGAGAAAAATCCCACTGCATAAATCCCACATTCTCTGAGAGACAAGGGGACCTTTGAGACATTGCTCCTGTCTTGCAAAGCTGAGGAATTTGCCAGAGAGGTAGTCTTAATCACCTGGGTTTGTCTGAGGTGAGTTTCCTTACTCTCATATTTATTTCCCTTTTAAGGTCCAAGTTTCAGTGGATATGAGGACCAATGTAACGAGGAAGACAGAGACTGTTGATTCTGGGCTCTCGGTACAGCAAGTGTCAGTGACTATCACTTGGTTTTTGCAGACACCCAAAGGTGGGCAGAAGAGGAGAGGGCTTTCTAGTTTAAGAAAAAAAAAAAAAAAAAGGATATGTTCCAGGTGTGCCCTGACTGGGGGCTGATGGCATGGGAATCTGGAGGTGCCTAACCAGAAGCCGGAGTGTCCTGTGGGTAGGGATGCATTGGGTAGGGATGCATTTTGACTTTCTCTAGTTGATCTTAAGTTGGAAGCAGCCACAAAAATGAGAAAGACTGTCAGTTATTGATCAAGTCCTGGGTATTTGCAGCTAATTGTTGCAGGTATTATTACTTGGCTTCCCGTCCAGGGTGGCTTCCTGGGTTGTTTATTATAGGTAAAGAGTTGGCCTTCTGGACTACTTACTTGCTGCAGGTTGCCGGCCAGAGAACTATTTTTATATATAGTCTGGCCACTGTTGATTCATGTATGTTGTCTCACATTTCTTTCCCTTTTTTTTTTAAGGTCTTATTTATTTATTTGAGAGAAAGATTATGAGTTGGGGAAGAGAGGCCAGCAGGCTGCACACTCAGTGCGGAGCTGGATGTGAAGCTCGATTTCACCACCCGAGATCATGACCTGAGCTGAAACCCAGAGTCGGATGCTTAAGGACTGAACCCCCCAGGTAACCGTGCTGTTTCTCATTCCTGATGCTGGAGGATTAGGGTGAGGCTGCCCCTCATTTACTGATGTAGTTTTTAAACTGTGTTATCTGTTCAACGTAGATGCGAACACATTCTAGATCCATGGAGCCTGATTCCCTCCTTCTTTTGTTGAATTGTGCTGGACCTGAGACACCCTCAGCCAATTCCTACAGCAAAGGCAATACCTATGCCTCTTCCTATCCTAACCAGGTTACTGAAACGTGCACATAACCGTTTTCTTTTTTTTAAAAATAAAGATATTTTTTATTTATTTGACACAGAGAGAGAGAGGTCACAAATAGGCAGAGAGGGAGGGGGAAGCAGGCTCCCTGCTGAGCAGAGAGCCCGATGCGGGGCTCGATCTCAGGACCCTGGGATCATGACTTGAGCCGAAGGCAGAGGCTTTAACCCACTGAGCCACCCAGGTGCCCCAGCCGTTTTCTTTTTTATTGTGGTAAAATCCATATAACATGGAAGTCACTATGTTAGCCACTTTAAAGTGTACAATTCAATGGCATGTGGCACATTCACAATATTGTACAACCATCACCGCCATCTACTTCCAGATATTTCTAACACATCCAAAAGAAGTCCAAAGGACTGCCCATTAAGCAGTCCTCCCCA
The DNA here is from genome assembly GCF_963455335.1 of Martes martes. Taxonomy (NCBI): domain Eukaryota; kingdom Metazoa; phylum Chordata; class Mammalia; order Carnivora; family Mustelidae; genus Martes; species Martes martes. The sequence goes on along the minus strand of NC_137896.1, from coordinate 54,242,611 downwards.
TTGCCCTTCCCTAGTTTCTGGCAACCACCAATCTTCTTTCTGTCTCTATAGATTTACCTGTTCTGGGGTCAGCAGTTCTCAAGCCCAGGGGTTTCAAATCACTTCCCTGGTCTGTGAGTTTGCATTAATTTCATTGATGTGGAAGATGGCATGTTCTCCGCACAATAAGAGGTCCTATTACTTTTTATTTATGTGTCAGTAAAGCCTGTAGCATTTCACTGGGTGACACTGCAATTTGGCTTCTGTGATCTAAAAGTCAAGGTCACAAATGATCTAATAAATTTGAAAGAGGATTTCAACTCCCTTCATTTTGACCTCAATCTTTCTGATAGACTGAGTTCCCTTTCCAGCTTATCTCAACTCAGGCAAAGACCCTGCAGGCCAAGCATCCCCTGATGGGAACTGAAACTACACCAGGTAGTAACGATTGCCCTGAACCCCAAAGCCCTGTGTGATAGGCCCCAAGATAATGATCAACCTGTCACTGCTCATCTGCAGGTACCCACCGGCCTTTGTCTCCCATTCTTCTCATATAAAACCTAGATGTATTTTCAGCACTTTGGAGAGGGTCTTTGAGACACTAGTCTGCTGTCCTCCCAGTGTCAACCTCACTAAAATAATTTTTTTTCTTATTTCACCACCCACTGGTTTCTCTCTACATTTGGATTTTATCATCAACATGCAGCTGATCCTGATCTGTTAGGGTCCCCCCTACACAAGGTGCACCGTGGCTATAAATTCGGAGTCCACTTGAGACCTCCTTGGAGGGCAGCCCTTAAGGGCCATGGACCCCAGTGCCTTCCAGACCCTTCCTTGCTTCTGAATATATTTCAGAGCAACAGAGAAAGGCAGGAAGTCTGGGCAGCCTATCAACATTGCTTCCCTGGACCTCACATTTACAACAGCAGTTTGGTGTCCTAGCCTTAGTGTTCTGTAGCAACCATAGCACTTGACTTCTGTAGAAAGGTCTGGACTAGAAACCTAATTGAAAATACAATAAGATGCAGCCAAGAAGATTTGCAACCCTCTTGTGCTAAGAGGCTTGAGTGCAGAAAGACAATCTATTTTTTTTAAATTGAAATTTGGCTTGGTGTTAGTTTGTCTAATTGGTGTCTGTATTTGGTTCTAGAGGAGGGATTTGTGTCCCCAGTGCCTTTAGGAGAGAGCAGATCCCTCAACAGATTGGGGTTTGTTTAGAAGGATAAGAGGGGTATGGTTGTTGGCTGGGTTCTCTCCTGCTCTGAGGAAGAAATGCATTTAAAAATAATCAAAACAGTAAGTCTACAATTACTGTATGTGATAAGTCATACAAAATTTGGACGTGGGGGTGGGAAAGGCTCTGGATCTGAAGTATGAGTGAGAATGAACATATGATGAATAAAGGGAAAGGCACGCAGGCTGATGTGTTAAAAAATCATGTTTATTAAGACTTTAATAGGGCATTTGCTGCATCTGGGGAGTGGGGGTGGGGTAGTGGTTCAGAAAGTGGAATTACAGCATCACATCTTCCCAGGAAAGCCAATTAGGACCTGGATGCAGGGGTGGGGGACCTACCTCCTTTCCACTGGGCTTCCTGGGCTTCAGCTGGGGGATTGGCCTTGGGCAAGACTAGGCATCCCTGAGCAAGAAGGGGTGGCATGAGGTCCCCTAGGAGACTTGTTTGGTGAAGACAAGAAACAACGAAGGGAGAACATTCATTCCAATTCATGCTCTAGTGTCAAGTCAATTGAGTCATGCTGCCCACAGTGATGCTTGGTGATGGCAATTCAAACAGCTGAACCAACCATCCTTTACTGCACAGGAGTTGGGAACTGAGAATAGGATTTGAGATTACAAAAACAACAACCCTCCCATATGTTAGACATCACACATGCCAAGTACTTAGCCTTGGTCACATTCAAAATGGTGAGTGGCTTTTTGCTACGAAATGATGATGATTATTATTTGCAACTGACATGCTTTTTTCATTTTACTGTTCTTAATAGTATGCTTAATGACTCGTTCTTGTAAAACTGAATCACTTTCTGGTATGATGTTATTTGCCAAATGGATAAAATGTAAAGGAACATATTTCACTGAAATTTCATCCTTCTGTTTTTTTTTTTTTCCTTCACTCTGCTGGCTGTAAATGTGCCCCTTTCAAGTTACCACATGTGCGTAGGACCGGCCTGAGCCAGGACTCCAAACTGGGAGGGCTTGTCTGCTTTGCTTCATTTCTTTCTAACATAGTCTCCTCCAGTTCCTGCTCAGAATTTCCCTGGTATCCCTCATCACAAGGCTTGTCTCTCTGGAAATGATCCTGTTCAGGCTCTGAATAGAAAAAGATACTTTGTTATGAGCAAGAAGGACAGCTTCCTAACTGACAAGAGGCCTCGTGGGAGAGCATTAATTCGGTGACACGTTGGCCTGGGGGACTCTTTCTGGCTGGCAGCCTCCAACACTGGATTTTGGGAGTAGACAGACATGATTGACTTCTATTAGGATAGAGCTGGCATCACAGATGACAAAACCCAACCCAAACTAATTTAAGCAAAAATAGGTAGTTTTTGGGTCCATGCAACTTCCATCAAGGTCAGGCAGAGGGACTAAAACTATATCCAAGGGCTCTGGATCTCAGTTGCTCATATCCACTTGCCTCTGTTGAGTTTAATTTAATTCTACTGGCCAGTTCTATGCAGAAAGTGAGATGTCCGGTGGCAGCTCAGCCTTGTGGGGTCCCTGCTCAGTACTGCTGGTGGCACTGTCTTTCCAGGGCCTGCTGGGTCCCGTCTACAATGATCGCTCTCCCTGGGAAGAGCTGAAAGCACCAAGTGTATATTTTTCATCCTTTATCTTTCAAGCTTCTACTTTCAATTATGTTTGAAATATGAGTACATAGCCTGATTTTTTAAAAAACAAACAAACAAACAAACAAACAAAAAACCAAACCAAAATCTTCAGGGGTGCCTGGATGGCTCATTTGGTTAAGTGTCTGACTCTTGATTTCAGCTCATGATCTCAGGGTGGTGAGATCGAGCCCCATATTGAGCTCTGTGTTGGGTGTGGAGTCTGCCTAAGATTCTCTCTCTCCCTCTCCCTCTGCCCCTAACCCCAACATGTGCGTGCTGTCTCTCCCTAAAAGAAAAAAACCCACAATCTTTTGTATTTTAAGCGAATTTTAAAATTGCCTCCCATTTACTCCAAGTGCTAATGATTAAGTTTAAACGTATCTCCTTATTTTGTGCTATTTGTCTCGCTATTCTTTCTTTCCTTTGTCTCTCTCTCTTTTTTAAAAGATTTTATTTATTTATTTGACAGAGAGAGAGAGAGAGAGAGAGATATCACAAGTAGGCAGAGCAGCAGGCAGAGAGAGGGAGGAAGCAGTCTCCCCGCTGAGCAGAGAGTCTGATGTGGAGCTTGATCCCAGGATCTGAGATCATGACCTGAGCCAAAGGCAGAGGCTCAACCCACCGAGCCAGCTAGGTGCCCCTCTCTCTTTTGCTGCCTCCCTTGGAATGTATATGTATTTCAGACTTTGATTCTCCACCTTACAGTTACATTGCTTGAAACTTACATGTTCTCCTCCTATTTCTTCAGAGATTAGCTGTAACATCCATCCTTCACTTATTAAATCTGAAGTCAGTAAGTTTACTTTAGAACACGTGCATTCCATCCACCTGCCTCCTGATTTCTTTATTACCATGACATTTAATGGATATCTGTAGACCCCATAAGATATGATCCTTATAATTTACAGTCTGCTTTCTTTTGAGTTTCCCGATTCATTTCATACTTTCTTTGCTCCTCATTACTTTCTGCTGGGATCATTTTCCTTCTGCCTATGGGTACGCGTGGAGGCTCTTTATCACTGTTTACTCCCAATGTCCCTGTCCCTTCTCCCCCCATTCCCAGAAAACCACTGGTCTACTTTCTATCTCTCTATATTTGCACATTTTAGACATTTCATATACATCGAACTTTACAATATGTGGTCTTTTGTGATTGGCTTCTTTCCCTACTCGAGGTTCATCCACATTGTAGCATCTCTCAATATTTAACTCCTTTTCATTGCCAAAAAATATTCCATTGTATGGATATGCCATATTTTATTATCCATTCATCCATTCAGTAGATGGACACTTGAATTGTTTCTACTTCTGCACTATTATGAATAATGCTACTATAAACACTTGTGTATAAAAGTTCTCACCGGGGGCGCCTGGGTAGCTCAGTGGGTTAAAGCCTCTGCCTTCGGCTCCGGTCATGATCCCAGGCTCCTGGGATCGAGCCCCGCCCGCATCAGGCTCTCTGCTCGGCAGGGAGCCTGCTTCCTCCTCTCTCTCTCTCTCTGCGCCTGCCTCTCTGCCTACTTGTGATCTCTGTCTGTCAAATCAATAATAAAATCTTTAAAAAAGAAAATAAGTTCTCACCGCTCTTAGACACACGCCTAGCAGTGGGATTGCAGGGTGAGAGGCAACTCTTTAACACTTTGAGGGACGGCCAACCTGTCTTTCCAAGTGGCTGCACCATTTCACAAGCTCATCTGTAACACAAGAGGCTTCCAGTTTTCACACATCCTTGCCAAACACACATTCTTATTTCTGTGTTTGACTGTAGCCATCCTAGTGAGTATGAAGCCATGTCTCACTGGGGTTTGGGTTTGAATTTCCTAATGGCTAAAGATTCTGAAGATATTTTCATGTGCTTATTGGCCATTTGTATATTTCCTGTGGAGAAATGTCTACTCATATCTTTTGACCCTTATTAAAATTGGTTTGTCGGGGCACCTGAGTGGCTCAGTGGGTTAAGCCTCTGCCTTCGGCTCAGGTCATGGTCTCGGGGTCCTGGGATCAAGCCCTGCCTCAGGCTCTCTGCACAGCGGAGTGCCTGCTTCCCCCTCTCTCTCTTCCTGCCTCTCTGTACTTGTGATCTCTGTCTGTCGAATAAATAAATAAAAATCTTAAAAAAAGAATTTAAAATTGGTTTGTCTTTTTATTGTTGTTGACTTTTAAGAATATATATATATATATATGTATATGTATATATATATATATAAAAAATCTGGATATAATCCAGATATATATATGGATCTGGATACAATCCTATATATATATATATATATATATATTCTGGATATAATCTTTCAGCATATATATGACTTGTTACTATTTTTTCCTGTTCTGTGGGTTATTTTTTCATTTTCTTGACAGTGTACTTTGAAGCAGAAAATAATTTAATTGATGAAATCTATTTTCTTCTTTTCTAGCTTCCTTCCTTCCTTCCTCCCTCCCTCCCTCTTTCTTCCTTCCTTTCTTTCCATGTTTGTGCTGTTATGGCCATTTCTAAGATGTGTTTGCCTACATCAAGGTTATGAAAATCTACTCTTATGTTTTCTTCTAAGATTTAAAAAAAATTAGCCCTAACATTTAGGTTTATTTCCATTTGCAGTTAATTTTTGCATATGGTGTAAGGAAGTGTAGCAACTTAATCCTTTTGCATGGGGCTGTCTAGTTGTCCCAGCACCATTTGTTGAAAAGAAATGTGTATTTCCCTTTGCAGGAAGCAGGAGAGATCATACACATTTGATAAGCTCAAAAGAGAACTTAGCAGTCTGTTCAATGGCAATCTGGGTTGAGACCTAAGGATAATGAGGGTTATATAATGAAGGAGTATAATTAACAAATAATTAAATTATTTATATTTTTATTTTCTTTAACTATTGATGAATGTTTACTTTGTATCAATGAACTATGTGGTGGGTACTCTGGGTCTGTTAGTTACAACTCATTCCAACTCCCTCCTAGCATTCAGCATGTTGGAAGGCCTTGGAAGATAATCTTTCCAAGTCATTTAGGCTCTACCCATCAGGTGCATTTGCATGAAACTTTGGCTCAGAAATGAACCAAGGGGTGGGAACTTCAGGGCAGGCTGTGATGGGAACAGTACCGTTCCGGAACCCCGAGCTGAAAGTATCAATTCATATCAATGCATATATATATATATTTAAGGTGAGAGTGTGTGCACACATGCATGAATGGTGGGAGGGGGCAGAGAGAGAGGGAGAGAGAGAATCTTAAGCAGGTTCCACGCTCAGCATGGAGCCCCATGCAGGGCTCAATCTCACGACCCTGAGATTATGACCAGAGTGGAAATCAAGAGTGGATCACTTAACTGCCTGAGCCACCCAGGTGCCCCTCATTTTCTGTGTCTTATAAACAGCTTTCTGATACAGTGGCTTTCTGACCCTGACCTGTGAGCTGGCAAGGGAGAGGCCCCTTCTGTGTTCTGCAGCTTCTTGATGGTGGGGGAGGCAGCAGTTCTCTTGGTAGTCTACTTCTGTGGTGTGTTTCTCAGTGCCCTTGAAGTTCAGTTTTACAGTTTCTTGTGAGCCTGTGAGTAGCCTACAAATTTCATTCTGCTTAAACTAGCTAGAGAAGATTCTGTCGCCTGCACTTAAGAAGACTGATGAATAGAGTAATTGGTAACAGAAGTGGTTACTTCTCTCTCTCAAGGAAAGAGAAATCTCTCTGTCAAGGAAAGACTCTCAAGGAAATGGAAATCTGAGATGAGCTCTCTGACTCAGGTAGGTGTGAGGATACAGAGGTACCTGTTACCATTAGCAGATGGAGCACTGCTGTCCTCACCATCCTGCAAGAGTTAAATGGTCATCTGTGGTCACCTGGAATGGAGGGCCCATTGAAAACAAGATTTAGGCAGACCCAGTGTCTGCTATGATAATCCTCCATGGAAAGGATAAGAAATAAAAGAAGTTTTAGATGGGCTGTCTTCTACTAATTGGTCCAGGGAGCTTGAATAATTAAACTAACTCAGGGATTCAACATCTCCATTTAAGACATGCAATTTCTATTACTGCCTGTGTTCATTTGGATTTCTGCAGAAGCCAAGTCAAATGTAAGTAGTTTCCTTGGGATGAAATGCCAAAAACAGCAGTAAAAAGGTGAGTTGGGAAAGGGATAGTAGCCAATAAAAGGTGCATTATCAAGTAAGCTATCTATACAGGCAACTGGAGGTCTTTCTTTCTTTCTTTCTTTCTTTTTATTTTTATTTTTTAAATATTTTATTTATTTGAGACAGACAGACAGAAAGAGAGAGAGAGAGAGAGAGAGAGAGCACAAGCATGGAGAAGAGCAGGCAGAGGGAGAGGGAGAAGCAGACTCCCTGCCAAGCAGGGAGCCCGATATGGGACTCGATCCCAGGATACTAGGACTATGACCTGAGCTGAAGGCAGACGCTCAACCGACTGAGCCACCCAGGCGCCCCTGGAGGTCTTTCTTACTAGAGAACTCTGGATGGTAGTCTAAAATGTGCCTTAGCTCTCTCATCTTTGGGGTGAGGAAGGTCTTGTCAAACATGGATGAATACAGGGTGCTTCCAGGGCGATGCCATCACTCCTTGGCACTTCTAGCCTTCCTTGTGTGTGGGCAGAATAGGATGCACCAGTCCCAGGAGGTCTCAGGCACAAAACCATTAAGGATGGCTTGTGGAAACTGGGTTGGCGTGCACAAAATGGCAAGTGCTGAGGGGGTCAGTGTAGAGCACCAGCTGAATCTGGTACATTTAAATAAACTTACAATAAATTGCAGATCGGGCCTGAAAACAGCATAAAATTAGACACAGAGACCGGTTCCTTGGATTCCTGATTTATAGTGTAGTTGAATTCATAGCCTTGCTCGATTTCTTAGGTGAAAGTGAGGGCACTGGTTATTAACAGCTGAGATCCGGAGAATTTGAATGATGACATTTGATAAGGCTCAAGTGAGTCATATTATCCTGATTCTCCCAACCTCACTTAACTGTCATTGCCAGGAGAAGTAAACCCACTGCAGTCTAATGAGGCCTTGTTAGAAGACCAGGCAGTAGTGACCCGAAGTAGTCTCTTTGGGGATGTTAACTCTTCCACCATAATTGACCTATAATGATAGTCAGATCCCAACATGCCTCAGGGGCTAATTACACAATCACATCTGGGAGCAGAAATCTAATGTACTAAAAGATTTATAAGATTTAAAAATTTATAGTAGCACAGCCCAGACAAGTATGTGTGGGAGAGATTCCAAGGGTGCTAAACATGATTTCTGGTCCTGTTGGATTAATCTGTATGCATCAGCTTATCAAAGATTCTGCATCTAATGAGCTACCATGTGTACTGGCACAGGTTTGTTTGCTTGACTGTAAGTTGGAAACCCTGATGCACGGAGAAATTTATTGTTCAGAGTAACACTGACATCTTCAAACAAGCACCTGTAATGCCTACCCTTCATAGGTCAGAGATGGAAATGAGAGTCGCTGCTCTTGAAATGGGCTCCTGATTACAACAGAGATGATGAGCTTCTAGGGGGCTGAAATCAAATAGCGACACTCATCACTGACAGACAGGCAGGTACCATTTCTGTAACAAGCTGCAAGGATGAGGGTGGTTGGGTGGTAATTAGCATGTTTTGAACCACAGAGATCCTTGGTGGTGAAATCTTTGGGCAGTCCACTAAGTTTACACTTGATCTGTATAACCAAAAAGCACTAAGCTTGGCAAAACAAGATTTGACTTGGGTCATCATAGGTGGAAGTCATGAACTTCTCAGACTTGTCTCAGTTCACTGACCGAACTTCCTTGAATAAATGAGGGAATCAGGGGATCCTCGAAGAAGAGCCTTCTAGTGAGAAGACAAGTACAAATTGTAAATCTTTCTCCTATTCTTTTTGTAAGAGATCTGTAGCCACTTACTAGAAGCAAGAAAATACCCTCAAATTTCTGGAATGGTTGGATTCTGGCTCAAAGTCACAGGACTTAGGATATCACTGTGGTCCACTGGTCAGAACAGGGCTTCTTATAAGGGTCATGAGGTAAAGAGAGATTTAATCTGAATCTCGCCTTGTCACAAGGTGTCTTCAATCTAGTGTTAGTTTATTTTCTGAATCTAGAGATGGAGAGGGCATACCTAGCTATCAGGGGAAACCTCCACATCAGCTCTGTGGAGTAAAGGCTAGAATTTTAAGAAGGGTCCAGGACAATTCACTGATGTGTCCACTCCTCACCAAAATTGTACACCAAAAGAAATAGCCATATTCATTGGCAGGAGGGGTGCAGACATCAAATGTTGAAAGATTCAGAAATAGTGAAAGGACTTTTGTCTGTGTAGAAGATAACGTGGTTCTTGAAATGTAATAGTAAATTACCATACACCTAATCCTACTCCAGGGAAAGCCAAGGTGATCATTTTACCAGAATAAATCAGCATGGCTCCTGGTTTGGTATGAAGTTACTATCCTGAAAATTGTCTTTTTTCCACCCTTCTATTCTAGTAAGAAAGAAACACTAGAAGCAGTTTTCTATATTCTGGATGGCTTAAGGACTTCATTGCCTCACGATCTTATAGAATATCATGCTGGTCTACTACAATGACAGCATCAGGATGATATATGGACTGCGATGTACCAGTGATGGGGTTTTGAGCAAAGCCATACCCTCCTTTGGAATGTAATCATTTTCTTTAAGGAAAGCTCTTAGTTTGCTTTTGAGCCCCAGTAGAGACTAACCACTGCACATCTGTTGACCATTTCAACTGAACTTTCCTTCATGGATTGGGTATTATCTGAACTATAAAGCCATCCCTTGGAATATATGACCATAACTTTCAGTATATGATTAGCCCTCCCTCATCACTTGGGGGCGGCATGAGGTCTTATAGGGGCGACTACGTTGAAGAACATGTGGCTCGCAGTGTCAGGATGGTTAATCCTAGGGTACCGTCTTAAATCTCAACCCACTGCTAAGCCTCCATGGGGAGTTCCTGATGGCTGGTCTGATCAAGCAGGAACATGTCTGAACTCAGTTTACAGATGGTGTCATAGATATGCTTGCACCGTTGCGAACTGAACTATTATGTCTGTGTATTCATATTCAGGTATGGCCTTGGAGAACAGCAGAAAGGAGAATTTCTTTCAGGAGAAAATTGAAGAGGGATGTGTTGTCTGTTTTCCTGGATGGAAAGATGGCCCGAGATCAGAATGTGTACTTTTTCATGGGCTGTAGTTTACTTCTGGCCAGACGGACAGAGATTTGGAAAGAAGGAGACTAGAGAAGAAAAATGACAAAAAGCTCTAGGGAAGAGAGTGTGGGTAAGCCTCTCAAAATAGCCTATGTGAATGTGACAACATTTGTGACCCATGTAGTATGTCACTAAGGGGTGCTCCCTTGGAAGATGTCTTCTTGTAACCTAGTAGACAATTAATGAGCCCTATTCATACCAGTCAGCCTCTTCCCCTGGCATCTCAGTGGTTTTTGGTGGAGCAATGGTGGATAAGGTGAACCAAGCAGCTGTTGGGGGGGGAGGATGAGAAAGACAGGGCTCATCCCTTGAGTGAGGCTGACCTCTTCCACTAAAGCTGAGTGGGACCAGCTGGAAGCCTTGATGCAGCCTCCAATCCTGGAGTGGAGGAAACCCAGCCAGCTACTCAGGGGCAGTTAGATTACATTTGAACTTTTCCATTGTGGAGGGGTCAGTGACTCATGCTTCCTGAAACAGACATTAACACTGGGTATGATGCTTCTGCGACATCAAGAGGGAACTTACTAAAATGCCTCATTCACGGTAGTGGTGTCCCACAAAACATTTTCTCAGGCCAAGGAAATTATTCTACAACCTCCTTCCTTCTGCCAAGCTCAGTGGATTCATTGATATTCAAAAGGTGCTTCATCACCCATATAATGGGGAGCTTTTAGCGTGATGAAATAACCTAATGGAGATCTAGTTATGGTATCCATTGGGAGCCAGCACCTTGAGAGGTTGGAATGGTGTCCTGCAGTTTGCAGTATGTGCTTTTATTCAGTGATCATAGATGGGGATGTTTTTCCACACCAAGAAAACTAGCATCTGGGAACCTACAGATAGACACGGGAGTGGCGCTATCATACCTACCCACAGACTTGTACATATTTTGCTTCCCATTCCCACAACTTCAGTCTTCAATGGAGATGGTTTTTTTCCACACGAGGGATACAGCGATGGTCCCGTTGAATGGGAAGTTGGGGCTACCCTCCTACTCACGTGTCACTGGGTGAGCCTGCCAGGACAAGATGACCATGTTGGCTGGGGTGGTGGATTCTGATCATAAGGGGGGCTATATTGTTGCTGTTACACAATGCAGGGAGGGGCCAGTGTTTCTGGAACTCAAGGATTGTCAGCGTGCCTCTTAGGAGAGCAAGTGCATTGATCAAGGTTAATAAAAAACTGTAGCAACACCACATAAATGGAAGCACAAAGGACTCCTACTTTTTGAGATGGAAAGTCCAGGTCATGCAGAAGATGGAGAAGTCTTGGCAGCAGCAGTTCTTTTGAGCAAATGCGACTTGGATGGATAGTGGGGAAGGAAGAACCATAGACATCATCCACAGGTCTATCCCACCTCCCCGCCCCACCACATTAGATGTGCACTGTAGTATTATAACTAAGAGATACCATTGTGGAAAAGGATTCCAGAAGACACTGTGTGGACGCAAGCCCAGAAATCTGAAGGAGAGTTTTAAAATTCTATAGATCTTGAAAATGAGGTATTTTAGCCAATTTAACCCACATTTCAAGTAACATGGAGTCTCCACTTAATATCAAAGATTCGAGCAGCTGAATTTTCCTCTATAGCTTAGACCAAAAGGGCTTTTGGGTCATCCAGGAAGTAATTTACTTTGTAAGAGTCCAAAATCCAAAGAAATGATCTCAGTGTTGAGTGTCTCCCTGAAGGTAGGGAAACAAAATGAAACCTCTTGCTTTTACTTTGGAGGAGATATTCCAACAGGCTCCCAAATTCTGGAACATCAGAAACTGAGCTGGTAGGTACCTTATTTTTATTGTATTTATTTTTATTTCTCTATCATGTGGGTGTCTAGACCACGTTTCTGGGAACCTGTCTTTTCCTGCCCTTAGGATCCTGATCATGGTATTGTTCATGCCAGTGACAAGTGTGATGTCCTGTAGGCTGGGCCCCTGGGGTGGCATAGGTCCCTGAGGTGTGGTTAGGGCACGCAATGGGAGCTGTACATAAGTCACTGTTAGATTACACCACCTACTTATCCTCTGATCATCACTGTGACCGTCCCTGGTTCCTCTTCTCTTTGGGGTGATCATGACTTACTCTTGATTGTCAGTGCCTCCCTCCTTTAAAACATCCTGGTGCTTCCTGCACCAATGTCTTCCTCAAGGCCCCAGAGAAGGAGACCTTTGAGAGCAGAGTGTGAATGTGTGTGGGTAGATGGAACAAACACAGCCTCTTTGGTAAAGGCAGCTGTAGCCTATATTCAGCCTAATCTACAATTATGTTCCATACTATTTGGTTGAGCACTCTCCAAGTCCCCTTCCACGAATATCTTTCAGATTCTGGATGTGTCAAAAGCACATTTCTACATCTCCTTTTAGGCGTTCTGTCTCTGGGATTTGAATCCTGAAGGACAGGTTGTCCTTCTAGAAGGTTGCTGGTTCCTGATCTTCCTGGACCCAGTTATCCAATTCCCTAAGCTACACAGTATGTTTTGTACACATTCCTTTCTATGGGAGCCGGAGTCCTGACTAATGCACAGAATGGCACTAGATAATAAGCTTTCAACTGCAGGCTCCCAGAGAAACATGAATTATTTAGAACTTACATTGGGCCAAGCTGGGAAGAGGGACTGTGGTATTCTTAATCATTCTCTAAGGTGAGAAGTCAGCCCAGGTGCTGCGTGTTGGCAAAACAGCTAATTAAATAATCACCCATGGTGCAACAGGCTGGGGAGCCCACAGAGGGTAAATCCTGGGGGAACCAGGCACCTGTGGAGAAGACCAAGTAAAAGGGACTGAAATTCTTCCTGAGTAGCACTTGCTTGATACCAAGAGAGAGTCAGATCCCTAAAGTCTTTCCTCAAGGAGCAGGATGAAACCCAAAGCCCTTCTGCGACATAAAACAGTCTCCTTCTTCTCATCACCATTTATCATGCCCACTTTTCCTCATTGCGCACTTGACAACAAGGATCTGAACTTGGCCCTAGGGGAAGGGGACAGGGTGAGCTAGTTGAGATGCTCAAAGTAGTTCATAAAAGAAGAAGCTTAACAGCTGGAAAGGAAATGCAGAATTTTCTCTTTGCTCATCCCAAACCTCTTTAGCTTACCTTGGGTCATAGTCCCGCCCCATCTGCAAGGGGAATGGTTTCTGTGTTTGAGAGCACACCAGAGTCACCAAACCAGGGAGAAGCAAAATCCCCCAAAGGGAAGGCATGGGGGCAGAGAGTATAGACAATGATCTGCTTGGGGAATGAACACTGGGGTGTTTGTCACAGTGGCCATCGGGCACCTGACCCAGAGGTGGCCAATTCCTAGATGAAGACAAAGGAATTAGGGTGAGTATGCATTGAGTGCTACTATGTGTAAAACCTCCCACGGGGTGCTTTATATAAACCATCATGTTTGGTCCTCATAACATTTCTGGGCTGCCGGTACCATAGGAATCCCAGTTTACAGAACAAGAGCCTTTTGTGGTGGAGCTGGGCTCACACAGTTGACCCCACAATGTCCCAGCCACATGGGAGGGGAGCTGGTCCATTAGCTTAGCTGAGGAGACTCATGGTCTCCAGTCTCAAACCTTCACCGGAGCATAGTGGAAAGATACAAAAATCAATGGTAAGAAGGGAACAAAAGGGGCATGCAGAGATAAGCAGAGACAGACATGCACATGGAGAAGCTGGTCCATAGAGCAATTAATTGAGGGTCCTAGAATCAAGTTCTAGTCCACTTTACAGCCTTAAAATAAATTGGCCAACAGAAAGAAAAAGAAACATCAACAAAAACCAAGTGAAATCATCTCTGATTTCACTGAGGATGGTTTGGTAGAATTCTGTTCATTGTCACAGAAAAAGCAAAGAGGGGATTAACATATTCCTGGCAGTCAATGTTTTCAACCTCAAGAGAGGGACCTCCTGGGGTTGCTGACTGGTGAGTCTGACGGCAGAGAGGGGGTCCCAGTGTGGTCAACAGAGGGGAGTTCCAGTCCCTGGGCATTGGATACTTCAGGAAAGAGTATCTTGGAGTGGGGGAGGAGGGGTCTGCCTGCAGCCTCCATTGAACTCCGGCCAATGGCAGGGACCCAATGCTTCACCATTCCAGAAATGCCCAGGGGACAGAGGGGCTCTAGTACAAAACACCTGAATATGTAGTCCAGAAACTCGTTGAGATATAACGTCTTTCATACAAAGCCCTCTTCGTTGCTTTTTGAGAAATCCATGACTACCTTGTCCTTTCCATTTTTATTACTCACAGTGTCCAGACATTCCTCTAGGGACAGTCACTTAGTGGACAAGACCAGCACCGAAACTCAAACACATTTAAAATTTAAATTTTCAGGTTGCTGACACACATTCCGTCAGAGGCCAGGATGCGTGGGCTGTGTTTGTTTACAGAGGCCCAGGGATGTCACCACCTTAGAGAAAAGATGGATATTAAAATACAGAGTTAAGCATAACAGAAATAGTCTACTTTTCAAAGGAAGTCCTTGTGCAGGAAATCGAAGGTGTTTGACCAGCCGGTGGTGGAGCGTCCGACCAGCTTTTACTGTATTTTTTTTATTACCTTAAGGCACATTTATAATTTGGACGGAGAAAAAAAAATTGGCCATAATTCCATTATTGTAGTGCCTTAAAACATTCCTTATGTGTTCCTTTGTTCCCATGGTTTCTACCCTGTTGTGTAAAGCCCTCTGTTTTTTCTCCACCTCACAGAGACGTTCCTTCCTGTTGTCGTTTGATAGTTACCATTATTTCAAATCTAAAGCTCATCCAAGACTTTGGCTCGCTGGATCCCAAATAATAACCTGGGTATAGTTCAATGGTAGAGAGTTCCTAGTACCTATTCAAACAAACCCCAGATTCATATTGGAACGCGACTTTGCTGTCTTGAGTGTAGGCAGTTTTGCCTTAAAAAGCAGAAGACAGGGGCGCCTGGGTGGCTCAGTGGGTTAAAGCCTCTGCCTTCAGCTTGGGTCATGATCCCAGGGTCCTGGGATCCTCAGTGGGGAGCCTGCTTGCCCCTCCCCCCCTACCCCCCTGCCTGCCTCTCTGCCTACTTGTGATCTCTGTCAAATAAATAAATAAAATCTTTAAAAAAAAAAAAAGCAGAAGACAAATGGAGGGAACTCGTAAGACATATTAAACACGGAGAGTAAGCCTGCTCATAGCTCGGGAGATACAGGTGAATCTCGAAGGCGTGTTAGATTAGACAATGCGCGGGCAAGGGGCATGCATACAAGGCACAGAATCCAGAAATGTGATAAACGTGGATGGAGAGTCAGCGACCGGCCAGTCACATGGAAGAGCGTGTGAGTGGGAGACTCGTTGGCACCAGCTGGAGGGAGCTGACGGTTGAGAAGCATCATGGCTCTTAGGCTGGCAGCTCTGTCACCCATAGATGGGTCCAGGATGCACTGACAGTCCCGCAGCTGCTCGCAGCCAGCTGCAGGGGCAGACATGGTGGTCTCTCTGGAGATAGAGTCGCTGCGTTTCTCCAGAAAAAATGAGCATGTGTTATTGGTTCCAGGCACCTCCCTCTGTTGGACCCCTGCCCCACCTCAGCTCTGATCTTTGCCATCACCCCTTCTGTGGGGAGGGCTGGTGTGGGAGACAGGGATAAAGGGACAGGGAGGTGTCTGTCCTGCCCTGCACGTTGCTCTGCTGGTTACCCCCCAACACCACTCGCCCTTGCAGCTGGTGCTGTGTGTTAAATGCAGTGAGTAAACGGTGTGCTTATAGCATTTTATTTTATTTTTTAAGATTTTATTTATTTGACACAGAAGGACACAGTGAGAGAGAGGACACAAGCAGGGGGTGTGGGAGAGGGAGAAGCAGGCTTCCCGACACACAGGGAGCCCGATGCAGGGTTCAATCCCAGGACCCTGGGATCATGACCTGCGCAGAAGGCAGATGCTTAACCGACTGAGCCACCCAGGTACTCCTGCTTCTAGTTTTTTAATTTGGTCTTTGGGCCTTTTTATTTCTGATGGCTGAGAGGGCATGCTTGATGGTACACGCGAGGGCCATCATTGCATCAAAGAAATCATTTCCCACAGGGCAGGTCATCAGAAGGTGTCTGGGCTTGGGGACAACTGTCATCATCCCAAACTTGCACAGTTTTCCGAGGAAAGCTCATTTGAGTTTACATTCTTTGTATGGCCACAGACTGGAACTTCAACTAAAGTTGTAACAAATTATTATGCAAAGCCACAAAGGCAGATCATTTAAAACACACATACCTTACTCATTCTTATTTTTAAGAGTGTTCTAAAAAATCCCTGAATGAGTTTAAGAGCAAGGGGTGTGCTTGGTGCATTTGTACATCTGTTTTTCATTTGAATCCATGGATGCTTAAAACTAACTTTTTCTTTCTTTCTTTCTTTCTTTCTTTCTTTCTTTCTTTCTTTCTTTCTTTTTCTTTCCTCCTCCTTCCCTCCCTCCCTCCCTTCCTTCCTTCCTTCCTTCTTTCCTTCCTTCCTTCCTTCCTTTTTTCTTCCTTCCTGAGAGAGAGAGAGAGAGAGAGGGGGGAAGCAAGCAGGGGTGGGGTGGGGGAGGGGCAGAGGGAGAAGGAGAGAGAACCTTAAGCAAACTCTACGCCCAGCATAGAGCCTATTGCAAGGTTTGATCTCATGACCCTGAGATCATGACCCGAGCTGAAACCAGGAGTTGGACCCTTAACGGACTTAGCCACCCAGGTGCCCCTAAGATTTTAATTTTACATATAGCACTGGTTTCTAAAGATGTTCTTGATTCTATGCATACTAGATTTCAGCTCTTCACAGAACACCCAGGTCATGGCATATGACAGAAGTTGACGTGGTTGTCCCTGCTGTGGTGACGCCGGATTCCCAAAGAGACTTGCAGAGAGTGTCCACTGTGCCACCCCTAATGGACACTGCTGGGGTTGAGCCGATGAGGAGAGCCTGAAGCTGAAGTCAGCGCGGAGGGAGAACACCCACCCTGATGAAGCACGTGCGAAGCCAGCCGTGGGACAAGCGTCACGCTTCCTTGTTGCTGTTCGAGCTTCAGACACCCCACCTTGGAAATCAGCAGGGAGAATGAACATAAATGAATGAGACATTCTCACTAAACGCTGACAGGTGGATGGCCCCAGAGAAAGTCCCAGGTACTTGGTGAGGTCAGAGGCTCACAGCCCTCCAGCCCCCCGAGCACTTGTCACCTGTCTGGCTGTGGCAGCCAGCACCCCTGGGTCTGGGGAAGTACGAGACATTGCTCTACCAGCAAAGGACTCGTGAGGTTCATGGTGGCTTCATGGTGGCACAAAGTCAGCCAGTACGACACAATTGCCAGAGCAGTTTCAAAACAGGAGAACGTGGTGTAGACCGGGTCGCCGGCACGGGGGGCTCCGTCCTGGGGGAGGTGGGGCTGTCTAGTGGAATTGGAGACCGAGCCTTCATCCAACCGAAGACTACTCACCTTGCCGCCGTTGCTTTAAAAGTGCACCGATGTTCTGCTGCTCTCTTCTCTTCCTTGTTACTGATGAGAACCTGGCTTGTTCCACAAGACACTTAGGACCTGAGCATCTCCGATTTGTGGTGGTTAAGTATTCCATAACTAATAATAATAATGCTGACGTGTGAATTCATGTGGTGCTTGATCACTCTCAAAGTGCTGATATTTGGAAACTCAGCTTTGCATCGTGGCAGCCCCATGGGAATTTTTGTCTGTGACACCCCCATACCCCCTGATTCTCACCTGCATGTCAGGTGCTCCTGAGTCTTGAGCCCATAGTTGCCAGGGGCCAGTTCTCTGCCTCTGAGCTCAGCATGGACCTCCCAGCCCCCTTCCTCTTGTACACTTCATCCAACCTTCTCAGTCCTGGGCTTCCCCGGGGGGCCCTTTCTGTCCCTCTCCCACCAGATGGGGCCCTCCTCACTTAACCAACCTCACACCCAGCATGTTCCCTTGCAAAGCTTGTGCAGTTCGTTCTTGCTCATCTGTGGGACTCTGCATGGTCACTGCACGTGGCCTGGTCGAAGATTGGTTTGGAGCCGGGTTCCACAGGCAGGCCAGTGTGTGCAGACACAACTTCCAGCTCTGTCCAGGCCCCCTAATTGGAGAAGGTGTGGCTTCAGCCCCCTGGCCTCAAGCCACGTGGTGATGCTGTCGTGATAACATGGATGGGCCACTTTAAGCCCATGGAAGAGGGCCTGGGATGCCCACAGCAAGCAGAGTATTGTCATTACGTGAGGGCCACACGCGGTCCCTGCTGAGGGTGGCTTCATGCTCCCAGGGACTTCGGCTCCTGTTCCTCATTCTGTCCCCAGTGCCCACCATAGCACGGGCACACGGCAGGCTCTTGATAAACATCTATTGAATAAAAGGATGAAACGAATGAGTTCAAGGGGGGAAAAAAGATTGGTCCCAAAGGCCAGACAAACATGGCTACCATTTAGACCTTCTTTAGGGGAGGGAAGAAAAGATGTGCTCTGCTTCTGGGCCAGTACGATGGGAACCACTTGTCATAGCTGCGACACGACGCCGGGCATGCTGCTCGCTGGTACTTTATTCTGAAGACAAATGATGGGTCTTTTCGTGTAGCTGGGGGGCATGTGGGCTGTGGACTCTGGGGGAGGGGAGTTGTTCTTCCCTGCTTTATAGTGATCTACAAGATATGCCCTCCAAGAGACCAAAACCTTTTTGAGGGTAGACCTTATCTTATTTACTGTTGCATTCCCTCGTGTTTGGCCCAAAGCATTATATCTGAAAATATGTTGACTTGATTTTCAGTTTCTGGGTGGATATAAGGGTGGGGAATGAGGCCAATAACATGAGAGTGGGAGCTGACATTTAAAAAATTATTTCGGTTTTGCCATATAAAACCCCCACAACAAACAGAGTATACAATATATTCTTATATGGTCAAGGACGCTGGCTAACTCCGTCCCTCTTCCAGTGCCTGATAATCTCCTTTTTCCTCATGGGGTTTTCTGAGCTTCAGTCCATTTCTTGGTAAACATTAAGTGAATTTTGGTCTATTGTTTTGCTTTTAAATGAGAATGAATTTCAAGTAGAAATTCTACATGTAATGTCATGTAGATGAAATTAGCCTGACTGTAATATTCTAATACTTTTATGGTTTAAAGGAAATACAGTTTTGTTATCTGGGATGGTTTCCTAGTGATGAAAAGAGAAAATGAGAGCTTTAATTATCAAAGAAAGAACCACGCAGAGAATGGTCTATGTAGACATCTTAAGTAGAAGAAAAAACCCAACAAGCCCCCAAGTATTGCTGTTTCTTAATTATGCAGTCTCAAGATAAGTGTTAGAATAATTCTTTTATTAGAGACTCAGCGTCTATGAGAAATTCATATTTTTGTTATTTACTTGTAAAGCTTTTAAATATCTCTTACTTAGACGGAATGATAATTAGCCCAAGGAGAGCAGCTCACCAATCAGTCTCTAAACTGATACAAATAGGAGCTGTAATCGGGTTAACCGGCAGTACTTGCTTCCTCATCCAGAAATTTCTTATCGGTTTTGGCACTGCTCTGTGTGAGCAAAGCTGACAAGGTTCCTGCTCTTGTGGAGTTCATGGTCTCGAGAAGTAACCAAAAAGTGAAAAGCAAATGGTCACACACATATATATATAACTACCTCTCTTTTCGTCTCTCTTTTTTTTAAACTACTTTTCACAGTAAGCGTTTAAAGGGAGGAGTGGAGGGTATCTTGGGAGCACATCAGAGAACTTTATTAGGTTGGGGGAGTAGGGATGGCTTTTGGGGATTTAAGATGAATCTGGATGGTCAATGGGGGTTGAGCAGGAGGAGAGTGAAGACGGATGTCCCAGGAAGAGGGAGATGTATGTTCAGAGACCCTAAGGCTGATAGTTTGGTCTATCCAAAACTTCAGTTGTGAGGGACTGAGGAATGCTATTTTGTTTATTTTATATATTTTTTGAAAGATTTTATTTATTTATTTGAGAGAGAGAGAGAGAGAGGCACAAGTGGGAGGAAGGGCAGAGGGACAAGTGGACTCCCTGTTGAGCAGGAGCCTGATGTGGGACTAGATCCCAGAATTGGGAGATCATGACCCAAGCCAAAGGCAGATGCCTGACCGACTGAGCCACCCAGGCACCCCAGGAACCTACCAACACATTCCAGCCAGGCTGTCCCTTCAGCTCCATTACGCACCTGACTAATCTGGGCATAGCTGTAGCTAGAACCCAGACACGACCAGGACGAGAACGTTTGCCTGCTGCCCTGTCACCCCAGGTGGAGTCCAAGCTAGCATCCTGGCTCTTCACTCTCTGGTGTGACTGTGGTGGCCCAAGGCTCAGCCCTTCCCCCCATACTCACTCCACTTCTGCTTCTCACTCTCCATGAACTTGTCCTTGACATATCCCTCCACCTGATGCACCACCACTTGCCACCTTTACTGGCCAATTCCTATTTAACCCTTGAAGACAGACCTCAAGGCCTACCTCCTCTGGGTAGAATTCATAGTCTCCAACTCTGTTATCCTCATAGGATTTGGTCCATTCTTCCATTATAACAACCACCGTCTATTGTTCACCGCTGCCCAACTGTGATCTTGTTGGGGGCAGTAACTCTGACTTACCTTGCTGTCTTGGAACCTGAGAGAGTGCCTTGTGCATGTGTGAGGCATATGGCAAGAAAATCCACGAATGGAGAGCATTACCTAAAGACCTCATATTGAGGGCACCTGGGTGGCTCAGTCAGTTAAGCCGCTGCCTTTCAGCTCAGGTCATGATCCTGGCGCCTGCTCAGTGGGGAGTCTGCTTCTCCCTCTCCCTCTGCCCCCCCCCCACCAGCTCATGTACTCTCTCTCTCAATAAATAAAATCTTAAAAAAATAAAGTCCTCACATCACTAATTATGTCATAAATTGAAGTATCTTTTTGAGAGAAATATATTTGCTGGATTTTCATGTAATGTAGATTTTCCTTCTGTGTTTGTGGAGTCTACATATTTTTCTGATTGTTCAACAAATCTAGGCCTGTTGAAGATACTTTGGGTAGAACAGAAAGATGTAAGAAGCATATATATGTGTGTGTGTGTGTGTGTGCGTGTGTATAGTGTATATCTGTGAAATAATTATATAATTAGAAATATAAATAATTAGATTTTAGATAAGTAATTAGATATATAAATAGATATATAAATAATTAGATATATAAATTATATATTTATATAATTTATATAAATTATATAAATTACATAATTAGACACATCGGTGTATATATACTATATAATTTATATATACTATATATACACCGATGTGTCTAATTATGTAATTTATATTATGCATATATTTAAACAAATATGGAGGGGCTCCTGGGTGGCTCAGTGGGTTAAAGCCTCTACGTTCGGCTCAGGTCATGATCCCAGGGTCCTGGGATTGAGCCCCACATCGGGCTTTCTGCTCAGCAGGGAGTCTGCTTCCTCCTCTCTCTGCCTGTCTCTCTGCCTACTTCTCATCTCTGGCAAATAAATAAATAAAATCTTTAAAAAAAACAGGTATGGATATATATATATATGGCTCTGTCACTGTAGCTATATATACATCTAGTTATAGATACATAGGATAGATACAGATATATAGATACGGATACGGATATAGACACAGATAACAACACTCCCACCATGCATGCTGTCGCAGGACTCGTCTAAAATCAGGTTTCCTTCATGCTACGGATTTGGTTAGATTTAATATAGATTTAGCCATCAGCGCAGCGCACACAGTGAAGGCATTACCGTTGCAGCTACTGAACGCATCGTTTGCATCTCCCTTGGGTTTTGGTGCTAGGCAAGTGTCGCCCTGGCCTGTTTACCCTGGAGCTAACGAGCGCCTCTCAAATTCCTGTTGTGCTGCAGGTGGGGTCAGGAGCGGGCCGAGCTCTGCTGCCCCCGTGTGTCCCAGTGCAGAATTGGAAGAGGTGGAGAATTGGCCACCGGCGGCTCCAAAGAATCAGCTTGCAGGAGCTGTCTTGGTATTCTGCAGCAAACAGTCCGAAGCCCTTCCTCCGTCGCTGTTCTGTGTATCAGTGGATTCGGGGTTGCTGTCGGCCCAGACGTCGAGGAAGAGAGAGAAATCTCTCCAGCTGGTGGGAGCTCCGGACATTTTATTTTAAATAAACGCTGATATTTTAGCTTTGTCTATGAGTTTCACAGTTCTTATGAGTTTGGATAGACTGGTCCACTAACATGTTAAAGTTTGGAGATAGTGCATCTCTTGCATCGGACTAGAATATTCTCCACCCACCAAAGACCTATTTTTCCTCAAGACCAAGTCTCCCTGGGGAAGTCTCTCTGCCTGTCATGAGCGTTTCCCCACTGCCACCCTGGGTCCTGCGGCTGTGGGCTCCCCTCATGTGCCATGGTCAAGGGCGCGGGGTCCCTGGCTCCTGAGCCGCAGCGTGGCCTGTTTCTAGGACTCAGCAGAGGACCCTTAAATGGGTGCTTACTTAGACTGAACGTGTGCTTCCAGATGCCCTCCTCAAACTTAGGGTAGCTGTAAACGTTTCGCAAACCTTTAAAGTTATTTTAAATGAATTTTTGGGTAGATTTGGAATGTGGGTAGGAGTTGCAGAGGGAAACGTCTATTAATTAAATATAACTATATCTTGGATATGTATTTTTTAATTTATTTATTAGAGAGAGAGAGAGAGAGTGCATGCCCGTGGGAACATGAGGAGGGGGGAGGGACAGAGGGAGAGGGAAAGAGAGACTCTCAAGCAGATTCCCTGCTGAGCATGGAGCGGGACAGGGAGCTTGATCCTATGACCCTGAGAGATCACGACCTGAGCTGAAATTGAAAATCGGAAGCTTCACCAACTGAGCCACCCGGGAACTCCTAAATATAACTTGGATATTTAGCCCAGTGGCCCCTTGACTCCACTAGCAGGCTGTTTGTAGGCTTTCCTCAAGGGAGGATGCTTCAACGGCCGGAGCCTTACTTCAGGTCATAAAGGGACCAGCTCCCAGCAGTGCTCAGCAAGCCCAGCCTCCGCTCTGCTTCACGTGGAGGACAGACAGCCCTTCAAGGCTTTCTTTTCAAGACACTACGTCTTGTTGAGTTTCCTTTCTTACCTGTGATCCTAGCCAAGCCACGGAAGGTTTCTGAGTCCCCACCACCCTATCTGCAAAATGAGGGCTTGGGCTGGGTGACTGTAAGGAGCCTCGCGCGACATAATGTTCTGGATCCTCAACGGAGGTGACACGGAAATGAGGGGGTCAGATGTAATTGGAGAGAACGGCGCAGATGGGAGTGGAACCTTTCTGCTGGCTCTCTGAAGGGTGGTAAAACTGGAGCAGGGGACCTTTAGAAACTCATCCCCACCAAGGACGTTTTTGCATGTGGACTGTTGGAGGAGTCCTCAGGTGTTCTCCATCGTTCTGGAACCCCAGGCCACAGCGATGCTCCTGGGAAGGGGCCCCCCGCGTAAACAGGCACTGAGCACCAGCAGATTGAGCCAGCGCCACCAGGATGCTCAGAGGAGGATTGCCAGAGGGCGTGCCGCTGGGAGGACCAAGAGTGCTTCACCCCTGGTGCTGTCTTCACTCCGTACAGCCATGCCCACCGTCAGAGAGTTGGCGGTGACATCTCTCACGTGACATGATCACCTCTGTACAAACAAATCTGCTGCATGCCAGCAGGAGCCTAACCACCATCAGGGCCCATTGAAGAAACACCCAATCTTTATTTGGAGCCTGCAACTGTCTTCCATCCATTCACGTCACTGTCCCTTGCACCACAAGGAAAGCAGACCCTGGAGATCTTGTCTGGAGTAGTGCTGACCACTGATACAAGTAAAAGAAGACTTTCGAATAAGAATTATAAGGAGCCCTACTTCTCTGGGCTGTTCACAGGTGCCATACCCTTGACCTTACCCCGTGGTGTACAAGAGATTGACAGTCACATATGCATGGGACCGGGTCTCACCGTAGATGGTGGGAAGCCTTCTCAGCAGTCTCTAGGGCCAGTGGCTACTATGTCAGGCGTTTGCTGGTTAGCTCAACAGAAGTCTATTCTGGTGTCTGTTTCTTCCTTAAAGTGCTCTCTTCTTTCCTTCTGTGACCAGACAGTTTTCTCTCACCACCCTCTGTTGAATCCTCTTCCTTTGACCATGCCCTAAATATGGACGATCAGCAAACATAGGCTCTAAGGTTGATGACTATTAGCCATGTCCCACTGTCACCCTCTGAGCCAAGGCCACGGACACACTGTGCTGTTAATTACAAGCACGGCCTCCCAGCGGATTTCTCATCTGTCCTCAGCCTGTCCCTCCTTCACACCGCGTTCAAAGTGGTCACCACTAAAGGCCATTTCAGAGGATGTCTCTTTGCTGCTTAGCCACTTTCATGCCTCCTAATTGCCATCAGAATAGATCTGAACCCCTTCTGGAGGCCCAGACTTTCATGGACTTTTTGAAAAAGGAGTTGAAAAAGGTGACTTATTTTATCTTTGCAGTAGGAAGGATGCGTGGACGGGGTTCACATAGGGTCACGAGAGTTGCTGCCCTTTTTTTTTGAATATCAGCTGCACTTTAAGAGCTTTAATAGATGATGTTTCATTTATTTCTCACGACAATTCTATGAGGCCTATCTCATACTATGTTACATGTCCAAGTTTCAGACCAGGAAATGCAAGCCCAGAAAGGATCTGGTGAAATGAACAAATTCGTACAGGTGGTAGGTGGCAGAACTGGGACTTGAATCCAGACCCAGTGACCACCCAGAGCCTGCTGCAGTCTCTATCACCACCCTTGTTTCTCTGAGGCCCATAGGATTGTCGCTGGGCACTGAGCAAACTGGAATTTTTATTTTGTTATTTATTTATTTTTTTTCTAAGTAGGCTCCATGCTCACCGTGGAACCCAGCGTGGGGCTCAAACTCATGACCCTGAGATCAAGATTGGAGCCGAGATCAAGTGTTGGATGCTCAACCAGCTGACCACCCCACCCCCAGCAACAGGTGTCCTCGAGCAAACCGGAAATTGAATGACTTTGGAGATCAGTTCTTCAACGGAAGTGTTTTCCTGTGGAAAGAAGGAAAGAGTATTTTCTTAACAAATTTAGTGCAATTCATCCTGGATGGAGAAGTCATGAAGACAGTGACAGAGCAGGAAAACATAGCTTTATTTTCCAGGTTCAGCAAGATAAACCCAAAGAAGGCGTGCTTCCCGTTTCTGTGCTGTATCAGGAGGACTGGAGCCTATCAACGCCATTTTCAGCTCTGAAATTCTGGGCCCTTCCAACTGTTTGCTGCAAAACAAATATTTTACATTTCTAAGGTGCATGCCTATGGAAGGAGGAGAGTACTCTTCTAGTTTTAACTTAAATGTTTTAAAATTTAAATACAAACGTGCTTGTTTAAATAAACATACCCATCTGTCATAGGAAAAAAACCCCACTTATTCAGAGTACATTTTCTTCAGAATACAAATGTTTTATTTTCAATATAACAATGCCATTCTCTGTATTGATTTGGGGATCGGTCATCTGAATGCTGTCTGTTAGCTGAGACCTTAGCTGGAGCAGCTGATTGGAACTGTGGCCTCTCTGTGGGGTCTGAGGCTTTCACGACTTGGAGGATGGGGTCAGAGGGGTAAGGGAGGGGGCAGTCAGGTAGATGTCCTCTCAGTTTTTATGACCTAGTCTCTGAGAACCTGTAGCATCACTTCTGCCCAGGACCAAGGGAAGGACCGTAGAAATTATAATGGGGGAGTGTCATCTCTTTGAGGATAGAGATTTTATCTACCTTTCCTCTGATGCACATAGCATGTGGCACATAGTAGGTCCTGTGTTTGTACGTAGTAGGTCCATATTTGATGAGTGAATGAAGACTCTGAACACTGAATAATAAAAGAAGATCCAATAATAAATTTGGAAAAGATTAGGACAGACACTTCATTGAAGAAGAAAAAGAGATGAAGATAAACTCATGAAAAGATTCTAAACCTCATTAGTCATTAGAGAACTGCAGATTACAATCACAGGGAGATACCACTACAGACCTATTAGAGTGGGTAAAAATGAAAAGACTGCCCACACCAAGTGTTGGTGAAGCTGTGGAGCAGTTGGCCCTCACTTACACTCTGATGGGAACATAACATGGTAAAAACATGTTGGCAAACGGTTTGGCTGTTTTTTTTTTTAACATGTTAAATGTATTTATCATATGATCTGGCCATCCCGCTCCTAGGTATTTAAACACAGAAGCAAGAGGGTTGGTTCATACCAAGCCTTGTACTCAAATGTTCACACCAGCTGTATTTGCATAGTCAAAATCAGACAAAAATCCAGGTGTCCATCAACAGGTGAGTGGATGGGCAGACTGTGGTATGTCCACGTGATGGGATCCTGCCAGACAATGAAACAATGGAGTATTACAGAATGAAACAATGTGGGGAAATCTCAAAATAAAGACGCAGACTGAAAGAAGCCAGATAAAAAACAGTATGTATAAATAATTTCATTTCTAGAAAATGCTAGAAAAGGCAAACAAATCTTTAGTGACAGAAAAGAGGGCAGTGGTCTCATGGGAATGGGGTGGGGGCGAGGAAGGGTGGGAGTGGGGTGTATGGGGCCCAGGAAGATTGTTTCATGGTGAATATCTTAGTTTCCTCTTGATGCTGTATCAGATTGTCATAAACAGTGGCTTAAAACACCACACATTTATTCTTTTACAGTTGTGAAGGTTAGAATTCCAGAATGAGTGTCAAAGTTGTCAACAGGGCTGGCTGTTTCTGGAAGCTCCTGGAAGGATCTGTGCCTGCCTCTTCCAGCATCCAGAGGCTGCCAGCATTTCCTGGCTCCTGACCCCTCCCTCCCATCAATCTGGCCTCTGCTTCCCTCTTATAAAGACCCCTGGAGACTTCCAGCCTCCTGACTGTTATGAAAGCCCCCTAGTCTCTGGTTTTGGGTCATGGCATCCCTGTCAAATTGGCAGAGGTGGGGAGAGGAAGACTTGGAAAGACATGTCCAGGACCTTAGTATGTTCAGCCTTAGTAGGCTGAAACAGCCATAGGCAGAGAAAGAGTGTCCCTTCTGGACACTTCGGGTTTTTTGGTTGGTTTTTTTTTTTTTTTTGGGGTGGGGGTTGCTTCTGTCAAATTTTGTCCTCTGCCCCCCAATACTGATTTGGCCAATTCCTGGTTTTGCATTTCTCATTGCTCTCATGATATCCAGCACTGACCACGTCCCTCCTCTCCCTCCATCCACCTTTGCATCTTGCCCAGTGTCCTCAGGGTTCATCAGCCTCCTGGCCTGTGCAGTAACAAGAACTCACGTTAACCCCAAGCTAAGAGAGCCTTTACCCCTTGGAAAGTCACAGCCTCGGTGTCTGCAGGGAACTCTGCCATCAAAAGGCCCCCAGGAAATGCATGCATGGCAAAAATCAATTCCTTACAGGATGGGGAAGATCATGCTTTGTCCAGTTGTGGCGCTGGCCCCGTGGAGATGCCATGGACAGTCATGGCTTCTGAGATGGTATCCCAAGACATCTGTGCAGGGCTCTGAGTGCGCACTATAGTTCCTTGTGAACCTGTCCTCTTTGACACCCCAAAGATGCGGCACAGCGAACCCTGCACTGAATCGCTTTTCTGTTCCCTGCTCGTCTTTGCCATCCGAATCCAACTGAATGCATCCCAAAAGGGGTGCTGCTCTTACTGAGAATGAGCCACAAGCCAGTGATCGCCTGTGATTGTTGTTTCCATCAGCTACTGGGGACTGTGTGTACACGCGCCCTGGAACGCGCATGTGCACACGGAGCTGGCCATCATGTCGGAGGGCCCCCTGGCATCTTATACTTTGTGTGGAAGCTCAGCTCATGATCTTAGGGTGTATCTTACAAATGTGTATCCCACTTCAAGTCTTAGCCGTGTTGCTGTTACTGCCTCCGTAATGTCTTGTTCTTCTCTTTCTCTCTCCCCCATAAGAAGCCATCCCTAGAAAAGTCCTTCCTGCCTCTCCTCTGCATACCTCTCGGTCCTCCCGCCTGTCAGCACACCCTTATTTCCAGCCTTCCACACGCTTTGCTGCCTATGACAAGGTGACCCTTGCTAGCACCGAGGATTGGCCAAGAGCGTCCTAGATTCATGAAGCATTTCCATCTAGGACATGGGAGCCTGAACTGTGTAGGAGACACATGACACCCTAGGGCAGAACCTCAGGATGAAATGAACGGCGGGGCTTCTTCATTTGTCTTCTAAGGGGTTAAACATTTCCAAGTCGGCCGTCATCAGGATGGGCGGGTGTATGCTCTGACTTTCCTCTAGGAAGATTAATGCCAGAGCCATTTATCTTTGAACATACCTTTGAAGGGAAACAAATGAAAAAGTGGAGTTATAGTCCAGCCTAATCTAATGAATCCCATCTGATGCAGAACTAACATCAGAGCGGCTGCAGAATGGATACAGGCTGTCCAGACGCATAAATCATCGGAAATTGTGCCATTGGCCTAGACCGTAAGAAAAGCAAGAACAGATCTAACTATATTCTTATGAGCTGAACCACTAAATTATATTTATTTTTCCATGTATGGCCAATTCAGAGGAGGGCAAGTCTCCTGCACATTTTTCATTCTCTCCTGTGCTTTGAAAAATAACTGTTCCCATACTATATTCTTATAGTTCCTATACTATACTGAACTATAACTGTTCAGTATACCTGTAAGGGGAGAATTCACTGGTACTACAATCCAGTCACCTTTCAAAAGGATCCTGCAGCAGGTGCACCAAAATCTTACTTCTATTCTCCTTTGCCTTCTTGCCCTCTGGTAGCTAGAAATCCAGGCTGTTGTCACACAGGTCACATGTGCACTGGAGCCCTGAAGTTATGGGTCTGGACAAGACTGATTTTTACGGGAAAAGTGACGTTGAGCAAGTCATCCATTTTTCCTTTTGTCTAACTGAGACCTGTGTGAACCAGTGGTTCTCAACCAGCAGGGTGGGGTGGGGAGAAAATTTGGCCCCAGGAGCCAGTTGGCCACATCTCAGTTGGCCACATATAAAGACACTTTTTGGTGGTCAGAACTCAGTGGTGGGGGGAGGGGGTTATGGACTTTACTAGGCTGAGACTAGGGAGGTTGCTGAGTATCCGGCCATGCCCAGGACAGTCCCTCACACCAGAGAATCATCTGGCCCCAAATGTTCATAGTGACAAGGAACTCTGATGGAAAGTAAATGATCATATTCAAATGACATAGCATGGGGGGAGGGGTGAACACCTGCTATGTAGCAGATGCTGGGTCCGATCTGTACATCTACCCAAATTAATGTTCACCAAACTCTCCAAGTGTGGTTATCAGTGTTGCCCTTTCACACCGGAGGCAGATAAGGCTCAGAGATACAAAGCAATAGTCGTATTGCTAGAAAATGTTGTTAAACTTGAGAACTTTACTCATTTGGAGGTGGGGTAAGACTTTGAAACAGTCAGGTGTGTCATGGTTCTTTGGTTCTTTGTAGAATCACAGATGTCTAATGTGGGAAGGCATCTTGAAAGCGTTCTCATCTGATATCCTCATTGTCCAGATGAAGACACTGAGGCTGAGAGATTGATGCTGGTGAGAGACACAGGCTAGCCAGGGGCCAGTGGCCCAGCTCAGCGAGCACCCAGATCTTCTGAGCAGTGCTGTGTGCAGGAAAATGGTGGTGGGAGGACCCAGTTCTCCCAGCAGGGCTGAACTGGAGCTTTATCACTGGCCAGGCAAATCCCCAACACTGTAGGCCACGGAACCCCATGCCTCCCCTCCTCAGCCTTCATCCCTCCCTACTCCTCCAGCTGTGACTGTAAAATAGGTCAGAGACAGGTCATTAAGTTAGAATGTCTTGGAGCAACACACAAAAACATTGAATTTTAGGAAGCTGGATCCCTACGGTAATCGGCTGCAGATAATGAGCACTGAATGTGTTTTTGATGATGAGATGACACCTTGGCCTGTGGGTGTGGAGAGACTAATTTAGAGACTAGATACACAAGCGCTCTGCAGGATAGACGACCCGTGATGGACTCACCAACGGCAAATGTGACCTTGGTGTCCCACCGGCCTCAGCTTCCCACACTTATAACTCAGTATTTTGCTCCTCATTCCTTCATTCACATTCTGTTTCTCTCCTCCATCATCTTATCAAGTTTTAGGAAGTTCAAAACTATTTCTTGATGAATTACTTTTTGGCCTCTCTGAGAAATTGATGCACTTTCTAATGTTGAACTTGGAAACATAGATTTAAGGTAATTTTTTCAAGAGACCTTGCTTGAAGCGTCACCTTTCCCACTTGGCAGTGCAGAAGCAGAATTTTATTTATTTGCCATTATTAGCCATTTACATAACATGATAACTAATGAATTCTTTATTAAAATGAGCTTTTAAATGAATGCTACCAATTGCATAAGAAATAATGGTGTAAGGACAGCTGGGTGGGACAGCTGGGTGGCTCAGTCCGCTAAGCGTCTGCTTTCTGCTCAGGTCATGATCCCAGGGTCCTGGGATCGAGCCCCACATCGGGCTCCCTGCCCCTCCACTCCCCCCCTGCTCATGCTCTCTCTCTCGTTATCTCTCTCTCAAATAAATAAATAAAATCTTAAAAAAAAAAGACATATGAGTTTAGCTTGTATTTTCTCTAATTTAAAAAGTAATACCTATTTTGTGTAATTGTGACTGGCACATGGTAGAAACTCAAGAAATATTTCCTGAATTAAATTGGAATGTGATATGAAAAATCTGAATGATATAGAAAAATATGAAACTTACCATCCCTAAGAAATAACCTTTATAAATGTTGGTGTGTATCCTTTACTCTTCTGCTTACACACACCTCTCTATATATCATTTCTATCTGCAAATACACACACATTTATATGTATAAGATTAAGAAATTTGGGATCACAGTTTACAAAGTGTGTTTTATCATAATTTCATAAATATTGTGGTATTGTGTGTCAGTTCCAGTGTGGGCTAGGAGTTGGACAAACACAGGATAATACTGGATAAGTTTATTTAACTTGTTTGTATTGCAATTTCTTTAGTATTGTTTTTTTTTTTTAAGATTTTATTTATTTGACAGACGGAGATCACAACTAGGCAGAGAAGCAGGCAGAGAGAGAGGAGGAAGCAAGCTCCCTGCTGAGCAGAGAGCCCGATGTGGGGCTTGATCCCAGGACCCTGGGATCATGACCTGAGCCGAAAGCAGAGGCCTTAACCCACTGAGCCACCCAGGCGCCCCATTTCTTTAGTATTGTTAAAATGGATATAAGCACATCTGCCACATATTTTGGTGAGGATTAAATGAGATAATGTATTAAAAATGCTTAGGATGGGGTTTGGCACTTAGAAGTTTTTTCTCTATTATTAAAACTTCCATGGGGGTAGTTCCTGATATAAACATCATCAGGCTCATCTGTTTTTGTTTGTTTGTTTCTTTTTTGTTTAAACCTGGCTCCACACCCAGCATGGGGATTGAACTCATGACCCTGAGATCAAGGCCTGAGCTGAGATCAAGAGTCAGTCAATTAACCGAATAAGGCAACCCAGCGCTCATATTTTTGGTTCTTAAGCATTGATTCCTGGAAATGGAATTATTGAATTGGAGAAAAATGTGTATTTTCTCTAGAAAACCTGTACCAATGTCAGATGTTACAAAAGTAACTTCTATTGAGTATTGAATATGGACTGGGCACTGCTCTGATTACTTGTTTTAACTTCCTGATCCCAGTGAGAGCTACTGGGGAGTAGGTAAGATTGTTTCCCACCCTTTTCTGGTAACTGATGCTCAGGGAACCCCAGTGCCTTGCCCACGGTGACACTGTTAGGTGGAGAAAACATTCATGTCCCACAGCCTGGCCCCTGCCCCTGTGCTCTTACCCACGGCTTCTTATGAGGACCCCTGGCAGCAAATCATTAGGGACAAGTGTGTTTGGCAAATCCCACACGCAGAGAGGGGTGGCGGGAAGCCACTGCAACTTTCAGTTTCAGATTATATTCAGGCCCTGGAGAACGGGCTAAGGGAATGGATTTGGGGATGGGGACGATGAGGGTGAAACCTGCGATTTCCGATAATGCCTGTTGATTCCTCCTTTCTAAAATTAAATAGATAACTTTGTTTACGTTGCTTAGGTTCCTTTGCATCCTAAGAATTTCATTATTGGCTCAATACAAACCACGTTCTTTTCACTTCCCACTGCCTAGGGGAACGAGAGAGTATTTAATACTGTCCCTTTCTTCGAGGACTCTGTGAAAGCCCGATGTTCTGAGATCACTTGGCCCTTGAGAAGGGGTTCACGGACTATCCTTTCACTCAGCTTGTGATCAAGGAAAGTCATTTAATAGAAAATAAGAATCCCCATTGCAGCCAGAAGCCCATCCATCTTGTGCTCATATCAACAGCTGTCTAGTTATTTCCTATCCCGGTTACATGTGCAGGCATTTGAAATAGACCATGGTCTGGACCCAGCTCCTTTTTATTTGCTCCGGTGACTAGTCAACTGGGAGGCAGAGCTGGAAATATTCATGGTAAGAATTCTTGGTTCTTCTACAGAACCGGCCTACACAATCCATCCCATTCCCCAGAGCTCTCAGGGAGAAGCCACAAGGGCTGCAAACTCACTTCAAGTAGGGAGCTTGTCCTCCCGTTTGCTGGTCAAAGCTGTAAGTACAGGACCACAGGATTTTAGAGCCAGAGGGTCAGCCGAGAACTGTGAAGAGTCCTTTGCAGTTAAAGTACGGATTTTATCCTATCTACAAGCTAAAGAGTTAGCCCGCCCCAGTTTCATCAGCGTGGGCAGAAAACACGACTTCCTGACTCGGAAATTAATGACAATGGCAATGACAGTGGCCGGAATGCCCGCATTGTGTGCCAGTCCCTGGTCCCTAATTCCAAGAGAGACATGAGTGAAGGTGACATCTGGCAACTCAGTGGGGGTACGCTTCAAGAGAGGGATGCTCAGCTTCCCACACAGTGCTTGGCTCACAGGCTGGGGAGGATCACGTGAGATCAATGGAGAACAGCGTCCCACCAGTACCTGCCCCTCATTACTATGCCATCTCGGCTGTGAAAACATCTCCATGAGCACACCACTCCCTGGGCTTCCCTGACTGATCTGACCAGCAGAGGCTGGGACTAAACCCATTTCGCTGGCCTTACGCAGTGTCCGATTCCAGAGTTCCGGACGCATGTAGGCATCGTGAGCAAGTCCCATAAGCCACCAGCTGTGTCGTAGGAAGACAGGTAGTTTCTCCTTCAGTTTTGCTACAGGAGGTTTTGTTGTTGTTGTTGCTTTTAAAGATTTACTTATTTATTAGCACGAGAGTGCATGTGTACTGAGTGGGGGCAGGGCCAGAGGAGAAGAATCTCGAGGAGACTCCCTGCTGAGCGCAGGCAACTTTCTAGCAGGTGTGCTTTGCACCAATGTCTAGACACAGGGAGCCTGCGCTGGGAGAGAGCTGGGAGGGTTCTGGGTCCGGTCACACAGGGATGTGCTGGGTGGCTTGGCTTGCAGCTGAGATAGGGTGG
The DNA here is from genome assembly GCF_963455335.1 of Martes martes. Classification (NCBI taxonomy): domain Eukaryota; kingdom Metazoa; phylum Chordata; class Mammalia; order Carnivora; family Mustelidae; genus Martes; species Martes martes. The sequence continues at coordinate 54,209,095 of NC_137896.1, read as the reverse complement.
AAAGGCTGAGGAAAGAAGGCAGGGGCTCAGCTGTTGGAAACACGGCCCTAGAGAGTTTCAGCAAGGTAGTGTCCGAGTCCCAGCACCTCGGATGGAGTGAGGGCACAGAGGCCTTCGGTGGTTTCCTCCAGGAGCCTCATGGCGGTACTGCACGTTTGTTCACACTCACTGGCTCTGAGGACCTGTGTGCAGATGGGACCACATGGGACCACATAGATTCTTTCCCAGGTGGCTCCTATCATTCCCTTTCACGAGACCTTGTTAGCAGGTGTCACCCTACCTAAAGGATATGGAGGCCTCTGTAATACGATGGGAGTTTTGCCCATCCCCGGATGTGCTCTTCAGGCTTGACCTTTAGAATTTCTTGGACCCTCCCCGGGTCATGAGAGAGGTGCCGATTCTGGCTCAGGCTGTTTTTAACAGGGCTGTGTTATGATCTCACAGTGTTTGTCCCGTGGAAGAGGGAAAGCAGCAGATCTAGAGAGCCTCGCGGAAGAGGACACACTTGGAACTTTTTTTTTTTTTTTAATTTTTAATTTTATTGTAAGTAAGCTCTACGCCCAGTGAGGAGACCAATGCCGGGCTTGAACTCGTGACCCTAAGATCAAAGCCTGATCTGAGATGAAGAGTTGGATGCTTCACTGACTGTGCCACCCAGGCGCCCTGGAACGATTCTTGAAGGATGAGAACTTTTTTTCTTGACAATCAACGTTAGGACTAGTAGTGCAATTGCTGTGCGATGTTCGTTTTGAAGCATCAAGCCTGCCATGTGGAGTAGACAGCACTTCTCTATCTTTCTAAACCAGTGGTGCTCAGTCAGGGCAATTTTGCTTCTCAAGGGATGTTTGGGAATTATTTTGGTTGTCACAGCTTGTGGCAGGGATGCTAGTGGCCTCTAGGGGGTAGAGACCAGAGATGTTGCTAAACATCCTATAATACCCTGCAGCGCAGAACCATCTAAATCAAACATTAATAGAGACTGAGAAACCTGGCTTAAATTAAAAGAATTTTACAGATCTAATTTTAGTAATAGGGAATCCTAACTTCGGTTTCTGATGGATTGTCAGTGCAGCTTTGTTTCCTCTTTAAATTGTTACTTGTTTGGCATCTATAAAGAACTTGCTAAGTATGACTATATTCGAGTCAATAAATGGCAGGAGTTGGCAAACAATGGCCTGTAGACCAATCTGACCTGCCACCTACTTTTGTAAATAAATTTTATTAGAACATAATGGTGTGCAGTGATCTATGTATTGTTTATAACTGCTTTTGTGCTATAATCCCACAGTCAGATAGTTGTGACAGAAACCATATGGCTTGTGAAACCTAAGATATTTGCTATCTGAACCTTTACAGAGAAACTTGGCTGACCCATGGGCAAAGCGATGCGGTAAATTGCTCTCAGCTGGTCAAAACACAGCATACAGAATCAACTTTCATTACAGCTCTTCGTGCAAGACCTCAGGCTTCTGTACGATCTTTTTAGATCCTTTGAAATGATCATCTAGTCTCTGACCTCCTTTTGACTGATGATTGGAAAAAGAATGCCTCAGTGTTTATTCTTGTTACCTCAGGGAGACTAATGCAACTCAAACCATCTCTCTTATCAGCTCTCCACAGCTCAGCGTTGTACTCGACCTAAGAGTGAACCAGCCAACAAGAGCATTAATCATCAAGGTGGACTGGAGATGGGTCCTCAGTGCTTGTTAGTTGACATCTGTTGGCTCTGACTCATCAGCCCCCAAAGCTAGTGGTGAATGTGAGAATATAAAAATGTCAGCCCCACAAACCGTGGCCATGCCTGTTGGGCTTCCAGATGTCATGGGTCCTGGAATTAATTGGATGCTATCCAGAATGTGGGTCTATTCTGGGGCAAACATCAATTCAGAAAACCGTTCTGTGTTATCTTGGTAAGGACAGATACTGTTACACAATTGGATCCGAGGTAACATCTAGACCCAATTTCCCAAGGTCTTTAAAGTCAAAACAGTATAAAGAATTAATTCATTCCCTCATGACGGGGAAATAAGTATTTGCAACATGGTTGTTCAATTGGTAACCACCAGGGGGCGTGGTGGTTAAAGGAAGGAGGTGTTGAAGGGGCAGAGGGTGGGGAAGGCTAGGGGAGGTGGGAAAGCTTGAAAAGGGCTTCAAGGGAGGGCTATAGAGGTATGAAAGGAGCCCTAAATGGGAAGGCAGGGAGCAGAGCAACAATGGGAAGGTCAAAACATACCTACCATATTGGATTTACACTGGCCCCTGGACCTGCAGTCTCTGAAACTAGATCCTCAGTTGTTGGGGTTCATCAGATCTAGGTGTGGTACCAGCTCCCACTGACCAAGCTCACAGGGAACACGTCTAAAATAGAATACTCTAGAATACTAATTGTTAACAGATTAAAAATTTGACTGCCAAGCCATCTCTGTAATTGAGTTGGCCTTAATAGTACATTCCTTCAATAGGCAAATTATACACCAGTTCAAATTATCACAGTTTTCCTTAGTAACCTTGCAATCAGTCTATAATGAGAACTTTACAAGATAGTAATGGTAGGTGGGCCCCTTGTGGGCCAGACACCAATGAAAAGCACTTTACACGCACTGTATCTTTTAAAAAACACTGAAATTACCTCTTTAATTACGTTTTCTCACCGGACTCTGAGTATCTTGAGAACCTTGGCTATACTTGTCCTGTTTGGTATAATATCTCTAGTACCTGGCATAGTGGCAAACACCAATAAATATTTTGTTGAATGAAAGAAAGAAACGAACATGCTTAGAAATGGACATAAAAAGAAGAGACGTAGCAAATCTTTCTTTCCGGAGCCGCGACCCTCCAAATTGGCGACTGTATTGCAAACATCACAAGGATGCAACAGACGAGCTTTGTGCAGAGATGCTGGCCTGAGCTTGACGTCCCACTTGCAACTTTGGTCCTTAACACGGTTTCTCCTTCATGGTGGCTTTTCCTCTTCTGATGAACCTGTTCCTTCTCTTTAGTTTTATACAATGCAGAAAATTACAGAAGTTGTACATATATTATAATGAATAGTCACGAAGGGGCCCATCCAAATACCACCCTTTGTTCCAAAACCAGACCACCTGGTCAAAAAAATCAGGAAGTCCCCAAGTGGCCCTCCCCGGTTGATGGTAACAGCCGTCCCGACAGTGGCAAGAATCGTTTCCTTGCTTTCCTTTACAGGCGTCCAACCGGGGATGTGTCCCTGGTCATCCCAGTGGACTCTGTCTCGCTTTGATTCGGATGCAATGGAAATGGCATACAGTTCTCTGGAATGCTTTTGTGTCTCCTGTTCTATTTCCACACTGTGCATGTGGAATTGGTCCATGGCGTTTGGTTAACTTCAGTCTGTTCATTTTTCGTTGCTGTAAACTATGTCAGAGCAGGGATGGATCACATTTCTTTTTCCATTCTACTAGTGGGCTGTTCCCGGCTTTGTGTTTTTGAGGACAATACTGAGCAACCATTTTTTTTTAAACATATATATTTTTAAGATTTTATTTATTTATTTGACAGAGAGATCACAAGTAGGCAGAGAGGCAGGCAGAGAGAGAGGGGGAAGCAGGCTCCCTGCTAAGCAGGGAGCCTGATGTGGGATTCGATCCCAGGACCGCGAGATCACGACCTGAGCAGAGAGCAGAGGCCCAATCCACTGAGCCACCCAGTCAATACTGAACAACCATTTTTAAACACCCATTCTGATAGCCGTGTGTGCCAAACTCTCTGCAAAGGTATACATCTTAGAGTGAAGTTGCTGGGTCGTAGGGTGTGTGTGTGCGTTTTGCTAAATTATATAAGGCCAACTTGGTTCCAGAGTGGTTGTACAAGTTTGTATCCCTACCAGTAGCGGATAAAGATTCCCTCCCTCCACATGCTCCCTTTTCAGACATTTTAACCTTGGCCCACCGGGTGGGAGTAAAACAGTGTCCTGTTGTATTGTTATTTGCTTTTTTCTGACTACTAAGGAAGTTGAACAATATATATATGGATGGCCATGTGCATTTCTTCCCTTGTGCTGGATCAAGTCTTTGTACATTTTTTCCCTCTATTGTCCGTGCTTTTTCTTTTCTTTTTTTTTTTTTTTTTAAGATTTTATTTATTTATTTATTTATTTGACAGAGAGAGAGAGAGCTCTCTCTCTAGATCGAGAGAGAGCTCTCTCTCTCTAGATCGAGAGAGAGAGTGCACAAGCAGCGGGAGCAGCCATCAGAGGGAGCGGGAGAAGCAAGCTCTCCACCAAGCAAAGAGCCTGACACGAGATTCAATCCTAGGACCCTGGGAGCCAAAGGCAGATGCTTAATGGGCTGAGCCCCCCAGATACTCTTATTGTTTGTCTTTTACTAATTGGTATAAATTATTTGTATAATCCAGACTAATTTGTTAGTAAACACACAGAAATTTCTCTATGGTAACTTTCCCTTTACTGTTAATGTTTTTGTAAGTCTACAACAAATTTTAAGATACCATGAAGATGTTATTTTTTTCTGTATTATTTTCCATCATATTTTCCTCTACTGTTTTCTAAAATCTCTGTAGTTTTAACTTTCAGATTTGAGCCCTAAATTTACCTGGAACTGATTTGAGAATGGTGTCATGGGAGGGTCTATTGCTTTCCCTATAAGCATACTTAGTTGTTCCCAGCCCAGTTAATGTAAAAAGCGTTCCTTCCCCATTCATCTGTAGTGCCCAGGCTCATATAGTGAGAGTTCATTACTGTATGAATGTTTGGCACTATTTGTGGACCTTCTCTTCTATTGGCCAATTTGCCTTACGTAATGATCTATCTTCTCCCCTCCTGCAATATGATGATGTATAATAAATATATATTTAATTATTCAGATGACCAAGGTATATTTCTCCAGTATCTTTGGTTTTCAGCCACAGTTTCCGTGAATGCCAGTGACATGGGTGCCGTGTTACTAAGGTGGCTTTGACTGTAACCAAGGGAGGACAAGAGGACCAACCATGTGAGTGGGGTCTTGGAACTTTCAGCCTCACCTTCTCTCCCCGAAAGCCCCTTAGCCCTAGGCTCTGACCTCAGGGGAGGGAGGAGAGGAGCTGGTGGTTGAATCAGCCAATGGACGATGAATTTGTTAATCATGACTCTGGAGGGAAGGCTCTGTAAGAACCAAAAGTGACTGGGTTCAGAGGGCTTCCTTGTTGTTGAACATGTGGAGACGGGAGAGAGTGGTGTCCTGAAGAGGGCATGGAAGCTCGCCACCTCTCCCCATGACTCAACTTAGGTATCTCTTCATCTGGCTGCTGATTCATATCCTTCATCATATCCTTTAATAAACTGGTAAGTGTTTCCCTGAGTTCTGTGAGCCGTTCCAGCAAATTAAAGGCACCTAAGCAAGAGACTGTTGGAACCTCTGATCTGGAGCTGGTGACAGTCTGGGGCGTGCGACTGGCATCTGAAGGCGGGGCTGGGGGCAGTCTCATAGGACCAAGTCCTCACCTGTGCAACCTGATGCTGTCTCTGGGTGGTTCATGTCAGAACGGGGTTGAAGTCTCACCAGTGGAGAATTGCTTAGTGTTGTGTGTGGAGACCCACCCTCCCACCACCCCCAGGATGTGCTTGGGTGGCTCACTGGCTTAAGCAAGACTCTTGGTTCCAGCTCAGGTCATGATCTCAGGGCGGTGAAATCTAGTCCCACCCTGGGCTCAGCTCTCTGCAGTGAGACTGATTGAGATTCTCCCTCCCCTGCTCCTCCCCCTCTTGCATGTGTGCTCTCTCTCTCCCAAAGAAATAAATAAATCTTTTAAAAAATAAATAACATAAACTTAGGTCTGGGAACTCCAGAAGAGCTGGTGTCAATGAAACCCCCCACCCCCAAACAGCCCCATGTCCCAGGGAGCAGTCCTGCGTGATGGTTAGGACAGCCTCAGTTCCCGGATTGTCGCTTCCTGGTTGTGTGTCCTTGGGTGAGTTACATAAACTTTCTATGAAGAAGTTTTCTGGCCTCTCGTCTGGAGTGGAATTGGTCGCTTGTGGCTGCCCGATGCTTTTTGAGAACTATTTCTACATTCTGAGAATTCCTGGAAGCCCTGCTTTTCCAAAGTGACAACAAACTCCCACAAACCCACCCCACCTTCTCCAGTCTCCCTTGGAGCGAAGGTGCAGCTTGAGGTCTGGTTTCTACAGCCAGACATGTTGCACAAGACCAGAGTGTGGACCCAGTGTTGGAGGCGTGGAGGCGGGCGCTCTGGCGGGAGTGTGGCTTTCGCGGAGGGGAGTGTCCCACTGCCTCCAGGCCAAGGTCTTGGAGGGCGCCATGCCTGCTTCCCCAGTTACCACCTTCCGTGACTATTGTGAATGGACTGTCTTTAGATACAAGGAGAGGTGGGCTTCATCAAAGCAGTTAGTAATTTCCACAATGCAATTTAAACAGATGATTTCCCAAAAGACCACATGCTGAAGGAAGGCAGACGACCCTCAGCCAGACGTGAGACAGCAGTGAAGGACAGGCGGGGACACCATGCAGAAGTCCCAGACAGCCAACGCTGACTGCTTCATATTTTTATTGTACCTTGGCCTCAGGGATAAGGACTAGGACCAGACCAGCCCTGGAGCAAACAGTTTTATCCTCTTGTAAATTTCAGAGTCTTTCTCTTCATGAGGTGAAATCAACCAGAGGAACGCAGAAGAACATCCTGTTTGGAAACAGTGATGTTAAACAAAACCCAAGTACGGTTAAAAGTCTGGAGTACAGGGACATAGGTCTTCGTGTGGAAACATTATACATTTTTCCTTTTTGAAAAATAAACTCTTCAGTCTTTAATACGAATGATTTAAAGAGATAACACCAGATGGAATTTACTTTCACTCTTTTAATTACTGAACTTTGAAGTCTGTGTTGTAACAAATTCAGAGGAAGGTAAGAAACATTGAGTGAGTGGTTTTTGAGAGGAATCTTTGAAATTCTCAATAAAGAAAATTTAAAGTTCAGCTATTTCCAGTTAACCTTGAGGGACAAAAGCTTACTTGTTCGTTTAATAAATACTTTGTGAAAGGTCAGCCATTCCCATGGTGAAGATATTAAATCGAAGCAAGAGTGTTCAACTAGCAGGAGGTGGGGAGGGCCACAGAAAAGGGGAAAAGTCAGTTCCTAAGTCAGAGGCAGAGGAGCAGTGTGACACAAGTGTGTGATGTGACATGGGGGGGCAGTATAATATGGGGGTGCAGTAAGATATAGGGGATGGTATGATATAGGGTGCAGTATAATATAGGGGTGCAGTATGCTATTGGGGGACAGTATGACATAGGGGTGCCATGTGACATAGGGGTGCAGTATGACATGGGGTGTCGTATAATATGGGGGTGTGGTATGATATGGGAGTACAGAATGATATCGGGGGACAGTATGACATTGGGTACAGTATGATATAGGGGTGCAGTATGACACAGGGGGTGCAGTAAAATCCCAATGTGAGAATAGTTTAATACTAACTAGTTCAGAAAGTATAGACGGTCACTACAATAGATTTTCCTGGAAAAGAAATCTGAAAATTGGTACTAGTCTGATAACTATGTTGAATAGAATTGTTTTTCCTGGGAGATTGGGTCTAAGATTTTTGTTATTTACTTTGGTCACGAAACATATAAAGGACTGATTTTCAAATTCTAAAAAGCAGGGGTGCCTGGGTAGCTCAGTCGGTTAAGCGTCTCCCTTTGGCTGAGGTCAGGCTCCCCATGGCGAGGATTCAATCTTATTCTGGAAAAAAGAAAAGAAAGGACAAGAACATTTGTAACAGCCAAACCTTGCCTACCATGGCCTCCGTGTTTATATTTCTGATTATGGGCTTTCTTCGTCTCTTTGAACAACACGACAGAATCCCAGATTCCTAGGATTTTGATGTCCGTGTGAACTTGACTTTGCACACCATCTGACTCACCCTCCCAACCAAAGCCAGAATTCCCCTTCAGCTCTTTACTTTATGAAGCAGCGCATTTTATTTGTGTCTTCTCTTTTTAAACTTCTTTTTTTTTTTTTTGAAGAAAGTGTTTCCTTAGATTAAATAAAAATCTCTCCAATCTGGATGAGTAGTGCCTCCTAGAAATGAATATTTCGAATCAAATCACTCTTTCACATGAAAACCTATCAGTCATTCTATACTGGACTTGTTTTATTTATGTTTTCCTCATCTCCACATCTTTTTCTTTGGAGAATTGCCTCTCCCCTGTTCTTAACAATCCTGCTCTGTGTAGGTGACTTGGGGGATCCCCTCTCCCTACCCCTGTGTGGGCACTAGGACCAGCCAAGCTAGTAAGTTTCTATCCTCATCCTGAGCACAGTGATTAGTCTAATAAGGGAAGGAGACTCTCACTGGACTTCTCAGTGTTATCCTGGGTAACTTTGCCAGAGTGATCTGGGAAGCTGTTTCCCACTGTGGAAGAGGGAGATAATGAGTCTGGAGTCAGTGACGGTCTTATTTTCTACCATCTGGAATGTGCTGGATTTGTTGTTTCTGCTAAAGAAGCATGAAGACAGCCTGGGGATGCACACAGCTCAACTCCTTCCAAGGGCTCACAGCCTCACCTGCACTCCAACCAGTGAAAGGGCACGCCACCATGAACAGACCCCACAGTGCTCCCTGCCTCTCCTGCCCAGTGTTCACAGCTCAGCATTTCCCATCCACATGCCGCCAGTTGTTCTCTCACTCCTCACTGCTGATCACTGCCTCGCCCATGAGCAGACACCACTGGACCAATGCGACAGTGTTTTCCCTGCTTGACTGTATATCGCCTCTGTCAACATGTGCTCTGACATTATTGGTCCTGCTGGCTGATCTCAGGGCTGGCCTTTTCTCCTGTGCCTTTTTGGCCATGGCAGTTTCTGAAATGGGGCCGCCTCAGAGGCATTGTCCCTTGCGAAGGGGATATTGTCTCCTTGAATATTCCCCTCTCCCTATTTAGTGTTTATCATTTCAATTGGAAGAAGAAATTTACCAGCCTTCATCCTAACCACAGACTGGGGTGGAGTGGGGAGTACCTTGTCCAATAATTTAACTGGGTCCCCACAAATAAGGATTTGGAAACTTCTGTTGAGCCTTGTTTGGCTATGGGTTGGCTGTTCAGAAATTTATGCTCAGCTAGTATTCCTTTCCTTAGAATAATGCCCTGGCATCGTGTATAAAAATGCACCAAGGAAAAAGAAAGAGAACCACCTGTGATTTCAAAATAAAGTGAAATCTTGTGAAGTAATCATTCCATTGTGATCCAGGTGGCCTCAGATAATAGGGTGCCATTAGACCGTGCCCCTTAGATTGTGCTGACTCTGAGAAATGGATACTTGCCATTGGGAAGTGCATGTACGTGTGTGCACGTACGTGCGCGCACGAAGGTAGCAGCCATTTCCCAATATCTGGAAGAATAAAGTCATGAAGTCTCAGAACTACAACTCAGTATGGTTGGGATCTCAGAGGGCATTGACTAGGGGGGTCCTGATCCACCTCCAAGGACCCCAGTCAACAGAGGTCATTCTCCCTCCTTTTGTAACTCAGGTGTGTTATTTCAGACAGAGTGACTCAGACCTGGGGGAAATGTACTCATGGGGAGAGGGGTGCCCAGGGTTAGAGATGCGGTTTCTGAGGCAGTGGGTGGGGATTGTAGAGGGCAGGTCCTCCTGGAGGACAACACGGAGCTGAGAACTGTTGAAAGTCAAGGGCAGGGATGAACATTCTAACTGTCAATAGATAGCTTCAAGGCATGGCCACAGACCAATCAGAAGGATGCTGTCAGGTCCATGATTGGTCATTATCTTAGTTATCCTTTCTCCACTTTTCTCCCCTGTGTTACCAAACACCTACTTTACTCTTCTTCTCTTCAGCATACACTCAGAAATGTTTTAAGTCATAAATTAGGATCGATCTTTAGGATTGATGTTCAGCTCAGATGTTCAGGGTGTGAAAAATGTGAAATGTGAAAAGGAAAATCACAGCCTAAAAACATGGAGGATGCTGGTGGGTCTTTCGAGAGAGCTGCAGAACCCTCAATTCCTGTAGCTTCTGCAGAGCTCCTAGTGACAAATCTTGCTGGTACCTGGCTCTCCCACCCTCTGCCCACGGACCAGCAAGGATTTCCCAGGGATCAAACTTTCAGATAGGTATGTTTTCAAATTCTCATTTTTATGCTCAAATTGATAACTAGGCAGCAGTCATTGCATGAAAAATTTAGAGCTCTATGAATTTATCATTTTCAGAAGGCACCTGATAAGGAGATATTAGGGAAGAGCCCAGAGGCTGTGGGCAAGTCCACAGGGGCCCCCTGGGGTGTTATGGGCCATGTGTTTGTGTCTCGCCAACATTCCTATGGAAGGCTACCGCTAAGGAGATGGGCCTTGGAGGCAGGGCCTGTGGGAGGTCATTAGGATTAGTGAGGTCAGAAGGGTGGAGCCCCCATGCTGGGATTCATGTCCTCAGAAGAACGGGAAGCGACTAGAGCCCTCCTTTTCGCCATGGGAGGCCACAGCGAGATGGTGAGTGTCTGTAAGATGGGGAGAAAGCTCTCACCAGACACTGGACCTGCTGGCTCCTAAACTTGGACCTCCAGCCTCCAGACCTCCAGACCTTCGATGACAGGAAGTGAATGCCTGTCATTTCGTTCCCTGGTCTGCGGCATTTGGTCATAGCAGCCTGTGCTGATAAAAGCATTTGAGGTGTAGACACCTGGAGAAGAGAATGTGTTCAGCATGACTGAAGTGCAGCAGAGGCCCATGTTACTGGGGGGCACGTGTAGGGGACAGCAGTGGGAAGTGGGAAGGGAGGGCAAGATGGTGGAGATGGTGCAAGATGGGTGGGTCCCTATGAGAACTTTGACTTTAGCTCTCTAAAGTGAGATAAACAGCTGTTGGAAGTTCGAGTCAAGGAATATGATGCAACTTAGGTTTTTTTTTTTTTATTAAAGATTTTATTTATTTATTTGACAGACAGAGATCACAAGTAGGCAGAGAGGCAGGCAGAGAGAGAGGAGGAAACAGGCTCCCTGCTGAGCAGAGAGCCCAATGTGGGGCTCGATCCCAGGACCCTGAGATCATGACCTGAGCCGAAGGCAGAGGCTTTAACCCACTGAGCCACCCAGGCGCCCCAGCAACTTAGGTTTTTAAGAGATCACATTTGTTGTTGTTTTGAGAACAGTCTATGAAGGAACGGAAGTGGACAGGAAGAACTAGGTGTGAGGCAGTTATGATAAACCAAGGCAAAGTGGCTTGGGAGAGGTGATGCTAAGAGTTGGGAGAAGTAGTTGAATTCTGGATATATATATATTTTTTAAAGATTTTATTTATTTATTTGACAGACAGAGATCACAAGTAGGCAGAGAGAGAGAGAGAGGAGGAAGCAGGCTCCCCGCCGAGCAGAGAGCCCGATGCGGGGCTCGATCCCAGGACCCTGGGATCATGACCTGAGCCGAAGGCAGAGGCTTTAACCCGCTGAGCCAAATTCTGGATATATTTTGAGACAAAGTAGATAGAATTTGCTAATGATGTCGAGAGGACTCAAGGCCCAAGGACACTGCTGTCTACCTACCAGGATGGAGAAGGTTCTAGAATAAGCAGGGTTTTGAGTTTGAAGTTCTTTTGAGATGATTTCCAGAAGAAGACATGTGTGGGAGTTAGGAGATGCATGTCGGGGGCAGGGTCCAGGATAAAGACATTTATTAGAGACATCCATCATCATCAGTAGAGAGATGGGGTCCTAGAGCCACAAGACTGAAGATATCACTTGGGAGAAAGAGTGCAAATAAGAAAGAACAGCTGACCAATGGACCAATGACCATACTCTGGGGCCTGGGCACATTCAGGAGGTTGAGGGTGAACTGGTGAAACAGATGGAGAAAGAGCTCTTATCGAGGTACAAGGAGAATTAAGAAAGGATATGTTTTCCAAAGAGAAGGCATTATGAGAAGGAGGAGGTGATCAACCATGCTCCAGGCTGCAGGAGGCACAGAAAATGAGGCCTGAGGCCCAGGGTTGTAAAGGTGACCTTGACAGGAGTCAGTGCTGTGCAGTGGATTCCAGAGAAAATGGGAGGTGAGAGGGCAGAGGTGACAGTAGGAGGAACTCCTTGAGAAGTTTCTCTTTAAATAGGACCTAAGAGGGGCACCTGGGTGGCTCAGTGGGTTAAAGCCTCTGCCTTCGGCTCAGGTCATGATCTCAGGGTCCTGGGCTCGAGCCCCGCATCAGGCTCTCTGCTCAGCGGGGAGCCTGCTTCCCTTCCTCTCTCTCTCTCTGCCTGCCTCTCTGCCTACTTGTGATCTCTGTCAAATAAATAAAATCTTAAAAAAAAAAGTATATTCTAAATAGGACCTAAGAAACAGAGCAGAGGTTAGAAGGAGATGTGGGGTTAAAGGAGGTTTCTCCCTCCCTCCCTCCTTTCTTTCCTTTCTTCCGCCCTGTTTCCTCCCATCCTCCCTTCCTCCCATCCTCCCTTCCTCCCATCCTCCATCCTCCCATCCTCCATCCTCCCATCCTCCCTTCCTCCCATCCTCCCATCCTCCCATCCTCCCTTCCTCCCATCCATCCAACCTCCCATCCTCCCTTCCTCCCATCCATCCATCCTCCCATCCTCCCTACCTCCCTTCCTCCCATCCTCCCATCCTCCCATTCATCCATCCTCCCATCCATCCATCCTCCCATCCATCCATCCTCCCATTCATCCATCCTCCCGTCCTCCCATCCTCCCTTCCTCCCATCCTCCCTTCCTCCCATCCTCCCATCCTCCCATTCATCCATCCTCCCGTCCATCCATCCTCCCATCCACCCTTCCTCCCATCCTCCCATTCATCCATCCTCCCATCCATCCATCCTCCCATCCATCCATCCTCCCATTCATCCATCCTCCCGTCCTCCCATCCTCCCTTCCTCCCATCCTCCCTTCCTCCCATCCTCCCATCCTCCCATTCATCCATCCTCCCGTCCATCCATCCTCCCATCCACCCTTCCTCCCATCCTCCCTTCCTCCCATTCTCCCATCCTCCCATCCTCTCATTCATCCATCCTCCCATCCATCCATCCTCCCATCCTCCCTTCCTCCCTTTCTCCCATCCTCCCATCCTCCCATCCATCCATTCTCCCATCCTCCCATCCTCCCTTCCTCCCTTCCTCCCATCCTCCCTTACTCCCATCCATCCATCATCCCATCCTCCCTTCCTCCCATCCTCCCATCCTCCCAACCATCCATTCTTCCCTCTATTCCTCCTTCTCTCTTTCTCTCTGTCTGTCTCTCTCACAGGATGAGAGAAACATGTCCTTGTTTGTTTCAACAAGGGAGTGACGCAGAAGAGGTGAACGCCAACAATGCAGAAGAGAGTGGGAAGAGAATTGTTGGAGTCCTGTCCTCGAGACGGTGGAAAAAGATGGAGTTTAGTGTCCAGTTGAAGGATTCGGCCTTGGTTAGGAGAATGACAGTCCATGCAGAGTGACAGGAGGGAAGGCCAGCTTGGGCAGACACGTGTAGGCAGGTGGATGCAGATGTCCTCTTTTGACTGAAATTTTCCTAGTAATTCTACTACTGGGTATTCACCCAAAGAATATAAAAACACTAATTCAAAAAGATACATGCTTCCCTATGTCCATTATGTACAATAAGTATCTATAGATAATGGATAAGGAAGATGTGATATATATAAGTATTATATACATATAATATATACATGGATATATTATGAAGCCATAAGAAAGAATGAGATCTTGTCATTTGTAACAACATGGATAAACTTCGAGGGTATTACACTAAGTGAAATAAGTCAGACGGAGAAACACAAATACCATACGATTTCACTTATAGGTGGAATCTCAAAACCAAAACAAAGGCACAAACAAAAAACCAACTCTTAAATACAGGGGACAAAGTTGTCAGAAGGGGGGGGGGCGTGAGGGAATGGGCAAAACAGAGAAAGGGGATTAAGAGGTACAAACTTCCAGTTACAAAATACATCAGTCACAGAGATGAAAGGTACAGTACGGGGAATATGGGTGATATTGTCATAACATTGTGCGGTGACAGATGGTGACTCTACTTACAGCAGTGAGTACGGAGTCATGCATAGACTCGTCAAGTCAGGATTTGTACACCTGAAACTAGTATAATATGGTATGTCCACTATATTTCAATAAAAAGGGAAAGAATATGAGGTTATCTGCTGAAATTGAGGTTTAGGGCAGAAGGGTTGTAAGTTGGAGGAGAGAGGGAGGCGGTGGGAGGACTGGCAGAAGCATCTGGGGGTGTGGGGAGGGGAATGGTTACAATGGTGGGCTCTGGGGTCTAAGCTGGCGGGGGAGGGAAGCAGGAGGAAGAGAAAGAGGGGAGGCACTGAGGGCAGATCTGGCAGCCGTGGTGGGGGGTCCCATGGGGGATCAGAGAATCACTGTCGTGCAGATGCATGGCTGGGAAATACCACGTGCATGGCAGGGAGCGGGCTGCCGGAAGTTGAGGTAAAGAGGGTGCACAGGTCTGAGCATGACGAAGCCTGTGATGTGATGGATGCTGGGTGGGCAGCAGGATCCTGGAGCTGAGGAGGAGCTGACTGAGTGGCCAGGGTCCTGGAGGGATCATCCAGCAGATATGGAGATATTTCAAATGCAGCTGAAGTGCTGGGGGCTGACCAGGAGCCAGGAGCTAAAATCTTTAAGGAATGAGGCAGGGTGACCTCAGTGGGTCCCTTTAGTCAAATGCGGCAGGGGCTAGAGTCCATAGCATGGGCGGCAAACTTCCACCTGTTGGGCTGGGGGCATGTGGCGGCACAGAAAGAGGAAGTGACAGCAAGGACCAAATTGGACCGTCGCTTCCCTGGGAGCCTGGAGGTAGGACAGCTGTGAGAACGAGAGCAGCCACTCCTTGAGCGGGCAGAGGACAAGTGACTTCCAGCAGAGCTCCTCAGAGGGGCAGCCGGATTCAGTTCAGCTCAGGCAAGAAGGGGAAAGCACTGTGCACAGCAGATATTTCTGCACGAAACGATAAAAGTAGTTCGTTGAGATTTTCAAGTAAATTCATAGAACATATTTCTATTAAAGAAACATTTAGGGCTCATCTATTTCTTATGTGCCTTACAGTCTTATTTTTGTATTTTACCCTTTTCTAAAATATTTTTATTGTTATTGTTCTCTTTTGGAATTAAGACATTCAGGCTCTGCAACTGTTGTGATCTGGTAAATCTCAATACCTTAATTATAACTATCATATCCTTACGCAGGCCATTCAGTTCTGCTCCAATCACAAAGCCAAATGCCACTCACTGCTTCATGTTTCTATTTAGTTTTATTGTTCCCAGCAGGTGTAAAATACAGACAGCGTTGCTGCCCCCTGCTGCTTGTGCCGGAAAACTGCACCCACATCTTGGAGTACAAAAGTACTTTGTAGTGCCCTTTCTGGGTTCGGGCTGTGAGGCCCTCTTTCTAACTTGCTACAACTCAGTGAAACGATTTGAAGACTAATGGATATAGCGTGTTACTGCAGCTGGTAAAAGTAATTATTTGTTAATTAACAACTCTAAGAAAATGAATATCCCCCTCCAAAGTGCACTGCTTCAATCTATAGCCATAGGTGTGGGCATGAAAAAGAACACACAAATGTTTTCAGTTTTAGGGTGGTTGAATTTGAAACTGATCATGTAGGTGGTTAAGAACTTTCTGCCTATAGGACTTAAAATGAATATGCAAATAACCCTTAAAATTTATCAACAAATACATCAAAGTGTGTCCCTAGACCAGCAGCATCAGCCTCCCCTGGGAGGTCTTTACAAATACAAATTCTCGAGCTCCTGGCCTACTGGATCAGAACTCTCAG
Organism: Martes martes; assembly: GCF_963455335.1. Lineage (NCBI taxonomy): Eukaryota > Metazoa > Chordata > Mammalia > Carnivora > Mustelidae > Martes > Martes martes. The sequence continues at coordinate 54,193,294 of NC_137896.1, read as the reverse complement.
GTGGGGCCCTACCAGTCTGAGTTTCGACCAGGCCTCCAGGTGATTATGATGGGTCGGTGCGTGAGTGGTTGTCGGGAGGCTTGACGCTGCCAGTGTGGTGCCCAGGATTGACGTCACTTGGGAGTCTGTGAGGCCGGGAGACTCGGGAGCTCTCCCCAGATCTCCTGAAGTGGAATCTGCATTTTATCAGGAGACTCAGCTCTTTCAGGTTTGAGAATCACTTCTCAAGAGGACATAGATGACAGTGATGGCAAATGTTGTCTACCCAACAGCCATCCCTGTCCTTCTTCTCTGCAAATGAGATCCCAATTATATAATTGGCATGGAAAATGGGGGTGTCTGGCACTTTTAGAGAAGACAATAAAGGAAATTATTTTCATTGAAAAATTTCTCTACAAATGGCAGGTGCTAGCTTCTCTAGGTAAAATGAGTGACATCCGGGTGGGTAAACATAACGTAGGGCTCCCTTCCAGCATTCCTGGACTGAGGGTACGAGTCTGCTTGTTCCCCAGTGGGACCTGGCATGGGACCGGCAATGAGCCAGAGACGTGGCTCCTGCTTGCCCTAAAAATCTCCTGATAAAACAGTCTGATGTTTCTGGAAGACTGAGATGTAATCTAGACTTACTCTCTGGAAAGCCATTTAACTGTTGGCCTTAATGAAGCTCATAGGACCTGTCCAGTTACTTCACACAGATGCTGTGAGCGCCAGGTAAGATGATCTGTGCAAAGCACATCTAGGGACTGCTAGTGTGCTCTGAAGGTTTGTGTCCTTCCCCCCACATTCACAGGCTGAAATCCTAACCCCCAAAGGTGATGGTGTTTGGAGGTGGGGCCTCTGGGAGGTGCTTACGTCATGAGGGTGGAGTCCTTATGAATGGGATTAATGCCCTTGGAAAGAGATCCCGGACAGCTCCGTAGCGTTTCCACCGTAAGAGGACACAGGGAGAAGTCTGAGCTGGTGGGGGGTCCTCACTTAACCATGCTGGTACCCTGACCTTGAACTTCCAGCCTCTGGAATGGAGCAACAGATGTCTTTGTGTATTTGCCACCCAGTCTGTTATCCTCTTACAGCAACCCAGAAGGACCAAGACAGCTGCAAAGGACAAATGAAAGAAAAGGAATGATAATAACCATCCCAGTTTTTGCATTGACTTTTAAAAAATGCCATTTTGAAAAATTTACACCAATTAACTTTCTAAAAGCGAAGGCAACTGTCAGTGAGGTTTATCAATTAGGGGCTCTGAAATGCTAATTATTTACTTATTTGAACTCAGGTCTCCTTGCTTTATTATTCTTATACTGTTCCTTCAGGAAAGGGAAGGGTATTCATGTCTTCAGTTTATACATATATACATATGCATATATATGTATATGCATATATATATACACACACATATATATATATACAATTTTATTTCTTAGTAGTTATCCAGCCCTAGTAGGAAAAAAAAAGGTTGAATCCCAGTTTCTAGCCAGAAAAATTACTTTAATTCAATGCAACAAGATGGATTGTGTCTCTTCTACATGGTGGGGCCCTGGGGTTAGAAAGATGAATCAAATATGACAGCCTTCCTCCAGAAGTTTGTAGGCTGGTGGGGGAGTGGTCAGAGATGTTTAACAACCACAATATCTTAGAGTCAAAGTAAAACAGTCCTGTTAGAGGCTTTGTCTTCATTCCCTCAATGGCTCCCACTTTGGTCTCCCCTTCCAAAGAGAATTCCAGGAAGATGGTAGATTTTGAATCTCCCCAAAGGACCACAGAAGCGAATGGAGGCCTAGGATAGCACAGCCAAAGTCAGGCAGACAACATCTCTAAGAGCATTAGGGGCAAGGAATCCCACCCCCACCCCCCAACATTGCACAAACAGCGTTAGGATCAAATCATCTGCAGCCCAGAACCAGCACCTGCGCGGGGACAGGGCCCTGAGGCAGGACCTCATCTTGGGGTGGGAGGGGTGGGGGGTTGCTTAACAGATGCCAGAGGAAACTCAGGGTGAGGGGTGGGGGGGTGTCCTCATGAGGAGCCTGCAGTGTGGAAGGTCCGCAGGTGCTGGAGAAGTCAGGCCTGTAAGTTCTCCAAACCAACAAATTACACTTTCTTTCAAAAGCAGAGATCCTCATGGAGGAGGGAAAACCTTCCAGTGGAATCCAAGGTTGAGATTGAAATGAGGAAGGGAAGCCGAAGAGGCAGATCTGAGAAAACACAGACCATTTTCATCACTTTGCAAACGGTGCTAGAAAAGCTGTTGGCTCGCTCTTCCCGCCAAAATACACAGGGAAACTCTTTTTACAAAACAGAAATAAAATAAAATAAAGCAACAAAAAAGGAATCATGATTGAACTCCTCCGAAGTTATGGTAAGAAAATCAAGGATAGGAGCAAAAGAAAAATCCCCTGAGACAAAGAAAGTGTGACAGGGACCCACACAACCTCCTCTTTTGGGGCTGTGCCCTCAACTGCTTAGGGATGAGCTGCTATGATGTCTCGGGGTTTGTTGCAGAAGAAGCTGGGGTGGGGCAGGTGGACTGGGATGTGAAGGACCCAGACTGGCCATTTAGGGACGATTGGTGAGGTCGGGAGGCGGAGGGTCATGGTAGCTACACTATTTGTTGTGGATGTTTGATGATTCCCTCTTCCTCCTGTTTGTGTGCGTCTGTGTTGATGGGCTCACTCTTCATCTCTCTTTCCCCTCATTTGACAGAAACGGAGCAGTTTTATGCACACTCCCGACCTCCTTTTCTGCTCACATGCACGTGGCTATCAGATCTTCCCTTCCCACCTTGATGTTGCCCCTGAGTTCCAGGCACTTGAAGTTCAAGGTGTCAGTTGGCTAAATACATTGTCTTCTCTTCAAACCAGTCGCCTCACCTCTCTCCTCCATTTGCTCAGAGCATCTCAGCATTTCTGTCTTGCTCAAGCCCAGAGCCCGAGAGTTATCCCGGGCTCGAGCCTTTCCAAATGGACAAACCTACATGTTTTCAAGTCCTACTCATTCTGCTTCATGAGGACTTTCCATATCTCCCGCCTTCTTCCCACTTCTCCTTTGAGCTCTGCCATGGTCTTTCTATCCAGCATCTGGCCTCCAGTTGTACCCTGGGGTGCTCTGCTCCTACAGGATACTTTTCAAAGACGTTTCCATGACATTCGGGACTGATGTCCCTTGTTGCCTGCCCACCTGCCTACCCTCAGCTCCCCCACTCCTGTGTCCCTTCTGCCTCAGCAGGATCGAAGTGCTTGAACTTCTCAGTGTCATTGCTTTCATCCCTAGTTGTCCTCGCACGTATCATCTCCCACCCCACCCCCTTTCTGGAACATCTCCCTTCTTGGACAGCAAAAGCCTTGACTTCATCTTTGTTTCCTTACTACTCAGCATCTGTGATGCTTGGTAAGTATTTTTAAATAGTTTTGAAAAAATCAATAAGCTCATATTCATGTTCCTAAAATATCACTTTTATGGAGATGTATCTCTTTGTCATCCTGCCTCACCGATTAGTTGCAAGTACTTTAAAAGTAAGATTCTTAAACTTGACACTCAATTGGGAAACATTATTCACATAGAAACCTGCTGCCTATCAAGCCCTGTTTCTTTCTTTCTTTCTTTTTTTTTAAAATTTCTTTTCAGCGTAACAGAATTTAGCCCCGTACTTTCTTAGCTGTCCGTGTCTCTTGGAAATGAGGACAAGGCGGAAGTTATGTATCAGACACACCGTTGGAAGCTCTCTAATTTTTGTAGGAAAGTATCTATCAGTTGAGAAGCTGAAATAGTGTAGCACTTTTTTTTATGGGCAATGCATGAGAAACTGAGATAATTGGCTGAATATTTATGGCAAATAGTATGAATGACAAGACAATAAATATAGCAAAATGGATACGTTTTTGAGGCAGCAGCTGTTGTGAAACAACAAAAAAATGAGATTGATATTTTTCATCTCGAGCTGATTATGTTGTAAACTCTGTTCAGCGATCATCTATTATCAGACACTCCAAAGGCAAACAGTCAGAGAAATGTGTCTTCCGCTTTCAAAGGCAGTTGGAACTGACTCAAATTGGACCAGGAGACAAAAACTGGTCAGATTACACACACCATCTGCAAATGTCGATGTTCAAAATAGCGTTTGGCTTGACAGGGAAACAAGTGAAGGGGCAGGTTGAATTCAGACTAAATAAGGAATGTGAAAGGATCGGTACAAACCCCAAACTAAGTCGTCAATAGATACTTTTATTGTGCACATAAACGTAATGCGTGAGAGGTCTAGCTAGCTGGAATGTGTAGAAACTCCCGGCTGCATGCAAATGAGAAAGAAACAAAAGAGGTACACTCACAACGCTTCTTGTGGGCACATCCCTTGGGCCATCTTTCACGAGGCTCTTAGCCCATACCTTGGGGCGGGGGAAGGGGGTGCCTGCAGAGGGAGCTGCTTATCACACTTGCTGTGTAGGCTTCCTTCAAATGGACTTCATTGTAAGACTTGTTTAAGGATTTTCACATATAAATTCATAAATCAGAAAAAAATTCTTTGTCCAACCATGTGTTTATTTTTCCCTAAAAATATGGTTCCTGCAATATTAAGTTTAATTACTTTCATACAGATTTTACTTACTTATTTATTAATTATTTATGTGTTTAAGAGACTTTATTTATTTGACACAAGCAAGGGCAGAGGCAGGCAGAAGGAGAAGCCGGCTCCCCGCTGAGCAAGGAGCCCCATGTGGGACTCGATCCCAGCACCCTGGGATCATGACCTGAGCCAAAGGCAAGGGCTTGACTGACTGAGCCACCCAGGCAGGCATCCCCATACCGGTTATATTTAAACCTAAATAGTACTCCTAATCTGAGTGCCCAGTTCCCCCTCCAAATAACTGCAGCTTTGCTAGGAGCCCTTTAACTCACATTTGTGGGCTCTTAGCTCAAATTTGTGGGGTCTTTTCAGCTGTTGCTATTTCTATCATTCCATATCATCCTAAGGGGCTTGCCCTCCATCCCACCCCTACACTCACCCCCAACACCATCCTCCCCAACCCTGCTTCTCTTGTGGATTACAGCCTCTGAGTGACCCTCACTTAGAGGCCAGGAAGAAAGCAGGGTGAGGTCCCCCATCCTCCTGAGGGATCTCTTCGCACAGGTGATGGGAGGGAAGGAAGAGGAACCACATGGAACAGAGGGTCCCCACTGAGTTCTGAGTTTGTGGCTAAACCTGTCTGTCCCGAATCCTGTCAAAACTTATCTCCAGGGAGGAAATGTTCTGGGTATTCATCTGATTTCCACTGAGAGCAGCTCACACATTGTTTCCCTTACCACGGCCCTTCAGATCTCTACACTGATTTATGGAGAAAGAACTGCTGGTGTAATTTCTTATCTGTTTTGCATCTTTATTGCAGCTTAAAGCCCAATCCTCGAGCCTGTTAAACATGTCCTTTTCCACTGTAGATACTTCATTTTCCTAAACCTGCAGGAGAAGCTGCTTCGAAGCAATCCGTTTCCATCTGCCACATTCTTTCATGTGTGTGGAGTCTGGACTCCTAGGGGCGTTTCTTCCATTACCTTCTGCAGAGCTGCATGGTCCCGTCCCGGGGAGCGGCCACACACCTGTCTGCAGCCCTCGCCGGAGCGCATGTTCTGTTCCCCCATTCCCCAAGGAGACAAAACTCAAGCGTGTTTGCTGGCAAGAGGGGGATGGCGGATTTCTTTTGTAGCCACTCCTATCAAACCCCCGCCCCACGCCCCTTGCGTTTGTGCAGTAATTTTTTCCAGCGCTCCTTTCCTGTACTTTGTCTGTAGGAGAGAGACAGAGAGGGCAGAGTGAGAGAGAGCTTCTTTAACCGTTTCCTTTCATTCCATAGATACTATGATTCACAATAAATCTAATGTCTTCCGGATAACCCTGTGCTTTTCAAGTCTCTAGGCTAAATTACTTCTGTGAGGATTCATTGATCTCTATTTCCACCACCTGACTTTTGTCCTTTCCATCTTTATCTCCTACTATTGCTTTCTGTCCTGTTTACTATTTAAATGCCTTTCTTTCTTTCTGACACAGAGAGAGAGAGAGAGAGCGCGAGCAAGCGCACAAACAGGGGGAGTGGCAGGCAGACGGGTGGCAGCAGGCTTCCCGCTGAGCAGGGCCCCCCCCCCTCCCCTGAACACACACCGGATGTGGGACTGGATCCCAGGACTCTGGGATCATGACCTGAGCCAAAGGCAGACTCTTAACCTACGGAGACACCCAGGTGCCCCTATTTACGTGTCTTTTTAATGCTGTCCTGTGAGGTTCAGAGGAAGAGTCTGGAGGCACGGGGAGAGTGGGCTTCTATGGCGGAGCCTGGGCGGGCTCCCTGCCTCCCCTGTGGGGCCCCGGTGACTCTCAATGCCTGCAAAGGGACGCAGAGGAAGGAGGCCACCCTCAGAGGCTCAGGGTTATGTCCAGACCACGGTGTCCCTCTTGGACTCCACTCTGTGTTTTTTACTCATGCTTGGCGTTTGAATCTCTATTGGGGCCAGGCAGTGCCCGATCTGCAGTCAAGCACTGGTAGCACTCAGTAAATAACTGGCATATTTCTGGCCCATCTGGTCAGTACTAACTGCACAACCAAACAGACCACAGGTCCCTCTTCCACCTTAAAAACACACTTTGCTACCTTGGTTTATGCACATTGGTCAATGGACCAATGGGCCTTTATTCAACTGAGGCTAATTCCCTAACCCATCACTGGGTTTGAACAAATTTCTGCACAGAGGAGGTCCTTCTAGTTGCCGAACCAGAAACAATTTTACTTTCTTTTTTCTTTTCTTTTTTTTTTTTAAGATTTTATTTATTTATTTGAGAGAGAGACAGTGAGAGAGAGCATGAGCGAGGAGAAGGTGAGAGGGAGAAGCAGACTCCCCGTGTAGTTGGGAGCCCGATGCGGGACTCGATTCAAGGACTCCAGGATCATGACCTGAGCTGAAGGCAGTCGCTTAACCACTGAGCCACCCAGGCGCCCCCAGACACAATTTTAATCTGAATGGCATTTTCCTGGGTTTTTGTCCCAGCCCGAGAAAATGAGTGAGACACTGCTCTCTAGAGGCGATTTGGGGTAAAGCAACTGGACACTGTGGGCCAGATTTGGGTTTTTATGTCTTATTTTAGAAAAGCCTTTTCTTCTTACTCATTATTGATCTCATAATCTTGTATCTAGTTGGAACTGTAGGAAAAAGTTAAATGAAGGAGAAGACCTCTGTCCTCAGCCCCCCGGTTGGATGATATTTATTCCTATACTTATTCACATGGGTCCCGTGTGTGTGTCAATCACCGTGCCCGAAGTTCCTCCACGTGCAAGTAGAGAATAAATATTCTGATATCCAATAAACTGTGACTTAAGGAGACTCAGTAAATTAGTTGTTAGAAAGGGATGGGTTTATCTGCGAGATTTTTAAATTTTTTTTGAAGAACAATTGCTGTGTCGGTGGTGGTGTGTATTTAAAATGCTTCTGTATTTTGTTAATCTGAATTCCAAACAGATTGTGCCTCTGTGGGTCTCACAGCCTATGGGAATGTCTGTTTCCCTTTATCCCTGAAGACACTATGTATCTCCAACATTCTTTGATTTTGACCTGGGTTTTAGCATAGTTCATGATTTTTAAACTGTGGGGTTGAAATTGCTTAGACGCCCAACTAGTTCATTCACTTGTTTATCTACTCAGGGTTACAGCCTATCATGTCCTTGGCCCATTTTATTTCTCGTAGGTTGTTTGGTTTTTGTTAATGATTTAATACAATTTTTTAAATGTGGTAGGGAAATTAAGCTTTTAATAGATTTTTAGAAATATATTTTCTTCAGTTACCACTTGACTTTCTTATGTGGTTACACTTATCAGTCTTTTCCCTTATGGCTTTTAGCTTTGGTAGTCTTGTCAATCTTGATAAAGGGGTAAGCAGATCACCTGGCACCTAGTTAATGAGGTAGTGGGGGGAGAAATTTCTTTCTTTCCCCTCAAGAATCTGGCTGGTTTAGGAATTAAACTGATATGAGATAGATAAAAGGGAGAAAAAAAGTTTTTTTTTAAAAGCTTTATCTATTTTAGATTTATTTTAGAGAGGGAGTGTGTGTGAGAGAGAGAGCATGTGACAGAGGGAGGGGCAGAGGGACAGGGAGAATCTCAAGCAGGTTCTGCTGAGCGGGGCGTCCCACTTGGGGCTCCATCCCAGCCCTGAGATCATGACTTAAGCTGAAATCAAGAGTCCGCCACTCCGCTGACTGAGTCACCAGGTTCCCCGAAGAAACCAGCTTTATTACGTGTGCATGAGGCCCAATAATGAAATTGAGACCTGAGGGAGTGATCAAGGCAGGCAGTGTTTATACATTTTAGACAGAGACAATAAACTTGTGAGGAATTGACAGGCTTAAAAAAAAAACCAAACAGGTGTTTGGAAGCTTTAATTAGTAGGGAATTCTAAGCAGAATTTGGGCTGAGGTAGTAGATTAGAAAAAAAAATTAGGTTTGTTTCTACATCTTTCTATACTTGAAAGTCCCTACCTCTGGTGATAAGGGTGTCTTTTTTATTTCTTAGTACAGGGAGAATATTTTTTACGTGGGAGATTTGTTTCCTGCTTTCAGAGGAGGCGAGGAAGGTCTTCTACCAGTTGTTCCCCAAGTAGCTTTTATTCCAAATAATCAATATGCCATTTTGGTCCATTTTGGGATGGCCTGCCCTGGACCCTTACAATGATAATAAAAAATTGCTGAGTGAAGCTTTCTTGGGATATTCCTGACTCATCACCATCCAGAGAATACAGGATGCTTTCAGTGTCAAGAAGTACATGCAGCTGGTTAAATTAGAAAACACTTGGTCTTCTGCCATGACAAGGATGGGGCTGGTAGGGCTGGCTTTGGTGGCTACCTCAGGGCTCCTGCTCCCCTCTTTGTGACTCTGGGTAGGCCAGCCCTCCACTCTGATGGCTTTAGCTCAGCCTCCTTTCTTTCCTGGTGCCCAGACAGCAGCCTCAGTTGTAGGGGTCACATCTAAACACGACACAGTTCAAGAGAAGAAGAGACCATGCCCTTCACCTCTCACCACCTCCCCTGTGTTCTGAGCCCCCAGCAAACACCAGCCGGAACAGCCCTTGACTGGTGTAGGACGGAGCGAAACTCAGACTGGCAGAAAGTGATGGTGGACATGTTTGACAAAGATTGGCCCAGAGAGACTGGGGACCTTGGAAGGGAGCCGGAGGGAAGGGGAAATGGGAAGGGAAGGCCAAGAAGCTGTGGGAAGGTGGGGGGGAGCCCTCAAAAGATGCATTTTGTTCCTTGCTCTATTCAACACTGTTAAACATCACTCTTCTTGCCCTGGTTACAAAGAAACAACTTTGTGTCTCTGAAAACATTTGGAAGAAGACTCAAGAGAATCTTTGGCAAACTGGGAAGAGAGAGTTCACAACAATGGCCCACATGAAAATATATATATATCTCCAGTGTTTTTCTCTACACTGTAATAATAATTTTGAATATATCATGGAAAAATTTCATTCACAATAACAACGCATATAAAAAAACAAACCAAACCAAAACAAAACAAAAACAGAAACCACCAGAAACCACAAAGGTCTAAGATGAGAGTCATAAAAGATTTGAATAAATAGGGGCGCCTGGGTGGCTCAGTGGGTTAAAGCCTCTGCCTTCGGCTCAGGTCATGATCTCAGGGTCCTGGGATCGAGCCCGCATGGGGTTCTCTGCTCAGCCGGGAGCCTGCTTCCCTTCCTCTCTCTCTCTCTGCCTGCCTCTCTGCCTACTTGTGATCTCTGTCAAATAAATAATATCTTAAAAAAAAAAAAGGATTTGAATAAATAGAAAGACATCCAGTACTTCTGCAGGGAAAAGCAGATCATTGAAATTATGCCAGTTCTTTTGATGATGAGTTCAGATTTATATTATTTGGGGGAAGATGTAGGTAGAGAGTGGGGATGGGTGTGGGTGAGGGTAGGTAGGGAGCAGAGTTAATGAGTCATATGGGCCATGGTATAGCTAGTGAGTGGTTTTACAGTGGGGAGCAGGTAGGTAGTTGGGGGGTAGGTGGGTAATGAATAAGGGAAAGGTGGGGATAGGTATTGAGTGGTTGATCGGTGAGGGTTTGAAAAACATTCTTTGTTTAGAATGCGTCAGCCGTCCCGCTTTTCTTGTGCTCCGCTGCCCCCTGCTGCCCGGTCAGGGTGTGTGCAGCCAGTGTGAGTTGCTGTCTCAAAAACCCTTTGTTAGGTCTTAATTCTTTTGCGCCCATGGAGATGAAGTTGACATTTTCTTTGTTCAGCTCATTTCAGTAAAATGGGCAAAGAAGATTCACTGCACTTCAACTCCGGTTGAAGGCAAACCAAAATTTCTATCAAGAGCAAGGATTCTCACTTTGGAGTACATGCACCCGTAAAAGATATATGGATGAACCTCCTGGAGTTGGTCAAGCCTCTGATGGTTAGCATGATTTATATAGATTTATGTAAATTTATAATTATATAGTTCTATACAGTTTTCGGGGGGGGGCGTGCCTACAGCCTTCATTAGATTCTGAAAAGGATTCATGTGCCCCAGAGTTGACCATACATTGTTCTGGAACAGTCATCTCTAAACTCTTTGGACTGTGGATCCAACAATCTATGCTTATTTATTCACTTAGGAATTATATGCAAGTTCTAAATAAGGATCTGAAGAAGAAATAAAGGATTTGGATATCTTTCCAATGATGATGGGTTCCTAATATGGTCCATTCCTGTGTCACGTCACACAGGGATCCGTTTGGCCCCAGTAGTGGAAATATAACCGTACTGTCATTGCTTCTGCCTTGCAATGTGGCTGATGGACAACTCTGTTAGGAGCAGATTGTTGGTTTTTCCTCTTGTTGAGGTTCAGAGCCTTTCTGTATTGTGGCTGAATCGCATTTTAAAAACATTGTTTGAGACCTGACTTCTCTTTCTACCTCCGGTTAGTCTTGAAAGTTCCCGGGATGCTTGGGTGGCTCAGTTGGCTAAGTGGCTGCCTTCGACTGGGGTAATGATCCCAGATTCCTGGGATCGAGTTCCACATCGGGCTCCTTGCTCAGCAGGGAGCCTGCTTCTCCCTCTGCCTCTGCCTGCCACTCTGTCTGCTGGTGCTCACTCTCTGACAAATAAACAAATAAATAAATCTTTAGAAAGTTCCCACCGTTTACAAAGCAGCTAGGTTGGTCGGGGGCTCATTGCCTCAGGGAAGGGATGATTTGTTATTCTTGTATAAACATGTATGTACAAAAACCCCTGAGAGAATTAAGTTGGTAGACTAATAATTAACATTTAAGACCAATAGAGTTCATTAAGCTGGTCAGGTACCTTATACTACGTATGTATGTGTTTGTCCAGGTATGCATGCAAAATCTTCCTTCTGTATCAGCAAGAATGAGCTAGAAAATGTAATTCATTTAATAAGCATTTGTTGAGCATAGATTTTCCTTCAGCTATTGGAAATCTGACTATGGACAAAGCAGGTGGAAATCCCTGCCTTCAATAGAACTATGTTCTAGCAAGGGGAGACAGATAGATAACAAAATAAATAAGTACAATATATCAAATCTGAAGTAGTGATAGGGGCGCTGGGACAAGCTGAAACGTGGAAGGAGGAAGAAGATTGTGAATGTGGGGCCATTTTAAAATAAGAGGGCATGAAGGAATTATTTGGGTAAAAACCTGAAGGAGGTGAAGAAGTGAGCCCTGTAAGATTCTGGGGGGAGAGCATGTCAGGTAGAGGGAAGAGCAAGTGCAAAAGCCCTGAGATGGGCACGTTCCTCTTGAGCTCTGAAAGCAGCAGGAAGTCAATGGGGCTGGTGCGAAGTGTGTATGGGGAGGGATGTTGTAGGAAATGAGGTCAGAGAGGCAGCTGGGAACTATGCTGTGTAGAGTTTTGGAGATCATTTGGTGAGGACTTTGCCTTTCATACTGAGAGAGATGGGAGTCATGGTGCCTTAGGAGAGGAGTGGCATCATTTGGCTAAACATAACCAGGACATCTCTGGCTACAGAAGACAGACAAGACAGAAGATGAGAAGATCAAAAAAGTTATTTGGGTGGATTTGGGATAGTTTTCATAGCAAAAAGACAGCATTCTTGGGTGTCATTCACTCTCAGAGTTTTGGGTCTTGCACACACACACAGAATCAGGAGAACCGCCATCTCCCCAGCTCTGTGTCTCACTTGTCACATCTCTGCTTGCTTCCAGAATCTCTCACTGTACAAGCCTTAGCAATGGAAACAAGTGGGAACCCATGGGGACAGACTGGAACCTGGTCTGTGTCTCACGGAATCTAACTTGGCAGATGCAGGTGACCAGAAGCTTCCGCCGGGGAGGTGTACAGCTGCCTGGCCCAGGAATCAGAAGAATATCTGGCAATGGCAGGGGGCACTGGAGACTGGCTGCCCTGCCATCTGGATAAGATGAGCCAGCACGCTGGTGATCACCTGCCTGAGCTACGTGGTGCTTGGTGTTCCACACCGACCTGATGGTGATGGCTGCTGCATCACTCCATGTTCCAATTCCTGCTCAGATTTCTCTAGCAGCCAACCCAATCTGGTACTGCACATGGTGGGTCATTCTGGGAGACAGATAAGCTAACCACGTACCAATGCACCCTATTCAAGAAGGCGGTGACCAGTGACATCTGGAGCCGACTTGAAGATGCTCATAGTAACCAACTGTTATATTTTCAGAAAATTTAGAAGCCGGTTGTTAAGCATGGCCATTACCCACATTATATTGTATAAACCTACAACCAAAATTAATTGTGTTAAAAACAAAGATGGTGGGGGCACCTGAGTGGCTCACTTGGTTAGGCATCTGCCTTCAGCCCAGGTCATGATCTCAGGGTTCTGGGATGGAGTCCTGACTCTGGCTCCCTGCTCAGTGGGGAGTCTGCTTCTCCCTCTCCCTCTATCCTGCCCACCCCCCCCCAACTCCTACTTGTGTTCTCTCTCCCTCAAATAAACAAAGTCTTTTTAAAAAGGCAACAAAGATGGTGAGTTTCTAAAAGCTCATCACTTATGAATCAGTTTTAACGTTGTATCAGCTCCTTTCTGGATGTTACATCTGCATGGCGGGCAGCAGAAAATTTCACTCAATTCTTGCCTCTTCCAGCTGCTGCCTTTTGTCTTGGCCCATCCGGTCTCACCCATACATATGAAGTCTAGCAGTCAGCCAAGGTTTGGGGGGCAATGACATGCAGATCTGGGGACTCACTCCTTTCTAGGATTTTCCTTATGCCTTTTCAGCTGCTACTAGACCCTAATTCTGCTTTCTGACACTTCTTGCTAGAACTATATTTTCTGTATATTCCTAACTATAATTTCTCACTAAAATTTCTAACATCCAACATACAGTCCACACTGGGGTGTGCCTGCAGGCAAATAGCCACACACTTCCAAATTTCACCCCGCAGAAATTTGTATTCAGTTTCCTGAATTCTAATGTTAAAGTGTGGCTTGTAATGCTTTCTCTTCCCATTTCCACCCCTTCAGTCTCTAGAAGAGTGAAGTTTGAACCCAACCTACAGGACTTTTCATGTTAGAATTGATTTTAAGAACACGAAAATTTCCTTAGTAGTGCATCCATTTGGAGAGAGGGATTCTTGAAGAAAAATGTTTCCAACATTCAAATATTCTTCACTATTTTTACAGATTTCACATAACACCTTCAGTTGCCACGCTGGGCTCCCCACTCACCTTCTAAATCTTTGATGGCATAGCGGAGGGTTGTCTGTTGGTCCTTCAGTTGTTGATTCTTGGTTTAAACATTATGCTGCTCAATGAGAATCTAAAATGGGTTCTTTTTCCAATTTGGTCGTTCTTACTTGTACCCTCTGGTACCACTTATCTTGATGCTGCTTTAGCTTTGCAGACTGTTCTTCAAAGTAAGGAGCTGTATCTGCAGAGCGGGCCCTTCAGAGCTGCTTCTAAGGTTGTTCCTCTCTTTTACTCTGCTCCAGACTTCACTTGCCTGGTGTTTTTCTCACCATTTATTTGACGTTTTATAAGAGTGAGGTTGTTCTGGAAAGCAGTTGACTGACCACCTGGTATTTCCTTTGGGAGCGTGTGAAATTGACCAGGAAGTCAGTACTTTCCAACGTTATGATGGAGTAATCACTCATTGCCTCCATTTTTCTCCCATTCCTCTTACCGGGAAACCCTCAAACTGCCCTCAGGGAAATCTACCCCCTTCAGACAGTGACAGTACACTCTTGTGGGGTAGGGTCCGGGCTTGGTGGCCAGAAATGGCAGCTAGAAGCTGGCCAAACCACCTCTTCACTATGATCTCTCCCAGTGTTAGTTCTGAGATGTCTACTGGACAAGAGCTGGATCCTCTCTCTCTCTCTCTCTCCTCCATGTCTCCTGACTGCTGTTTTTTTTTATTGTCTTTCTCTTCTGAATGAACACATTAGTATCCTGTTCCAGTTAACTGACTTTCCCTCAACTGTTTGGTATAAACTTGATCCCAAACTTTATTTTACCGATTAGGTCTTTTTGTAAATTTTACAGATTTGTAACTATTTCTTTCTCATATTTATCTATTTCATTTTTCATGTCTTTGTTTAATGATTTCTCTTATTAACGGAGGCCACTTTCTCATTTTAAGCACCATTGAACGTCATTGAACTCAGTGCTCAATACTGTTAATGTCACCCAGTGAATCCACAATCCAATTAAAAAAATTGATCCTCTTTCCTGGTATTATATTTCTTAAAGCAGTTTGAGGTTTTTGGATGATGGCTCCTTTTGAGTTGGAGATTTTCGTATTTTTGTGTTGTTCTGTTTTTTTTCCCCCCTCAGTTTTTCTTACATGGTAATTTTCTAGTTTTTCCATTGCCTCCACTCAGTCTCTCAAAGCTTCAGACCAGAAGCAAATCTTAAGGATTCCTAGGACTTTCATCTCATTGGGATACTGGGAATATTATAGAAAAATTAGAGGCAGCTTAACTTGATTTCCCTTCATCTGGAATTTACATCTTGCCAACCCCAGCTAGTAGGTGGTCAGCTAGATTTTTCAGTGTCTGTTCATGATCCCGCCCCTGGTTACCCTCTGCCCAAGTGAACATTTGGTGCTTGTTCCCTCACAGAAGCCAAACCTCTTCCCACCCTGGAGCCAGGAGGCCCAGGAGTTCTGCTTCTCTTGCTACTTTGCATTTCTCTTCTCCTCTGGCCCGTGGATTGTTTCCTTAGCTTTCCATGCAACTGTATTCTTTTGATTGACTTTTCCTATAATTTATCCATATCGCTGTGAATTTGGGGCAAGCAGGTATGGTCCCTGTAAAGTACCTAATCTCTCCGGATAATGTGAAGAGTTGGAACAGTGCCAGCAGTATTTACTTTGTGGGGGTACATTACAAATCAAGTCAATGAATGCATATAAAATGCCTGGTGAACCGCCATCATGACCGTTGTATACATAATAACTAGCCCAAAGTACATGCTTGATAAATATTTATAGAGTAGGATGGATTAATTTAGTACAGATAAATGCATGTTGTTTGCCTGAGTGCATCAGATAATAATTGTATCATTTAAGTAAGCTAGTTTGTGCTGCAGCCACTAACAAGTTCTGAATCTTAGTAGCTTGTAATAACAAACGTCTATTTCCTGCTTGCAATACTGGCACATCGCAGGGCAGCTGGGCTTTGCGCTGTGCTATTATGATGCACGCTCTGGGTTCCAGTGCTCTCTGGAACACTGCTACCCAACAGTGTGGAAGAAAAAGAGAACGCCGGCCCCTACTTCCTTTTGGAAATGACAGATGTCAATCCTGCTGACATTTTGACCCAAACAAGTAATGCGACCATTTATTTGTTCAGTAGGGTCCGAGGTGCAATCCTACCATACATCTGAAAAGAGAGAACCAAATGTCTGTGATCATCCTAACGATTTCCACAATGATCATCATGAGTGGACAGTTACTGAATGTTTGCATGGGGCAAGACACTATAGTAATTAGCGTACAAAGAGTCTGAGGTGACTTTTAAAATAGGGTCTCTTTAATAGTAGTTTTATCTTTTTAAAAAAAGATTTAATTTACTTAGTTGAGAGAAAGGGAGAGAGAGAGCATGAGCCCTGGTGTGTGTTGGGGGAGATGCAGGGCAGAGGGAGAGGGAGAAGCAGACTCTATAGAGCAGGAAGCCCGACTGGGGGGCTCCATCCCAGGACTCCAAGACCAGGACCTGAGCTGAAATCAAGAGCCGGTCGCTCTGCTAACTGAGCTACTCAGGTGCCCCAGTATTTTTGTCTTTGCTCAAAGATAAAATTATTCTTAGTGACTGGTGACAAGTATAAATTCTTGGTGATTAAAGAAGAGGCATGATTGTGATCTTGGCCTAATCATCTCCGTACAGTAATGCATTTATTGTAAAGTTTGGGAAGGAAATGATCCATTAAAATAATTATGATTGCATTTGTAACACCTGGAAGTAATGGTGGATCTTACGCAATCACAGAGCTTGATACAAGGTATGACTATGAACTAAAGGGTCCTTTAGAAAACAATGCTCCTGATGGTAAGTAGTCAGATTTAGGCAGTGATTGTCATAAATGTGCTTATTCCAAATTTTCCTGACCGCCTCCTCCAACCCTTGCTACAAAACAAAAGCGTTAATATTTCGGTAGAAGGATGATTTACTTTTTCGTGAAGTGGGTTCTTCTAGCCTGGGCCCTTTTGCTGAGTTGTCTCAAGCCTCGCTTTGAGCTGAGGAAAGAGAATTGGCCGTATATTGGTTTCAATGCTTCTATTTTATGACCTGATTTCTTCTTCAAAGACGTCTAGAAATTGTTCAAGCATGCCTTAAGGCTGTGGGTACCTGTGAAATTTCTCCTTTTCCATAAGTGAAAGTTTTTAAGTCTAGTAAACTAAACTTCAAGAAGGAAAATGAGAGTTAATAAGCTGACAGCTGGTCCACGGGAGTTTTTTAAGGATCTAACATATTGAATTTCCTTACTTGTTTTTCAACTTGGGTGGGCTTAGGAGCAGGTCGGCTTTGAACTGAGGAGGAGAAAGGAAGAATAGGGTGCTCTGACCTAAAACTTGTCATTTCACCATGACGTATTTATCGTTCTGGACTTCCAGTGTGCCGTTTGGGTTTTGAGTTGACATTAAATACCCGGAGAATGTGATTTAATATAGCACACGGGCCACCGCCTTCAAGGCAATTATTGGTAGACCGAGAGGGGAGGGCTCTGTGGGAATGAGACAAGGGACAGGCTATCAGATTATGTGTGTATGTGTGTATATATGCATACATGTAATATAAACGTGTATATGTGCACATATGCATGTGTGTAAGTTTGTACACAACACATAGATATGTGCATATATATGTAATGTAACGCACATATATAGGCATGTACTTATATACATTTTGTAGGCATGTGATTATGCATGATGTAATGTAAATGCACACATGTGCACATAAAGTGCATGTGTGCATGTATGTGACATAAACATGCATGCTTGGGACATGGATGCATGCACACAGGTGTTTATGTTATATATGCTTTTGATAAAAGTGTATATGCAATACAAATCTTTATGTGTGTGTGGACACATATTTGGTGCAGGTACATGTAATGTACGTCTGTAAGTGTAATGTATGTACATAATTACGTGTGTTGTTAGATCTCATTGAAAATCTGTTTCTGCAGAGTGAGACATACTTAGTTTTTAATACTGAATATCTCGAATTTTTTTTTTTTAAAGAATGCTTTGGATATTCTAAGCCTTTTGTATTTCTACATATATTTTGTGGGCAATTTGTCAATTGCTACATAACAGCTTGTTGGTATAGATTGGAATTGCATTAAAACTATAGATCATGGGGCGCCTGGGTGGCTCAGTGGGTTAAGGCCTCTGCCTTTGGCTCAGGTCATGGTCTCGGGGTCCTGGGATCAAGCCCCGTGTCAGGCTGTCTGCTCAGCGGGGAGCCTGCTTCCCTTTTTCTCTCTCTGCCTGCTTCTCTTTGTCCCTGGCATAATTTTTCCACTCTAAGTAAAACAAACCTCCTAAAAAAAAACCACCAAAAACCAAAAAACAAACCTATAGATCACCCTGGAGAAAACTGGTATCTTAATATTGAATCTCCTGGTCCATGAATATAGCATCTTTCACCATTTGTTTAGGTCTTTTAAAATTTCCTTTCAGTGATGTTTTTGTACTTTTCAGCATAAATGTCTTATACATATTCTGTTAAATTCATTCCTAAGTATTTTTTATGCTATTGTATATGTTTTTATTTTTCAACTTCAATTTTCTAACTGTTTATTGCTGGTACACTGAAATATAATTTTTTTGTGTGTGTGTATTGGCTTTGTACACTAAGATCTTGTTAAACTTACTTATTTGAGCTGCTGGATTTTTTGTAGATTCTTTAGAATGTCCTACATAAGCAATTATGCCGTCTGCAAATCGAGTTTTAGTTCTTCCTTTCCAATCTATGTGCTGCTTGCCTGCCTGCCTTCCTTATCTGTCTGTCTGTCTACCTGCACGCTCTTCTTCCTCTCTCTCTGCTTGTTGCATTAGTTAGGATTTCTAGTACAACATTTCACAAATGTGGGAAAATAGACATCTTTACATTATCCCCAGTCTTATAGGGAAAGCATTAATTCATGAACAGTAAGATTGATGTTAGTTGCAGGGTTTTTGAAGTTATCTTTTATAAAGATGGAAGCAGCTCCCTTGTTATTAATAGTTTCTGACATTTTATCATGAACAGATGTTGAATTTTGTCAACTGCTTTTCCTGCATGTATAATATTAACATATACTCTTGATTTTTTTAGTTGGTTAATATGGTAAATTAATTTTTGAATATTAAGCTTACATTCTATGGAAGAAACCCAGTTGGTGATAAAATATGATTGTTTATCTGTTGCTAGATTTGACTCACTGAAATTTTGGTTAGGATTTTTGTGTCTGTGTTCATGAGGGAGATTAGTCTATAGTTTCTTCTTCTTCTTCTTCGTCTTTTTTTCCCCCCTAGTCGTATCTTTGTATATTTTGGTATCCCAATAATCCTGGCCCCATAAAATGATGGGGAGTGTCCCATCTTTTAATAGTTTCTAAAAACTTTGTGTAAAATTGGTCTTATTAATTCCTTTAAAATTTGGTACATAGTGAATGAAATCAACTGGACCAGGAAGTTTCTCCGAGGGAAGTTCAGTTGAACTTGAACCACATAATCAATTTCATTGAAAGATACAGGGTTCTTGATGAAGTCCCAAAAGTTCATTTTCGCTTTTGTTTCCTTTGCCTTTGGAGACATATCTTGAAAGAAGTTGCTGTGGCTGATATCGAAGAGGTTACTGCCTATGTTCTCCTCTAGGATTCTGATGGATTCCTGTCTCACGTTGAGGTCTTTTATCCATCTCAAGTTTATCTTTGTGTACGGTGTAAGAGAATGGTCAAGTTTCATTCTTCTACATATAGCTGTCCAATTTTCCCAGCACCATTTATTGAAGAGACTGTCTTTCTTCCACTGTATATTTTTTCCTGCTTTGTTGAAGATTATTTGACCATAGAGTTGAGGGTCCATATCTGGGCTCTCTATTCTGGTCCACTGGTCTATGGGTCTGTTTTTATGCCAGTACCATGCTGTCTTGGTGATCACAGCTTTGTAGTAAAGCTTGAAATCAGGTAACGTGATGCCGCCAGTTTTATTTTTGTTTTTCAACATTTCCTTAGCAATTCGGGGTCTCTTCTGATTCCATACAAATTTTAGGATTATTTGCTCCAGCTCTTTGAAAAATACTGATGGAATTTTGATCGGAATGGCATTAAAAGTATAGATTGCTCTAGGCAGTATAGACATTTTGACAATGTTTATTCTTCCGATCCAAGAGCATGGAATGGTCTTCTATCTTTTTGTGTCTTCTTCAATTTCTTTCATGAGTGTTCTGTAGTTCCTCGAGTACAGATCCTTAACCTCTTTGGTTAGGTTTATTCCCAGGTATCTTACAGTTCTTGGTGCTATAGTAAATGGAATCGATTCTCTAATTTCCCTTTCTGTATTTTCATTGTCAGTGTATAAGAAAGCCACTGATTTCTGTACATTGATTTTGTATCCTGCCACATTACTGAATTGCTGTATGAGTTCTAGTAGTTTGGGGGTGGAGTCTTTTGGGTTTTCCATATAAAGAATCATGTCATCTGCGAAGAGAGAGAGTTTGACTTCTTCACTGCCAATTTGGATACCTTTTATTTCTCTTTGTTGTCTGATTGCTGTTGCTAGGACTTCTAATACTATGTTGAACAAGAGTGGTGAGAGTGGGCATCCTTGTCGTGTTCCTGATCTCAACGGGAAGGCTGCGAGCTTTTTCCCATTGAGGATGATATTTGCTGTGGGTCTTTCATAGATAGATTTGATGAAGTTCAGGAATGTTCCCTCTATCCCTATACTTTGAAGCGTTTTAATCAGGAACGGATGCTGGATTTTGTCAAATGCTTTTTTGTGCATCAACTGAGAGGACCATGTGGTTCTTCTCTCTTCTCTTATTGATTTGTTCTATCACATTGATTAATTTGTGAATGTTGAGCCATCTTTGTAACCCAGGGATGAATCCCACCTGGTCATGGTGGATAATCTTTTTAATGTGCTGTTGGATCCTGTTTGCTAGGATCTTGTTGATAATCTTAGCATCTATATTCATCAGTGATATTGGTCTGAAATTCTCCTTTTTGGTGTGGTCTTTGCCTGGTTTGGGGATCAGGGTAATGCTGGCTTCATAAAAAGAGTCTGGAAGTTTTCCTTCTGCTTCAATTTTTTGAAACAGCTTCAGGAGAATAGGTGTTATTTCTTCTTTGAAAGTTTGGTAGAATTCGCCAGGGAATCCATCAGGTCCTGGGCTCTTGTTTTTTGGGAGGTTTTTGATCATTGCTTCAATCTCGTTACTAGATATCGGTCTATTCAGGTTGTCAATTTCTTCATGGTTCAATTTGGGGAGTTTATAGTTTTCCAAGCATACATCCATTTCATCTAGGTTGCTTAACTTATTGGCATATAACTGTTGATAATAACTTCTGATGATTGATTCTACTTCCTTGGTGTTAGTTGTGATCTCTCCCTTTTGGGACTAGAAGAGATTATGCTGAGTGAAATAGGTCAAGCAGAGAGAGTAAATTATCATATGGTTTCACTTATTTGTGGAGCATAACAAATAACATGGAGGACATGGGGAGATGAAGAGGAGAAGGGAGTTGAGGAAAATTGGAAGGGGAGGTTAACCATGAGAGACTATGGACTCTGAAAAACAACCTGAGGGTTTTGAAGGGGCAGGGGGTTGGAGGTTGGGGGAGCAAGGTGGTGGGTATTAAGGAGGGCACGTATTGCATGGAGCACTGGGTGTGGTGCAAAAACAATGAATACTGTTATGCTGAAAAGAAATTTAAAAAAAAGATGAAAAAAAGAGAAAGATACAGGGTTATTCAGGTTATTTATTTCTTTTTGAATGAGATTTGGTAGTTTTTTTTTTTTTTGAGATTTGGTAGTTTTTTTTTTTTTTTAATTTTTTATTTATTTTCAGCGTAACAGTATTCATTGTTTTTTCACCACACCCAGTGCTCCATGCAATCTGTGCCCTCCCTAATACCCACCACCTGGTTCCCCCACCCTCCCACCCCGCCCCTTCAAAACCCTCAGGTTGTTTTTCAGAGTCCATAGTCTCTCATGGTTCACCTCCCCTTCCAATTTCCCTCAACTCTCTTCTCCTCTCCATCTACACTTGTCCTCTATATTATTTGTTATGCTCCACCAATAAGTGAAACCATATGATACTTGACTTTCTCTGTTTGACTTATTTCACTCAGCATAATCTCTTCCAGTCCTGTCCATGTTGCTACAAAAGTTGGGTATTCGTCCTTTCTGATGGAGGCATAATACTCCATAGTGTATATGGACCACATCTTCCTTATCCATTCATCCGTTGAAGGGCATCTTGGTTCTTTCCACAGTTTGGCGACCGTGGCCATTGCTGCTATAAACATTGGGGTACAGATGGCCCTTCTTTTCACTACATCTGTATCTTTGGGGTAAATACCCAGCAGTGCAATTGCAGGGTCATAGGGAAGATCTATTTTTAATTTCCTGAGGAATCTCCACACTGTTCTCCAAAGTGGCTGCACCAGTTTGCATTCCCACCAACAGTGTAAGAGGGTTCCCCTTTCTCCACATCCTCTCCAACACACGTTGTTTCCTGTCTTGCTAATTTTGGCCATTCTAACTGGTGTAAGGTGGTATCTCAATGTGGTTTTGATTTGAATCTCCCTGATGGCTAGTGATGATGAACATTTTTTCATGTGTCTGGTAGCCATTTGTATGTCTTCCTTGGAGAAGTGTCTGTTCATATCTTCTGCCCATTTTTTAATATGATTATCTGTTTTGTGTGTGTTGAGTTTGAGGAGTTCTTTATAGATCCTGGATATCAACCTTTTATCTGTACTGTCATTTGCAAATATCTTCTCCCATTCCGTGGGTTGCCTCTTTGTTTTGATGACTGTTTCTTTTGCTGTGCAGAAGCTTTTTATCTTGATGAAGTCCCAGAAGTTCATCTTTGCCTTTGTTTCCTTCGCCTTTGGAGACATATCTTGAAAGAAGTTGCTGTGGCTGATATCAAAGAGGTTACTCCCTATGTTCTCCTCGAGGATTCTGATGGATTCCTGTCTCACGTTGAGGTCTTTTATCCATTTCGAGTTTATCTTTGTGTACGGTGTAAGAGAATGGTCAAGTTTCATTCTTCTACATATAGCTGTCCAGTTTTCCCAGCACCATTTATTGAAGAGACTGTCTTTTTTCCACTGGATATTTTTTCCTGTTTTGTCAAAGATTATTTGACCATAGAGTTGAGGGTCCGTATCTGGGCTCTCTACTCTGTTCCACTGGTCCATGTGTCTGTTTTTATGCCAGTACCATGCTGTCTTGGTGATCACAGCTTTGTAGTAAAGCTTGAAATCAGGTAACGTGATGCCACCAGTTTTATTTTTGTTTTTCAACATTTCCTTAGCAATTCGGGGTCTCTTCTGATTCCATACAAATTTTAGTATTATTTGCTCCAGCTCTTTGAAAAATACTGGTGGAATTTTGATTGGAATGGCATTAAAAGTATAGATTGCTCTGGGCAGTATAGACATTTTAACGATGTTTATTCTTCCCATCCAAGAGCATGGAATGGTCTTCCATCTTTTTGTGTCTTCTTCAATTTCTTTTAGGAGTGTTCTGTAGTTCCTCGAGTACAGATCTTTAACCTCTTTGGTTAGGTTTATTCCGAGGTATCTTATGGTTTTTGGTGCTATAGTAAATGGAATCGATTCTCTAATTTGCCTTTCTGTATTTTCATTGTTAGTGTATAAGAAAGCCACTGATTTCTGGACATTGACTTTGTATCCTGCTACATTACTGAATTGCTGTATGAGTTCTAGTAGTTTGGAGGTAGAGTCTTTCGGGTTTTCCATATAAAGAATCATGTCATCTGCGAAGAGAGAGAGTTTGACTTCTTCCTTGCCAATCTGGATACCTTTTATTTCTCTTTGTTGTCTGATTGCTGTTGCTAGGACTTCTAATACTATGTTGAACAAGAGTGGTGAGAGTGGGCATCCTTGTCGTGTTCCTGATCTCAATGGGAAGGCTGCAAGCTTTTTCCCATTGAGGATGATATTTGCTGTGGGTTTTTCATAGATAGATTTGATGAAGTTCAGGAATGTTCCCTCTATCCCTATACTTTGAAGCGTTTTAATCAGGAACGGATGCTGGATTTTGTCAAAAGCTTTTTCTGCATCAATGGAGAGGATCATGTGGTTCTTCTCTCTTCTCTTATTGATTTGTTCTATCACATTGATTGATTTGCGAATGTTGAACCATCCTTGTAACCCAGGGATGAATCCTACCTGGTCATGGTGGATAATCTTTTTAATGTGCTGTTGGATCCTGTTTGCTAGGATCTTGTTGAGAATCTTAGCATCCATATTCATCAGTGATATCGGTCTGAAATTCTCCTTTTTGGTAGGGTCTTTGCCTGGTTTGGGGATCAGGGTGATGCTGGCTTCATAAAAAGAGTCTGGAAGTTTTCCTTCTGCTTCAATTTTTTGAAACAGCTTCAGGAGAATAGGTGTTATTTCTTCTTTGAAAGTTTGGTAGAATTCGCCAGGGAATCCATCAGGTCCTGGGCTCTTGTTTTTTGGGAGGTTTTTGATCATTGCTTCAATCTCGTTACTAGATATCGGTCTATTCAGGTTGTCAATTTCTTCATGGTTCAATTTGGGGAGTTTATAGTTTTCCAAGCATACATCCATTTCATCTAGGTTGCTTAACTTATTGGCATATAACTGTTGATAATAACTTCTGATGATTGATTCTACTTCCTTGGTGTTAGTTGTGATCTCTCCCTTTTGGGACTAGAAGAGATTATGCTGAGTGAAATAGGTCAAGCAGAGAGAGTAAATTATCATATGGTTTCACTTATTTGTGGAGCATAACAAATAACATGGAGGACATGGGGAGATGAAGAGGAGAAGGGAGTTGAGGAAAATTGGAAGGGGAGGTTAACCATGAGAGACTATGGACTCTGAAAAACAACCTGAGGGTTTTGAAGGGGCAGGGGGTTGGAGGTTGGGGGAGCAAGGTGGTGGGTATTAAGGAGGGCACGTATTGCATGGAGCACTGGGTGTGGTGCAAAAACAATGAATACTGTTATGCTGAAAAGAAATTTAAAAAAAAGATGAAAAAAAGAGAAAGATACAGGGTTATTCAGGTTATTTATTTCTTTTTGAATGAGATTTGGTAGTTTTTTTTTTTTTTTGAGATTTGGTAGTTTTTTTTTTTTTTTTTAATTTTTTATTTATTTTCAGCGTAACAGTATTCATTGTTTTTTCACCACACCCAGTGCTCCATGCAATCTGTGCCCTCCCTAATACCCACCACCTGGTTCCCCCACCCTCCCACCCCGCCCCTTCAAAACCCTCAGGTTGTTTTTCAGAGTCCATAGTCTCTCATGGTTCACCTCCCCTTCCAATTTCCCTCAACTCTCTTCTCCTCTCCATCTACACTTGTCCTCTATATTATTTGTTATGCTCCACCAATAAGTGAAACCATATGATACTTGACTTTCTCTGTTTGACTTATTTCACTCAGCATAATCTCTTCCAGTCCTGTCCATGTTGCTACAAAAGTTGGGTATTCGTCCTTTCTGATGGAGGCATAATACTCCATAGTGTATATGGACCACATCTTCCTTATCCATTCATCCGTTGAAGGGCATCTTGGTTCTTTCCACAGTTTGGCGACCGTGGCCATTGCTGCTATAAACATTGGGGTACAGATGGCCCTTCTTTTCACTACATCTGTATCTTTGGGGTAAATACCCAGCAGTGCAATTGCAGGGTCATAGGGAAGATCTATTTTTAATTTCCTGAGGAATCTCCACACTGTTCTCCAAAGTGGCTGCACCAGTTTGCATTCCCACCAACAGTGTAAGAGGGTTCCCCTTTCTCCACATCCTCTCCAACACACGTTGTTTCCTGTCTTGCTAATTTTGGCCATTCTAACTGGTGTAAGGTGGTATCTCAATGTGGTTTTGATTTGAATCTCCCTGATGGCTAGTGATGATGAACATTTTTTCATGTGTCTGGTAGCCATTTGTATGTCTTCCTTGGAGAAGTGTCTGTTCATATCTTCTGCCCATTTTTTAATATGATTATCTGTTTTGTGTGTGTTGAGTTTGAGGAGTTCTTTATAGATCCTGGATATCAACCTTTTATCTGTACTGTCATTTGCAAATATCTTCTCCCATTCCGTGGGTTGCCTCTTTGTTTTGATGACTGTTTCTTTTGCTGTGCAGAAGCTTTTTATCTTGATGAAGTCCCAGAAGTTCATCTTTGCCTTTGTTTCCTTCGCCTTTGGAGACATATCTTGAAAGAAGTTGCTGTGGCTGATATCAAAGAGGTTACTCCCTATGTTCTCCTCGAGGATTCTGATGGATTCCTGTCTCACGTTGAGGTCTTTTATCCATTTCGAGTTTATCTTTGTGTACGGTGTAAGAGAATGGTCAAGTTTCATTCTTCTACATATAGCTGTCCAGTTTTCCCAGCACCATTTATTGAAGAGACTGTCTTTTTTCCACTGGATATTTTTTCCTGTTTTGTCAAAGATTATTTGACCATAGAGTTGAGGGTCCGTATCTGGGCTCTCTACTCTGTTCCACTGGTCCATGTGTCTGTTTTTATGCCAGTACCATGCTGTCTTGGTGATCACAGCTTTGTAGTAAAGCTTGAAATCAGGTAACGTGATGCCACCAGTTTTATTTTTGTTTTTCAACATTTCCTTAGCAATTCGGGGTCTCTTCTGATTCCATACAAATTTTAGTATTATTTGCTCCAGCTCTTTGAAAAATACTGGTGGAATTTTGATTGGAATGGCATTAAAAGTATAGATTGCTCTGGGCAGTATAGACATTTTAACGATGTTTATTCTTCCCATCCAAGAGCATGGAATGGTCTTCCATCTTTTTGTGTCTTCTTCAATTTCTTTTAGGAGTGTTCTGTAGTTCCTCGAGTACAGATCTTTAACCTCTTTGGTTAGGTTTATTCCGAGGTATCTTATGGTTTTTGGTGCTATAGTAAATGGAATCGATTCTCTAATTTGCCTTTCTGTATTTTCATTGTTAGTGTATAAGAAAGCCACTGATTTCTGGACATTGACTTTGTATCCTGCTACATTACTGAATTGCTGTATGAGTTCTAGTAGTTTGGAGGTAGAGTCTTTCGGGTTTTCCATATAAAGAATCATGTCATCTGCGAAGAGAGAGAGTTTGACTTCTTCCTTGCCAATCTGGATACCTTTTATTTCTCTTTGTTGTCTGATTGCTGTTGCTAGGACTTCTAATACTATGTTGAACAAGAGTGGTGAGAGTGGGCATCCTTGTCGTGTTCCTGATCTCAATGGGAAGGCTGCAAGCTTTTTCCCATTGAGGATGATATTTGCTGTGGGTTTTTCATAGATAGATTTGATGAAGTTCAGGAATGTTCCCTCTATCCCTATACTTTGAAGCGTTTTAATCAGGAACGGATGCTGGATTTTGTCAAAAGCTTTTTCTGCATCAATGGAGAGGATCATGTGGTTCTTCTCTCTTCTCTTATTGATTTGTTCTATCACATTGATTGATTTGCGAATGTTGAACCATCCTTGTAACCCAGGGATGAATCCTACCTGGTCATGGTGGATAATCTTTTTAATGTGCTGTTGGATCCTGTTTGCTAGGATCTTGTTGAGAATCTTAGCATCCATATTCATCAGTGATATCGGTCTGAAATTCTCCTTTTTGGTAGGGTCTTTGCCTGGTTTGGGGATCAGGGTGATGCTGGCTTCATAAAAAGAGTCTGGAAGTTTTCCTTCTGCTTCAATTTTTTGAAACAGCTTCAGGAGAATAGGTGTTATTTCTTCTTTGAAAGTTTGGTAGAATTCGCCAGGGAATCCATCAGGTCCTGGGCTCTTGTTTTTTGGGAGGTTTTTGATCATTGCTTCAATCTCGTTACTAGATATCGGTCTATTCAGGTTGTCAATTTCTTCATGGTTCAATTTGGGGAGTTTATAGTTTTCCAAGCATACATCCATTTCATCTAGGTTGCTTAACTTATTGGCATATAACTGTTGATAATAACTTCTGATGATTGATTCTACTTCCTTGGTGTTAGTTGTGATCTCTCCCTTTTGGGACTAGAAGAGATTATGCTGAGTGAAATAGGTCAAGCAGAGAGAGTAAATTATCATATGGTTTCACTTATTTGTGGAGCATAACAAATAACATGGAGGACATGGGGAGATGAAGAGGAGAAGGGAGTTGAGGAAAATTGGAAGGGGAGGTTAACCATGAGAGACTATGGACTCTGAAAAACAACCTGAGGGTTTTGAAGGGGCAGGGGGTTGGAGGTTGGGGGAGCAAGGTGGTGGGTATTAAGGAGGGCACGTATTGCATGGAGCACTGGGTGTGGTGCAAAAACAATGAATACTGTTATGCTGAAAAGAAATTTAAAAAAAAGATGAAAAAAAGAGAAAGATACAGGGTTATTCAGGTTATTTATTTCTTTTTGAATGAGATTTGGTAGTTTTTTTTTTTTTTTTTGAGATTTGGTAGTTTTTTTTTTTTTTTTAATTTTTTATTTATTTTCAGCGTAACAGTATTCATTGTTTTTTCACCACACCCAGTGCTCCATGCAATCTGTGCCCTCCCTAATACCCACCACCTGGTTCCCCCACCCTCCCACCCCGCCCCTTCAAAACCCTCAGGTTGTTTTTCAGAGTCCATAGTCTCTCATGGTTCACCTCCCCTTCCAATTTCCCTCAACTCTCTTCTCCTCTCCATCTACACTTGTCCTCTATATTATTTGTTATGCTCCACCAATAAGTGAAACCATATGATACTTGACTTTCTCTGTTTGACTTATTTCACTCAGCATAATCTCTTCCAGTCCTGTCCATGTTGCTACAAAAGTTGGGTATTCGTCCTTTCTGATGGAGGCATAATACTCCATAGTGTATATGGACCACATCTTCCTTATCCATTCATCCGTTGAAGGGCATCTTGGTTCTTTCCACAGTTTGGCGACCGTGGCCATTGCTGCTATAAACATTGGGGTACAGATGGCCCTTCTTTTCACTACATCTGTATCTTTGGGGTAAATACCCAGCAGTGCAATTGCAGGGTCATAGGGAAGATCTATTTTTAATTTCCTGAGGAATCTCCACACTGTTCTCCAAAGTGGCTGCACCAGTTTGCATTCCCACCAACAGTGTAAGAGGGTTCCCCTTTCTCCACATCCTCTCCAACACACGTTGTTTCCTGTCTTGCTAATTTTGGCCATTCTAACTGGTGTAAGGTGGTATCTCAATGTGGTTTTGATTTGAATCTCCCTGATGGCTAGTGATGATGAACATTTTTTCATGTGTCTGGTAGCCATTTGTATGTCTTCCTTGGAGAAGTGTCTGTTCATATCTTCTGCCCATTTTTTAATATGATTATCTGTTTTGTGTGTGTTGAGTTTGAGGAGTTCTTTATAGATCCTGGATATCAACCTTTTATCTGTACTGTCATTTGCAAATATCTTCTCCCATTCCGTGGGTTGCCTCTTTGTTTTGATGACTGTTTCTTTTGCTGTGCAGAAGCTTTTTATCTTGATGAAGTCCCAGAAGTTCATCTTTGCCTTTGTTTCCTTCGCCTTTGGAGACATATCTTGAAAGAAGTTGCTGTGGCTGATATCAAAGAGGTTACTCCCTATGTTCTCCTCGAGGATTCTGATGGATTCCTGTCTCACGTTGAGGTCTTTTATCCATTTCGAGTTTATCTTTGTGTACGGTGTAAGAGAATGGTCAAGTTTCATTCTTCTACATATAGCTGTCCAGTTTTCCCAGCACCATTTATTGAAGAGACTGTCTTTTTTCCACTGGATATTTTTTCCTGTTTTGTCAAAGATTATTTGACCATAGAGTTGAGGGTCCGTATCTGGGCTCTCTACTCTGTTCCACTGGTCCATGTGTCTGTTTTTATGCCAGTACCATGCTGTCTTGGTGATCACAGCTTTGTAGTAAAGCTTGAAATCAGGTAACGTGATGCCACCAGTTTTATTTTTGTTTTTCAACATTTCCTTAGCAATTCGGGGTCTCTTCTGATTCCATACAAATTTTAGTATTATTTGCTCCAGCTCTTTGAAAAATACTGGTGGAATTTTGATTGGAATGGCATTAAAAGTATAGATTGCTCTGGGCAGTATAGACATTTTAACGATGTTTATTCTTCCCATCCAAGAGCATGGAATGGTCTTCCATCTTTTTGTGTCTTCTTCAATTTCTTTTAGGAGTGTTCTGTAGTTCCTCGAGTACAGATCTTTAACCTCTTTGGTTAGGTTTATTCCGAGGTATCTTATGGTTTTTGGTGCTATAGTAAATGGAATCGATTCTCTAATTTGCCTTTCTGTATTTTCATTGTTAGTGTATAAGAAAGCCACTGATTTCTGGACATTGACTTTGTATCCTGCTACATTACTGAATTGCTGTATGAGTTCTAGTAGTTTGGAGGTAGAGTCTTTCGGGTTTTCCATATAAAGAATCATGTCATCTGCGAAGAGAGAGAGTTTGACTTCTTCCTTGCCAATCTGGATACCTTTTATTTCTCTTTGTTGTCTGATTGCTGTTGCTAGGACTTCTAATACTATGTTGAACAAGAGTGGTGAGAGTGGGCATCCTTGTCGTGTTCCTGATCTCAATGGGAAGGCTGCAAGCTTTTTCCCATTGAGGATGATATTTGCTGTGGGTTTTTCATAGATAGATTTGATGAAGTTCAGGAATGTTCCCTCTATCCCTATACTTTGAAGCGTTTTAATCAGGAACGGATGCTGGATTTTGTCAAAAGCTTTTTCTGCATCAATGGAGAGGATCATGTGGTTCTTCTCTCTTCTCTTATTGATTTGTTCTATCACATTGATTGATTTGCGAATGTTGAACCATCCTTGTAACCCAGGGATGAATCCTACCTGGTCATGGTGGATAATCTTTTTAATGTGCTGTTGGATCCTGTTTGCTAGGATCTTGTTGAGAATCTTAGCATCCATATTCATCAGTGATATCGGTCTGAAATTCTCCTTTTTGGTAGGGTCTTTGCCTGGTTTGGGGATCAGGGTGATGCTGGCTTCATAAAAAGAGTCTGGAAGTTTTCCTTCTGCTTCAATTTTTTGAAACAGCTTCAGGAGAATAGGTGTTATTTCTTCTTTGAAAGTTTGGTAGAATTCGCCAGGGAATCCATCAGGTCCTGGGCTCTTGTTTTTTGGGAGGTTTTTGATCATTGCTTCAATCTCGTTACTAGATATCGGTCTATTCAGGTTGTCAATTTCTTCATGGTTCAATTTGGGGAGTT
Source organism: Martes martes (assembly GCF_963455335.1). Lineage (NCBI taxonomy): Eukaryota > Metazoa > Chordata > Mammalia > Carnivora > Mustelidae > Martes > Martes martes. Next base: position 54,162,385 of record NC_137896.1, on the reverse strand, counting down.
TATAGTTTTCCAAGCATACATCCATTTCATCTAGGTTGCTTAACTTATTGGCATATAACTGTTGATAATAACTTCTGATGATTGATTCTACTTCCTTGGTGTTAGTTGTGATCTCTCCCTTTTGGGACTAGAAGAGATTATGCTGAGTGAAATAGGTCAAGCAGAGAGAGTAAATTATCATATGGTTTCACTTATTTGTGGAGCATAACAAATAACATGGAGGACATGGGGAGATGAAGAGGAGAAGGGAGTTGAGGAAAATTGGAAGGGGAGGTTAACCATGAGAGACTATGGACTCTGAAAAACAACCTGAGGGTTTTGAAGGGGCAGGGGGTTGGAGGTTGGGGGAGCAAGGTGGTGGGTATTAAGGAGGGCACGTATTGCATGGAGCACTGGGTGTGGTGCAAAAACAATGAATACTGTTATGCTGAAAAGAAATTTAAAAAAAAGATGAAAAAAAGAGAAAGATACAGGGTTATTCAGGTTATTTATTTCTTTTTGAATGAGATTTGGTAGTTTTTTTTTTTTTTGAGATTTGGTAGTTTTTAACCCTTTAAGACTTTGTCAAAATTATTGACATAAGGTTCCCATAATACTTTTTTTTCTTTTAAAGATTTTATTCATTGTCAGAGAGAGAGAGAGAGAGAATGCACACAGAAGTAGGGGGAGCAGCAGGCAGAGGGAAAAGCAGACTCTCTGCTGAGCAGGGAGCCTGACATGGGGATTGATTCCAGGACTCTGGGATCATGACCTGAGCTGAAGGCAGATGCTTAATTGACAGCCACCCAGGCACCCCTAGTTTCCCATGATATTCTCTTTTCATTCTTCTTTAGCAGCTCAATTGCTACAGAACACACTTACCATACAATTCACTCCTATAAAGGCTATGGCTCCATGATATTTGTATATTCACAGATAGGCACCCATCACTTCAGCTAATTTTAGAACATTTTCACTGCCTCAAAAAGAAATTCCATACCCTTTAGCTATCCCCACCCTAGTTCCCTAGCCCAACGTTGCTCTAAACAACCACTAATCTTACATATTTGTCTCTATAGATTTCCCCAGTTGGGGCTTCTACATGACTGAAATCATATAATATGTGTTTTTTTGTGACTGGATTATTTTATTTAGCATAATATTTTCAAGGTTCATCCATATTATAGCATGTGTGATTATTCCCTTTTTTTAAATGACTAAATAATATTCCGTTGCATGAATATACTGCATTTTGTTCATCTACTCATGAGTTGATGGATGAAGGGTATTTCCTTTTGACTATTGACTGTGTTGCTATCAACAGTCATATGCAAGCTTTTGTGTGGACATATGTTTATGCCCAGGAGTGGACTTGTTGGGTCCTATGGTAACTCGATGTTTAATCATTTGAGGGACTATTACACTGTTTTCCAAAGCACTTCACCAGTTTACATTTCCACTAGCTCAATTGCAGTTCACTGTATGATCTTTCAATGCCATTCTCAGAGGAAAAGCCAAAGGAGTCTGGGATAGAAAAGCAATCACACTTGGAGAAATGTGGGAAAAAAATGGAATGAGTGCTTTTTTGGGTGCATTTGATCCAACTGGGATAATTTAACATTTAGAATATTGAAAAATTAGGGACTCCTGGGTGACTCAGTCGTTAAGCATCTGCCCTCAACTCAGGTCATGATCCAAGGGTTCTGGGATCAAGCCTCACATGAGGCTCCCTGCTCAGCAGGAAGCCTGCTTCTCTCTTTCCCACTCCCCCTGCTTGTGTTCCCTTTCTCACTGTCTCTCTCTATCAAATAAATAAAATCTTAAAAAAAGAGAAACCTCCCTTTTGGGGTGCCTGGGTGGCTCAGTGGGTTAAGCCTCTGCTTTCGGCTCAGGTCACGATCTCAGGGTCCTGGGATGGAGCTCCGCATTGGGCTCTCTGCTCAGCAGGGAGCCTGCTTCTCTCTCTCCTTCTGCCTGCCTCTCTGCCTACTTGTGATCTCTCTTTCTCTGTCAAATAAATAAATAAAATCTTTTAAAAAATGTTGAAAAATTAGGTTAATTTACCATTCTCTTTTGCTTTATTTTTGAATATTTTATAATACAAATTTTTTAGTATAGATTATCACCAATTTGAACAAGTTGCATTTACAAAATCCCTTGAACCCCTACTAATAATAAGTTGAAATTAAAATAAAGCAGAATTTATTCTAGAGCATATAATATGTGTTGTAATACACATATGAGTTTTTCATAAAATTTAGAAAAATAACATTAAGCTAAATTATTAATATTCTCCATTTGTGGCTAGGCTATTCCTCAGGTTATCACCTATTTTATTTCAAGATGTTGGACCAAAGGTGCTCAGTGAATGACCGAAGACATAATTTAAGGAAGTGAACTTTAAAATTTTATTTATGAACATTTTCAACTACTATGAGAGAAATTAAAAAAAGGACAAGTCTATGTATGAAAGATCATTCTGTGTCTAATATTGTTTGCAATATTGCTTCCAGAGTTTTTCAGAATTTATCCACAAAATGCCTAACAACAACTGATTGCTTTAACTAAGATGACCTCACTTTAATTTGTGTTATACAAGGACATGTACTCAAAAACTTTAATCAAACTGGTTTTGTATGATGATTTCGGGTTATAAGGTTATACTGTAATAAAGTGGTAAGAATTTAAACATTGGGCTCATTAAAAATAATCAAGTATTGATGGCTTCATTTCTGTGCCTACGATGATAGAAAAAGTTCTGTGTTGTTTATTGCTCTCTGTCTCCCTAGAAAGCCAGGACAATATTGTCTCCATAGCAAGGGCAAGATTATGTGATGGTGGGGGGCACTTTAGAGTGAGAGGTCCAGGGGAACCAGAAAAAGCTGAAGTGAGAGTAGAAACCTGTAGAGTCAGAATCATTGGAACACCATTGTCAGTGGACACATGAAAGGGAGAAACCTAAGAAGTAAATTACTTAGGGACACATCAACAGTTGCTAACCATTTCATGGTTTGATTTAATGTAGCCTCAGGAAAGCATCCATCAGGAAAGCATTTAGTGGTTAAATGGATTGCTTATTAATCTTGGTCATTCTGTAGCAGTAAGAGGAATACACATTTTTCTCAAATTCTTACTTAGCAACATCTATATCAAAGCAAATGTGCTTGACAGAAAGCCAAATCACATATATATTTTGCAGTTCAGAAAGAAAATCTAAATATGCAATAAAATGGCTTTGTCCAGATTATAAAATTATGTACCTTTTAATAAATTATTTTGACACAAAGGAGAATTTTCTTTAAATAATATATAACACATAAGAGAATTTGTACCTCATAAAACCCCAAATTTAGACAAATCAAGAAACAGACACTTAAAACAGACTTGTTATAGAGAGCAAAGTGATGGTAACTAGAGGGGAAGTGGGTGGGGATAGAGTGAAATAGTTGAAGGGGATTAAGAAGGACCCTTGTCTTGATGAGCACCAGGCAATGCATGGAATTGTTGAATCCCTCTGTTGTACACTTGAAACTAATATAACACTGTACATTAACTAAATGGAATTAAAATGAAAACTTTAAAAAAAGGTGGAAACCCCTCTCCCCTGTACAATTTATTGATGATCAACAGTGGCATACCAAAGGCAGAATTGCAAGAAGGTCCATCCCAGATGTAGCTCATAAAAAGAAGGTTAGTTCACAGTCTGTAGGGAATTTTAAAACAAACAAAGAAAACCTAACCAGAACCTGCTTGCCTTCTCTTATCACCATGCTCTGGGCTTCATTTAAGCTCCAGACCAAGGTTGACAAGTCTTTTCTGTAAAGGGCTAGAGAGCAAATATATTCGGCTTTGTGTTCTCTGCTTCTCTGTTGCCACAACTCTACATTGCATCTGGAGATCAACCACAGATGAAGTAAAGGGACTGGGGGTGGCTGTGTTCTGGTAAAACCATACTGGCTCCTGCTTTCTGTATGAAGAGTGCATCTCTACCCATCACTGGGTGACTTCTGCACCTCCTAAGGGGCAAGTAAAATGCTGTCCTTGCATTGGCATCAGACTGAGCCTTAGCTGAGTTTTGTGAAAAGACAGGACCTCCACTACATCTATGCAGACACTTGAAGAAGTGGGTCTCTTCCCTTTGCAGTGAAATATGTTACAGACCTTGTTGTTCCTTCTTTGTACACGTGGGGGTAAAGAAGACATTTGGAGTAGAAGCAGAGGACTGCTGATTTGTACTTGATGGGCAAAGTTTTGTTGTAAGACCCCTATGGGTTTGTTTGTTTCTGCATTGAAACCTAGTGGAAACTGACTGGTATATTTTATGTTAACTCAGTGTCAATCTTATTCCTTAGGCTGGAGGAGGACTGGGTTGCTGGGAGCGGCAGCTCAAACATAGTTACAAAAGGTATTCACTGCCTAGAAGATCTATGAGTTCACATTATCTTCAACTTCTAAGTGAGCTGCTAGGAGAGCAATATTTTAAAGCAGTGACACTTGTGTGGGACATTTAATTCTTTCTCCTGATATATCAATCCCCCTCAGCCTGAAATAGAAAGCAAGCTGAATAAATGTTTAAATCATCCACTTATTGTTTAGATTAAACTAAAACCTTAAGTTTCTTCTTCTAATAAATAATCTCATTACAAAAGTAAATGATGTTGTGGTAGAGACCCTTATTTTATACCTGTTGAGCAGACTCACGTACATTCTTAAGCAGTAGCAGTATTCATTAAACTTAATGCCTTCAGCTGGCTTCTGTAGGGGACAGAGGTACCTAAAATTATTTCAATATTATAAGCCTTGCATAAATAAGCTTTAGTCACAGCATTCCAATGTATTTTATTTTATTTATTTTTATTTTTTTAAATTATTTTTACTAACATATAATGTATTATTTGCCCCAGAGGTACAGATCTGTGAATTGTCAGCTTACACACATCACAGCACTCAGCATAGCACATACCCTCCCCAATGTCCATAACCGAACCACCCTATCCCTACCCCTCTCCCCCAGCAACCCTCAGTTTGTTTTGTGAGATTAAGAGTCTTATATGGGTTGTCTTCCTCCTGATCACATCTTGTTTCATTTTTTTTCTTTCCCTACCCCCCACAACCCCCTGCCCTGCATCTCAAATTCCTCATATCAGAGAGATGATGTAATTGTCTTTCTCTGACTGACTTATTTTGCTCAGCATAATACCCTCTAGTTCCATCCACGTCATCGCAAATGGCAAGATTTCCTTTCTTTTGATGGCTGCATAGTATTCCATTGTGTATATATACCACATCTTCTTTATCCATCATTTCCTAATGGACATCTAGGCTCTTTCCATAGTTTGGCTATTGTGGACATTGCTGTTATGAACATTTGGGTGCACATGCCTCTTTGGATCACTACATTTGTATCTTTAGGGTAAATACCTAGTAGTGTGATTGCTGGGTCATAGGGTAGCTCTATTTTCAACTTTTTGAGGAACCTCCATGTAGTTTTCCAGAGTGGCTGCACCAGCTTGCATTTCCACTAACAGTGTATGAGGGTCCCCCTTTCTCTGCATCCTCGCTAACATCTGTTGCTTCCTGACTTGTTAATTTTAGCCATTCTGACTGGTGTGAGGTGGTATCTCATTGTGGTTTTGATTTGTATTTCCCTGATGCCAAGTGATGTGGAGCACTTTTTCATGTGTCTGTTGGCCATCTGGATGTCTTCTTTGCAGAAATGTCTGTTCATGTCTTCTGCCCATTTCTTGATTGGATTATTTGTTCTTTGGGTGTTGAGTTTGATAAGTTCTTTCTAGATTTTGGATACTAGCCCTTTATCTGATATGTCATTTGTGAATATCTTCTCCCATTCTGTCTGTTGTCTTTTGGTTTTGTTGCCTGTTTCCTTTGCTGTGCAAAAGCTTTTGATCTTAATGAAATCCCAATAGTTCATTTTTGCCCTTACTTCCCTTGCCTTTGGTGATGTTTCTAGGAAGAAATTGCTGCGTCTGAGGTCTAAGAAGTTGCTTGTCTGTGTTCTCCTGAAGGATTTTGATGGACTCCTGTCTCACATTGAAGTATTTCATCCATTTTGAGTCTATTTTTGTGTGTGATATAAGGAAATGGCCCAGTTTAATTCTTCTGCATGTGGCTGTACAATTTTCCCAACACCATTTGTTGAAGAGACTGCCTTTTTTCCATTGAACATTCTTTCCTGCTTTGTCAAAGATTAATTGACCATAGAGTTGAGGGTCCATTTCTGGGCTCTCTATTCAGTTCCATTGATCTATGTGTCTGTTTTTATGCCAGTACCATAGTGTCTTGGTAGAAGAGTTTGAAGTCTGGAATTGTGATGCCACCAATTTTGGTTTTCTTTCTTTTTTTTTTTTTTTGAAGATTTTATTTATTTATTTGACAGAGACAGAGATCACAAGTAGGCAGAGAGGCCATTGTCATTAATTTCTGAACCAGGAAGTCGTGTTTTCTGCACACACTGATGAAACTGGGGCGGGCTAACTCTTTAGCTTGCAGATAGGATAAAATCCCTACTTTATCTGCAAAGGACTCTTCACAGTTCTCGGCTGACCTTCTAGCTCTAAAATCTTGCGGTCCTGTGCTTACAGCTTTGACCAGCGAATGGGAGGACATGCTCCCTACTTGAAGTGAGTGGTTTTCTTTTTCTTTTTCTTTTTTTTTTTTTTCCAGATTTTATTTATTTATTTGACAGAGACAGAGATCACAAGTAGGCAGAGAGGCAGGCAGAGATTGAGGAGGAAGCAGGTTCCCTGCTGAGCAGAGAGCCTGATGCGGGGCTTGATCCCAGGACCCTGAGATCATGACCTGAGCCGAAGGCAGAGGCTTTAACCCACTGAGCCACCCAGGCACCCCAATGCTGGCCTCATAAAATAAGTTTGGAAGTTTTCCTCCCATTTCTATTTTTTGGACCAGTTTCAGGAGAATAGGTGTTAATTCTTCTTTAAATATTTGGTAGAATTCTCCTGGGAAGCCGTCTGGCTCTGGGCTCTTGTTTTTAGGAGATTTTTGATGACTGCTTCAATCTCCTTAGTGGTTATGGGTCTGTTCAGGTTTTCTATTTCTCCTGGTTCAGTTTTTGTAGTTTATATGTCTCTAGGAATGCATCCTTTTCTTCCAGATTGTCAAATTTCATGGCATATAGTTGCTCATAATATGTTCTTTTAATTGTGTGTATTTCTTTGGTGTTGGTTGTGATCTCTCTTCTTTCATTAATGGTTTTATTAATTTGGGTTCTTTTTGATAAATCTGGCCAAGAATTTATCAATCTTATTAATTCTTTCAAAGAACCAGCTCCTCTTCTCATTCATCTGTTCTACTGTTCTTTTGGTTTCTATTTAATTGATTTCTGCTCTGAATTTTATTTCTATTCTCCTGCTGCATTTAGGCTTTCTTTAGGTGTAGGGTTATATTGTGTACTTGAGACCTTTCTTGTTCCCGAGAAAAGCTTGTATTGTTATATACTTTCCTCTAGGGACTGCCTTTGCTCCCTCCCAAAGATTTTAAACTGTTGTGTTTTCATTTTCTTTTGTTTCCATGATTTTTTTCAATTCTTTTTTAATTTCCTAGTTTACCCATTCATTCTTTAGTAGGATGCTCTTTAGCCTCCATGCATTTGAGTTCTTTCCAACTTTCATCTTGTGATTGAGTTCTAGCTTCAGAGCATTGTGGTCTGAAGATATGCAGGGAATGATCCCAATCTTTTGGTGCCAGTTGAGACCTGGTTTATGACCCAGGATGTGATCTATTCCAGAGAATGTTCCATGTGCACTAGAGAAGAATGTGTATTCTGTTGTTTTGGGATAGAATGTTCTGAATATATCTATGCTGTCCATCTGGTCTAGTGTGTCACTTAAGACTTTTATTTCCTTGTTGATCTTTTGCTTGGATGATCTGTTCACTTCATTGAGGGGAGTGTTAAAGTCCCCTACTATTATTGTATTATTGTGATGTGTTTCTTTGATTTTGTTATAAATTGGTTTATATAGTTGGCTGCTCCCACGTTAGGGGCATAGATATTTAAAATTGTTAGATCTCCTTGTTGGACAGACCCTTTGAGTATGATATAGTGTCCTTCCTCATCTCTTATTATAGTCTTTGGTTTAAAATCTAATTTATCTGATAAAAGGATTGCCACCCCATCTTTCTTTTGATGTCCATTAGCATGGTAAATTGTTTTCCACTCCCTCACTTTAAGTCTGGAGGTGACTTTGGGTCTAAAATGAGTTTTTTGTGGACAGAATATTGATAGGTCTTGGTTTTTTTTTTTTTTTTAATCCATTCTGATACCCTCTGTCTTTTCACTGGGGCATTTAGCCCATTTACATTTAGGGTAACTATTGAAACATATGAATTTAGTGCCATTGTAATGTCTATAAGACAACTGTTACTGTACATTGTCTGTTCCTTTCTGGTCAATGTTACTTTGAGGCTCTCTCTTAGCTTAGAGGACCCCTTTCTTTATTTCCTATAGGTGGTTTGGTGTTTGGAAATTTCTTTTTGTTTGTCCTGGAAGCTTTTTATCTCTTCTATTTTCAGTAACAGCCTAGCTGGATATAGTATTCTTGGCTGCATGTTTTTCTCATTTAGTTTTCTGAATATATCGTGCCAGCCCTTTCTGGCATGCTAGGTCTCTGTGGATAAGTCTGCTGTCAATCTAATATTTCTACCATTGTATGTTACAGACCTCTTGTCCCGAGCTGCTTCTAGGATTTTCTCTTTGTCATTAAGACTTGTAAGTTTTACTACTAGATGATGGGGTTTCAACCTATTTTTGTTGATTTAGAAGGGGGTTCTCTGTGCCTCCTGGATTCTGATGTTTGTTCCCTTTGCCATATTAGGGAAAGTCTGTTATAATTTGCTTCAATATAACTTCTGGCCTTCTCTCTCTTTCTTCTTCTGGGATCCCAATTATTCTAATATGGTTTCATCTTATGGTATCACTTATCTCTCAAATTCTCCCCTCATGGTCCAGTAACTGTTTGTCTCTCTTTTGCTCAGCTTCTTTATTCTCCATCACTTGGTCTTCTGTACTAATTCTCTCTTCTGCCTCATTTATCCTAGCAGTAAGAGCCTCCATTTTTGATTGCACCTCATTAATACCTTTTTTGATTTCAACTTGGTTAGATTTTAGTTCTTTTATTTCTCAGAAAGGGCTTTGATTTCTCCAGACAGGGTTTCTCTAATATCTTCCATGCCTTCTTTGAGCCCAGCTAGCACCTTGATAATTATCATTCTGAACTCTAGTTCTGACATATTACTGACGTCTGTATTGATTATGTTCCTAGCCATCAGTACTGCCTCTTGTTCTTTTTTTTTTTTTTTTGTGGTGGGTTTTTCCACCTTATCATTTTATCCAGAGAAGAACATATGAATAAAAAGCTAAAATGCTAATAGGGTGGCAAAGACCCCAGAAAACTATACCCTAACCAAATCAGAAACAGGGGGAAGAAGAAAAGGGAAAAATAAAAAAATAAAAAATAAAAAAATTACATATATTTGACAGGTGAATAGAACAGAGCCACTCCCTTGATTTTGGGTATGTTCTGGTCTCTTAGAAGAAACTACCTCCCAAAATTTTAAAGAAAGAAAAACTTATATATATGCAAAAATAAGAGTAAACACAATGAAGGGATGGAATTTGACTATAAAGATGAAAATTTTAAAAGATTCTAAAAAAGACATTAATAAGATAAGTTGGTTGGAACACGAAAAGAAAAAGAGGAGAGAATATGATCAGGCTGGAACTAGATTTAAGGTACATTTTGGTCTATTAGAAGAAATTATATTCTAAAATTTTAAAGAAAAAAAACCCCTATATGTATACAAAAAATAAGGTTAAATACAATGAAGGGATAAAATATGACTATAACAATGAAAATTTAAAAAGATTTTTAAAAAAGTATTGGTAAGATAAAATAGTTTAAAACGTTAAAAGAAAAAAGAGGAAAAGTAAAAAAAAAACAGAATAAGAAAAAATAAAATTAAAAAAATTTAACTTTGCAAGACTAAATGATCATGGGGAAAAAGCTATGTATTCTATGTGTTGCTTTCCCCTAGCTCTGGAGTTCCACAGTTCTCCCCGATTAGTGAATTTCGTCTTGGCTGTATGTTCTTGCTGATCTTCTGGGGGAGAGGCCTGTTGCAGTGATCCTCAAATGTCTTTGCCCGAGGCAGAATTTCACTGCCCCTGCCGGGGGCCAGGCTAAGTAATCTACTCTGGTTCACCCTTAGAGCTTTTGTTTCCTGAATGCTTTCCATGTAGCTTTGAAGGAGGAGAATGAAGATGGTGGTCTCCCAATCTCTGGCCCGGAGGAGCCAAGAGCTTGGGGTCCCATTCCTCAGTGCACCCTCAGAGAATATTAGTCAATATCGTCAGTCTCCCTGGTCTATGGCTGCACTATAAGCTCATCCAGCCTGTGACTGAGCATTTCTATCTCTGGTGCATGGCCCCATTTGGAGTCTCCAAATCTAGCAGATTCTTGGATCCTGCACAGATACTGCAGTGCTCCTCCTGGAGGAGGAAGGAGAGGTTCTCTCCAGATCTGTCACTTGTGGGGTCCTTGCTTGAAGAGCAGTGTCCCAGCTGTGCCCTGGATCATGGTTTAAGGTAACCCTGAGCTGAAAGCCCCCTCCTCGGCTCTGTCTCTTTAGCCAGATTCTCTGCTCCAATACCTGGCAGCTCTGCCACACCCCTGGTCTTTCTGTGACCCTGTGGGTCCTGAGACCACACTGTCCCTGCAAGGGCTCCACCCCTGCTTAGGCTCTGGAGCGATGTCCCATAGTGGAACAGAGTTCTAAAAGTTCTTATTTTGTGCTCCGCTGCTCCACCCCTTGCCAGGAGCTGCCCCCGCCACCCCCCGCAGTTTATCTTCGCATTTACTTCTCTGCATGTTCTCCCTTCTTGAAAGTGGTTGATTTTCTGTTCCTAGAATTCCTACTCTTCTTCTCTTCTATCTCCTGTTGAGTTTGTAGGTGTTCTGAATCGTTTGATAACTATCTAGCTGAACTCCTGGGACCTAATGCTATTTCAGTCTCCTACTCCTCCGCCTTCTTGCTTCCTCCAAGTCCAGTGTATTTTAATTATGAGGAAGATCATGCACAATAATAATTATTGATATAAAGTTGCCATTTTATTTTAATGATTTATTTATTTGTTTGAGAGAGAGAGAGTGCATGCACAAGTGGGGGAAAGGGGCAAGGAGAGAGGGAAAGAAATCCTCAAGCAGATTCCTCTCTGAGCACAGAGCCCAATGTGGGGCTCAATTCTAGGACCCTGAGATCATGATGTGGGCTAAAATCAAGAGTCAGATGCCCAACCCACTGAGCCACCCAGGGGCCCCTAAAGATGCTATTTTAAATCTAATTATATAGCTTCCATTTTGTTCTAACCAAAACAAAATTAATATGGTGGTTTGATTTCTATTATAAGTGACTCAGAGTAGATCTTCAATAAATTTGATTCCATCCAAAGCATCCTTGCCAGTGTGCTGGACCCAGGACCCAGAGTGAGGAACACACCAGACACGGACCCTGCGATTGTGAAACTCTGGAATACCACTGGAGATGGACATCAATAAATTAATCACACAAATAAAATTAAAATTGCAACTCTGTTTTGAGTAAGAAGCACATTGTACTTTGAGAATGCGTTTTAACATTTACCTAGTTTGAGAATCAGGGAAGGCTCCTCTGAAGAATCCATACTTGATCTGCTCCAGGAAGAGCAGAGGTTACTAGGTGAAGAGAGGTGAAGAAATATCCCAGCAAAAGCAGCAGTGTATGCAAATACCCTGTGGTGGAGGAAGCACACTGGATACTTAGGCCTGAGATAATGCCAGTGTGGCTCTCTACTGTATACCATTCATGGTTAGCATGCCACAGGGTAAGACTAGAGAGGGGGCCAGAACACACAGACCTTATAGACCATGTCAAGGACTTTTATGTTAATTAGAGGATATTCTCCTGGGTAAGATTGGCTGGATGCAATCAAATTGTGTTTGGAAAATATCGCTCTGGCCGCAGGAGTGAATAAGTGGGCTGTGCCCATAGGTGAGTATGTGGGCATGGTAAGGAGGACATTGCAGTGATCCAGGTGAAATCTCACTGTAACTTAGGCCAGAGGGGAATTGGGAAATGGAGAGGAAACAGTAAATTTGAGGTCACCTTGGAAACACCCCTTTCAGACCCATAAGAGATGTGAAATAGAGTTGGATATAGAGATCTGGAGCTTAGAGAGGTCTGAACTCAGACAAAATACGTGAGTGACTACTATCACAGATATAAATCAGGTTGCCTAGGGAGAGTACAGAGTGAGCAGTGGAGAGAGCCCAGATGTGAGCGCTGTGGAAGGCTAATGTTTAATACATTTGCAGAGTTTTCAGCCATTATTTCTTCAAATAGTTTTTTTGCTCCTCTGTCTCTCTCCTCTCTCCTCTCATTCCGTTACTCCCATTATGAATATATATTTTTTAATATTTTATTTATGTATCTGACAGAGAGAAAGAGTGCACAAGCAGAGGGAGCAGCAGAGGGAGAGGGAGAAGCAGGCTCCCTGCTGAGCAGAGAGCCCGATGTGGGGCTCAAACCCAGGACCCTGAGAGCCTGACCTGAGCCCAAAGCAGATACTTAACAACTGAGCCACCCAGGTGGCTCATTCACCCCATTATGAATATGTTAAGGTTCTTAGTAGTAACATATTCACCCCATTATGAATATGTTAAGGTTCTTAGTAGTATCTCACAATTTTCTGAGGCTGTTTTTGTTTGTTCTTTTTCCCCTTTTCCCCTTAGAGTGATTGTCTCTACCAGTCTTCAAATTCGCTAATTCTTTCTTCTGCCTGCCCATACCGGCTCTTGAGTGCTTGCTATTTCAACACCAAAATTTCCGTTTGGTTCATTTTCATAATTTCTATCACTTTATTGAATACTGTGTCCAATGTGTATTGTCATCATACCTTCCTTTACTTTTTTAACTCATAGTTTCTTGCAGTTCTTTGAACATAATTATAATGGCCACTTTGAAGTCTGTTATTTAAATTCAGGTGTCTGGTTACTCCCACAGCTAGTTTCTATTGCCTGCTTTCCCCCTAATGTCACATTTTCCTGTTTTTTTATTTTTATTTTTATTTTCATTTTTTTGTTTGTTTGTCTTGAAACCGGATGTTTTAAATGTATTCTAACAACTCTGGATACTGGCCTCCCATTCCCATCCCTGGGCTTGTTATTGTTGTTTGTTTATTTGCTCAGTAACAAGCTAGATTATTTTAGTGAAGTCTATTCCCCCTCCCTCACAGTATTAAGCCTGCTCAGGGGATACACAGTTTTGGGTGTGCCCAGTCACCAGACACTGGTTTTGGCAGGGAAGTCTTTGTCTCCTTCTGTGGTCACACTTAGATGGTAAAGTCCACTAATTGCTAATTGCTGGCTGATTGTTTTCAGCAATGCCACTGAGTGTTTATTGTTCCAGAGGTTAGCCATTAAAATTAGGCTCCTTGGGGCACCTGGGTGGCTCAGTGGGTTAAAGCCTCTGCCTTCGGCTCAGGTCATGATTCCAGGGTCCCGGGATTGAGCCCCACATCGGGCTCTCTGCTCGGTGGAGAGCCTGCTTTCTCCTCTCTCTCTGCCTGCCTATCTGCCTACTTGTGATCTATATCTGTCAAATAAATAAGTGAAATCTTAAAAAAAAATTAGGCTCCCTTAAAGGAATAATTTCCAAGGTCAGTAATTGGTATTTGCTCTGACCCCAAGTGGGCTCCTATCTGTCTCTTTCCCAGGTTCTCTTGGACAGACTATCTCAGTTGCCTTCACCATGACTTTCACTCTTTATGAGAATGCCCTTAAGCTTGAACCTGTCCATACTCTGTTCCAAATGAAATCAATTTCTTTAGGAAGGTATTAGGAGATCTTTGTTTACCACCCACTTCTCCTTCCAGGTAAAATGTCTGAGCCACAGCTTTGGAGCTGGGGTTGGGAACAATGGTATAATTCTCTTTGAATGATAATCTCACTTTAGGGAATAAGTGTTTGGTGGAAATAGGGGGCAGTAGACTCAGGTCTTTTTGGGTTGTGTCTCCTGGCTTGCAAGTAATGGTTTATGAGACAACAAAGGACCACTGAGGCCCCAGTAATCTCAGTGATGCCATTCAAGGTGGAGCCTCTGTATTATGAGTGGAGGTTGAGGAGAAGCAGGGAGTCCTCACTTCTTAGCACCATTTGCCTAGCATTTGGCCTCATCAAACTGCAGACAGGATAAGAAATGCTGACATCTTGCTCCTCTTGTAGAGAAAGTCCTCTGACTAACTGCTGGAGAGAAAGAGAGCTCTTTGTTCCTGGCTGCATCAGTAGGCTTTCTATTGTATTGAGTTGAGAACCAAGAGTAGGGGTCTCAGTTCAAATACCACAGACTCTTGTGGTTCTTTTCAAATATTCAAAGACTTTCTTCATTTGTTTCTTCACTTGCTATATGTCCTTTGGATCATTTCCATAAACATTAAGTGATTCTTTAAAGAAAATAATTTTCACCGGGGATTGGGTCCCCAGAGTTTATCTGTGTCATGCTGGAAGACCCCCTCTGAAAGCTAATTTTCAACAGCAGCAATAGAAGAGGATGAGCAATCCAATGAGGGAAAGAAGGAATGACCAGAGAGGTAGAGAGAAAACCGGAGAGTGTGTCCTCTAAGTCAAGAGACCATGACTGGTAGGTCAAGTAAGACCAAAAAATGTGTGTTGAAATTTACATAAGGAAGTCATTGGCATTGTTGGTTTTGGTGGGGTAATGATGGTTCTGGAAGCCAGTTTGGAGTGCAATGATGATGGCAGCCAGGCAAAGAGTGTGGATGACTATTACATTTTTTAAATATAAAATTTTTAGGAGAAGAGTTTAGAAAATAAGAAATGAGCATTCCTGTGCCTGCTGCCACCAGTTTTATTAAATCTTAACTTGTGGTCATATTTACTTTTGATTAAAATAAAATAAAATAAATAATGCTTGCTTCTCCAGAAGCAAGCATTGTCATTAATTCGATGTCTTTGATTTCTGTGCATATATATAATCCTATAACTACACTTATGCATATATGTAAATGATACAAAGTATTGTAAGTCTGTAATTTGTATATAAATGATATTAAATGTTAGATACTCTTCTACAACTTGATTCTAAACCTAATGTTGTGCTTTAGAAATTCATCCTTTTATTCACAGGAGATATAGCTCAAGTTCATTTATTTTAGAAATATGTCCAAATTAGACTTCTGTTGATGGGCATTTAAGCTGTTTATGAGTGTTTTGTTTTGTTTTGTTTTGTTTTAATTACAAAGAGCATTCCACTGAACTTTCTGGAGAACACCTTCTTGTATGCATGTGTCAGGATATTCTCAGAAGTGGGGATGCTGAGGTATAAGGTCACATGCCTGAAGTTTTGCCAGATGGTGTCAGTGGCTCTCCAGAGCATCACTAATAGCATATGAATTTCAATTTCTTTAACATCCTTATCATAAGACTTCCTAAATTTGCCTTTCAGATGGGTGCAAAATGTGTTTTGTTATGGTTTAATTTCTCTTCCCCATTTACTCATGGGGTTCAACATCTTTATACTACTTATTGGCAATTTGGCTTCCTCTTCTGAATGACTTCATCCTTTTGCCCATTATTATCTGGAGATATGTTTCCTTATAAATTTGTAGGAATTCCTCATGTGCTGTGGAGTCTAATTTTTTCAGGAATGTACGTTACAAATATAGTCTTTCAATCTGTTCCTTATCCTTCAGTTTGTTTGGCTTATTGCTTTGAACAGATATTTTTAATTTGAATCTACTCAGACTTACATATGTCTTCCTTTATGATTTGTTATGTTTGTTTTTGCTATTTGAGATTATCTATTTCATTTGGGTTTTTCTCTTTTTATATTTCATCGATCACTGCTGTTATCAGAGGCAATGGGTCAAACATGAATTTATTGCTCACTCTGGGCCTTCTAAATAACTCTTGTAGATGTTTACCAAAGGCCAAAGGGGCATGGTAGTGGTAGATTGGAGGTCACATTGGAGGGCTTTTTGAAAAAAAGTAGTAGATACTTAGTAAAGAGTGGAAAGGAACTTATAGAATTGGAGATGGTTTGTTTAAAGCCAGTAGGATGCATATGATTGAGATGAAGAGGCTGAGTATGGAGGGACTGTTACTACCTATAATCACACATCCTTATTAGGTAGATGCATAAAGACCCTGAAAACCTGGGTAGTGATGGAATAAATGACCAGGGAGTTACTGGCCCTTGGTAGGAGGAAGAACAACATTCCTGCTATTAACACAAAGGAAGAAGCTAGAATGTGGGAGATACAGCTGGATTTATATGTGAGGAATTAGGAAGATGGATTTCTTCTACTTAACGGCTTCTATTTTCTCTGTAAAATGAAAAGATTAATCATCTGTGGGAAAAGGGTCATTAGAATGGGAGAAGATGGGTATAGCCCCCCTCCCCCACCCTCAATCCCTGGCATACACTAATCTTTCAACTGTTTCTATAGTTTTATCTTTTCCAGAATGTCCATCCTGGAATCATACAGTATGTAACCTTTTCAGATTGGCTTCTCTCACTCTGCAACGGAGATTTAAATTTCCTCCAAAGCTTTTTATGACTTGTTGGCTCATTTCCTTTTATTGCTAAATAAAATTTCATTGTATGGATCATGACTTATTTACTTATTTATCCTTTCACTATTTTTTTCAATGGTAGTATATTTTTTCAAAATTCACATTCACACTTGAAGGGCATCTTGTTTCTTCCAAGATGAAATATGAATAAAGTTACTATAAACATTCATGGGGAGGTCTTTGTATAGACTTAACTTTTCAACTCAGTTGGGTAGATACTAAAGAGTGTGACTGCTGGATCAAATGATGAAGACTGTTTAAGTTTGTAAGAAACTACCAAATTATCTTCTAAATTGTACCATTTTGCATTCTTACCAGCTACAAAAAAGTTTCTGTTGCTCCACATCTCACCAGCATTTGATGTTGCCAGTGTTTTGGATGTTAGTCATTCTAATAGGCGAATAGTGGCATCTCATTATTATTATAATTTCCTTTGATGTGGAGTTTCTTTTCATAAGCTTATTTGCTATCTGTATATCTTCTTTGGTAAGGTGTCGATTAAGGTCATTTGTCTACCTTTTAAATTGCGTTTCTTGTTTTCTTATTGTTGAGTTTTAAGAGGTTCTTCTAGGAGAAAACATAGGTGGTAAACTTGAAATCACTCTCAACAATGTATTTTTTGTATTTTCTCTGAAGGCAGTGGCAACAAAAGCAAAAATAAACAAATGAAACTACATCAAACTAGAAAGCTTCTATACAGTAGAGGAAACCATCAACAGAATAAAAAGACCTCCTTTGGGGCATCTGGGTGGGTCATTTGGTTAAGCGTCTGCTTTGGGCTCAGGTTGTGATCCCAGATCCTGAGACCAATCCCCTCACTGGGTTGCCTGATCAGTGAGGAGCCCGCTTCTTCCTCTCCTGCTTCCCCTGCTTGTGCTTTCTCTGTTAAAAAAATAAATAAAATCTTAAAGAAAAAAAAAAAGACCACCTTCTGAGTGGGAGAAGATAATTGCAAATTATATATCCAATAAGGGGCTAATTATCCAAAATATATGAAAGAACACCTAGGTGGTTCAGTTGCTTAAGCACCTGCCTTTTCCTTAGGTCATGATCCCAGGGTCCTGGGATCAAACCCCATGTTGGACTCTCTGCTCAGTGGGGAATCTGCTTCTCCCTATCCCTCTCCTTCTGTGTTCTCCCTTGCTCTCTCTCTTGAACAAATAAAGCTTCAAAATATATAAAGAAATTATGCAACTCAATAACAAGAAAACCAAATAATATGATTAAAAATGGGCAAAGCCTCTGACTAGACATTTTTTTTCCAAAGAAGACACATAGAGGGCAAACAAGCATGTGAAAAGATGTTCAACATCACTAATCATCAGGGAAATGCAAAAGAAAACCACAATGAGCTGTCTCACACTTGTCAAAATAGCTGGTGTCAAGAAGACAAGGAATTAGAAGCGCTAAAGAAGTTGTGGAGAGGGGCACCTGAGTGGCTCAGTGGGTTAAGCCTCTGCCTTTGGCTCGGGTCATGAGCTCAGGGTTCTGGGATGGAGCCCCACATCGGGCTCTCTGCTCAGCAGGGAGCCTGCTTCTTCCTCTCTGTCTCTGCCTGCCTCTCTACATACTTGTGATCTCTATCTGTCAAATAAATAAAATCTTAAAAAAAAAAGAAGTTGTGGAGAAAAGGTGACACTTTTATACTATTGGTAGGAATGTAAATTAGTGCAGCTACTATGGAAAACAGTATGTCAGTTCCCTAAAAAATTAAAAATAGAACAATCATATTCCACTTCTGAGTATTTATCTAAAGACAATGAACACATTAATTCAGAAAGATGTGTTCATCCCCATGTTCATTGCAGCATTATTTACAATAGCCAAGATACAGAAACAACCTAAGTGTACATGCATGGATGAATGGATAAAGAAGATATAGAAGGGGCGGGGGTGGGAGGTTGGGGGAACCAGGTGGTGGGTATTAGGGAGGGCACAGATTGCATGGAGCACTGGGTGTGGTGAAAAAACAATGAATACTGTTACGCTGAAAATAAATAAAAAATTTAATTAAAAAAAAGATATAGTTATATACTACACAATGAAATATCACTCAGCCATAAAAAGAAGGAAATCTTGCCACTTGCAATTACAAGATGGTCCGTGAGGATATTATGCTAATTGAGATAAGACACAGAGAAACAAATCCATTTGATTTCACTTATATGTAACATATAAAAAACAAAACAGATGAACAAGCAGAACAAAACTCAGACTCAGAAGACAGATTGGTGGTTATCAAAGAAGAAGGGGTTAGGTTGTATGGTAACAGGAGTTAGGTTGTATGGTAACAGATGGTAACAGTATGGTGATCACTTTGTAGTGTATGCCTATATCAACTTACTATGTTGTACACCTAAAACTAATATACTATTATATAGCAATTGCTATTAGATTCTAATTTAATACTGTTGTCATCAGGAAATATACTTGGTATGATTTCATTTTTCTTAAATTTGCTAAGACTTGTTTTGTGACCTAATATATGGTTTACCTGGAGGATGTTTTGTGTGTACTTTAGAAGAATGTATATTCTGTTGCTTTGGAATGGAATATTCTACACATGTTTGTTAAGTTCTCTTGGTCTATACTTTTATTTAGGTTATTTGTTTCCTGTCTGGATGATCTATTCATTGTTGAAAGTGGAGTATTGAAGTATCCTATTATTATTGTATTGTCTTTTTTCTCCTTCAGATCTGTTAGTATTTGCTTAATATATTTAGGGGCTATGATGTTGGGTGCATATATATTTACAATTTTTAGACCCTTTTGATGAAATGACTCGTTTATCATTATGTAATGACTTTCTTTGTCACATGTTACAGTTTCAGACTTAAAGTCTTTTTTTTTTCTGATATAAATATAGCTACCCATGCTCTCTTGAGTTTCTATTTAGATAGAATATATTTTTCCATCTCTTTGCTTTGATCCTATGTCCTTAAAGGTAAAGTGAATCCTGAGGGTTGCTGGGGAGTTCTGGACATTGGGGAGGTTATGTGGTATGGTGAATGCTGTGAATTGGGTAGGACTGATGATTCACAGACTTGTACCCCTGAAGTAAACAATACATTATATGTTAATAAAAAAAGGTAAAGTGAATCTCTTATTATTAGTACATAATTGGGTCTTTTTTTCCCTTCCATCCATTCAGCCAGTCTATGCCTATCAACTGGAGAATTTAGAGCATTTATATTTAAGGTTATTATTGATAGATGAAGACTTACTAATGCTATCTTATTAATATTTTCTGGCTGTTTTGCACTTCCCTTGCTATTTTCCTGTCTTTCCTTGTGGACTTATGATTTTCTATAGTGGTATGCTTCTTTTTATCTTATGTGTATCTACTGTAGGTTTTTAAAAAATTTTTTATTAACATATAATGTATTATTTGTTTCAGGGGTACAGGTCTGTGGTTCATCAGTCTTACACAATTCACAACACTCACCATAGTACATAACCTCCCCAATGTCCATCACCCACCCACCCCATCCCTCCCACCTCCCTCTACTCTAGCAACCCTCAGTTTGTTTCCTGAGACTAAGAGTCTCTTATGGTTTGTCTCCCTCTGGTTTTCTCTGGTTTCCATTTTTCCCTCCCTTCCCCCATGATCCTCTGTCTTGTTTCCAAAATTCCTCATATATTGTTTCTCAAATTCCTCATATCAGTGAGATCATATGATAATTTCTTTCTCTAATTGACTTATTTTGCTTAGCATAATATCCCCTAGTTCCATCCACGTCATCACAAATGGCAAGATCTCACTTTTTTGATGGCTGTATAATATTCCTCTGTGTGTGTGTGTGTGTGTGCGCGCGTGCACGTATCACATCTTCTTTATTCTTTCATCTGTTGGTGGACATCTAGGTTCTTTCCATTGTTTGCCTATTGTGAACATTGCTGCTATAAACATTCAAGTGCATATGCCTCTTTGGATCTCTACATTTACAACTTTGGGGTAAATATCCAGTAGTGCAATTGCTGGGTCATAGGGTAGCTCTATTTTCAACTTTTTGAGGAAACTCCATGTAGTTTTCCGGAGTGACTGCACCAGCTTGTATTCCCACCAACAGTGTAGGAGGGTTCCCCTTTCTCTGCATCCTTGCCAACATCTGTTGTTTCCTGACTTGTTAATTTTAGCCATCTGACTAGTGTGAGGTGGTATCTCATTGTGGTTTTGATTTGTATTTCCCTGATGCTGAGTGATGTTGAGCCCTTTCTCATGTGTCTGTTGGTCATTTGGATGTCTTCTTTGCAGAAATGTCTGTTCATGTCTTCTGCCCATTTCTTGAATGGATTATTTGTTCTTTGGGTGTTGAGTTTGATAAGTTCTTTCTAGATTTTGGATACTAGTCCTTTATCTGATATGTCATTTGCAAATATCTTCTCCCATTCTGTCCATTGTCTTTTGGTTTTGTTGCCTGTTTCCTTTGCTGTGCAAAAGCTTTTGATCTTGATGAAGTCCCAATAGTTCATTTTTGCCCTTACTTCCCTTGCCTTTGGTGATGTTTCTAGGAAGAAGTTGCTGCAGCTGAGGTCGAAGAGGTTGCTGCCTGTGTTCTCCTCAAGGATTTTGATGGATTCCTGTCACACATTGAAGTATTTCATCCATTTTGAGTCTATTTTTGTGTGTGGTGTAAGGAAATGGCCCAGTTTCATTCTTCTGTATGTGGCTGTCCTATTTTCCCAGCACCATTTGTTGAAGAGACTGTCTTTTTTCCATTGGATATTCTTTCCTGCTTTGTTGAAGATTAGTTGACCATAGAGTTGAGGGTCCATTTCTGAGCTCTCTATTCTGTTCCATTGATCTATGTGTCTGTTTTTGTGCCAGTACCATACTGTCTTGATGATGACAGCTTTGTAATAGAGCTTGAACTCTGTAATTGTGATGCCACCAGCTTTGGCTTTCTTTTTCAACATTCTTCTGGCTATTTGGGGTCTTTTCTGGTTCCATATAAATTTTAAGATTATTTGTTCCATTTCCTTAAAAAAAGTTGATGGTGATTTTGATAGGGATTTCATGAAATGTGTAGATTGCTTTAGGTAACATAGACATTTTCACAATATTTGTTCTTCCGATCCAGGAACATGAAACATTTTTCCATTTCTTTGTGTCATCCTCAATTTCTCTCATGAGTACTTCACAGTTTTCTGAGTACAGATTCTTTGCCTTTTTGGTTAGGTTTATTCCTAGGTATCTTATGGTTTTGGGTGCAGTTGTAAATGGGATTGACTCCTTAATTTCTCTTTCTTCTGTCTTATTGGTGTTGTATAGAAAGGCAACTGATATCTGTGCATTGATTTTATATCCTGACACTTTACTCAATTCACGTATGAGTTTTAGTCACTTTGGGGTGGAGTCTTTTGTGTTTTCCACATAAAGTATCATATCATCTGCAAAGAGAGTTTGACTTCTTTGCCAATTCAGATACCTTTAATTTCTTTTTGTTGTCTGATTGCTGAGGCTAGGACTTCTCGTATTATGTTGAATAACAGTGGTGATAGTGGACAGCTCTGTCATGTTGCTGACCTTAGGGGAAAAGCTTTCAGTTTTTCCCCATTGAGGATAATATTCACTGTGGGTTTTTCATAGATGGCTTTGATGATATTGAGGTATGCACTCTCTATTCATACACTCTGAAGAGTTTTGATCAAGAAAGGATGTTGTCAAATGCTTTTTCTGCACCTATTATATCATATGGTTCTTGTTCTTCCTTTATTAATGTATTGTATCAAATTTATTGATCTGCAGATGTTGAACCAACCTTGCAGCCCAGGAATAAATTACACTTGGTCATGATGAATAATCCTTTTAATGTACTATTGGATCCTATTGGCTAGTATTTTTGTGAGAATTTTTGCATCTGTGTTCTTTAAGGATATTGGTCTGTAATTCTCCTTTTTGACGGGGTCTTTGTCTGGTTTTGGGATCAAGGTAACGCTGGCCTCATAGAACGAGTTCAGTAATTTTCCTTTCCTTTCTATTTTTTGAAACAGCTTCAGAAGGATAGGTATTATTTCTTCTTTAAATGTTTGGTAGAATTCCCCTGGGAAGCCATCTTGTCCTGGACTCCTGTTTCTTGGGAGATTTTTGACTTCTGCTTCACTTTCCTTGCTGGTTATGGTCTGTTCAGATCTTCTATTTCTTCCTATTTCTGTTTTGGTAGTTTATAAGTTCCCTGGAATGCATCCATTTCTTCCAGATTGCCTAATTTGTTTGCACATAGTTGCTTATAATATGTTTTTGTAATTGTATTTCTTTGGTGTTGGTTGTGATATCTCCTCTTTCATTCATGATTTTATTAATTTGGGTCCTTTCTCTTTTCTTTTTGATAAGTCTGGCCAGGATTTTATCAATCTTATTAATTCTTTCAAAGAACCAGCTCCTACTTTCATTGGACAGTTCTACTGTTTTTTTGGCTTCTATTTCATGAGTTTCTGCTCTGATCTTTATTATTTCTCTTATCCTACTGGATTTAGGATTTGTTTGCTGTTCTTCCTCCAATTCCTATAGGTGTAGGGTTAGGTAGTGTATTTGAGACCTTTCTTGTTTCTTGAGAAAGGCTTGTATTGTCATATACTTTCCTCTCAGAACTGCCTTTCATCCCTCCCAAAGATTTTGAACAGTTGTGTTTTCATTTCCATTTGTTTCGATTTGTTTCTGTGAATTTTTTCAATTCTTTAATTTCCTGATTGGCCCATTCATTCTTTAGTAGTAGCCTCCATGTATCTGAGTTCTTTCCAACTTTCCTCTTGTGATTGAATTCTAGTTTCAAAGCATTGTGGTCTGAAAATAGGCAGGGAATGATTCCGATTTTTTGGTGTCAGTTGAGACCTGATTTGTGACCCAGGATGTGATCTATTCTGGAGCATGTTCCATGTGCACTAGGGAAGAATGTGTATTCTTTGGAATGGGATGTTCTGAATATGTCTGATGTCCCTCTGGTCCAGTGTGCCATGTAAAGCTTTTATTTCCTTTGCTGTCCATTTCAGTGTCCATTTCAGAGAGGGGAGTGTTAAAGTCCCCAACTATTATTGTATTATTGTGATGTATTTCTTTGATTTTGTTATTAATTAGTTTATACAGTTGACTGCTCCCATGTTAGGGGCATAGATATTTGTTTGTCTGTTTTAATTTAATTTAATTTAATTTAATTTTTTTTCAGTGTTCCAAGATTCATTGTTTATGCTAAATGAAACAAGGGCATAGATATTTAAAATTGTTAGATCTTCTTATTGGACAGAACTTTTAATTATGATATAGTGTCCTTCCTCATCTCTTATATGTAATTTGTCAGATATAAGACAAATGTAATTTGTCTGATATAAGGATTGCTACCCAAGGTTTCTTTTGATGTCCATTAACATGGTAAATTGTTTTCTACACCCTCACTTTAAATATGGAGGTGTCTTTGGGTCTAAAATGAGTCTTTTGCAGACAGCATATCAATGGGCCTTATTATTATTATTTTTAATCCATTATGGTACTTTGTGTCTTTTGATTGGGGCACTTAGCCCATTTACATTCAGGGTAACTATTGAAAGATATGAATTCAGTGCATACAGACATATTGTCTGTATGGCAATTGTTAGTGTATATTGTCTCTGTTCCTTTCTGGTCTAAGTTATTTTTAGGTTCTCTCTTTGCTTAGAGGACCCCTTTCTTTCTTTCTTTCTTTCAAAGATTTATTTACTTATTTATTTTTTTATTTATTTGACAGAGAGAGAGAGAGATCACAAGTAGGCAGATAGGCAGACAAAGAGAGAGAGAGAGGGAAGCAGGCTCCCTGCTGAGCAGAGAGCCCAATGCGGGACTCGATCCCAGGACCCTGAGATCATGACCTGAGCCGAAGGCAGCGGCTTAACCCACTGAGCCACCCAGGCGCCCCTAGAGGACCCCTTTCAATAGTTCCTGTAGGGCTAGTTGGTGTTTGAAAATTCTTTTAGTTTTTATTTGTCCTGGAAGTTTTTTATCTCTCCATTTTCAATGACAGCCTAGCTGGATATAGTATTTTTGACTGCATATTTTTTCTTATTTATTGCTTTGAATATATCATGCCAGTCCTTTCTGGCCTTCCAGGTCTCTGTGGTAGGTCTGTTGCCAATCTTATATTTCTACTGTTGTATGTTACAGACCTCTTGTCCTGAGCTGCTTTCAGGATTCTTTTTGTCTCTGAGACTTGTAAGTTTTACTATTAGATGATGGGATGTGGACCTATTATTATTGATTTTTGAGGGGGGTTCTCTGTGCCTTCTGGATTTTGATGCTTGTTTCCTTCACCAAATTAGGGAAATTCTCCACTATAATTTACTTCAATATATCTTCTGCCCCTCTCTTTCTTTCTTCTTCTTCTGGGATCCCAATTATTCCAATATTGTTTCTTCTTATGGTATCACTAATCTCTCAAGTTCTTCCCTTGTCATCCAGTAGTTATTTATCTCTTCTTTTCAGTTTCTTTATTCTCCATCATTTGGTCTCCAAATCACTAATTCTCTTCTGCCTCATTTGTCCTGGCAGTTAGAGTCTCCATTTTTTGTTGTACCTCATTAATAGCCTTTTTGATTTCGACTTGGTTAGATTTTAGTTTTTTATTTCCCAGAAGGGAATTCTTTAGTATCTTCTATGCTTTTTCAAGCCCAGCTAGCATCTTTATAATCATAATTCTGAACTCTAGTTCTGACGTCTTACTAATGTCCATAATTGATTAGGTCCCTAGTCATCGGTACTGCCTATTGTTTTTTGTTTTTTTTTTTGAGGTGAGTTTTTCTATTTTGTCATTTTGTCCAGAGAAGAATAGATGAATGAGAGAACAAAGTGTACAAAGGTTAACAATGACCCCAGAAAAATATACTCTAAAGATATCAGAAGAGACTGGAAATGGGGGCGGGGAGGAGAATGAAAGAAAAAATATTAAAAAAAGAATATGATTAGGTTGGTGAATAGAACAGAGCAACACACTATATTTTGGGTGTAATTTTGTCTGTTAGAGGAAACTGCCTCCCAAATTTTAAAGAAAGAAAAACTTTTGTGTGTGCATATATATATATATATATATATATATATATATGCACACACACACACACACACACACACATGAACAATGTGTATATATGAAGGGGTAGTGTACAATGAAGGGATAGAATATGACCATAAAAACGAAAATTAAAAAAAGATTTTAAAAAATGAATTGATAAGATATTGGTTAAAATAGGAAAGAAGAAAAATTCAAAAAAGAAAAAAAGGATATTAAAAAATTAAAGTTGAAAGACTAAGGAATCATTGGAAAAAAGCCATTAATTCTATGTGCTGTATTCCCCAAGCACTGCTGTTTTGCATTTCTCATTTATCAGTAAACCTGGTCTTGGCTGGATGTTCTTGCTGATCTTCTGGGGGAGGGGTCTGTTGCAGTGATTCTCAAATGTCTTTGACCAAGATGGAATTGTACTGCCCTTGCCAAGGGCCAGGTTAAGCAATCTGCTCAGGTTCGCTCTTGGGAGCTTTTGTTCCCTGAATGCTTTCTGTACAGCTTTGGAAGAGGAGAATGAAGATGGCAGCCTCACAATCTCTGGCCCATAGGAGGCAAGAGCTTGGGGCCCCACTCCTCAGTGTGCTCTCAGAGAAAAGTAGTCAATCTCTCCCATTTCCCTGGTCTCCTGCCACACTCTGTGCTCACCTGGCCTGTGAGCAAGCATTTCTATCTCTGGCACAAGGCCCATTTGGAGTCTCCAAACCCAGCAGATTCCTGCAGTGTGCTCCCACACCACTCCTCTTGGAGAAGGAAGGTGAGTCTCCCTGCATCTGCAGCTAGTTGGGTCCCTGCCGGAAGAGCAGTGGCCTGACCGAGCCTTGGATCATAGTTTAGGGTAACCCTGAGGTGAGAGCCCCCACTTTGGCTCCATCTCTGCAGCTGGCTTCCCCGCTCTGATACCTGGGAGCTGTGCCACACTCAGACATCCCTGGTCTTTTTGTGTCCCTGTGGGTCCTGAGACCACATTACCCATAAGGATTCCGCCCCCCACTTAGCCTCTGGAACATCGTCCCTTAGTGGAGCAGATTTCTAAAAGTTCTGATTTTGTGCTCTGCTGCTCTACCACTTGCTGGGCCTTTCCCCCTCCCCCCCTCCCCCACGGTCTCCCTTCCTGTATATCGCCTCGGATTTACTTCTTCACACATCCTACCTTCCAGAAAGTGGTTGTTTTTCTGTTCCTAGAATTGCTGCTATTCTTTTCTTTGATCTCCTGCTGAGTTTGTAGGTGTTCAGAATGGTGTGATAACTATCTAGCTGAATTCCTGGGACCCAAGGAAATTCAGGTCTCCCACTCCTCCGCCATCTTGCTCCTCCCCTCTACTGTAGGTTTTTGTTTTGTGGTTATCATGAGGCTTACATAAAACAATTTAGAGATGTTATAGTCTATTTTAAGTTGATTAAAGCTTAACTTTGCATACAAAAACAATGCCTTTTTATCCCTGTTCATTTCTGTTTTTGATGCTACAGTTTACATCTTTTTATATTGTATATGCATTAACAAATTGTTTTAGGTATAGTTATTTTTAATACTTTTGTTCTTTAACCTTTATACTGGAGTTAAATGGTTACTATACCACCATATTATAGTAATACAATCTTCTGAATTTAACTACTTACCTTTACTATTGTTTTTTATATTTTTATGTTACTAATTATGTCTTTTATTTCACCTTGGAAATGTTCTTTCAGCATTTCCTGTAAAGCAGGTCTAGTGGTGATGAAATCCCTTAGCTTTTTTTTTTTTTTTAAGTCTTTATCTTTCCTTTATTTCAGAAGTACAACTTTGCTGAGCAAAGTATTCTTTGTTGCTCCTTTTCCCTTTCAGCACTTCGAATATAATAGTCAGCTCTCTTCTGGCCTGCAAATGTTTTGCTTAGGAATCTGTTTATGGCCTTATGAGGGTTTCCTTATAGGTAAGGATTATTTTTTTTCTTTTGCTGGTTTTAAAATTCTCCCTTTGTTTTTGATTTTGGATAGTTTTATTGTGTGGCTTGGAGTAGAAATCTTTGAATTGAAAATTTTGGAAACCTATGAGTTTCGTAAAATTTGACGTCCCCATCTCCCCCCAGATTTGGTGAGTTCACTGTCATTATTCCTTTAAATAAACTTTCTTTTTATACCTCTCTTCTCTTTCTGGGACTCCAATAACATACAGATTGTTTGTCTTAATGGTATCCCATATAGTGTGGTATCATATTCATGTAGATTTTTTTCACTTTTGTTCATTCTTTTTTCTTTGTTTGCTTCCATTTGGGAATTTCAAATAGCCTGTCTTTGATTTCACAGATTCTTGCTTATGCTTGGTCAAGCCTAATATTGATGCTCTCTATTGCACTTTTCATTTCATTCATTGTGCTTTTTAGCTCCAGATTTTCTGCTTACTTTTTTTTTTCATGATTTCTAGCCTCTGTTAAACTTCCCATTTTGTTCATGTATTGTTTCTCCAATTTTACTGAATTGTCTTTTCTGTGTTTTCTTGTAGCTCACTGAAATCCCTTAAAGCAACTATTTTGATTTCTTCATCAAGCAAATTGCAGATTTTTGTGTCTTTGGGGTAGATTTCAGGAAAACCATTGTGTTTCTTTGGTGCTGTCATGTTTCCTTGATTTTTCATGTTTCTTGAAGTCTTGCATTGCTGTCTTTGTATTTGAAGAAGCGGTCACCTCCTTCCTTCTTTCCTGACTAGCTTCAGGAAAGAAATACCTTCTGTCAGCTCTGCTAGGGATTCTGAGGCTTTCTCAGATATTTTCTTTATATATGCCTCCTCCACATTTCTAATTCCCTTTTAAGATTATATGCCTTTTCGAGATCTTGCAAAGCCAGACTGTGTGCTTTCTCTACAGTGTTGCTAAATGCTCAAGTCTATGTATTTTCTCTAGTCCTGCAGAGTATGGCCAACTTTCTGTGCCTTCTTGCTAATCATCTACAAAAACTTTCACTTGTATCCCTTAGAAGTACATACAGGGAGCCAGCCACAGGATGGGAGTTTGTGTGGGTGAGGCATGTGGAATGTCAGTGGGGGGGAGGGTGTCCTGTGGGCAAGTTAGGGGATCCACAGGCAAGGTCTCCCTGGTGGCTCAAAAACAGGCTTCCTGATGAATCTGCAAAGTGGTTAGTACATGTCTTATACGCCTTCTAAGAGCCCTGGCTGCTGTCCTTCCAACCTATCCCTACCCTAAGGCATCAGTATTCTGAATGGGGCAAAAGGAAGTGCAAAGTTGTGGAACCTAGGTGCTCACTCATATGCCCTTACTTCCCCCTTGGGAGAGAACTGGACTGAGAATGTCTCTCTTGGCATGGAGATGTGCCACCTTGGGGAAAAGAGATGTGGGTAAAATGGCACTGTTTCTCTAACTCTCTTTGATGTGTCCAATCTTGGATATTTTTTTGCTCCAACAGTATGCTGGAACTTCTTTCTGTACTCCTGGACTTCCATAAATATCCTCTCATCTGTAGGTGATTGTTAAAATTTGTGTTCCTTGGGTGGGGGCGGGGGAGACAGTAGAGAATGCCTATTTTTCCATTTTGGTGACATCACTCTCATATCTGCTTAGTCATTTCTAATATTCCCCTATTATAAAGAATCCTGTGATAAGCCCCATTGTGTGGAGCCTTTCTCTATGTTAAGGAGTATTTCTCAAGAATATTTCCTAAAATAAGAAATTATTAGCAGCAAAGTAAAAGCAGTTTTAAGGGTCCTGAATTATACTGCCAAATTGCTCTCCTGAAAGGTTCTGCAAAATTACAGTTCTGATAGCAAGACACTTGCCTGCTTGTTTCATTTCACTCCTTATCATTGAATATTACCCAAAAACATTTGTTAATTTCATAGGCAGTTTCCAACATATTGTGATTTAAAGTTTTTTTTTTTTAAGATTTTATTTATTTATTTGACAGACAGAGATCACAAGTAGGCAGAGAGGCAGACAGAGGGAGAGGGGGAAACAGGTTCCCTGCTGAGCAGAGAGCTCGATTTGGGGCTCGATCCCAGGACCCTGGGATCATGACCTGAGCCAAAGACATAGGCTTTAACCCACTGAGCCACCCAGGTGCCCCTAAATTTTGAAACCCTATAGCATCCTATTTGTCTTCAAATATATGAGCTTGCATATCACTGCAGCAAGGAGAAAGAATATTTCTCATCTTGCTCTTGTTTAGTAGTTATTAAAATGAAAAAAAAATTCAAACACACTTGTGTTTTTTTTTCCTGTGATGTATATAATTACTTGTACACACATTTTCAAAGCAAAATCATCAGCTGATTATCTCCAGATAAACATCCAATCAAATGTCATTAGTATTCACATTGGAAACAAGCAGCATTTTCATTGTGAACCATCAAGATTGCCCAATCTGTAGGGAAGAGATGAAACAGAGACAATTGCTAAAGGAACTAACAGCACAGCACTTTCAAGGACCCATAAAGAGCATGTAGTTCTGCTTCCTGCACACCTGTTTTCATTTGTGTTTTCAAATTTAAGGAAGTTTACAATGAGTCTTGACAACAATAAGCACCATATGTTGAAGATAATCATTGCTCTAGCCCGTGGCTTGCCTATAAGAGCTGTGGTTGAGAAATACCATTTTACACTCTAATAGGAAACAATGAGAACTACTTTTCTTTTCTTGCATGTTTAGGAGTTCTCCTATGAACCGGGGCATTGACATTGGCATCTACTTAAACATTTGCCAAATATATAATTTGGGGAAAAAAGCTCTAGTAAGAATAAGTACATGCTAACGGTTTAAGACCAATGATTTTGTTTTGTTTTGTTTTTGTAAATCATCTCCTTTAAGCCTTAGCACCAGTCTCTGGGAAGAATGGAGCCTTGGAGGAGACAGAGCTGAGCCCAGGACAGTCCTCTGGTATGTGGTTGCAAGTTAAGTTCATTGAATCCAAAGGTCTTGCTCTTTGAGCACCAGGTTGTTTGTCTCTCATTTCTCAAATAAGGTCCGCAGCCAAGACCTTGCATCCCCTGCTCTTTCCCTGGTAGCTGGAGATGCTGCTAACTTTGATGGGGTCCATTAAATTTCATGGGTTTTACGGTCTCCCTCCAAAACATCCTTTTGTGCTTACCCAAAGACAAAATCCAACTACAAGCAGGAGTGATGTGGGTGCAGGACTTTTCATTTCATGGGGACTGCATACATTTGACTGATAAAAATGATGTGGTTTGGGAGTCACATTTGTTTGTGAGAGCAATGCTAGTCGCTGTCATTTGGAAAGCCAGTCTGCATCTCCTTTGCCAAGGCTCAGAGTTAATTTCACTCAACTCTGTTCTGACTTTGTGGCCTCTATGGGCATGTACGTGGCCAGACATTCACCTTGGCCTGAAAGGCTATAACTCTTGAGCTGGAGGGAGGCCAGATAGTCAGGTTGGGTCCCTCTAGAAAGAGTGTCAGTATCTTGGGCACCTTGATCTTATCATATGATAGATGGAAACAGCTTTTTAAAAGAAAGGAAACAATAGGACTTGTGTTAGAATAATTTAAGACTTTGTGCCAGAATTAATGTTAGTCCTGGTTCCATATTAACTGGCTTTTTGCTTTGAGTAGACCCCTTATACACTCTCTAGGTTTTTTCAAATTGTCTCGGTTTTCTCACTTGTGCAATAGGGATCAGAACTTGGACATATCACAAAGTTTTGCTAAATCAAATGAGACAATGAGTGCGGAAGCACTTGGTAAAATTAAAGCTATATGTAAGCTGGTTGTCTAGATAGCTGTGTTCTCAAATCTGACATTTCTTTTCCCTCTGTCCTATGACTCCTCATTATCCCCCTGCACCGCCCTCCCCTCCCAGGTGCATCATGGATCTGTCAGAAATGTCAGGCGAAGGTGATTTCCATCCAGAGAGAGGCTTGGAGAAGTCAGCTCCTTACAGTAAACACTGCAGGCAGGATGTTCTCAGTTCTGTAGAGTGAGTGTCTGATTCGTGACAGCTCATACCCCTTAACTGCTTTCATCTCTGACATTCTAGCAAAAAATTACCTTTGCACTGCTTCAGCTGATAGAAAGGAAATTGTCGTTTTGTGGTTATTTGTTTGGAATTAGGCAGCAGAAAAGAAAACATCAGTACCCTGCTAGGCAAGCCATAAAATGGGATTTATCCCTTCAACCTATTGTAAAATTAGAAGACCCAATAAAACAGGGAGCACAGAACACACTTTCCAGAAGTAAAAGATAACAGAGCATATGGTAAATTGAGCAAATGGTGGATGGTAGTGGTGCGAGAGCCAAGGAGGAAATTGCAAGAGTGTAGATATTTCAGCAAACTCTTAATTCAGGACCCTGACTGTGCCCTGGAAACTTGTTTTCTTTAGGACTATATGGCTCAAAGACAAGTGTTCAAGCTAGATTTTAAAATGAACAAGGCAAGAATGACCCTTGAATGGACACAGGTTAATTCTTTCCAGCTACCCACTCAACAGTGCTTGGACTTACTTTTAAAAAACTTGTTTTTTTTCCTTTGTCCCTCCACTCCCTCAGGCATCTAACTAATGAGAGCTCATGTTCGTGTTTTCATCTCAGACTGACTTACTGTTGGCAGAAAGCAGACTTCGAGTGGACCAGGAGTGGAAGGAGTTGGTTGGGAGGCCTGTGAGCCACAGGGTAGTAAATAGATTGACGCAGACAGATTGATGTGCTTAGTTCAGTCTGTTCCGTAACAGGAGTTCTGCGGCTATGGAGTTGGAATACAAGGCTTCTTGGAAAAGATTGACTCTGTGCTTTCCCGAGAAAGAGTAATTAACAGTTCTGATCCAATCAGTCTCACAAGGCTTTTGTGTAACCTGTGGACTGTGTCCATTTTGAAGGACATTTTGAAGGATTACTGTTAAACTTTGGTAAAATTTCTAAATTGTTTCCTTCCTATCTGGAGAAAGAAAATAAAATTCTTTTTTTTTTTTTTTAAAGATTTTATTTATTTATTTGAGAGACAGAGGTCACAAGTAGGCAGAGGGGCAGGCAGAGAGAGAGAGGGAAGCAGGCTCCCTGCTGAGCAGAAAGCCTGATGTGGGACTTGATCCCAGGACCCTGAGATCATGACCTGAGCCGAAGGCAGAGGCTTAACACACTGAGCCACCCAGGTGCCCCAAGAAAATAAAATTCTTAAAAAACAACAACAACAAAACAACCTTGTTATTCTGAACCAACCTTAAACTTACAGAAATGTCTAAATACTATGAAGAGTTCCCATATATCCCTCACCCAGCTTCCCCTGATGTTAACATTTTACATAACTGTAGAACAATTACTAACACCAGGAAATTAACATTAGTAGAATACTGTTAACAAAATAAAGACTACGTGTTTCTTACTTCTCCTTATTCTCCTGTAAACTGTAACTTGTAGATTGACCCTTGTATTTCCTGACCTTGGTATGTTTGAAGAGTTTTGCTCAGTTATTTTGCTGGGTATCCCTCAATTTGGGTTTGTCTGGTGATTTTTCCTGAATGGCCTGAGGTTACACACTTTTATTAAGAATACTAGAGGGGGCACCTGGGTGGCACTGTGGGTTAAGCCTCTGTCTTCAGCTCAGGTCATGATCCCAGGGTCCTGGGATCGAGCCCCACATTGGGCTCTCTGCTCAGCCGGGAGCCTGCTTCCCCCTCTCTCTCTCTCTGCCACTCTGCATACTTGTGATCTTTGTCTGTCAAATAAACAAATTAAAAAAAAAAAAAGAATACTAGAGAATGAAGCTGCAGCCTTAGTGTGTCATATCAGGGGGTTCCAGGTGTCAACGTGGTGTAATTACTGGTGATGTTGACTTGATTACTTGGCGAAGGCAGTTTCTGCTGAGGTTTCTCCATTGTAAATTTATTACCATTCATCTCGTAGTTAGTAAGTATTTGGGGGAAGACACCTAGAGAATCTGTAAATCCTGTTTCTCCTGAAACTCTTGCTTACTAATTTCAGCCCCTATCGCCAGATCTTTCCTGGAACAAATATTACTGTAGTGTTTGCATAATGGGGACAACCTATTTCCTTCTCCATTTATCAGTTGGAGTTTCTTATATGGGACGGCCTGCCCTTTTCCTCCATTTATTTATTGATGCTATAAATTTTAAAAATTTTTATCAGTGAGAACTCAGAAATATTTATTCTATGCTATGTGTAATACCCTAATACCTTGTCTTTCTATTTTGTTTGTCAAATGTGTTCCAGCCTTGTCATTAGGATCCTCTTCAGGTTGGCTCCTATGGTCAAGCCTCCATCTTTTTGGAGCATTTCCTGACTTTCTGGTACCACAAGATGCTCCAGGCTCATCTTGTATCTTGTATTTTCCCTGATCTTGTTCTGGAATTTACTACTTCACAGATAGCCCTGTTGTTGTTGTTGTTGTGTGTGTGTGTGTGTGTGTGTGTGTTTAATAGGTGGAAGATGGTTAGAAACAAAATCAGAGCACTAAGCGTGTTTATCATTTCTGGGTGTTCCTGCTTCTAGTGCTCCCAGGAGAGAGTGGGAGAAATTTGCACACGTGCTTGCCCATGCGTATGCGCACATCTGCACCTATCCTTTACTTGTATACACATATGAAAGACATGACTTTATACCAGTCCTTCGGATACCCATGCACTAGCATGGGTCCCCCTTGGGCTTTATCCCTTTCTTTGGTTGTAACTGTTTTCTCTAACCGTCAGGAACCTGATTCTCATTAGCTTCAAAATGTTCCTCGTTTGCTCATTTTTCATATGAACATGGATTACTTTCAGATTCACAACCCATACTCCAGTAAGAGACATATTTGCTGATGAGATTACAGCATTTATGTATGGTTTTTTTTTTTTTTGTCTTAATTCCTACAGTATCTAGACAAGATGCTGCTTTCCATGGTCACTTAAGTCAGTCTTCCCCTCCCCCTCCCTTCAGTGTGGTTATGGATGGTATTCATTTGGAATATGGCTTTTAAAACAAAACACATGCTCAAGTTTGCATGCCAAGGTGAACATGCTTGTGACAGCTTCTGTCTCAACTGGCTTCTTCTTTCCAATCACATCTGCTACTGCAGTCTTCCCATGCCTAGCCACCGGCCTCTTTGCCAAGCCTGGGTTTTTGTCACACACTACGGTCCTTGTTTGGAGAGCTGCACGTGGTCTCGGTTCAGAGGTCTGTCCAGGACTCCTTGGCACCCCAGCACAAAGGGCCTTTGGCACGTGCCAGAACCTGCCTGCCTCTGCTTTGTGGGGACTGCTCCCGACCAGCCAAAACCCCGACCCAGGCTGGGCCTCTGAGGGTGCCTCAGAATGGGCTGGGGCAGGCCCAAGACATCTCAGGCAGTGGCATGGGGTGGGTTTGTACCTGGGCCTCAGGGAAACTTCTGCCTGCTTGCTGTCCTTCAGATTGCTCCAAAGTCTACGTACTTTGTAACTAGGGGCACAGTGTGGGTTTCCCCTCATCTCCCTTTGGAACCCTGAGCAATTTAAAAATAAGAACCCCAAACAGCCAACTGGGAGGCCATCTCCAGTAACCCTGCTTACAGGAAAGAGGGAGGGCAAATGCCTCCTGCTGTTGCTTTAGGCCTGCAGAATTCCTTCACAGTCGGGGCCAAGGTCACCCTCTGCCTACAGGTCAGCAGGACCAGGGAAGGAAGGCTGTGGAGAAATCCCCCGCAGAGGGAGCCTGGGAGAAGCAGCTGAGTTCTCGGGAGGTAAAAGGGGAAGCATTGTGTGAGTGGGAACTACCAGTTTCCAAAATGAAAGTGTAGTTGTAGGTTCATTTACGTGTGACAGGACCCAAGTCTACTTTGGTTTTGGTAGACTTTTCTCTCTTTAGACTTGAAATTGCTGAGGGCAAAGAGAGCTTTTTTTCTTCATTATCTATGTCCTTAGAAAGCATGTCAATTGAATGCAGAGCCCATGAAGAAATGAAATAAAAAGATGAGTTTTAAGACCTAAGTGTCCTAAGGAGAGGATTACCAGAGTGGGGGTGGACACGGATGCCTGTGCTGGGCGAGAGGAGCTTTATCTGGGTCCCAGAGGTGGAAGAAGGGAGATGAGCAGGTGGGGAGGGAGAACACATTCCATGCAGGCCAGGGAAGCATGGTTATGATGGTCAGGATGTTTGGGGCATTGCGGCTCAGAAATTGAGTGGAAGTGGGGAATGATGGGGGATGAGGTTGGTATAGTTGATTAGGACCAAATCCTAGAGAGAGAGCAGAAGTTGTAATAGTTAGAAATTGAAATTTGGAGCCAAATAGATGTGTTTGGTTTCATACAAGTTTATATTTGGTGCCTTTTTATTGTTACAAGGTATGTTCCTATACTTGTGATAGCTGAAATAGTTCTGTGGTTCAGGGGTGGGTGTGTGTGTGTGTGTGTGTGTGTGTGTGTGTGTACCTGCCTCTTTATCTTCTATCATCTATCATCATCATCTATCTATCCAACTATCCTCATCATCATCCATCATCAATTAATTTGGGGTAGCAGTCAAGTCTCTAATGTTGTAAAGTTTGGAGTCAGTCTGCTGCAGTCTCCAATACTTCCTCTCTGGGTGACCTTGGATGGGTCACTTTACCTCTTAGAGTCCCAATACCCTTGATCTGTAAAGTGGGCCTGGGAACAAGAGCCAGGCCACAGAGTTGCTGTCAAGATGGGTTGCTGCATGACCAGCGTGGTGGGTACCTGGCTTTGGGAAGCACTGCCTGTGCGGTCACTAGCAATGACACTAATTCTATAGGGAAATGTTGCTGCTTGTGCCCATGTTCAAGCATAGACAGTTGATGTTTCTGGAAAAAGGAGCAGTATAAGGAAGCCATGTTTCAGGAAAAGTTGATCCCAGAGCGTGCGGGGTGGGCTGATGTGAGGTGATTGTCTGAGTAGCCAGTTGTGGGCACAAATCATGCATACATGAAAACATAGAGACACAGGAAGATAAAAGTCCCAGGTAAGTGAGACAGACAGGTGAGCCCCGAGAGGATGGTGAAATAAAGAAAGGGAGCGAGAGAGGAGGCATGGACAAAGAAGTGAGATCTGAGATTGGTTCAACTCCTGAGCTTGACCTTAGTTTTGGTCAAACAGAGTATCTTTTACTTATATAAAGATGGAGTTCTGGGAAAGTGTCATGGAGGATACAATGGAAATATCCCAATATGCCGCTCCCTCCCAGCATTGTTCTCGCCTTCTTGAGAAGATAGGATTTTCCTTGCCGTTGTAGTGTCGCTCATCTAGGGATGACAGCAAAACCTCCTGATGATTCGTGAGCAGCTTGTTAAAAGCTGGGCATTCCCCTGACTCTTGAAGGTAACACTTTGAGTGTGCCAAGGAGTCAGCTCCCCTGTTCAGGAGGTGGAGAGAAGGGGAAGGTGCATTTTATCCCTTGCACACAAGGACGGGGAGAATATCTCTGGAACAGTATGTTTGGGTTCTTATGAACACATGTGGTATTTGGTGAGGCACTGCAGCTTCAATATTATTTTCTCAGTGAATGAATAAAAACTAAGAAGAGTGTAGATGTGTCCAAGTGTGACAGGGCAGACATAAGGTTGCCCACTTTGTCACGGAGAGCCCCTCACGTGGTCTACCCAAGGGACGGCATCGTGACTACATTAGTCATTTGGTTTCACGTGGCTTGGGTGCTTTTCCTTTAAACTGTCTGAGGGTTTCCATGGAGCTAATTACCTGCCATTTATTAAAGAACCACAAGTTATCTGTGTGCATGAATATATGCATTTTTGTTACCCAGCCAGAATCTCCCTGTAGTGCCTTTCTGATCTGAAATTCAGCTTCTTCTGCTGCTGGAGAGAAGTGTCTCTTTTGCTCTTCTTTCTAATCTAATTCTTCTCTTGCTTCCCCTCCCTCTTCTTCCTTATCCTCTGCTCTCTGTGATTCTCATGTGGAATTAACACCTCACACAGGTGAGTTGGTTCTTATAGTAGAGATGATAGCTTAACTGCAAAAATTCTGCGATCCCACCATCCTCTATCTCCCTCCACCCTTGGTGGCCTCTCCTTACATTTCCATCTCCTTACATGTAATGGGTTGAGTCCTCTCCAAATTCCTATGTTGAAGTCCTAACCTCCCATCCCTCAGAATATGAACTTCTTTGGAAATAGGGTCATTGCAGATATAATTAGTTAAGATGAAGTCATACTAGGATAGGATGGGCCCCTAATCCAATATGACCAGAATCACTATAAAAAGGTGAAATTTCAATACACACACACACACACAGACACGGGAACTTCATGTGAGCAGGAAGACAGAGACTGGAGTTTTGAATTTGTAAGTCAAGTGACACCCGTGATTTCCAGAAGAGTGCCAGAAGGTGGGGGGTACAAAGGGCACAGGCCTCTCTGGGTACTTGCATCCTGTTTACACAAAGATGGGGTGTCTACAATACTTTAGCTAGCTCACATATCTTGAATACCTTTATCTTTACCAATGAGAGCCCATTTCTATGTCTATCTTGCTTCAACAAGCCACTGTTTTCTCCAATGCAAACTTCTTCCTGACATTCAGAATGATCACTAGAGAAGATAAAAGCATTGGTTGAAATGTGAGTAACAGGGGCACTTAGAATACAGGTAGGTCAGGGCTTTCACCCCAGAACTGTGGGTCACCCCGGGACTGTGGGTCACCCTGGGACTGTGGGTCACCCCAGAATTGTAGTTCTGATGTTTGAACAGTTAGCTTAAGCTAACACACATAACATCATACTATGTCTTCTGAAGTATTCTTTTTAATCTTTTTTAAAAAAAGATTTTATTTATTTATTTGTTAAAGAGAGAGAGAGAGCACAAGCAGGGGAGGGGCAAGCAGAGCAGGTGAAAGAAAAATAAGGCTCCCGGCTGAGCAAGGACCCTGACCTGGGACTCAATCCCAGGATCCTGGGATTATGACCTTAGCCAAAGGCAGACTCTTAACCGACTGAGCTACCCAGGAGTCCCTCTTCTGAAGTGTTTTAAGAGGAAGTGCCAAACCCCAAGACTAATGCTTTCCTAGGCCATGCCAGTTAAACACAGTCGCTACTACTCCCTATTGGGCTCCATCCTGTGGTTTCTGTCATTTCTGCCCCATTTGGATCCTATTTCCTGTGGGCCTGTGGGTGCTCGTGTGAAGCATGAGGATGTGGGCACTGAAAGCCAGATGAGGGAACTTAGAGCTTATGCAGTACCTGACTCTAGCAAGCCATGCTAAAATTGAAACATAGGGGAGCACACGAAAGGTAAACAGATGCACACTTCTGAGATAGGATTAATGTCCTAAATCCACCAGTACTGGTCATGTGGATTTGGCTGCTACTTCATTTCCATGGAGCGGAGTGTCCTCATCTATAAAACGTGCAGTCTGGATGAAATGTTCTGGAAGGACTATTTTAACTCCCCCAAATTACTTTTTTATAGTCTACTGTGTGGACACAGACAGCATGGATTCTTTGTGGAAGGAATGGGTAAGAACTCTAGAGGGAAGACAAATGCAATTTTTAAATATTTGCTAACAAGTTATGTGTAAAAATGCTATTCACAGTATGGAACCACTCATTGGTTTCTTGAGTCCTACCCATGACTTGATGGTGTAAGGGACGTTGTGGTCTGGTACACTTCATCCTACTTATTTATGCGTACGTGTATTTATTACCCTACACACTTAAGAGAGGATTTAAGGTGAAATTCTTCCACTCTCCTTCTTCCTAATTTTTTCATAATTTTCATGCAGAGCACTAGGTGGCAATGTTGTGTTTTTAAATCACTTTTCTTTTTCCGCACTATTTGGTGAGATGCTACTTAAAAATAACTATGTTTTCCATTTTAGTTCATCTTGAGATCATACTTCCTCATTGTTTAAAATGTGATAAGAACCCTTCATTCTTAAGCTCAGAGGCACTAAAAATTGTTGTTGTTGTTGTTCTTCAAGATAACAATCCGAGTAGCTAAGTCAAGTAAAATTAAATAAAATCTATCCTATGGTATAAAAGGAATTTGAACTTCCCCTGAAAAAGGAATTTAGAATTCATCCTGAAAATAGTTAGAGAATTGACAGAGAGATTCTTATTCTCTATGGAGAAGAATGCCAAACCCAGTTTTACTCTTTTTTTCAATGTATCTGTTTTCAGGGGGGGGGGGGGGAAGAGAGAGAGAGAGAGAGAGAAAGAAAACCACAAACCAATTTTAGAAAGCAAAGACCATTTTAGGCCCTCATCATAATATAATTTTTGAAAAGAAAAGACATTAATCTTCTGAAAGATAACTCTTTGCAAATAAGGAAAATCACCCAGGCATTTCTTTCCACAGTAGGAGTGAAACCAGAAGGAAAGAGTACATTAGACCCAGAATTTTCTCTGGCCTGACAGTGAAGAGTATGGACTCATCTCTTTCACAGATACTGTTTCTAGAAACCAGCAGTTTTGGGGGAAAGTTATTTGTATGTTTAATGGTCTGAGACTGTTTTTCTATGAGTACTGTTATACTGACATTGGGCAAGTCGAGGGAGTGGGGAGGAAGGTGGATAATGGGGTACTAGTCTTATTTGCTCAGTTACTTATGTTGCAAACCCTCACTTACCGATAAACACACACCCAGCCACAGTTGCAGAGTGTCTCTGGGGGCCATTTAAAATCATGCATGGGGAGCACCTGGGTGGCCAATCAATTAAGTGCCTGACTCTTGGTTTCCGATTAGGTTGTGATCTCAGGGTCCTGGAATCGAGCCTCATGTCAGGTTCCTTTTCAGTATCGAGTCTGCTGGAGTTTCTCTCTCCCTCTCCCTCTGCTCCACCCCCCTGCACTCTCTCTCAAATAAATAAGTAAATCTGTAAAAACAACAACAACAACAACAACAAAACAAAAAACCATGCATGGGCCATGGGCTCTGCCCTACCATCCTAACTTCATAGGTAGGGCACCAGTCTTTCAGGATTTTGACTTTCTTCTTAGTTAAATGGTGGCTCCCATCTCTCAGAATTGTTGTGACAATTCAATAACAATGATTTAAAAAATAATAAAGTACAGGGCATAGAACATAGTAGTTAATACTGCTATTTTCCTTTTCTTTCCAAAGGTTGACCAAAAACGACCCTAATGTCACCTGACCTGAATTGCTGGCCAAAGTGTAAGTAAAGCTCAGATGTCAAAAGACAACTCAGACCTTAACAATGCTCATACTTGCTATAATAGCAAATGTACAAGTTGTTTCACATTCAAAGTCACTGCCCCTTTTAAAACCACATGCATGTTTCCTCCACAAATAAAAAGTAAAAATGAACAAAGAAAAACCCCAAGATGCCAGGCAACAAACTCTGCACATGACTTAATCCTGTATTAGGTACTTTTAAAACTGCTCCAGCTTATATGTCAGAACTTCCCCAGAGATCTAAAGATGAGTTTGAAAAAAAAATAAAAAATAAG
Organism: Martes martes; assembly: GCF_963455335.1. Taxonomy (NCBI): domain Eukaryota; kingdom Metazoa; phylum Chordata; class Mammalia; order Carnivora; family Mustelidae; genus Martes; species Martes martes. The sequence continues at coordinate 54,121,374 of NC_137896.1, read as the reverse complement.
ACAAAAAAATAAAATAAAGAAAATAAAAATGAGTTTGAATATCAAAATCTGGTTTCGATTTGGTTTTCCAGGCCTACTTAATTTGTAGATGTAAAGTCTAGGTAAGCAGAAATAATTTCATTTACTTTATCTAATTGGACAAGTAAAGACTGAAGTGATACTATAATTGACTATACTAGACACTATTAGCCACAATATTTGAAACAGTGAAGCTTTGTTTCATATGTATATGAATTTAGATTTTTGTTCGATTTGCTATATGTTGTTGAGATTATTATGTCTTACATACGTATGAATTTATGTAAATGCCTTTAAACCGACTGTCCCTAGAAACAGTATTTTTAAAAGAGGTTAAGTCCTTTCACTGATACTATAAAACACACAATGCATAGGACAGCCCCCACAACAAAGGACTATCCAGCCCCAAATGTCCATGGTGCTGTGGTTGGAGAAACCCTGGCTTAGAAAGAGCATCCCGATGGTGGGGCTCAGACCCTCCTGGTTTGGGTTAATATTATGAGGTGATAACAGGATTATCTGTGTCTCAGTAAGCACATAGAATACTTTGTAATGAAATAATACACAATGTTCATACTCTTTGTTCTTTGTTTATTGTTGTGTACACAAGAAATGAAAGCTTCTCGCTTCTCAGGGATTTTGGAAGGCTATCGTAGAAGACGTCAATGATCTTTTTAAGAAAATTATGCAGACTAAACTTGTATACTGCTGGTGCTATATGACGGCTCTAACATAATGCAAACTGTCATTCTGAATGAGCCTGTTAGAAATAATTCATGTTTTTCTAGCGTATGAAACAAGAGAGAAGTGTGTTTTAAACCAGTGTTCAGTTGAGGAAGTGCTAAGGACCAGGCTCTGGGGATAGGCTGGGGAGGAATGATACACTCACGGACTTCAGACAACCAGCAGTCATAGGACAAAGACAAGTGTGAGTCAAATCATGACCTGAATCAGCCTAAAATCACAGCGGGGCTGGGGAAAAGAGGAGCCTGGTTTCTAGGAGTGTAAGGTAGAGAGGTGTCGGGTGGAGGTCACTGGTTGGGGGAGTAGCTGGAAGGTGAGTGGGGAAAGCAGAAGGAGGAAGCAGGTTAGGAATTCAGATCTTTATCATAAGAGCAGTAAGAAGCATTAATTAATCAGAAGCATAAGATAATTAGTTTTTCTTTTAAAAAAATCACTCTGGTTGGAAATGGAAAATGGATGGTGTGAAAATAATTATACTGTTTTTATTCCCGTTATTTAAGTGATATCCTGTCTCTCTCCCTGTCCCCAGTCCCACAAAGGAGAGGCCTTGCCTATACTATCCTGAGGTGTAGACAGGTTTCTTAACTGGGTTGATGTATGGAACCAATGTGAAAATTCTAAAAATGATGTCCTGAAGGTGGGGTGAGGTCTGAGTTGGAGGAATTGGTTCAAAACCAAAAATCCATGGGTTTAGATAAAATGAATGAACCAAGATGGGCACTAAAGCAAGAAATTCACTGTTGGAGAAACACGCAGTACTAAAAAAGGGAAAGCCTGGAAGGACCCTCTGATCTCGGCAGGCACGTGTCCTGTGACTTTTCCTGGACACAGCAGGGCAGGTACCCTTTCCCAGATGACCTCTCTTGTGAATAGCGGGACCAGAGTGTCCCTGGGTTCGATCAACGAGTCCTCTTATGGAGCTCTTGCAAATTTCTGATGCAGAATGTGAATTTCCCAAATCACCATTCCGTGGGCATCTGCCCCACGCTGTACCAACATGGGACCTCCATGGCATCACCAGGAATCCAGTATTCTTCATTTAAGATTGTCTGGATCTCCTGCTAGGTCTGGCTGCTGGAGTGCATGGTGGAATATGGGATCTTAGCAGGTTGGGAGAGGCAGGCACTTGGCAAAGACATGGCGAATGCCCATAGAAGGGACAGTGGAGTAGAGAGGCCAGAGGTTTTATTTAAAAGAATAGCACCAGAATGGATTTTTCTACCACTGTAATATGACCTCATCCTGATTCTAATATTTGTGGTTTTCTCCTCTTTTTATACCATTCTGCGTTTTTTTTTTTTGTTTTTTTTTTTTTTTTTTTTTTTAAAGATTTTATTTATTTATTTGACAGATAGAGAGATCACAAGTAGGCAGAGAGGCAGGCAGAGAGAGAAGGGGAAGCAGGCTCCCCGCTGAGCAGAGAGCCCGATGCGGGGCTCGATCCCAGGACCCTGAGATCATGACCTGAGCCGAAGGCAGCGGCTTAATCCACTGAGCCACCCAGGCGCCCCCCATTCTGCGTTTTTGATAATCCTGTCCCCACGCTCTATTTTTTCTTTTTTTTTAGGAGGGACACTTAGTGTCCTGGGCTATCAATATGGGGCTGTCCTTTTGAGCAGGGCCACTGTGCTGCACACACACAGAAGGCATCATGTGCACACAATCTGTGTGAACGATGCTCCCTGGAGTTGTTCTCTACACACACATACATTTGGAAATTTAAAAACAGAACATTAACCATGTCTTGTTCTTTGCATTCCTTTTATAATGCAATGCTTCTGACTGATGAAGCAAGTAGTCAGGAACTGTGGGAAAGAAAGAAACATGCAAAAAGTCATATGCCAGGAGGATAGCTTTCTGTATTCTTTGGTTAAAAGAATTCTTGGCTTGGTTCTCTAACTCTCACTGTGAGTTCTGGAAGGTGGGGGTGGTGTCTACCCTGGTCACTGAGGTTTACCTAACTCTTGGCACAGTGTTCCACACAAAACAGGAACTGGGTAAATACTTGTGGAGTAAATAAAAAAATTTTTGTTTTCATTTTTGTGGACATTGTTATTGATTGGGGTTATTTTCAGCTGTTGTCACAGAACTGTTCCTGCAGAGGCTTAATCAAGTAGCAGCTACTTTTTCTCCTTTGTGGTCTGCAGGCAGGTGCATGGAGCCCCACAAAGTGACCAACAAGGAAACTGTTCTCTTTCCCTCCTCTGTTCTTTGCACGAGGCTTTTGCATGCAGGGTTGCAAGATGGTTGTACCAGGCCTCCAGGCGGGTCAAAGAAGAAGGTCAAGGGGCAAAACAAGAGGATTCTGTATCTTTTTACTGGAAATACAGTAGTTTGTTCAGAAGCTTCACTAAGATCTCTGTAACAAACCAGGACATGGCATCCTTTGCCCCAAGAGGGCAGGAACCAAACTTATTTTACTCTGACTATGGAGTTACCTGTATTCTCTGGGTGTCGCTCCGGTGGCACAGGGCTTCTTATAGTGCCCATGATGTATGTACATTAAATACCTTATTTTTTTCTATGTGTGCAAAAAAAAATTTCCTTATGTTATTTACTAACAAAAAGAATTTTATAAACCTAATTCCCAGCATGGCACTTTTGAGCTTTTGGGATAATACCTAAAGTTGCTTCATTAAAAGAAGAGGCTGACAATATTTCTGACAATATCTTAAGCCAAAAACCTTCTTGTGATGGTGCTCATGAGAGTAATCCAAACTGATTGTGTCTGATCAGTAATTCAGGATTTAGATTAAGCAAGAATGGAATTCAAAGATAAATGATCCCTTTAAGAAAACAGTTAGTACGCTCATCTTCGTCTTCACTGACGACATTTTTTTTTTTTTTTCACACGTTCAAGACCTGGTTTTATTACCCATGTACTCTGCGAAGAGCACCGAGCTCCTACCAGGTTCCAGGCGCTGGGCACACACACAAACGCATTCACACAACAACGAGTGGGAGTCGCACCCCCGAGTTGGGGTTGTTGCAGCCTTCCATCCCCAAGGCCAGCGCCCTCACGATGCTTGCATTTCAGTGGCAGGAGGCAGAAAAGAGACAAATGTACAGGTAGATAAAGAGCCCCTTGTAAACAGGAATCAGCACCTGAAGAAAATAAAACAAGGCACGGAGGGAGAGTAAGTGAGTAGCTGGTGGAACAGGGAGCCCCTTTTGATTGGGTGGTCGGGGGGTCTTTCTTGAGATCCGGGCGGGGGGGGGGGGCGTTGGGAGCCAACCCGAAGTAGGCGGCCGGGAGGGAGGTGAGCAGGCACAGAGGACAGCCAGTGTAAAGCTCTGAACCTGAACAGCTTAGTGTTCCGACCAGGAGAAAGCGCAAGTGTGGCTGAGAGTAGTTATTAGGCTGAGACTAGCTGGTAGAGGGACGGCAGTGCGTGCTCATGAGGGACCAGATCACACAGGACCATCAGGCCATGTGTAGCTTGGACTTTATCTTAACCAAAATTAGAGGCAGCTGCAGGGTTGTCTGATCTGTGACCTGGAACTTCTCTGTGCTGATCAGCTGTAGGCATTCAGGCTGGCAGCGCTCTTGTGGGGAGTGGGGTTCGGGTCTTGGATTAAGCCGTGAGATAGCTTTGGGAGGTGGAGCCCATGAGATTGGCTGTAACCTTCAGTGGCGGGTACAGCGGGGAAGAGAATCGGGACCACTCCCAGCTTGGGGATGAGGCACAATATTGTACCTGCGTCGATCAGCTCCCTCTGCCATAACCCTCTGGGTTAACCCCAGGCTGGGGGGCTTAACCAACAGACATTTATTTTCTCACAGTCTCCGTGGCTGGAAGTCCAAGATCAAGGTGTCAGCTGATTTGGTTTCTCCTGAACCCTCTCCCTTTGGCTTGCAGATGTCTGCAAACCCCTGGGGCCTCTTGGTGTATCCAAATTCCCTCTTCTTATAAGGACCCCTGTCAAATTGAATTAGGGCCAACCCTAATGTCTTATTTTAACTTGATCACCTCTATTACAGGCTCCGTCTCCAAACACAGTCACATTCTGAGGTACTGAGGATTAGCACTGCAACATACATATTTTGAGGAGACACAACTTAGCCCATAATGGTCCACAAGGAGCAGATACCCAGACAAACCCAGCAAAGGAGCTGTCATGAGAGATAGTGAAGCTTTTAAGATGTTAGAGATACCAACAAGATATAGATTGCATTTGCAAAGAAATCTGGGTGTCTTAATATGTTTTTTCTGGTCAGAACAGCTCTGCCAGGGTTAATAGTATCAGTGAAGAAACTAAAAGGAGAAGACTTGGAGGGGGAGGAGAGGAACAGAGGAGGGAGCCAGAGAAAAGAAACTTTTTGAAATGATTCTCAGGTTTTGCTCAGTGAGAGAAGTTGTCATGTGCAATTATATTTACCCAGATATAAAATTTTGCTTCAGAATGTAAGGAATTTCATGATCGTAGATGAGCTTTGATATTGAGAAAATTGGTTACTTCTCTGGGGAGGGAGATGGGTAGAAATGATTTGCATTCTGGCGGGGATGGGGGTTAGTTATTAAAGAGAGTGGCCCAAGTCAATGTCAAATTGGCTGCTACTTCCTTAGTGTTTTGAAATCATGGTGACTCCAGGGTAAGACCTTCTCACAATGAAAATATTTTACTGTTTTTTTTTCCTGATAACATAATTAATGGGTAATTATTCCTGTAGCCTTTGTGCATGATTAGATGTTCAAAGAATGCAGGAAATACGTAGGGAAGAAAATGAAATCATCTGAAATTCTACCCTCTGAGATCACCAGCATCAACAGTGACTCATCGTCATTTCTTCATGCTTTACTTCATGCACATATATGCACATCTTTAATTCACACCATGCAAGCTATATTATTTACAGTAGTGCATGTGCATGAGCATGTGTGTTTGTGTGTGTGCCCATGTGGCTCAGCTGTGTATGTATGCTGTTCCCTCTCCCTATCCATCCACTGTGAACTGTGCTGGCAACCTGTTTCCCATCCTTTCTGTTCTCCAAGGACCCATGCTCACTTACCGCTATAGACCTATATCTACACTCAAACACAGGTTCCATTTTAAAATTAATGTCTGTTTTACAAAAGTGCGATCTCAAGTGAATATCTGTATATACAAACACTCATTTTCCCTCATCTCACTTTCTCATTCACCTCTGTTCTTTGCAAGCATTCTGCCTCGTAAGTGCTAATGGTGTGTCTGCTTTGTTCCTTGAATTCAATTTCGGTGCCTGTTGAGATGCTGTATTTCATCAAATCCCTTCTGTGAGCATCACATCTTTGTGTCAGCACTGCCCTGGCTTTCCCAGCTTCTCCTTCTCCCACCTTTTCTTGGTGGGGGAGATGCTGGGGTGTTTGCTGGTGGACAGGTGATGTAATTAGATGTTCCATTAGCATACACCCCACAGACTTTTCTCGGGAGCGCTCTCCCTCTCTAGGTGTTAATTCCGTTGAAATGTCAGTGGGTCAGAGGGTGTTTCTACACATTATTATTATTAGTTATTCAGCAATCTGGCTCACTGTTTGAATTGACCCTGACCTTGGTCTGGAAATCCACAAAGTGCTTCCCTGAACTTTTTGTCTTTGTCACTGCTTTCCATAAAGGTAGAGATTTGTTCTTCTCTCCTTATGGGAGGGACTTAGATTCCCATGCAAGGCAAGGATCCAATTTCTATGACTTCTTCCTACAGAGCCTACCCAGGTAACTTCCCCAAGATCTGCTCACCTCTTCCATGTTGCTTCTCTGATCCCAATGCAGAGAATGACTATTGCTTAACTGAATCTTCCTGGCAATCAAAATTGTTTCTATTGCGATGATGTTCCAGTCCTTCAATAAAATGTCATTCTCTTCAGGAATGTTTGGGTGGCAGAAAGGAAAATTGTTCTATGTTTCTGATTAGTGTGCTTTCACTGTGGGAAATATTCTTAGCATGGATCTTGAGCCCAGGGAAACAATATGATTGCCGATTTTAATATCTTGAAATATTAACCCTAAAGGGCAAGCCAGATATTTACTAGTTGTACATTCTTAATAACACACATTAAATAAGTTGCAACCATGAATGCAGATAAAATAAAAGTTAATGGAAATATATGATGCTGTTTTTCGAGTTTAATGGAAACTTGCTAAGATTTTATTTAAAATATTTTGTGAAAGGTGAAGTTATAATAAAATTATGCAGAGGGAAAAGTTCTAGAATGATCCAGAAGTGTGCACATGAATGCAGTACTTTCTCCAGCTGTCATTTATCATAAGAGGATTTATGGCTGTCTCATGATTTCCAAGGGCCAACTGTTTGCACAGACTTGGTTTTACCAGGTCCAACACCACACCAGGAGGGAATGGGGATGGAATGCAGAAACTGGCACATTCTGTAGGGCATGCTTCTTGTCCTCTCATGCAGGAGACTGAGCCCATAGGACAGGGGGCAGCTGCAGGACCGGGAAGGGGCCTGGTAGCTGCTGAACTTTCCTGACACACTGAGTGGTGAATGGGTCTGAGGGCCAGTTCTGCTGCAGGATCTGTGCTGAGACCTCTGTTCCCAGAATTCGGAGCTCTCTGAGGTCTGCTAAGCAGGCGGACGCTCTCTGTGCTTGGCCCTCCTGTCACTACTTCCAGGAATAGACAAAGAAAAAAATCCTTGGTTGCTCCAAAATGATGCTTCAGTTCATGGAACATTTCCACAATGTCAAGCCTTCAGTAGCTCAGTACTGGTGTGTGTGTGTGTGTGTGTGTGTGTGTGCATGTGTGTGTGTGTGTGTTCCCATGTACAAATGGTTCTGACCTTATTTTAGCAATTTAAATGCAGGTTAACATAAGTTGGTTTTCCTGCTGTGTGGGTGCCTAGGAAATTTAATTGAATCTAACCAACACTTGTATTCTCTGGAAGGGACAGATGAGTTTTCTGTGGGGAATGAAAAATACCAGGTGGTTCGGAATTGGAAGACAGCCTGTGAGAGCAAATGAACTCCATGCGGGGAACTGTGAGGTCTGTGTTCCCACCTTAACTCTTGCTATCCATCCAGGGAAGTCTAAGTAGGTCATTTAAACTCTTAAGAATGTTTTAAGTCAAAATTTTATCAATGGTAAAAGGACAAGATTGGCTATCTGACTTAAAAAGCTCCTCCCAGATTGAAAATCATCAGCCAAGGGTGAAACAGCAGATTGACTACTTGTCTTCAGAAGCATATATACAAAAGCATTAAATTATGAGAGCATTCAAAAAATCATGTAATAAGCAAAAGAATCCAGTAACTTCCTGACTTTAAGTTATAACTAGAGTAAGAGTTAGATACTCTAAAAAAAATTCCCTTTGGGAATTATTGCATTACACAGCCATGCCCTGATTATTCATTCATTTATAAAATATTTCAAGTTCGTCCTCTGTGGGCAGTAGTTGCAAGGTGCTAGGGATGCAAGTTAAAAAGACACACTTGCCTTCCTTGAAGTAGTCATGGAAAGTGGGTCTTGGAGAAAGAATGGGAAGTACATAGTAAAGAAGCTAATGACCACAGAGTATAATGAGGGCTACCACACAAGTGTATGCCCTAAAAGACACCTTGCTGCCTAGAGAATGCTGATCTTGTTGCACATTTCCATCCACATCGTGAAAACGTAAGATGGAAGTGATTGCAAAATGTTCCCATATGCTCCCCACTCACTGGATTTTCAGCGGCTAAAACCAATCACGACGATTGAGAAAATGTAGATGTGAGTGTAAGATATGTACTGTTTTGGGGAATCAACACAGGAAAATGTAAGGAAAAGGGGCATTAGCTCTGGAATGAGGTGGATGTGAATTCAGATTCTGGCTCTTTCTAAACTGGTTCCTTTAAGTGAGTAACTCAACTTCAAGCTTCAGTTCCCTTGTTTGTACAAAGGGACATACTGCTTTCCTCACTTGCTGAGATAGTGAAATAGGAACACGTGAAAGAATCTAATTCTCTGGTCTGCTCTCTTGGTGTTGGTCTTATTTCAACTTCTGTAGGGCACTGTTTCCCCCAAGTCTCTGGAGATGTTCTTCCCATCACACATGAGATAAAAGACCTCCTATCTCTGGTACAATGGAGACACACTGGGATCTGGAATTAAATTTGCCTTGTTAACAAGTTCCCATTGACATGGCAGTGGGCCTTCAGCTCCTTTATGAGGCTCCTTAGAAAACATGCATGTGGTGAGGGACCATCTCTTTGGGCTCCTAGACTCTCCAGGGTGTAGTCTCTGTCTTTACTGTCACTTAGTTCCATTCCACCTGCTCTCTATCCCCATTAGGGCCATTTTGGCCACTTCACCCTGTCTCTGTTACAAGTTGCTTGTCCACAGCCTCAACCTCTTCACTTGGCCAGAAACCATCTATTTAAACCTAATACATGCCAAGTGCCAGGCAATCTTTGTGGTAGTCACTATCTGGGACACAGGAACATGCCCATCACGATGCCCTGTTATTCCTACTGTCTGGAAAGCTATTGCTAGAGCTTGCCTTGTTTTACTTACTGGTCAATATCATCTCCTCTTCTGAAGTTCACCCTTACAGAGGGGCTTTGCTACATGGTTGCTTGACCCAAGAAATTTTAATTTATGCATCATCTTGTTTTCCAGTACTGTACCTCCCACAAAGTTGCTGGGCCAGTTGGGGGGTCCCTGAAATCCACACTATGATTTAGCTAATGATGTACCCATCACTCTTCAATCCTGATTCTTTATACGGCTCTGAAAACAGCTTTTGAACAAGGCAGGAACTCTTTATCCAGGAGACTCCTTGACTCCTGTATAAACTGGTGGAAACAGATAGAAACCTGAGTATGCTGTCATTTAACTTCACCCACAGATATGTCTGTATTCAGTATGAAGCTGGGACAGGCAGATACACTTCAAGATTTAACACAAATGGGATATTTCCTTTAAAAGAGCTCTTGACTTCCAGTCATGTTGATGGGTTGAGCATAATAGATCTCCTTATTCTATTCTGAATGCAAAGAAATTGTGGATGAAATATTTAAAAATATTTTTGAAGATTCAAGAATCAAGGTAGGGAGACAGTAGAAGGGAGGAGAAGCTGAACTGAACCAGCCCCTAGATAAGGGACCCTCATACAGAGCTTTTGACAACTGTATGGATTGGGGAACCTATGTGTGGGTTCACACTAAGCAGGGAAAAACCTGAGTGCCTAGGTTGAAACCAGGAGCTGGGGGAATTATTACGTCTTTGAATAGGAACAGGGCTATCTACCTATGAGGCTGGGGTCCGAGTAAAGAGCAAACTGATCACCCTTGGTCATTGACTGTATGCAGAGTTATCTATGACCAAGCCTGTGGAACTTTCAGTTGTTGAACTCACAGAGTTACGCTCTCCCAGAGATTTCGCACCAGAACCCACAATAGGTTTTGGGCAAGTAAAGAACTACACAGAGAAATTTCTAAGACCCAGAGAAAGAATAGTCATGGAGAATTATGATGTGAAATGAGATCATACAGAGGAATGGTGCAATGTTTGATAGAATTGGTTCCATGAACATTGATCTATGGTACCACCACCGCTCTGACTCCAAATTGGTAAGTGCATGTCTAGAGGAGAAGTGATAAGAGAAGACCATGAACACAACTTAAACAAGTATGTTTAAAAGCCAAAAAAGATAAAGGAGAATATGACCTAAGGATAAGAAGTTATGAAGTAGACGGAACGGATATAAAAAAATAACTCAAAATCTGGGAATTAAAAAAATCACTAGAGGGTTTACCAATTCATTAGACAAAACTGTAGGGACAATCAGTAAAGGGGTAGATAGATCAGGTAAATCTTTCAGAAATCAGCGTAGAGAAATAATGATGTGAAAAATAGAAAAGTTAAGAGGTAAAGAAGACAAAATGAACAGTCCCAGCACACCTGTAATGGAGTCCCTGCAGGTGATGGAGACAGTAGTAGAGGCAACGTCCAAAAATATAATGTTGAGAATTTTCCAGAAGTGGAAAAAAAATACCCATCAGATTGAAATGTTATAATGGTATGAAGATTCATTGAGTGAATCATTCATTCAATGAATCCAAGATTTTATGAATCTTGGAACACTGAAAAAAATAAAATTAAATTAAGATGTTAAAAAAAATTTATAATGGAATAAGTAAATTCTATACACACACACACACACACACACACACACACACACACACAAATGTAAGGAAACTGAAAAACATCAAAAGAAAAATTCTAAAACCCACCAGGGAGAAATCAGAGCGCTGATAAATAAATAACAGTCTAAAGACAGTAGCGTTTGCATCAGAAATAAAAGAAGACAAGACAATGGAAGAAAATATTCAAGGTCCTGAGGAATAATCTTGTGAACTTAGAATGCTGCCTAGATGAATGAATATTTAAGAGTGAAGGGAGAAAAACAGATAGGTTTGTAAATATTATTACTTAAAGACTCTTACAGCAAGATATATGAAATATACAAATAATGTACTTAAATAAGAATAATGAATTTATAAAGAAAGAGTGGGATGCAGGAAGTAATAGTAAGCAGAAACAAAAGTGCAGAACATGGTGATGTATTTAAATACATATTCACTGAAGAGTAAAATTAACTGTAATGACAACAATAGTGAAAAAGCCTGAGTGTGTGTGAATTTATAAGCCATATAGATGTAAAGAATAGAATACTAATCATGTGAGGTGGGGATTAGGAATGGGGAAATTTAGAGGGAAGTTAAGTTATTGTCAACCCTTCTGCGTTGTTTGAGAAGAAGATAGAGATATTGATTTATTTGTATTTATTTGGAAAGTATAATTTTAAGTATATATGTGAAAAACAAGAGTAAATGCACAAATGGTAAAAATATAATGCATGATCTCTAAATGAGTAGAGGGAAAGATGGGAAATATATAGTTTGACCATCCTTGTAGAAAGAGAAAAGAAGTAAATAAAAATACATATTTAAAACCCACAAATAAGATCACACAAAAAAGTTCAGATATATCAAAATCATACAATGAAAGGGGTAAACACAAATTAAACGACAGACATAAACAGATTAGATTAATATCTAGCTATTTGATGTTTACAAGAAGCACATTTACAATGTAAGGTTACAAAAATGTTGAAAAACAATGAACTATAAAATATATGCCAGCTAAATACTAAAATAAGATGATGTAGAAATATTAGTAATAACCAAAAGAGAATATAAGACAAAAACAGAAAAGCAAAAGAAAGGAAACATTTCTTATGAAAGAGAGGCAAAAATTCCCCAAGAAGTCATAGTAATAACGATTGCATGCATATGAGATATAATTGCCAAATATTTAAAGAAATAACTTACAGAAAAATAGAAGAAATTGGCAAAGCCACAATGATAGTGAGGTTTAACTAGGCCTCCCAGAGAATGATGGCTCAAACTTACAAAAAAAAATCATAGAAATTAGAAAAACACAATTGACAAACGTTGATTTAATGATTTTATATAGAGTTTTGTTCTTGACAAAGTATATAATTATTTTAAGTATCTACAGGACTTTTCAAAAAATATATATTTCATTGAAAAAATTTCAACAAATTCCTAAGAATTTATCTTATATATAACCATATAAATTTATATATATTTTATATATAATATATTATGTATAATGTATATATAATTTATATTATATATAACCATATAAATTTATATTTATATATATAACCATCTTCTCTGACTATAATGCAATAAAATCAGAAAAATAAAGAATTAGCATGAGCTCAAAAAACATCAGATGTTTATAAAAATATTTAGATAAAACACATTTCAAAGTAATCCATTAGTTATAAAAAAAGTCATGATGGAAATTAAGAAAATGAGAAAAGTATCATAATATTTAAAAACGTACACTATAGTAAAACCAGTTCTGAGAATGAGAGTTACATCTTTCAAAAACGTATTAGAAAAATAAAAAATATTGAATATCAATTAGCCAAGCAGTCAGGTCAAGAAATGAGAAAAAAAAACAACAGAGCAAATTGACTGATTCCTTTTTCAATTCTGAAAACATTCAGGTATCATTTTTTTTAAACATTGCCTGTATTCTACTATCTCCCCCTTTTTTTTTTTTGATGCAGACTTAAAAAGTATTTTCTGCTCTCTTGATTTTCTTACCTCTTTTGTCACTGTGTATTGCATATTTGATATTTTAATAACTTATTTACCAGTTCATCAATCCTTTCTTCATCCGTATCTAATCTGCTGTCGTATTAATACTTTGTGACCATGTTTATGGTTTTTGTATTTTTTAGTTACAGATTTTTTTTCAGATTTCTTATATCATTTGTTATAGTTTTTTTGTCCTCTGTAGATAACTTTTAGCTTGATTTTAATTTTCTTATCTAGTAATTGTAATTAAAAAAAAGTTATATCTAATAATTTCAATATCTGGTCTTTATAGGTTTTTTTTTTTTTTTTCCTCTGCTCTTCTTTATTGCGCTGTGTGTGTGTGTGTGTGTGTGTGTACCAGGTTATCTTTGTGTGCTGGTTACTGTATTTTTTTTTTAAGACTTAGTTTTTTTGAGTTTTAGGTTGACAAAAAAGTTGAGAGGAAAGTACGGAGATTTCCTACATATGCCCTTACCCTATACACGCATAGCATAGCTCTTCATTACCAGTATCACTCACCAAAATAGTTTAAAGTTCCTCCACTTTTCATGGCCTGATAGTTGTTTTTTGTTCTTGTTTGTTTGTTTGTTTGTTGTTGTTGTTTTAGCACTGAATGATACTCCATTGTCTGGAATACCAGTTTATCCCTTCACCTACTGAAGGATAGCTTGGTTGCTTCCGAGTTTTGATAGTTATGAATAAAGCTCCTGTGAACATTGGTGTGCAGATTTTTTTGTGTGGACATACATTTTTAACTCCTTTGGGTAAATACCAATGATGGATGGTATGGTTAAGAGTATATTTAGTTTTGTAAGAAACTGTCAAAATATCTTCCAATGTGGCTGTGCCATTTTGTATTTCCACCAGCAATTAAAAGAGTTTCTGTTGTCCTACATTCTTGTCAGCATTTGGTGTTGTCAGTGTTCCAGACTCTAGGTGTGCAGTGGTTGATTATTGCATTTTAAATATTATTTGTAGGAATAACGTGAGGTCCAAGATGAAAATACATTCTTCTAAGGAGGATTCGTATTTTTCTCTATCAGGCACTTGGGGATGCTATTGGTTTGTGGATGACGTTATTCCAAGTTTAAAGTTTGATGTTATCTGGATCACTCAGGTGGTAAGAACTGTGACTTCAAGAGCTGCCTCATTTATTTTCATATTTTAAGAGTTAGCATTAGTTGTCCCTGGGTAATATGAGGCTGACTGTTAATTCAAATCACCACTGGGCATGTTTGTGCTTTGACCTCATTCCCATTGGCTCATTCTTGTAGCTCTTTACTAGTTGAGCTGAGGGTTAGTAAACACTCTTAGAGGAAAAAATAAAATGACTTTGAGAGCTGAGTTTACTTTTCTGGATTCTCACATTTTCAAGAAATCCATACCAGTGCTTTTCAGGAAATCCTATATTTCTTCTTAATCTATATCCCTAATTCTGCATTTGTTCCATGTATTAGTTTTCTTGGGTATTCCTGTCCCAAATTGCCCTACTCACTTATTTCCCCCCTAAATAAAACAAGTGCCTATTTGACATATCTTAGATGTGTTGTCCATATTTCAAATCTAACATATCCAAAACAAGGTCCTTTATTCACTATTCCCCTCACCTACTCACACAGACACACATACACACACACTCTCTACCCTCTGGCATTTTCTATTCTCCAACCCTTGTCCCCATTAATCTTCCAAATGTTTAATAGGAAACCAAGAGTCCTCATAAATCCTGTTTGCATCCCTGTGTGCCTCCCATCCATTCCTGGCAGGTCCCCTCAACATAAACTCTGAGGCCTCAAAATCCAGCCATTTTTCTCAACTCTCAAAATCCACGGCGGATGCTCTAGTTCTGAGCCACCTTCATCTCTCTTTGACTAATGGAGGCATGGACTAATTAGATGAAAACTTTGTTTCCTCTTCTGCTGAGCACCATACTTCCATCATTAAACTCCAGACAGAACAATTGTTTAAAATAAGAACTGTATCGTGACCCTCCCCTGTTGAGATGGCATTCCATAGCACTGGCAATGGAGTCCATGGGTGCCAAGGCTCTTCTCTATGAGCCCACTGCATGCACAAGCATTTATTTCTGTTCACCCGATAGGTGAAACTTGTATGTGCCTTGCGGACTTCTTACTCTGCCTGGGGACACACACTCTCCTAGGCTTGCTTCTTAAGAGCCAGCTGTCACCTCCAGCAGCACATCTTCAGTGGCATCCTGACCTACTGAAATTGCCAACCACTATAGACGGCCAGCCCTGCCCTTGTGTGTTGTGCTGTTTCCTGTCCTTCAGAGCACTTATTCCTATCAGAAACACTCCTGCTTAGCTGCTTATTTTCTTGTTTATTGTCTGTCTTCTATACTGGAATGTACCTCTCTTGTTAGGATCCTAGAACACTGTGTGATACAGAGAAATGTCCAATAGGTATTTTTCGGTGGTTTGAAAATGGGAGAATTTCCTATGTTTTCTCTGAGTTGCTTTATTTTCAGAAGCACAGATTGCATTTTAATTTAGAAAGTCTGGTTTTTCTTTTCTTTCTTTCTTTCTTTTTTTTTTTTTTTAGAAGGGGGTAAAGAGATCTGTGCTTGAGATGTCCAGGAAAATCTTCCTTCTCTCTGCTAGAAGGTGGATGACAGCATCCTACCACCAGACTCTCCACACAACCCAACCCATGTGAAGTATGACTGACTGCATGATGTGAGCCTGGCCTGTCCTCTTCAGCAAGCACAGGCCCCCTTGGCACGGCTCCTCTCCCCATCATGTAGCCGCATCCCCATCTGGTCCTTCTCATGCGGCAGGCTCTCCCTTCCACCCAGACACACTAACTCACTAACACGCACCTCCTCCACAGCTGGTTCTGTCTATTGCTCCTTCTACTCCCTCAGTGGTTGTATGGCTTAAAATATATACTGTTTTGACTTTGTTAGGATTTGATTCTTTTAGATGGATTGCATGCTTTGTTTTTTCTTTTCAATTGTGATGATCTTAGGGATAAATGTAGTGAACAAATATTAAGCACTTGAATGTGCTTATTACATGAATGAATGAATGAATGAATGAATGAATATGTTTAGGTGTGTAGACTGTAGATCTTCAGTTGGTGGTTGGTTAGTGTTTACCTGATGATTACAACTTTCAGTGTTTCTCATTCATTTTATGCTAGGTTTTTAAATTTTCCCCATACTCTCACCAGTACAAAACAAAACAAACCAAAAATACTTCCTGGTTTTTGAGCTGAACTAAAGAAACTCTTAAGCTCTTTTATTGGAGAGGGTCTCAAAGCAAATGTAGGGGTAGGAGAGAGGCAGAGACAAAGTGGAACTCCAACCTGACTTCTCTCAGAACAAATTCCTAATGATCCCTAGATCATAGAACTCAGATTTTGAGGAAAAGAGAGATGACATTGCAAGTAGAATTTAAAAGAAATATATGAGTTGGGTATTTCTGAAGCTGTTTTAGTGGCCAGAAAGTGAACTGTGACCTTGGGTTGTGTGTTATTGCTGCTCTCCCTTTATGTGTTCTAATAGGTTAATATTTGGTTTTATCCATGTCACTCTTCCAAGGAAATTGATATGTCTTATCACTCTCTAATTCAGCTCTTAATCTAATATTTTACCTGCATTCCTTGTATGGCTTGTTGCTAATACATTCTTATTGGTATTGTTAGTAATGTATTATTACTAATAATTTATTATAATCAATAACTTTATTAATAACCATGTAACTTTCCTGTATATAACTGTGTGCCTTTCTAGCATATCTGGTTTTCTGAGTGCCTATTCCATGAGTTGGGAGGAATATATCTTTATGGAGCAATAAAGAATTTAGAACTACAGTAATATGAAATAATAATGAAATAAACTATCCCAAATGCATACACAACTACAAGCTGGTACATTCCAAATATGGTTTGTAAGTCTCTTGTTCAGAAATCAGAATGTATTTTTCTGTAACAATGTTATAAAAGGTCGCTGAGTTCCTGAACTAGCGCAAAGAAGCTAATTAAGTAGTTGAATTTGGGGGACTAAAGACTCATTAAAGAACAGACTACAATGGACTATAGGTTGAGAGTGCCAATGAATCTAACTGCCCTTCACAACAATGTTTGAAATTCCTGGGCACACCAGAAATTTGTCTCTCTGACAAACCTTCTCTCTTCCCATTTGTTTCCTGGTGAAACTCTAGCAGTCCTTTTGGTGGGGATTTTCTTGCTTTGAAAGGAAGTAACAGGACATTTTCAGTGTGGGAGAGGACCAAAACTCTGGTTGCTGGAGCGAGAAAGCAGCTTATCTCTAGGTCAATGTGGTCATTTCTTGTTGGCTGAGTGACCATGTGGAAGAAAGCTGTTTTGAGAATTGTGAAATAAGAAGCACCAAAAGAGCTGAAAAGCCACAGAGTGGCTTGAAATATGAAATATGAGGAGTATAAGATATTGAGGAGATTTCTGGAAGCAATGTTCATTTAGTTATGAGGTAGTAGAAATTGCTGGAAGCAAGGCTGCAGTAATTCCTACAGAATGAAGTCTGGGAACCCAGAGCCTACTAGTCTATTCAGTAGACCACGGGAGCCACACTACCATTTCTATTTTGGAATGCACAAATTGTGGAATTGTTAAATCTTATTAAATCGGTCTGAGACTATTGGGACTTGTAATTGTCATTTTTTATGTGCTGTGTAAAGTCTTATGAAACCATAGGCTTTTATAATTATATTTGAGACACTTCCTTCCAGAGCCCACACAAATAATTACCAATACCAAGGTGCTTGGAGATTCCACTTCTTTTATGTTTGGTCCTATAGGACCAAACATATGGTTGATTTGACCCTCCAGCAAAGTAATGAAATGAATTAATTTCTGGATGATTAGCAGCCTTTGATGGTGACTGTATTGGCTTAGTAATGAAGACAAGCCATATGTATATGTGATTCTGCATGGAAAATGGATTTAAAAGATGGAAGAAAGCAAATGCTTTGCTATGAGACTAGAATGTTGAATTTATATTATCTTCATTCTACTGCATATAGGAGACTGTGGTTTGAATAAGTCTGCTAATCAGCTTAGGTAATAAGTGTTGGGACTACTTATCTTACATCTCATTCTTCCAAAACAGAAATAAACAGCAAGGCTGCATAGTGTTGTAATTATCGATAAGAGCCCAAGGATTTGATAAAAGTGAAAATAAACAACAGAATCAAATAACATAATTTTCTATTTTTAGCCGACATTTAGGGAAGACTGTGAGGTAAATTTCCTCTCAACTTTGTTAGAATTGTAAACAATTTATTGATGTTTGACAAGCCCTACTGTTATATGCCTTCCATTCTTCTGATGTGTTAACTACGTGATTGTTCATTGCCAAGTTATGCAGTGTATATGTATTTTTTTAATCTCATGGGTAGATGAAGAATTAGTTAGAATTTACTAGCTTTCAAGATTTTGAAATAAAATGGAGTCTCTTGTGTCACAGCTTATTCCTTTTCAATTTAACTTTTATTTGAATTTTGAATTAGAATTTTGATGTATAACTTGTATAGGCTTAAGTTGCACAATGTGTTTATTTGATGCCTTTATATATTAAATATACATATTTAATATGATTAGCATTGGAGCATTAGCTAGCACCTTTACGATCTCACATAATTATTATTTCTTTGTTGTGGTGAGAACAATTAAGACCCAGTCCCTTAGCGACCTTGAAGTCTATAATACAGTATATTTGCCTATAATTCCTCTGCTGTGCATTAGCTCTCTAAGACTTATTTATCCACTCATTGCAAGTTTATTTAAGGTCACAAACTAGTGCCCTTGTGGATAGTGGATAAAGAAATTCTGTTACATCTTGCTCTTAAAAAGGTTTTGTTTATCAAATACTACTGCTAGCTTCTTTTTATATTCCTTTCCCTAAGTGTTCTTATTTTGACATTTGTGAGACAGACACTTGAAAGAAAACGATAATTTAGTTAGCTCTAAACAGAATCTTTTTTCACTTAACATAGGAATTCTCCTAATTTCCTTCTTGTTTAAAGTGGCTCTAAGTGTTCTGCAGATTTCGTGGAAGAACATTCTTCCAACACAAAATGAAGGAACAGTTGTTTGTGTTGGGGTTGTGCATGTGACTGGGGAGTGGGTGAACAGCTGCTGAATTGTCATGTCATGGTGAAGGATTTATTTTTTTTTTTATTTTTTTTTTTAAAGATTTTATTTATTTATTTGACAGACAGATCACAAGTAGGCAGAGAGGCAGGCAGAGAGAGAAGGGAGGAAGCAGGCTCCCTGCTGAGCAGAGAGCCCGATGCGGGGCTCGATCCCAGGACGCTGGGATCATGACCTGAGCCGAAGGTAGCGGCTTTAACCCACTGAGCCACCCAGGCGCCCCAAGGATTTATTTTTTATCTGTTAAATTGTCACCACATTTCTTTACAACATATTAAATGTTTAATACTTTTTTTTTTTTTGTTCAAAACTGTGAAATTGTGGTGTGAATTAGAAGCCTAGAGGTTTACTGCCTCTTTTGTGTGCAGGGGATGGAGGAAAAGTGCCTGCATTCAGATCATGAAATAGAATATCTTCAGTCTCACCCTCCAAATCTACCCATCTTCTGCCAGGCTGTTTTCTGGAGTCAACGCACCCACCTTCTCTTCTTAGAGGGAACCACGATCTTGAATTCTGTGGCAATTTTTCCTTGCTTTTCTTTATAACTGGATCAGCTACATATAAATCTTAATGAAGTAATTTATTTTGCCTTTTTAGGGAACTTCATGTAAGCATATTCATGATTGTATCTTTTGTATCTTGTTCCTTTTAAACAATTTCATTTGCAAGGTTTATCCATGTATTGAATGCTCATTAAATTTTATTACTCTATAGTGTTCCATTGTATGCCTTTACTGTAACTTACTGGTTCTTTTGTGGATAGGCACTGGGTTGATTTCCAGCTTTGGCCATTATTAAGTCCTACTACTCTGAACATTCTTGTACATCTCTCCAAACAACATTATAAAAATTTCACAGTCCAGGAGTGAGACTGATGGATCATGAGGCATTTGTATCCAAAGCCGACATTTGGGGAAGATTGTAGGATTAATTTTCTTTCAGCTTCTCTAGAATTGCACAAATTTCATTGATGCTAATCTCTCTAAGTCTTGTTTGTGTGGCTGCAGGTCAGCTGGTGGCTGCGCTCTGAGGTGTGAGCTGGTGGCTGTGGTAGTATAATTATACTCTTTGTATGTCTTTTGCTTTTCGTGGACTTAGTGGGCTAGTCAAGGCATGTGCTTCTCATGACAATGGCTCCAGGCCCCAAAGGCAAGTGGAAACTGAAAAATGCCTTTATAACCCTCTGCTTGTATTGTATCTGTCAGCACCTAATTGGCCAAAGAAAACCCACATAATTCACTTCCTGCCTATGGCTAAAAACCTGATAAATATTAGTTATTATTATTGTTATGAATCTAATTACCATATGTGTAATGAGGTGGTAACAAACTTTTCCCATTGGCTCAGCTGGGATCAAGGCCGCAGAGGCTGAGATCAAAGGTTGTTAACTGCTTACACGTTCTAAAGAGAGATACCAGATCATGTAAATATATAGAAAGAGACGATGCTAAGGTATAACATCCAACATGCTCCAAGTGTTCCTCACCTATGGGGTACATGGGGAGAGCTCATAAACTTTGATTATAGAGGAAAGATTTCTGTGAGAGAATCATCAGTATGAGGTGCTTTCTTCTGCTCTTAAACCTAATGAAGCCTCCTTTAAAAAATCATTAAAAGCATTTAATATATGTCTGTTAGAAGTTGGGGGATGATGTGACTTATTCTTGACTCACATCCCCCATCCTCCCCAAACGTAGGAGCCTACTGAGGCAAAATCTCCCAGAGCGGCTGCCACGGCAGAAGACGAGCACCAAGGGAGGAAGCTTCTCCTCCGGTGACAGCAGGGCAAACAGACATGTTTCTGTGGGTTTCAAACTTGGGTTGTCTAAATGCTACAGTCCAGGAGGGGTGTGGACAGGTGGACCAATGGATGAGGAATGAGCCAGAGAGATATTGCCTCCAAAGAGGGAAACCAAGAATGAGTCACAGGAATGATGCCAGGAAGTGGGCTGGAAGTGGGGGGTTTCTGAAGAACCCACCAAAGTACCCCACAAAAGAAAAAAGATCAGTGTTTGGACATTGGCCACATCCAGAAGACACCAGTGCCATGTAACAACTGTTCATTCCATTGGGACCATCCCCTCCCTCCTCTCCAATTCCTCAACCATAGAAGAACCAGAGAGGCAGCCCAGTGGGAGGAGTGTGACAGGATAGTGACAAAATCCCCCACGTCAGTAAGGGCCTCCCTGCCTGAGGCAGGGCTGTGCTAGGCAAGGGATAAGCTTTGAACTGGACAAGAGATAAAGTTTTAATATCGAATTGGTTTGGATTTTTTAACACCTGAAAAACCAGACTACCTGTCGTAATTGAGAAAGACCAGAAAAGCTGTGGGATCTACAGAGATCACATCGTGTCCAGGGACATGAAATTTGACATAGGACCAAAGAAACAGTACTGCTTAAAAAAGAAATTTACTTTCTGCCTGCCCCTTCTGAAGTTCAATTCATTTGATAAATCAGTTATGGATACTAATATAAGTATTCAGAAAGAGTATCTGGTTAAGTAGATTTCCTTGCTCATGTAAAACAACCAATATTTTGGGGGCACATGGGTGGTTTTGTCAGTTAAGCATCTGACTCTTGATTTCAGCTTGGTCATGATCCCAGGGTAGTGAGATCTAGCCTCACATCAGGCTCTGTGCTCAGTGTGGAGTCCACTTGTCCCTCTCTTCTGCTCCTCCTCCTGCTCACACACTCTCTCCCCCTCTCTCAAAACAAACAAATAAATAAAATCTTAAAAAAAAAAGCACAACCAATATTATGTTTTTAATACAAAAGCTTTCACATATGTTACCTTTGCTTCCAAAGTCTGCACCTGACAAAGTATAGCATTTTATGCCTATTTCCTGTCTGTGGGCAGTGTGCTCTGTCCAGTGTTTCCACATCTGTAACATTCCCTTCAAACCTACCAAACCTGTGTCCAGGAGACATGTAGTTCATCTTGAAATTGAAAAGAGTAAGAATGCTGCTTTGAGTGTGGGTCACTAAACCACCATTCCCCTAGAAAATCCAATAATGTAAGAAATGTGGAGTCAGAGAATATACCTGTCCCTAGTAAAACAAGCTTTTTAGTGTGTAGCCAGTCTGTCAGTGACTGTCCCTATGACTGAAAGATTTGTCTTTAAGGAAACCCTCATGTTGTCTACCACTGGCACATCCATAAGATTTGGTGGTCACCACACTTTTGTCAATGTCAACACCATTTAGTCCCTCAGGACAAAAACCTGGGAGTCTTTTATTTTTAATTTTGTTTTTGCCATGAAATATTTCTTGCATATCCATAAGCAGTCATATAGAGTTTAAAAATTGAAAACTCCCACCCATATACATGCCTACTATCCAGTGTGAGAAATAGATTATGTTTCTAAAGCCTCGGAGCCCCTCTGATGCCCCCCTTCAACCACAGCACTCCTTCTCCACCATGGGAACCACCATTTTGAATGTGGTGTTTACCATATCTTTGATTTTCCTTGGTTTTACCTGAGACCTATGCATCGCTAACCAATATATCATTAAACTGGGAGAGGACTTTGACTCTATAGAAGTGATGGGATTTTGTGTATTTACCTTTGTATCTAGCATTTTGTACTCAACTTTATGTTTGGAGGTGTCTCCAACAATGTGTATGGCTGCACTTGATTTATTGTCGCTGAAATAAATTCTTCTGAACAGAATTCCATTTTATGACTATACCACAATTTTATTCTCCTGTCCAGGGACATTTACACTATTTTCAGTTTTTTGCGGTTACAATTAATTTTGCTATGAGCATTCCTGTGTATGAAACCTTTGGCAGCCATGCAGGGGTCTCTCGGGATAGAACTAGGAGAAAAACAGCTTTACAGTATAATGCTTTACTTTTGGCATCAGCACAGTGTGAGAGTTTCAATGATCGAAGTCCTTGCCAATCCCGCTAGAAGTAAAATTACATGTCATTTGGCTTTAATTTCTATTTCTGGACTATTAGTAAGGTTAAGCATCTTTTCATGTTTTTCACCACTGATGGATCCTTTTGGGTAAAGTCGCTGTTGATATATTTTGTCCATTTTTCTATAGGATTTCTTCTTCTTTCCTTATTGATTTTTGTACTAATCATTCTCCAGTTACATGTGTCAGAAAGAGCTTACTTTTCACATTTTTATAATGTCCTCTCAACAAGAACAGTTTTTAATTTGAAAAGAGATGTATCAATCCTTTTGAGCTTTGTTTCAATAATTCTTACATTATTCTAAAAACATTATACTATCTCCTATTCTAGAAGTTTCACACTTCTGCTTTATGCATTTAATCCTTGGTCCCCATGGAACCGGGTCTTGTAATTGCTGAGAGATTTGGATCCGACTGCCTTCTTTGTGCACATGTCCTACCAGTTGCATCAGAGCCCTTTATTGAAGGGTGCCTTCTTTCTCCCATGATCTACAACGCCACCCGTGGTCTATAACGCATCCAGATGTGGTGAGCTCATTTCTGGCACCTGTTGGGTGCTGCGGATCTAGTTTTCTGCTTCTAAGCTGACACCACACCATTTTAATTATCGCCTTAATAAATCTGGATACTTGGCCAGTTCTCTCACCTTGCTGTTCAGAGTCTCCTGGTTTGAGGGAGGATACGGCATATTTTGCTGCTTGATAGTAACTGCTCGAATTAACTTGGCAACTTCTGTGTGTACCATATATTTTGACACTGACCTGCCTGACCAAACTACTCTAATTTGAAGTGACCCATGTTGGCATTGTGAGCACTAAGTCATATTGACCTCCCGGCCTCCTGATAGGATGAGGTCTCTGATCTGTCTGCTTCTAGATTACCCCGTTCCAAACCACTCTCCACCTGAAGACTGAATGTCCTCTCAAATGTGGCAATACCACCTTGCCTTTCATTTGAACTTACAGTGGCATCCTGTGGCCTTTAGAAACAAGCCTAAAATCCTTAGTGTGTCCCTCCAGATGCCCTGTGACCCGACCTTGGCTTATACCCCCCGTCCTTCATTCCTTTCCCCTTCTTTCCGCTGGTCCTGCTTTGAGATCCTCATTGGCATCCTGCTCTCCCTCCCCAGCACAGAGCGGTGCTAGGCCCTGTCCGAAAGCTCCCCTCTGGAATAGCTAGAAGGCTCTTGGTCTCTCTTTAAAGTATCTCCCATATTACCTCTGCCCCCTTACCCTCTCTGCTTCCCACTCACCCATTTCTCATAGCTCTGTGAAATTATACAGCCTTGCTGACCTTGCCGCAAGAGCTTCAGGGATCTCACTCAGTTTGGAAACTGAGGATTGCAAACAACAGAATATGGATGAAACATAGCGTTAACAATAGAAATTTGTTTTTCTCACAAAGTTAGGAATCCGTAGGTTGGTGGGCTCAAGGTTGAATTCAGCTGCTCAGTGTTGCCAGGGAAAGCTTCTTTCTTCATTATCAGCTCATGGTCACAAGACAGCTGCCAGCAACATAAAGGCTACATGGCTCCCAATATCAGAGAGAGGAAAAACCTTTCTCACTATTCCTTCTCTCCCTCCCCCCCTCTTCCTTCCTTCCTTCCTTCCTTCCTTCCATTCTTTCTCTTTCTTCTTTCTCTCTCTCCCTCCTTCCTTCCCTCCCTCCCTTCCTTTCTTCCTTCCCTCCTTCTTTCTTACCAGGGAGGAAGATCATTTCTCAGAAATTAACTGTGAGACTCTCTTTCACACGCCATTGGCCAGAGCTGTCCTCACTGCGAGGAAGGCTGGGCCAATTTGGATCTGACATATCCAACCACTGCCGAAGGAGGCTGCCTCTGCCAGCAGGGAGGGAGGTCTGGGGCATGGAAGCTGGAAGGTGTCTAATTTAGATTCTTTCTCTTTATTCTTAGAAACACTAATGGTCCTGTCAATTTCTTCTGTATGGACTTGTGGAGGAAAGATAACCCAAAATTCATGAGTGACTATCCCAAATCTCTGGTAATATGTTGAGCTACACTGTCCAATATGGTAGTTATTAGCCACAAATAACTTTTTAAGTTTTAAATATCGATTATTAAAATTAAGTAAAATTTAAAATCTCGTATCTTAGTTAAATCATGTTAGTTTCAAGCATGCACTAGCCACAGGTAGCTCCTGTATTGGATAATATGGATTAAAAACCATTTCTATCATTTCAGAAAGTTCTATTAATTATCACTGACTTAAATCCAACTTAGAAAAGCTTTTTCTCTTTTCTTTCCTGCTTAAGAAAAGCTTTCTGAGAACTAATCCAGAAAGGACCTATGTGAGTGTCTTATATATTGGTAATCCTCAACAACTGTTTACTACCTTGAAAGGAATTTAAAAAATTGCATAAAGTAAATTTAACCCATTGCAGTCCACCACTCTTGCTCTACTTGATTAGAGAGAACTTTGTTCTAGTAAATTCCCTTTAATAAATCATTATAAAACCACTTGTATGACATATTTTAGATCTGTTTTTCTACTTTGTAATTTAATAAACAAAATTTGGGGCGCCTGGGTGGCTCAGTGGGTTAAAGCCTCTGCCTTCGGCTCAGGTCATGATCACAGGGTCCTGGAATCAAGTCCTACATCGGGCTCTCTGCTCAGCAGGGAGCCTGCTTCCTCCTCTCTCTCTGCCTGCTTGCCTGCCTACTTGTGATCTCCGTCTGTCAAATAAATAAATAAAATCTTAAAAAAAAATAAACAAAATTTCTAAGTGACCATGCTCTTGAAAGGTTGAAGTACACAATTAAAATTCAGTTGTCAGACAGATAGTGGTGGCTTGCATTGCAAGCAAAATCATGGTGTGTGTGTGTGTGTGTGTGTGTGTGTGTGTGTGTGTGTGTATTTGACTGTTGATTGCTGAGAGCATTTAATGGGTTCCATTAATGTGAGTAAATTCAACCCATTAATTGTTTTGCCAGCGGTTATTCTTATTAATGTATAAGTATGAAGAAAAGAAAGTAAAACTCAATTATTGTGCAATAATAAGCTCAGCGGTTCCACACATGTTTCTAGACTCCAGCGAAGCTGACACGCAGGCAGTTCAGTGCCTGAAGGCACCATGCTATTCTTCCACACACTCCATATCAGGAAGCATTTAATATTCATACTTTGCATTCTCATTATTTATTTGAATGTTTTACTTTTGGAAAACTTTAGTTTTAAATACTCATAGAGTCACAGGAAGTTTCAAAGATAGTACAGAGATGTCCGAAGTACCCTTCACCCAAATCCCCCAGTGGTAACATACAACAAACTATCAAATACTGAGAATATGGTATTAAAAGCTGAAAACTGACATCGGTACAATGTGTACAGACAGTTCTACCTCATTTTATGGCATATATAGTTTTGTGTAATTATCATAATTAAGACACAAAACTATTCCATCACCACCAAACTCTATCGTGTTCCCCGTTTAGGGACCCTACATGGCCCCCACCCTCATCATTCCTAATCTTGTCAACCACTAATCTGTTCTCCAACTCATTAATTTTGATTTCAGGAGTGTAGCGAAAATGGAACCAGAGTATGCAACCATTGGTATTGGCTTTTTCACTCAGCATATTATCCTTGAGATCCATTTAAGTTGTACATATCAAGAATTTCTTTTTATTGTTGAGGTGCATGATATGAATGTACTACGGTGCCTAAACATTCACTTATCACAGAACATTCTAGTTATTTCCAGTTTTCGACTACGAACAATAAAGCTGCCGTGAATATTCTTGCATGGTTTTGTGGGGACATATGTTTTCAGTTCTCTAGCATGAGTGTCAAGGAGTGTGATTGCTGAGTTGAATGGTAAATGTATGTTTGGTTTTTAAAGAAGCTGTCATACTATTTCCCACTGTCGACGAACCATTTCACGTTCTTACCAGCAAGGTATAAGACACCCAGTTTTTCCACGTCATAGCCAACATTTGGTATTTTCACTATTTTTAATTTTAGCAGTCCTAATGGATGTGTAGGATATTTCATCATGACCTTCATTTGGCCAGCTTAGAACTGGGCACACGGTAGACTTTCTACAAATTGGATAAGTACTTCCCTTGGAATGCTGGCCCACTGTCCTCAGGCGGTAGAGCAAGAAAATAGCTAGAGAACATGGAGTTGTGATGAAGAAGGATCGGGGACAGAGAAGCAGAAGATGAGGTGTCTCATAAACCTGAGAGGGGTGGGTGGGCAGGCCTCAAGGGAGGAGATACTCCAGGAAAGCCGAGAGGAGGCCGGGTAGACTGCCATGGGGAAGGTTGGGTTTAGGGGTTATAATTAGAAAAGAAGCTGTGAAGGTCCTGAGGCAGGAGAGTGCGATGCATGTGCCAAGGGACAGGAGGAGGTCCTGGGACTGGCTCAGAGTGGGCAGGGAGAGGGGACTGGGAGGTGAGATCAGAGAGGGCGAAGTGAGGTGGGGGCTTGGTAGGTCACAGTTTTTACATGGAATGTGATGAATGTCAAGAACTGTGTAGGTCTGGAACATTATAAGCTTTTTGTAAGCTAACAAGCATTCCTCTTTTTTCATGGATGAAGGCAGGAGACATGAGACTCTTGGGCCAGAGAGTTTTTGTCCTGTTCTCTGTACCCCTTGAGTCTCACAGAGGAGACACAAGGGCCCATCATGGGTATCTGTATCCACAGTGGGTTGTGTTAAGGAGAAGAACCAGAGTCAAGAGTCCAACACTTTCTGAACAAGCAGCAAACATTGTAGGGAACAGCAGACATGTCAGTCTCTCTCCTCATGGGAAGGAGGCCTTTCTTGATTGTCATACATGATCTCCTTGACCTATGCAGTGGTCTGTATGGCTGGCTAAAGACACTGTTTTCTGTCAGATGAGGGAGAAGGTCTGTAGTTTGCACAGCAAGCAATGACAGGCAGGGTACTTAGGGCCCTTGTCAGATAACTTCTCCCAAAGTTGGATGCCTTTCAGTGTTCTGAGCAGAAGGGTGCCATGATCAGAGCAGCTCTGACTGCTCTATTGACAATAAAATGAAGAGGGTCAAGGGTAGAAGCAGGAGGGAAAGTTAGGAGGTCACTACAGTAATCCAGGCAAGCAAAGATGATGGCTTGGATCAGATGGTGGTGGTGGCCATGGGGAGAGGTGCACTGTCCACTGAGTGGATGGTCCACTGAGGAGGGCTGTCAGGATTTGCTGATGGTTAAACATGATGTGTGAGAGGAGGTGGGAATCAAAAAGACTATTCCGAGCTTTTAGACCAAGCAAATTACACAGTAGACTCCCATGCAGGGAGATGGGGAAAGCCCTAGGAGGAAAAGTTTTGGTAAAGCAAGATCAACCAGGAGCTTCCATAGACATTTGGAGTGAGATGCTTCTCGTTGGGCATGTTGATAAGGATGCCAGGAAGAGGTCCGGAATGGAGATGTAAATTTGAGGTCTGAGTGCAGAGGTGGTGTCTTAAGTCAGGTTCCTTAGAAGCAGACATTGAAGAGGAGATTCTAACATCAATGATTTATTTAAGGAAAGCTCTCAGAGATCTTTGAGAAAGTGAGAGAAGCAAGACAGGACAAGGGAAGAAGCCAGGTAAAGATGTGGGTTTAGCTGACTTTGAGCCTCAGCCTGATCCCTTGGGGGTCTCTAGAGAAGGGATGATACTATAGTGCCCCACCTCCTGGCACAGAAGCTGACTGGCCTCTGTAATGCCTTTGTCCCCATAAGTCAGGAAGTGACCTGGGTATTGAAAGAATAGCATTTAGGAATGATTATGTTAAAAGAAATGATTCTGGGTGAGATCCCGTAAGGCATAGGGTAAATGGCAAAAGAGAAACACCCAAGGGTAGAACTTGAACACTTTACCTATTATATTTCAGGAAGATGGAGGGAAACCAGAAAAGGAAACAACATTTTTATTTTATTTTTTCTTTCTGATTTTAATTTACATTCAATAAGCCAACATACAGTACAACGTTAGTTTCAAATGAACAGTTCAATCATTCATCAGTTGCGTATAACACCCAGTGCTCATCACATCATCTGTCCTCCTTAATAAGCTCATCACCCAGTTACCCCCTCCCCCACCCATCTCCCCTCCAGCAACCCTCAGTTTGTTTCCTATATTTAAAAGTCTCTCATGGTTTGTCTCCCTCTCTGATTTCTTTCCATTCAGTTTTCTGGCCCTTCCCCCATGATCCTCTGCACTGAGGAAACAACATTTTAAAGTGAGTATCATAACATCATTAATACAATATCACACAGCTTACAAAGCCATAACTCAGTAATTAACAGTAGTCTTGTTTAGTTCATTGGTCTTTAACCTGCCTCTTTTCCCTTTGAAATCTCTTTTGTCCACGTTGAGGGATTTCACCATTTCTTATACCTTCAGGTGTTTTGTTGAATGCGTCCTTTGCAATCCTCATGCATGTGTCACAGTCACAAAATGTAGCCCACCTCATCATTTTGGAAACTGTCCTTCCACAGGGCCTGTAAAGCATTTGGAGGTTGCTTTCCAAACTAACTGGAAATGTACCCACTTCTTTAGGATGGGTATTTGCATTTCTAATATTAAATATACATCCCTCTATGTTGTCATGCCATACTGTGTACCCAGAATATTTTTGTTTAAAACCAAATTGTAATGTAAGCTTTTTGAAGACACTTGAAAATGATTAAAGCTGACATGTGTAGTAGCAACATGCATGTGCTTCCTAACCATGCCACAATATGAACAACGGAGAAATCAACAACCTTGCATTTGCCCAGAGAAGCCCACCCTACTGGAGGCAGGTGGAGGGCTGAACTTGAAACAAAGACATTAATGGGAGGTCTCTAATAGAGAATGTCTCCCAACCTGAGTCCCTACACCACCACTTTAGGTTTCATGTCTAACAGGCATCCATCTTCCCAGAAAAGCAAAGGGAAAATCAAAAGAGCTAGATGATTTTTTTTTCTAGAAAAAAAATTAGACTCATTCTTTGGGGAAAACTAGGGTAGCTTCTCTGCAAAACAAGCATTTTGAAGTAAGACATTAAAAAATTTGCACCTGGGAGCTTGTGGTCATAGCCTTGTGCCTAGTCATCTGAGCAAAGCCTGCTGGTCAGTAACTTTGCTCACCCCCAGGGCCTCCCAATAAGCCTTCCCATTGCATATTATTCAGACAACCATGGATCACCAGACATATGCAGCAGATCAGTAAAATGAGAGAAAAGCAAACTGAAAGAGAAAAGCAGAGAACCAATAAGACTTTAAGGAAATTATTAGTAAGTGAGGAAAATTCCAAAAGACATTACATCCATTCTATAAGAACTGGACGTTATAGAAGGAACAAACAGGAAAGAGCTTCTAGAACTTAAAAATATGATTGTCTAAACAACCAAACTTAGTAGAATCCTGGAAGGTAAATTTAGAGAAGTCTCCCGGTCCAAAAGGTATAAAATTTGAGAAGACAGGTAAGACATAGAGGATCAGTACTGAAGATCAAGCATCTCGTGGATTTCTAGAAAAAGAACAGCAAAAAGAAGGGAAACATTATTTCCAAAAACTTAATACAAAAATTTTTATATAGTTGAAAGTAGCCCTACTCCTCAAATTATAAGAACCTACCATGTGTCAGATAGAATGAAAAAGCCCTAGACTTCAATGATGAATTTCAGACTATTAGGATAAAGCTTTTTGCAGAGAAGAAAGTCACTCAAGAATCATTTTGGCATGAGGTGCCATGTCAGGACATCAGATGATAAAAGAAAAAAAGAAGACACTTCTTTTTCATTTATTTCAAGATTTTGCTATCGTCCATTATTTTCTCTGAAGAGGGAAGATGAGTGTATATTCATATCTGGGATCCAATTTGCTTTTATTTTTTTATTTTTATTTTTTTTTCAAGATTTATTTATTTATTTATTTATTTATCAGAGAGAGAGAGAGAGAGAGAGGAGCGAGAGTGAGCACAAGCAGACAGAGTGGCAGGCAGAGGCAGAAGCAGGCTCCCTGCCGAGCAAGGAGCCCGATGTGGGACTCGATCCCAGGACGCTGGGATCATGACCTGAGCCGAAGGCAGCTGCTTAACCAACTGAGCCACCCAGGCGTCCCCCAATTTGCTTTTAATAAGGAAACGAATATAAGAATTGAGTGAGAACAGCTGAATTGTAGACCTCCCCATCAGAAATAAACTCCTTCACTGAGTCGACAGTTTTTTTTTTTTTTTTTTTTAAGAATGGGCACCTCTTGTGATGAACTAGAGGGTATTATGCTTAGCGAAATAAGTCAATTGGAGAAAGACAACTATCATATGATCTCCCTGATATGAGGAAGTGGAGATGCAATCTGGGGGGTTTGGGGTGTAGGAAAAGAATAAATGAAACAAGATGGGATCGGGAGGGAGACAAACCATAAGAGACACTTAATCTCAGAAAACAAACTGAGGGTGGCCGGGGGAGGGGGGTAGGGAGAGGGTGGTGGGGTTATGGACATTGGGGAGGGTATATGATATGGTGAGTGCTGTGAAGTGTGTAAGTAAACCTGGTGATTCACAGACCTGTACCCCTGAGGCTACTAATACATTATATGTTTATAAAAAAATTAAAAAATTAATTAAAAAAAAAAATGGACACCTTGGTGGCTCAGTTGGTGAAGCAACTGCCTTCGGGTCAGGTCATGATCCCGGAATCCCAGAATTGAGTCCGGCATCAGGCTCCCAGCTGGGCAGGGAGTCTGACCTTCCTCTGAAATTCTCCCCTCTCATGCTCTCTCTCTCTTTCAGATAAATAAATAAAATCTTTAAAAAAAGAATTTATTTGTTTACTTGATAGAGAGAGCATAAGCAGGGGGAGCGGCAGGCAGAGGGAGAGGGAGAAGCAGGCTCCTCTTGGAGCAGGGAGCCCAGTGCTGAAGGAGGGCTCAATCTCAGGACCCTGGGATCAGAACCTGAACCGAAGGCAGATGCTTAACCAACTGAGCCATCCAGGAACCCCTTGAGTCAGCATTCTTAAAGACATGCTATTTACGTGTTTCCCCCTAGTATTATAGGGTGTTGTCCTGGCTAGAGTCAGGTTGCTGGGAGGCTGGACAGGACAGTGGTGCAAAGCCTCTCTCTTGCTCTAAGAGACAGAGCCAAGGGATCTGGTGCAAGGACAGCAAAAGTGAGAACTTCCCAGTAAAGGTGAGAACTGAATTCTAATCCAGAACTGCCAGCCAAGATGGAACTTGACTGAGAGGCAAACAGGGCCCCAAGTGAAGCTCCTACCACAGAACTCAGCAAGCAGGTGAGCTGGTTCTAGAAGACAAATAGGAGAACTGAGAGCTTCTTCAAGGTACCATGGGGAGATGTTAACCATTGGGTTTGTTTTCATATGGCCCAACATGTTCAGAGGAGATTGCAAGGCTGTTTGGAGAGTGTCATACTTGTTTTAAATATCCACCCATAATACGAATGGAAATGCTTTATGAAAACAGCAGAGGCAATTAGCTGAGTCTCTGAAGAGTAAAACCCAAATGTAGCGTGCGTATAATCTGACTATCATTGTATCCAACAAATAGAAATGATAGACAGTGAGACTCTGATGTCAATTTCTAAGTCTCTCAGTAAAGATCCAGTGAAACCTCTAGCAGATAGTAATGTCCCCATAATTTTAAGAAGTAACTAAGAAAATCTACCTGTGTGTCATACAGTTAGGCATTGACATAGCTCCCACAATTATTTCTAATTTTTTCTGCTGAATTAACAATTTCTGAGGACTGTGAAACTACTGATCAGTGATGTAAAATATTTCACAACACCAAAGGAAAATTATTGATTTAAGGAATATGGGGGGGGGAGCTGTCTATAATTAAGTGATGTGTCAATTTTGGGGTTAGTGTACCTCATGTGTGTCTCCTGAATCAAAACCGCTGAGGGAATTAGAAGACCTCCATGCTGATCCAATTTTGGTTCTTGGTTTGTTAGAGTTTAAATACAATGGATGCCATTCAAAAGTCTTTTATAATGAAATATTGTTCTGAGTTATTCCCAACATACCCAAAGCGATTTCTGGTCAATTCAGGCTAACTGGAAAAGCTAAGAAAAAAATGAAAAATTCTCTGCCATTTCTCCAGACATCTGAGTTCAAAGTTGCTCAGTAGAGTGACCTGACAGTCGTGATGGCCAAGATGAAAGTACTTGAATAAAAGATGAACATTTATATTCATTCTAACTTTCATTCCCAGATATCAAAGGAAATTAGGGACACTTAGGGAATAATTTCATAGCAATGGGGACTGAAAATTATGAGTTCTGACTACTGAAAACATCAAGAAACTGCCTTTTTAAAAAAATACATTGGAAAATGCAGAGTAATTTTCATCTGTTTGGAGTTACTCATGTCTATTTGTGCCTTAATTCACAGCGTTTCAACCTAAGCCTCACAGATTATCTGTGTGACCTTAGGCAAAGCATTTGGGGCAATGGTGAGAATTTTTAAAAACTTCCGCTTTGGACTTTTCAACTCTATGTACAAAAGTACCCCAGCTTCCTAACCCTAAGACCATTCTCTCACAATTAACAATGATTATTTAATGTCATCATATATTCCATCTGTTTTCACATTTCCTTAATTGGGTATTTAAATTTTGTTTGAATTGAGATCCAAATAAAGTCCACATATTGAATTCTTCAGTCTTTTTTTATTCCTCCCTACATCAATTTTTCTGTTGAAGACATTGGATGGTTTATAGGGTTTCCCAAGTGTGGATTTCGTTAATCTCAACCCCCAAATTTTAAACTTCCCATAGCTTCTGTAAATCAGCAAATACCTCTAGGGATTTGATTATATTTATGGTTGCTTTTGTTTTGTTTTGTTTTTTGACTGGACCAATTGATAGTGGTGTCTTTCCATCAGGAGGCATATCTGGTGATGTTTATCTGCCAGTGATAATCTTTGCTTAGATTTATTAATTTGTTATTATTGAAAAATATCATGTTCTAATTCTAGCATCCTTCATTTGTTTAAAGCTGGGGTAATTTAAGAAACTTTCGCTTCTTAGCAGTTGATGTACAGATTTTATAGGAAAGGGTTGATAATTTTTGACTCTCTCTTACTGTTCTTAAAAAAACAGTTTTAAAATAATCAGTTGGTTCTTAAACATATATTTGAGGTTAACTGATAATTTGAGGTTTTTCCCTTTTTATAAGTATTATAAACTAGATTTAATCATATTTAATGTGTTTCAATCCGTTGCAATTATCTGGGTCGATGTTCAAATTATTCCATTTTTGGCTAGTGGAAACCTATTTAAGTTGATTCCTGAGTCTTTTTGACAACACCTTAATCAGTTTGACAGCTTCCTTGCCTTCATTTTTTTTTTAATTTTATATTATTTTTTTTCAGTGTTCCAAGAATCATTGCTTAAGCACCAAACCCTGTGCTCCATGCAATACATGCCCTCATTAATACCCACCACCAGGATCACCCAACCCTCCACCCTCCTCCCCTCCAAAACCCTCAGTTTGTTTCTCAGAGTCCACAGTCTCTCATGGCTTCCTTGCCTTCTGGTGTGACCAGATGTTTCAGATTTATTTAGTCCATTGGAATCAGCCATTTCTCAATGAGCCCTACTTTCTTTAGTGATAAATGTTATCTGCAGGCTGCAATTGGAGATGTCATCCAATCAGGTTGGTCTTTGTTTCCAGGCCTTTTCAGTGCATAGAACTAGGAAATACTACATGCATTTTTGGGAAAGATTTGTTTATTTATTTGAGGAAGAGAACTAGAAAGAGAGGAAATTTACATGTCACACACACACACACACTTTTTTAAGCAGTCCCTGGGGTGTGGCATATTTAAGGTATATATAATTATTTACATTATGAGTTTTGTTCTGATGAGCACTCCTATACATAAATCTTAGTTTATACCTGTCATTTAGGATAGGTCCCCAGAAGTGGAATTATATATACAAAACATAAATGATATAAATACTAATTTTTGACATATCTTAAGGAACTGACAGAAACTCTTATTGGGTCGATGGCTAAAAAAACTGTCTTTTCTGGTCTACCTTGTGTATTGTGGGTAGGGAATGATGTCCTGATTCCTCTGATCTTTTGCTCTGTGGTCCAGTCTTTTTCATGCTGGGATGGAGATGTAGATGGTGAGAGGAGTGGGTTGAATGGTTTGACTCTGGTTTTGAGAAGCGGGTGGAGTTAAATTAGATCTCGGGCTGTTACCAGAAAGGAAGAAAGGGAGACCACTGAGTGCCCGATCTGCACCTCTGATCGGAGCTATCTTTCTCACACTCCCTGTACCATCCATTAGAGGCAGGCCCTGTACGTCACAGGTCTGTCTTCATCAAGCCTTGTATATGAGGAAGGAGTGTTTACCTCTTAAAGACTTCTTAATTCCTGTGAATGGTTATGGAATCAGAATGTCTGAGTTGAATCTTGACTTTATTATGTACTCATTGTGTGACTGTATGTAGGATTTTGACCTAACAAAGTCTAAGTTTATTCTTTACAGCATAATGAGTGACTATCTCAAAAGGAATAAGTGAAGTAAACAACATAAAACATTTATTGAGGATCTGGGCACATAGGAAGTAGTTAATAAAGGCCAGTTATTGATAGACCTGAGGTATCACAGAACATTCTGGTGCTCAAGCCTTGATGACCAGCACAAACTTATCCTTAGCTCATTGAGTCGATGCTATTGAAGCCAGGAAATAGAACATTTTTAAGTAATATTTTCAGATTTGGCCACATCCTCATCTCAGCGCACCATTAATTTTGACAGAAGATTCTTTATTTCTATTCATGTGATTTTGCTTCAAGCTTGCTCTAAAGATCAAAGATAAGGTAAAAACTTTGCTCTCTTGAATTATTGCCGGCAATATGCAGACCTCAAATGAAGAATTGACTTCAATGGAAATGGCAAAGTAAGGATCTCCAAGGCTCATTCCTTCACACAAACATGGGAAAAACTAGAAAACTCTGTCAGAAATAGTGGTTAGAACCGTGGAAGATACCTAAAGCTTTACAGCAGCCAAGCAAGTGCTTAATCAAGAGAAAGGAAACTGAAGAACAAGAGAGTTTGGGGGCATTTTAACTTCTTGCTTGATACCCCTTCCGCAGCTTGGCACTGGCCTTTAAGATGGCAGCCCACATTCCCAGTGTGGGCTTGGGATTCCAGGCCCTGGAGAGCAGAACTTGTCCTCAAGGTCCTATCTTCTCCTCCCCCTCTCCTCCCTGCTCCCTCTCTCCTTCCCTCTACTGTTCCCTTCTCCCCTTCCTCCCTCCCTTCCTCCATCCATCTCCTCCCCTCTCCTTCCCTGCCCTGCTCTTCTTTCCTTCCTTGTCTGTTTTTACTCCAGGTGTTTAAGGAAATCTCGGTCAGCCACTAATTGATTACTAAACTAAATGAATAAAGACTTTAGAGACACATGACAAAAAATGGAGTTCTTATAAAAATAGTTTAGAAAGGTTACTAAACAAACACACCACTGCAACCTGTAACAAAACACCAACAAACCCTGGGGAGAGTCTGATATCCAGAGTTACCCCATTATCATATACAAAATGTTCAGTTTTCAACAACAAAAATACTTATGAGACATGTGAAGAGACAAGACAGCGTGACTCATTCACAGGAGAAAAAAAAAGAATAACAGAAATTCTCCCCGAGGAAGCACATACATTGAAGTTACTAGGAAGAGACTTTAAACAAACCATCTTAGAAAATACGAGGGTCTAGTTACAAGTTTTCGGGGAGCAGCCTCAGATCCCACGATATGGCTGTTTCCCTGCATCTTCAGTGCCTTTCTTCCACACCCTTGCATTTGGGCAATAAATTTTTGGAACACAGAGGAATTCATACTAAATGTTATTTTATAAAATCCAACCTCCCACCTTGGAGAAATGGGTGATTTCTAGGACTGGATCAGGAACTATGTAAGATGAGGCAGGAGCATTTTGCAGTGCCAAAAAGTAAGGCAGTGCCAAAAATTTACAAAACTCCTAAATTGTGGATGTATGCCAAGGGGAGAGAGGAGCGAATGAAAGAATGCACAATGGCCAAAGCTGGAAAAATGAGAACAACGAAATAAAGTGATATTAGATGATATACCAAAGTATAAATATCTATGCTTTTATGTTGATTGAACAAATAAGTAATCTGGGGAGAAGAGCAAATCTCTCATGCAGAAAAATTCCAGATAATTTGTGTAGCTACTTTCCCCTCAAAGAAGTGGGACATAACTATTTCCCACCCAGTCCCACCATAGTGTGGGTGCACGTGGTGCTTTCCCTCTGACCAACATGCCTCAGTCAGGTGGTCAGGATCAGGACCAACTGTTGCAAGTCATGTGGACAGTATGGTCCCTTGATAGAACATGATTAAAAGGATACTTTACCCCTGTGGCATTTCCCCCTGAAACCCATAACCCCAGGTTGGTCACACACACACACACACACACACACACGCACATACCAATCTCCAAAATATCTCACTAGTACTTCTTAAAACTGTCAATCATCAAAACAAGGAGATTCTGAGGAGCTATCACAGTCTAGAGAAACCCAAGGTGACAGGATGGCACATGTAACACCTCCTGGAGGGAGTCCTGAAACAGAAAGGATATTAGATAAAATTAAAGAAATCTGGATAAATTATGGACTTTAGTTAATAATAATGTCTCAGAATTCATTAATTGTAACAAATGTACCATATTGATGTAAGATGTTAATGGTAAGAGGAACTTGGGTGTGGGCTATATGGGAATTCACAAATTTCACAACTTTTCTATAAATCTATAACTATTCTAAAAAATAAAGTTGATTTTAAAAGACCCAGCTTCCCATCTCATTAGGAAGAGGAATTAGTTCTCAGTCTCCCCAGAGATATCTCTGCTGTCTCTGGGTCACCAGTTCGTTGGACCACCCAAAGGGCAGCCAGAACAGGGACTGAAAAGAGATCTCCTGAGTTTTACTGTATATAATAAAACTTTTTTATTTCATGTAATAAAACTACAGCCTTTTTGGTTGTACCAACCAACGAACCAACCAACCTTGGGGTCCATCTAGTCCTAGAGAA
This sequence comes from Martes martes, assembly GCF_963455335.1. Taxonomy (NCBI): domain Eukaryota; kingdom Metazoa; phylum Chordata; class Mammalia; order Carnivora; family Mustelidae; genus Martes; species Martes martes. Next base: position 54,083,384 of record NC_137896.1, on the reverse strand, counting down.
ACTGCTTTCCTTGGGGTCAATTTAGTTTGTCACCAATTTACCCCATTTGTTCTTCATGTGTTTGCATGGTTAACTCAAAAACAGCATTTCTTACAAGAAATGTTATATCTCACCTTGAAACAAAGAATGAAAACATGGTTTCTGTCAATGTAGGAATAAATTTCAGCAGTCGATGAAAATACGTAAAGTAAGAAAATTAGGGTATATGAGAATATAATGTGTTAAGTTACAGTATTATTCACCATGTCAACAGGAACACAAAAATCCATTCCAAAGGTTTAACTAGAGAGGGTGGGGTGAGGAGGGAGGAGGTGTCAGCAACAGGGGATCAGCAAAGAACAGGGAGACATTCTAACCAGCAAAAATGCACTACCAACCCAAGGCCTGAAGGGCCAGGGGAGGACAAAGTCTCACTCCCTTCATGGAAAGGGATCAGGGGAAATGAGGAAAGGCAGACTCTAATCTCCTGCCCTTCTCACCTGCAGACCTCCTGCTGGTCTGTCCCATTCACTAGATCCAGCTAGAAGCCAAGGGTAATGGAGTCCTAGTGATGACCGCTCTAGAGCCCAGCTTCTACGGGCAATGAGCAGAGCAGGTAGGGATGAACACAGGGGACAGATGAAGGACAGACTTGTGGAAATGTCAGTGCACATATAGGACTTCAACAAGACATATGCTTCTGTCTTTATTAGCACGATCCCAGAATAACAAGAGCACTTTCCCACTACCCACTCTCTAACACCCAGACTTTAGTCTCTGGTCTGTTCTCCACAAAAGGAACCACGAATTCCAGCAGGGTAGCTAATTCTACATCTGTGTCAGGGAAAAACCAGGATGAATCTGGGAAATTTCAGTGGACCCAAAACAAGAGGCAATGTCAGAAGCACCAAAGAAACAACTTGAAGGGATAACCCTTGGCCTTGAATCTAAGTATGGCTATCATGAATCGGAGCCAGTTTTGTCCCTAAAAACAAGAGATTCCTAATCATACTCTGAAAAGTTAGCAAAGATAACACAGGCAGGTAGTTGTAACTCAAAAATAAGATGAATATGATGAAATGATTTTAATTATTGTATGGATTTTAATCAGTAGGTGATGTTAAAATGTGTGTGTGTTTTTTTTCTTTTATTACTTCTCAGTGTGCTTCTAAAGAATGGATATGTACTTGCTTTTACTTATAGATGCAAGAAAGGATAAACACACAGAACTATAGTCAAGCCCAGAAATCTGAGAAAGATTAAGCAGAGTTATGGCACACAAGAGAACTAACTAACGTGACCTCCTGGAAACAGGGCCCAATGGTCCCAAATGATGAATCCCATCAAGGTCCTCAGGAGGTGAACAAATTATGCAGACTCAATTCTTCCACCAGGAAATGAAACCCCTCTATGGCCCTACTAATTACAATATAATACAGAGGAGAAACAGTAAAGTTTTTAATAATAAGCTTTTAATAATCTGTAGACTACAGATAGCAATATATCCTAAAGACTGGATTTTAGACTGTGTAACACAGGTCCAGTGATATTTTTTAAAGTACTTTCTGACCATGTGTTAGCTTCTTGTGGCTGCTGTAACAAATCTACCATCACTTCCATGTGAAATGGCAACCATTGATTCCCTACAGTTCTCTGGGCAGGGTTTGAAACCCAGGGGTTCCTAGGGCCATGTGCCCACTGAAGGCTCTAGGGAAGATTCCAAAATCTGCTTCTGGGGGCTCTAGCTGCTCTGTGGCTGCATAATTCTGCTCTCTGGCTCTGTGGTCACATTACCTCCTTATCTTCCTTTTTTCAGCTCTCCTGGAGCATTGCTTACAAGAACGCTTGTGGCAGCATTTAGGACCCACCCTAGTAATCCAGGATGATCTGCTCATCTGAGGATCCTTAACTTAATCACATCTGCATAGACTTTTTATTTTTTTTTAATTTTTTATAAATATATAATATATGTATAATATATGTATGTATATGTATAAAACATATAATGTATTATTAGCCCCAGGGGTACAGGTCTGTGAATCGCCAGGTTTACATGCTTCACAGCACTCACATAGCACATACCCTCCCCAATGTCCATAACCCCACCACCCTCTCCCTCCCCCCCTCCCCCCAGCAACCCTCAGTTTGTTTTGTGAGATTAAGGGTCTCTTATGGTTTGTCTCCCTCCCGATCCCATCTTGTTTCATTCATTCTTTTCCTACCCCCCAAACCCCCCACGTTGCATCTCCACTTCCTCATATCAGGGAGATCATATGATAGTTGTCTTTCTCCAATTGACTTATTTCGCTAAGCATAATACCCTCTAGTTCCATCCATGTCGTTGCAAATAGCAAGATTTCATTTCTTTTGATGGCTGCATAGTATTCCATTGTATATATATACCACCTCTTCTTTATCCATTCATCTGTCGACGGACATCTAGGTTCTTTCCATAGTTTGGCTGTTATGGACATTGCTGCTATAACCATTCGGGTGCACGTGCCCCTTCAGATCACTACGTTTGTATCTTTAGGGTAAATACCTAGTAGTGTGATTGCTGGGTCATAGGGTAGCTCTGTTTTCAACTTTTTGAGGAACCTCCATGCTGTTTTCCAGAGTGGCTGCACCAGCTTGCATTCCCAACGACAGTGTAGGAGGGTTCCCCTTTCTCTGCATCCTCGCCAGCATCTGTCATTTCCTGGCTTGTTAATTTTAGTCATTCTGACTGGTGTGAGGGGATATCTCATAGTGGTTTTGATTTGTATTTCCCTGATGCTGAGTGATGTGGAGCACTTTTTCATGTGTCTGTTGGCCATCTGGATGTCTTTTGCAGAAATGTCTGTTCATGTCCTCTGCCCATTCTTGATTGGATTATTTGTTCTTTGGGTGTTGAGTTTTCTAAGCTCTTTATAGATTTTGGATACTAGCCCTTTATCTGAAATGTCGTTTGCAAATATCTTCTCTCATTCTGTCCATTGTCATTTGGTTATGTTGCCTGTTTCCTTTGCTGTGCAAAAGATTTTGATCTTGATGAAATCCCAATAGTTCATTTTTGCCCTTGCTTCCCTTGCCTTTGGCGATGTTCCTAGGAAGAAGTTGCTGCAGCTAGGGTCGCAGAGGTTGCTGCCTGTGTTCTCCTCAAGGATTTTGATAGATTCCTTTCTCACATTGAGGTCCTTCATCCATTTTGAGTCTATTTTCATGTGTGGTGTGAGGAAATGGTCCAATTTCATTTTTCTGCATGTGGCTGTACAATTTTCCCCAACACCATTTGTTGAAGAGGATGTCTTTTTTCCACTGGACATTCTTTCTTGCTTTGTCGAAGATTAGTTGACCATAGAGTTGAGGGTCTATTTCTGGGCTCTCAATTCTGTTCCATTGATCTATGTGTCTGTTTTTGTGCTAGTACCATACTGTCTTGATGATGACAGCTTTGTAATAGAGCTTGAAGTCCGAATTGTGATGCCACCGACTTTGGCTTTCTTTTTCAATATTCCTTTGGCTATTCGAGGTCTTTTCTGGTTCCATATAAATTTTAGGATTATTTGTTCTATTTCTTTGAAAAAAATGGATGGGATTTTGATAGGGATTGCATTAAATGTGTAGATTGCTTTAGGTAGTATAGACATTTTCACAATATTTGTTCTTCCGATCCAGGAACATGAAACATTTTTCCATTTCTTTGTGCCATCCTCAATTTCTCTCATGAGTACTTTACAGTTTTCTGAGTACAGATTCTTTGCCTTTTTGGTTAGGTTTATTCCTAGGTATCTTATGGTTTTGGGTGCAGTTGTAAATGGGATTAACTCCTTAATTTCTCTTTCTTCTGTCTTGTTGGTGGTGTATAGAAAGGCAACTGATATCTGTGCATTGATTTTATATCCTGACACTTTACTCAATTCACGTATGAGTTTTAGTTACTTTGGGGTGGAGTCTTTTGGGTTTTCCACATAAAGTATAATATCATCTGCAAAGAGTGATAGTTTGACTTCTTCTTTGCCAGTTTGGATGCCTTTAATTTCTTTTTGTTGTCTGATTGCTGAGGCTAGGACTTCTCGTACTATGTTGAATAGCAATGGTGATAACGGACACCCCTGCTGTGTTTCTAACCTTAGCGGAAAAGCTCTCAGTTTTTCTCCATTGAGAATGATATTTGCGGTGGGTTTTTCATAGATGGCTTTGATAATATTGAGGTATGTGCCCTCTATCCCTACACTTTGAAGAGTTTTGATCAGGAAGGGATGCTGTACTTTGTCAAATGCTTTTTCAGCATCTATTGAGAGTATCATATCGTTCTTGTTCTTTCTTTTATTAATGTTTGTATCACATTGATTGATTTGTGGATGTTGAACCAGCCTTGCAGCCCTGAAATAAATCCCACTTGGTCGCCGTGAATAATCCTTTTAATGTACTGTTGGATCCTATTGGCTAGTATTTTGGTGAGAATTTTCGCATCTGTGTTCAGCAAGGATATGGGTCTGCAATTCTCTTTTTTGATGGGATCCTTGTCTGGTTTTGGGATCAAGGTGATGCCGGCCTCATAAAATGAGTTTAGAAGTTTTCCTCCCGTTTCTATTTTTTGAAACAGTTTCAGGAGAATAGGAATTAGTTCTACTTTAAATGTTTGGTAGAATTCCCCTGGGAAGCCGTCTGGCCCTCGACTTTTGTTTGTTTGGAGATTTTTGAGGACTGTTTCAATATCCTTATTGGTTATGGGTCTGTTCAGGTTTTCTATTTCTTTCTGGTTCAGTTGTGGTAGTTTTTATGTCTCTAGGAATGCATCCATTTCTTCCAGATTGTCAAATTTGTTGCCATAGAGTTGCTCATAGCATGTTCTTATAATTGTTTGTATTTCTTTGGTATTGGTTGTGATCTCTCCTTTTTCATTCATGATTTTATTTACTTGGGTCCTTTCTCTTTTCTTTTTAATAAGTTGGCCAGGGGTTTATCAATCTTATTAATTCTTTCAAAGAACCAGCTCCTTGTTTCATTTATTTGTTCTATTGTTTTTGTCTTTTTTTTGTTGTTGTTTGTTTCTATTTCATTGATTTCTTCTCTGGTCTTTATTATTTCTCTTCTCCTGCTGGGTTTGTTCCTTCTCTAGTTCCTTTAGGTGTAGGGTTAGGTTGTGTATTTGAAACCTTTCTTGTTTCTTGAGAAAGGCTTGTATCACTATATATTTTCCTCTCAGGACTGCTTTTGCTGTGTCCCACAGATTTTGAACCATTGTGTTTTCATTATCATTTGTTTCCATGAATTTTTTCAATTCTTCTTTAATTTCCTGGTTGACCCATTCATTCTTTAGAAAGATGCTGTTTAGTCTCCATGTATTTCGATTCTTTCCAAATTTCCTCTTGTGATTGAGTTCTAGCTTCAGAGCATTGTGATTTGAAAATATGCAGGGAATGATCCCAATATTTTGATACTGGTTGAGACCTGATTTATGACCCAGGATGTGATCTATTCTGGAGAATGTTCCATGTGCACTAGAGAAGAGTGTGTATTCTGTTGCTTTGGGATGAAATGTTCTGAATATATCTGTGATGTCCATCTGGTCCAGTGTGTCATTTAAGGCCTTTATTTCCTTGTTGATCTTTTGCTTGGGTGATCTGTCCATTTCAGTGAGGGGAGTGTTAAAGTCCCCTACTATTATTGTATTATTGTTGATGTGTTTCTTTGATTTTGTTATTAATTGGTTTATATATTTGGCTGCTCCCATGTTAGGGGCATAGATATTTAAAATTGTTAGATCTTCTTGTTGGACAGACCCTTTGAGTGTGATATAGTGTCCTTCCTCATCTCTTATTATAGTCTTTGGCTTAAAATCTAACTGATCTAAGAATTGCCTCCCCAGCTTTCTTCTGATGTCCATTAGCATGGTAAATTGTTTTCCACCCCCTTACTTTAAGTCTGGAGGTGTCTTCGGTTTTAAGATGAGTTTCTTGTAGGCAGCATATTGATGGGTTTTGTTTTGTTATCCATTCTGATACCCTGTGTCTTTTGATTGGGCCATTTAGCCCATTTACATTCAGGGTAACTATTGAGAGATATGAATTTAGTGCCATTGTATTGCCTGTAAGGTGACTGTTACTGTGTATTGTCTGTCCTCCTTTCTGATCTACTACTTTTAGGCTCTCTCTTTGCTTAGAGGACCCCTTTCAATATTTTCTGTAGAGCTGGTTTGGTGTTTGCAAATTCTTTCAGTTTTTGTTTGTCCTGGAAGTTTTTTTATCTCTCCTATTTTCAATGATGGCCTAGCTGGATATAGTATTCTTGGCTGCATGTTTTTCTCGTTTAGTGCTCTGAATATATCATGCTAGTTCTTTCTGGCCTGCCAGGTCTCTGTAGATAAGTCTGCTGCCAATCTAATATTCTTATTGATTTTGAGGGGGGTTCTCTGCACCTCCTGGATTTTGATGCTTGTTCCCTTTGCCACATTAGGGAAATTCTCTCCAATAATTCTCTCCAATATACCTTCTGCTCCCCTCTCTCTTCTTCTTCTGGAATTCCAATTATTCTAATGTTGTTTTGTTTCATGATGTCACTTATCTCTTGAATTCCCCCCTTGTGGTCCAATAGTTGTTTGTCTTTCTTTTGCTCAGCTTCTTTATTCTCTGTCATTTGTTCTTCTATATTACTAATTCTTTCCTCTGCCTCATTTATCCTAGCAGTAAGAGCCTCCATTTTTGATTGCACCCCATTAATAGCTTTTTTGATTTCAACTTGGTTAGATTTTAGTTCTTTTATTTCTCCAGAAAGGGCTTTTATCTCTCTGGAGAGGGTTTCTCTAATATCTTCCATGCCTTTTTCAAGCCTGGCTAGAACCTTGAGAATCATCATTCTGAACTCTAGATCTGACATATAACCAATGTCCATTTTGATTAGGCCCCTAGCCTTTGGTACTGCCTCTTGTTCTTTTTTTTGTGGTGAGTTTTTCCACCTTGTAATTTTGTCCAGATAAGAATATATGAAGGAGCAAATAAAATACTAAAAGGGTGGCAAAGACCCCAGGAAAATGTGCTTTAACCAGATCAGAAGAGACCCCAAATTGTGGGGGGAGAAAGGAGATAAAAATAAGTTCAGAAAAAAAATTAAAAAAATAAAATGAATAATGAAAAATATAAAAAAGAATATATATATATATATATATATATATATATATATATGAATGACTGGTGACTAGAACAGGGTCACCCACTTAATTTTGGAAGTGTTTTGGTCTCTTAGAAGAAACTAACTCCCAAAAATTTAAAGAATGAAAAATATATATAAGGTTAAACACAATGAAGGAATGGAATATGCCTATAAAGATGAAAAAAATTTTTTTTTAATTTCTAAGAAAGGAGCTGATAAAGTAAGTTGGTTGGGAGAATAAAGAAAAAGAAAGTGTAGGGAATTTGTTCAGGCTGGAGACTAGAATAAGCCCAGAGCTAAATTTAGGGTATATTTTGATCTATTAGAAGAAGTTGTACCCCAAATTTTTTAGATGAAAAAACCCTATGTGTATACAAAAAAGAAAGTTAGATACAATGAAGGATAAAATATGACTGTAACAATGAAGGTTCAAAAAAGATTATTATTATTATTATTTTTTAATGAAAGTATTGTTAAAATAAACTAATTAAAAAACGTTAAAAGAGGAAAGGGTAAAAGTTAAAAAAATTAGCAGAAGAAAAAAATAAAATAAAAAAAAATTAACTACAAGACTAAAGAATCATGGGGAGAAAGCCATGAATTCCATGCTTTCTTTCTCCTCTTTTTTTTTTTTTTTCAAATTAGTTCACACTAACAGGTTCTAGAAGCTAGGCTGAGCCCACATATTATTTTTTTTTAAGATTTTATTTATTTGAGAGAGAGGCTGGGGCAGAGGGAAAGAGAGAGAGAATCTCAAGTAGACTCCATGCCGAGCACAGAGCCAGACACATGGGGCTCAATCTCCTGACCTTGAGATATGACCTGAGCCAAAATCAAGAGTGGTACACTTAACTGACTGAGCCACTCAGGTACCCCAGGATACATCTTTTTTGGGGCCACTGTTCAACCCACTATAGGGGGAGACTGAGAGGAGTATTGGCAAAACCCCTAAAACCTATGGCTAGAATGGAAAGGGACTTATTGAATAAGAGGCCCTCACTTCCTCGCTATACAGTGGGTACACAGTTTCAGTTACACAAGGTGAACATGTTCTAGGGCATGGTTTTACAGTCTTGTGCCTATAGGTAACAATATCATACTGTATACTTAAAAAAATTGTTAAGAAAGTAGATCTCATGTTAAATATTCCCACTACAATAGAAACAAGTCCTACTGAAGTTTGACTCTAGGAGGGAAGTTCAGGTTGAATTGTCCCAGCCTCAGTTTTATCCCCTTGGGAGAAGCAGTTGCGTCTGGTACCTGGGAGTCTCAGCTTCCTGAATGGCGTCTGGCCTGAGAAGGAATTCCTTGGCCCTGGGTAAGATGGCGGCAGTATCAGGAAGGAATCAAAATATTACTGCTTAATAACCGGGAAAATATCAAAATAAGTATCAATAACCCTAGGAACATATAAAAATAGTAACAGAAGTAATAAAGAAAGGAAGTAAATCCACAGTGTTGACAGGTTGGAACAGTTTTGAGTATAAGTGAAGAAATATGTTTTGTAGACGTTATAGTTGTGTTTATTTTTTCTGTTGCTTCAGATGTTTGAGTAAATGAGAATGTACCTTGCTAAATGGGGTCTGATCAATTAGAATGTTCTTAGACATATGATTAATCAAATTTGTCATCAGTGTTTAAATTCTCAAGAAACATTGATTTTTCAAATTTGATGGTTTTTAATATATTAATCTATTAAATTGAGCATTAAACAAATAGTAATAGATATTCCACTTCACATACTCAGGCCTCACAGACTTTAGAGAATGTGTTAACCATTACAGTTAGTGTTTGAGACATTTTAAAGGAGAGCCTGCTTCATTTTCTTACCTCTCGTCCTGTCTGTGGATGCCTTTTTAAGCCGGTGGAGGGCATGCCAACGTTCCTCCTCTGCCTCCTTCTGAAAGAAGCTGCAATCTTCAGTCTTTCAAGCTGCAGCATACTTGGCTCTTTCTTCTCTGACATGAGCTATACCCAAAACAATCCACATCGAATTTACAGTTAACTCAAATCTCACATCAGTTTATTCTTATTAAATCAGACATTCAGTCATACTCAAAGGGACACCATTATTATTTTAATGAGGAATTGATTTTTGTGGAATAGGTATTTTTCTGCAATGCCTCATTCTCTATTCCTGTTCCTTCAACAAAATTCTGTTTTCATGCAGAATAGAAATAAATACCTTTTCCTAGGAATATGGTATTTGCTTTCATGTATAATAAATTTTTTGGATCTCTTTCCCTCTGAGAACTCACTCTAGATTCTCTAGCCAGCTACTTTTGTTGTAATGATTACATCTGTGTTTTTACTTTCTGATACTCCCAACAATGGTTTTGAAATACAGCTGGCTTCAGTTGTCAAACGGATACAAATGGACGCTCCCACTGGAAATGGGTACCCATAAAATGGCAGAGCACATGATGGGTAGAAATATTTGTTTTCTCCTCCTAACTCAGCAAGTTGATTTGAAATCCACTGAGACAACTTCAAATAAAAGTTGGGCTCAGTTTTTATTTGTAGGCTTTCATTGCTTGGAGAAGGCTATGATTCTGCATGGTATTTGCAACAAAGGAAAATTGTGCATGGAAATGTGCAACTCTTTCCAAATTGGGCAATAATTGGAGTAACACTTGGCAGGGGAGAAAGGAAGAGATTATTGGGGGGAAACTGGTCAAGGTCTGAAGTCCAAATGTGGTCTGTACTTATGTTACATCATGTCCTCACTTGATGGTCTAGAAACATCATGAACATTTTCTCCGCATTTTGAAATTTGTGGGTGATAGCCTCCCATTTTATAAATAGAAAAAATGATACATCAAGAGATAAGAGAAGATTAAATGACTCCTTGGAAAGAGAACTGACTCATTCCTTCTTTCAGTCTAAATTTACTGAGCATGTTTCACGAGCTGGAAACCAGGCTGGGCAGTGGGATTATAGAGATCAAGAAGCCAGGGGCGGGCTAAGAGTCTCACTGTGTACTGTGGCCTCATGCTTGGGCCTTGGGAAGATGTCTCAGCCTATGAGCAGTTCCCCCAGGGCCTTTCCCTCCTGCTGCCTTCCCAGCCCGTGATGATGAGCAAATTCAGCAAGTGGGGTGCAGAATTCTAAGTTCCCAGAAGTAGAAGAGACACAAATAAGGAGATATTCTCAGAGAGTTAGTGACAACAAAGAGGAGAGAATTCCATGCATGGCTGAGAGGCATGTGGGACAGTCACGTTGGCAAATGGGATCACCTCCACTCAAAATTAGGGAGGAATGTACCCAACATCACTGCAGAGGTTGGCATATATTTTTGTTGGTGACATGCAGCCCAACAAAATGTCCCCCTTAGCTCCCCATGTGAACTTGGCCCAAAGGAAGTCAGCATTGCACTTGAGTAACACTTTGTATGGTAAGCTTGCCTTTGCCCCGGTGCACAGAACCCAAGTCTCTACAGACATAAAGAATGGGACAAGGACCTGGTGGCTATTGAATTAGCCACCTATTTTTTTTTTTTTTTCTGGTGTTCACCAGCTCCCACTTGCACAACAACAACTTTGGGCCACTCCTGAGGTATTTTTCAGGTTGTTGGCACCACATTGTACATACTGGAAATAAAGAGTAACCCTCTGGGATCCAGGTGGACTGAGTCCATGGGCCTGTTTGCAGAGAAGGTCAAGGAGGAACAGCTGGAAAGGCTGCGGTGCCCTGGCAGAGGATGGCTGGCACAATGGCTGGCACAAGACACAAATCTGACACCTCCAGCACTGCTGTTCAATTACACCAATTGATGGCTATTTGGAACAATTTCCCAAGGTCAACTTATGGCACAGAGGCTACCTTATGCAGGATGGAATGAAGGACATGGCTCTGTAAGCAGCTGCTCAGGCCGACATTCCACAGTAAGCATCACACAGGAGAGAAACATCAGCACTTTCTGGCTGAGAACCAGCAACCCTCCTGTTCTCATCCTTCTTTCTTCGTGCTTTTTGGGGGAATTTTCACCCTTTTAGACTTTCCTTGGGATCACTTCTGATGTGATGAGCAGCAGCAACTTTGCAACTATGCTCTTTAGGCTCAGTACGTGGTCTCCTCTGCCTTTCTACCTCCAACTGTCTGAGAAAACACTCCTCCCTTCCACATGGGTCCTTATAGTTTCTGCACTTGTGACCAGCCACTTTGAGTGGGTTGCTCTTGGCCCCTAGTCCTGCAAGGGGGAAATGATGCCACCTTTTACAAATGTCAAGGAATATCATACTATGGAAAAGCAATTTGAAAACAGACTTGACTATGAAGGTTATAAGCTAATGATAGTAGGAAAAGGAACCTCTGCTTGGAGACTCATTCTGCAGGGAATGTTTAAAAAAGTAATTAAAAGTGATAATGGCAGGAGCAATGGAACTCCATGTCACAAATCAAGGCAAGAGACAAAACCTTATAAATTTGTATATTTCTCAAGACTTTTCACTTGATGAAGATTCATAGGTTGACATTTCAATACTGTGTTTGTCATCAGTTGGTGTGGATCTGTTCTAACTAGCTAAGACTTACACCAACATCCCACATACGGCATCTTTGCCATTTTACTCTGGTTGCTGGTAGCCTGATGGCCACAGGATGATTCACACTAACTCTGGGCATGCCTAGACTAGACATCAAAGATTCTGAGTGACTTCTACAGGACGAATTACATATTAGACAATATTTGTGTTTGCCATCCGTTTAGAACTGAAATTTATATTGTCAAATTTGTGTTTGATATTGCAAGGTGGGATCTTAGTATTTGGCAAATATTTATAATCTGTATTTTATTTAAACAAACACATACATTTTCTCTGTAGGACAGAGACACCGAAGAAGTCAAAACACAATGAAACCCCAGGTTGACTCAACATGGAGATCATTGCCTCTGGTTTCATGTTACTGGCTGATTGTAAGTCATTGTTTCTGTATCTTTATTTTTCACATAACTGATGGAGTAAGATCAAGTAGACCTTAGAGTTGAAATTGAAAATATGATAATTCACATAAGGAGGTTCCATTTGATATATACAGTTCTTGGATTGATTATATTACCAAATTCCATTATGTAAGTTCCACAAAGTATTTTCTCTTATTTAATATAAAATTGTAAATTTCAATAGACAAAAATCCCAGTTAAATGCCATCTGTATTGGCTTTTTCTCAAAAATATGTTAAAAACCTAAGTACCAGAAATAGACAATCAACGTTAATGTAAGAATTAGAAGCAATGAGTTCTGAAGAAGCCCAGTGAATTCAAACTCAGTTCACTACAGAGAACATTTGTGGTTCCCTGTATGTTATGCACATGTTATGCACAAATGTGCAATTGTAAATTTTTAACACATGTTAAAATCCACTCAATCTTTAAGCCTACCTATGTAGAGCTACATTAAATTGGGGAAGCTGTACATCATTGGTAAGGGGGCATAAAACAGCTTCTGAAATATCTATATGGTACATGGATCCTTGAAAGTCTAGGCAAGATGTGGGGTGCTAAGGGGGCTCCGGCAGCTGAGAGTCCAGCTCTTGATTCCGGCTCAGGTTAGGATCCCAGGGTCGTAGGACTGAGTCTGATGCTGGGCTCCGAGCTCAGCACAGTGTATGCCGGAGATTCTCTTCCTCCCTCTCTGTCCCTTTGCCTCTCCTCTGCTCGCTCACTCTAATAAATAAATAAAATCTTAAAAAAAAAGAAAAAGTCTAAGGAAGAGGTAAGATGCCAAAGAAGGGGTGAAGTGTTCTCTAATGCAAATTGCTTCGAGTGTACAAATTATTAATGATGGGCCAATGTATCTCCTGTTGATTTTCACTCAAACCATCCATCAGTTACAATGAGAAGCTGCCTGAGAAGCAGCAGATTCCCATCCAGGCATGAGGAAGTTCTTCCCTGTGCCCCTCCCAGCAGCCTTCTACAAGCGTATGCCAGCAGAAGTTGCCTCAGCCTGGCTTCACTTCCTTCCTAACCCTAGGTGGAATGGATAATTTGCTTTTAGTTCCTATTGTTGTGCATTCCAGGATTGATTTTTTTTTTTTTTTTTTTTTTTTTTACTGTAGGATACAATTAACTTGTCAATAAGCCTTCACATGTTTTTATGAAATTGCTTTGAGATTATAGTACTTGGTGCACATAAAATGATAGGCTTGAGTCTAAGCACTTCCCTGGAAGTGTTCTGATTTGATCGGTGGAGCTGGAGCTCTGGAAGGTGAGGAAATTGTTCTGCCCTTTCGTTCAGCTGCATCCATCAGCTCTGGTTACTGTTGTGCTTGGCTTCTGCTTCTTGAATGGGGTGCTCTTCAATCATACTTTCCTGTGGAAATTCCCCTGAGAGACCAGGATTCTGAAGTGTTGACCTTTGCATCATTCAGTAAATTGAACCTGACCTTGAGCCATCAACCCCACCGAGTTTGCCCCTTGAATCTGACATTCTTGTTTATGGAATCTATTCACTGTTTGTCAGTGTTTTTAAAACCAGTGCTGTAAGTGGCTGCCTGACATAATTGTGGGTGGGGACAAAGGTCATGGGAAGGAGGAGGAAGAGTAGGGCTAATACAAATCTCTTTTCAGACATGAATGTTCAGGATTTCGGTTGAAAAAGAAAACCCCATGTAAGAAGTGCATTCTAAAATATATGTGTGTGGAACCAATGCAAATGCATCCGCAAGATAGGGCTACATTTAAATTTATCTGTGCAAAACCTCCTAATAGCCTGGAGTATGTACACTGTTCTTCCTTTTAGAAACCTTCATTTTTTTTTTCCTTTTAGAAACCTTTAATTGCAAAGTACATTTTTCTTAAGATTGCTTTCTTTTGGAAGAAAGACCTAAAAGTGTTTTCTGAGTATCTATGAATCTGGAATTAGCAGTCATTGTGGCTCTACATTCCAGAGAAAAGATGCAATGCAGCTAGATTATTCTCTTGAATGACTAGGAGAAATGTTGATTATATAGATCTTTGAAAACACAAACTGTGAGGGAAGTGCTAAAAAACAAAGACAATAATGCTACTGATTGTGACCAGAACTTTATTGTAATACATAATAAATAATAACCTTATTATTTATATTATCAAAACTTGGCTGACCAGTGATGGGGGTTGGGGAGGGAGGGGTAAGATCCTGGGTTTCCTTTTTGATAAGGAGCTGTGCTTTGGTTGTGTATTTATAAGGTTAACTCTGTATTTGATATACTCAACTCTGATGAATTTTCGAAGAATGAGGGGCCAATACAGACCCTCAAAAATATGCCATTTAAAAAAGTCCGTGAACTGAGTTTTGTAAGCACCATTGTGTCAAATGTGTGTCATCTGAGTAACATTTCCACGTCATGAATAATGGTCATACTCCATTTCCTTGAAGGAACTTGAGAAACTGCATCATTTAAAAGCCTACCTAGTCATTGACCTTTTACTTTTTCAGCAGGAAAATGTGAAAAAGTTAAAAAAAACAACCCAAAATGCTCTCTCTTAAAAGGTATTTGAATGTAGAATCTAAGCAGTAGGTATTTAAGTGCTCACTGTAAAACTTACACAACTTCTCTGTAAGTCTGAAAATATTTCTCACAGAGTCAAGTATCATATGGTCTCACTTACTTGTGGAGCATAAGGAGGAACATGGAGGACACTGGGAGATGGAGAGGAGAAGCGGGTTGGGGGAAATCGGAGGGGGAGACGAACCATGAGAGACTGTGGACTCTGAGAAACAAACTGAGGGTTTTGGAGGGGAGGGGGTGGGGTGAGCCTGATGATGGGTATTAAGGAGGGCACTGGGTGTGGTGCATAAACAATGAGTTCTGGAACACTGAAATTTTAAAAATAAATAAAAATTTAAAAAAATAAATAAAAATCTTTAAAAAAAAGATGTTGGAAAATTTTATATATTCTTAAGGCTTTGCAAATAATTAGTGGTCTTTGACCCAAGGGCTCTTCATAGTGACTGGCCGATCTGCTTTAAGATTAGATTTTAGATCCCTGAACCCCAGTCCCCATATTGCTTCCCAGCCGCAAACCTTCCTGGACAGCAGGCACTTGCTTCTTCTGCATTGCTTCCCAGTGTGGCTGTGTGATGGAGTCTGCCCCCTTCCTGAGCATCTATAGAAGCAGAAAGTTGGTTCACACCATCAGCTTGACAGCTTCTGCCTTCTTATTTCTGAATTTATTTCATATTTTAGGGCAAGGCTTCTCAACCCTGGCACTATCCACACTTGAGGCCACATAATTCTTTGCTGTGGGGGACTGATCTGTGCACTGCAGACTGTTTAACCACATCCTCAGTCTCTACCTGCTACATGCCAGTAGTACCTACTGGTGACAAGCAAAAATGGCTCCCAACATTGCCAGATGTCTCCTTGGAGTCAGAATCACTCCAGTTGAGACCCACTGTTCTATAGCAATTCCCAAAGTGTTTCTTCTTCTTTTGAGTGAAATGCTATTGAGATGTTGGCATGTAATTAATTTTATAACATAAAGCAAGAGCTTTCCTTTTATTTGTATCACTTTTCATCTTGTTGATTTGGATATGTCATTCATTGGAAGTGTTTCTGAATTGAGATTTCCTTGTACCATTTAAATCCTCTCTTCCTGTTTCTTTTCCTTAGCAGGACCGTTAAGCCGGCTTGATTTGCGTGGCTTCTACGTCAGTCAGGGTCTCAGCAGAAAACAGCTGGTTCACTTGCTGAGTTACTGAGGAGAGTTTCGTCCAGGAATTGCTCTCAAAGAGAGAGGCTGGATTTTAGAAATCCACAAGATTCTTTTTTTTTTTTAAATAGTCAAGAGGCAGAAGCAACTCAGGTGCCATCGGTAAATGAATGGGTAGACAAAATGTGGCCTATACACATTATGGAATATTATTTAGCTTTAAAAAGGAAGGAAATTCTATACTATTTGATAGTGGTATTTCATAATGCATAATACTAATCATTTAAATGATATCGTATGTGTTCACAAAATACTATTGCATACCTAAAGTTACCATAGACAGTAATCAATGATGCATTAACATTTTATCACTTTTAAAAAATATTTTATTTATTTATTTGATAGAGAGCGGCAGAACACAAGCAAGGGGAATGGCAGAGGGAGAGACAGAAGTGGGCTCCCCACTGAGTAGGGAGCTCAATGAGGAACTCAGGACTCTATCCCAGGATCCTGAGATCATGACCTGAGCTGAAGGTAGACACTTAACCAACTCAGCCACCCAGGCGCCCCAGTGATGCATTAAAATTTTAAAGGAACTGGATGTGAATGTAATTTCCGGCATAATGACAAACTTGAATTGATAAAAATTTCCAAAGATGGCATCGCTTAATTGATGAAGTCCGTATTTCTTAAAATAAGTCCCACTGTATTTGCGACCCAGATGCAGAAGCTAGAAAAGCATGATAAGATTTACATTTTAATATTTCTTAAAGACTCAAGTACATACAGCTAGGGGTTGCAGGCAAGCACTTTGATTTGAGATACGATTTATCAAGCGATCTAGAGGCCTCTAGTGTTAATAATCATTTTGCATATTGCTGTTGTCTCTCTGAAGTTGTCTTCTTAATCAGCATGTGTGCAGCTGTGTCATCGTAGCAATCTGTTTATTGTTCTTTCAAGCTGGAAAATTACAGGCCCTCTCTCCTTTTATTTTATTTTTTAGAATCAGCTTTGTGTTTGCAGTGTCAAGATTTACATTTTAAAGAGTCAGGCAGGGAAAGGAGAGAAAATGAAAACCTGCCTCTCAGAGACCTCTCATTTTCTACCCTATGAATGTCACGGTGAAAAAAATGTCACTTTTCACTTCCAGAAGCTTCCAAGGGCATGATTTTAACAATGCCCTGTTTTTCTCATATTCTTCTTTTCTTTTTTTAACATGAAAATATCTGATGGTGGGGTTAATTATTTCATTCTGCCAAGTAAACGTTCAGAACCTATGCCTGGATACAATGTTGCAGTATTTCCCAACAGAGAAATCATCTATATTTCAGTCCATCAGGGAGCGTGACCGGGGATGTTTCAGAGGTTGTGTGCTGTGAATGAATGATGGTGTTGCTTCAAAGGGGTGCCATTTATACCACCAAGAGCATGGATTCTTCTTTTTCTAACAACAGTTTTCCAGCTGGTAGAGAGAGTGTCTCATACTAACAAAATTATGACAATTTTCCGGTAGATGGAAATAAAGTATCTTACAGGAAAGATGCCCTTTTCCTAATCTGGACAGCGAAGGGGATGATTCTGTTCACCAAGGTGAAGCTTGCTAGAGGCAGAAAATATTTGCAGAATAAAGCTCTTGGGTTCAATTTTTGATTGGTTCAAGTGGCACAGTGGCGAAGCCAAGAAGGCAATTGAGTATGTTCAACTCAAAAGAAGCATTTAGTTTAAAGATGAGGATGTAGGAGGAAACACCATCCAGACAACGGTGATGATGTAATGGATAAAACACCCAGGGATAGAGTGTAGAGCCACAAGAGAAGTCCTAGCATTAGAGACAATCCAAAATCTACTATGGAGGAGAAGAGGGATTAGTAAAAGGACAAGGAGAGACACAAGAGGAGGGGGCTGCCATGTGATTTCAGGAAAGCCAGGACAAGAGAGAGCTTCGAGAGGAAAGGAGATGTCATGAGTGTGAATACTGCCAGGAGCTGAGACAGGTTGAGTGAGAATGGCAGAGGGTCCCTTGGATCAGGAGTCACGATGAAAGTCAAAATAACATGTGGCTGAGTCATGAGCAAGTGGAAGTGCTTTGAGATACTTCACTGTGGAGGAAAAAATAGTGATGGTTTAGCAGCTGTAGGAGAAAAGGGACCGACGAAGTGCTTTCTGTTGTAGTCGTGAGAAAGATTTAAGGAAGCATTGGGTGACAACGCTTCCTGGGTCTCTCACATTTCTGCATCTTGTAAAGGCACTAACGGCGCTCAGAACTGTTTTTTCAAGAATGTCTGTGTGGTGAATATCCTTGCAAGACGGAGACAGAGTTTTCCTCTGAGCAAAGAACAGGTTTGTTCATTGTCAAGTAAGCAAGATAATGTCTTCCTCTGGGACGAAGCTCAGACAGGCTTTGTGCCTATTATAAAAAATCTGGATACCCTCAGCTCAGGTTTCCTGCGATGCATCCCATTACAAATGCAGATACAACCTGACTCTCCTCACGTTGTTCTGTGAGAATCAGGGCTCAGGGGACAGAGGTCAAGAGACTGATGTTGACACCACTGCTGTGCTGTGAATAATAAATCGCTTGTCTCTGATTCAGAAGTTTTATGTCTTCTTCCGTCAGCCGTAAGATTGTGTCGAGCTATTTGTTTGCTTGTAAGGTGGGTCAAACTTCGAGCTTTCACAGTTCCTAACAGCGAGCATTGATGGGAAGGAATCTGTAGAAAGGCAGGGAAGGGATCCTTTTGGCCAGGTTTCCTGAGATTTGAAGAACCAGCTCCAAAACTTGGAAGACTTCCCACAACTCAGCAAATAGACTGTAGCTCTTTGCTGTATTGTCCTGTCTGTATAACATTTTTCTGTTCTCAGCTAATGTGATACTGATCATTTTAACAAGTTTCAAATCCAGGGCAAAAGAAAGTTAAAATCTCATATTTGTACAATAATCATGTGATTCTTATATTTGCGATATATTTTTTTGTAATCCTGTAGAAAGGGTTTGCCACTTAGTGATATTTCCTAAAAGTAATTTTTCCTCAAAGTCTTAAATCAGTATGTGTATACTTTTCATTTTTCCATCAGTCAGGTTACTATGAAGGAGGCCTTCTCTCATACACTGTGCATTTTGTTCTTAACTCTTCATTGTATGAAAAATGAATGGGATAAAACATAGAGCTGATCCAAGTGGACAATGATGTTTCCCACTCTCATCTCTCAGGGTCTGGTGTCTGTAAATGCCATTGTTTTCCTCCTATAAAACTCCCAAATAAGAATACTCTCACAAGCCTGATCCTGCAAATTCATTTTCTCTTTACAAAATTTATCATTTTGCTTGAACCGAGGAGTACTATCATTGTTTTCAGAAATATAAATTTTTTTTAGTTTTTCATTCAGAAGAATAAACAATTTTGCTTTTTCTAAATGTTTGCCTTCAATTTACAATTTAAATAAAATTTCAAGAGTATTTTAACCAAGGAGAAATAATTTCTAAAGGTAAATATACTTTAAGGTAATGGTTTATCTATATCTATATTTATAGGTAGATAAATAATTCCAAGATTATCTTTTTTAAAAAGATTTTATGTTTTTTTTATTTGACACAAGGAGAGAGAGCAAAAGAGCACAGCAGAGGAAGAGGGAGAAACAGGCTTCCCACTGAGCAGGGAGAGTCTGATGTGGGGACCCCATACCAGGACCCTGGGATTATGTCCTGAGCCAAAGGCAGACGCTTAACTGACTGAGCCACCGAGGCATCCTTCTGTGATTATCTTTAAACAAAAGCCATCATTCCTCCTGCCAGTGTCTTGGCGGATGTTTCTGTTGTACCTCCTTGAACTCTATTTTACAGTCACATAGCTTCTTCTAATCGAGCATGCTATAAGTGGGTTGTGTGTGCCTAGTACAAAAAGCCAAGCAGCATTTGCCTTTTCCATTATAATTTCAGTGGCACATTAGATTTTTAAATTAACCTTGAGACATTCCACCTTTAAAAGGCATTTCTTAAATGAAGAAGATCCATCGTTATGACATTTTTTTCTCTTTTATGAGAAACAATATAGTATTCACCAGTTGAATTCCTATCATTGCTTAACATGGATATGGTACATACAAACACAGTGTGATCATGCTGAAAAAAATACATGGGCTGGCTTATGTGGGGAGGGATGCTAACGGTTGGAGGGTTTGGTGGACATTATTTTTCAATGCTTGAGTATATCCTCTATATCTACAGTTTGGGGCTGGAAACTCTCAGTCATTTTAGAAACCACTTAGGACAGTAGATGATAGAACAGAAGATCTTAACTTTTGTTGTACCATGCTTTTTTTGTTTGTTTTTGGTGCCTGGCTTCTTCAGCAGTCTGGTGAGGATGACAGACCCCTTGTCAGAATTTTTTTTAAATACATAAAATAGAACATGCAGAGTCACCAAAGATAATAAGCACAATTGGTGCTTTGCCAAGATCCACTTAGGATCATACACCGTTGCTGTGCACCTTGTATGTTCTGTTTCTTGACACAAACTTGAGATTCTTCAGAGGACTGCCCTTGGGCAGTGGGGATTCCTCGCCCACAGACAGAAAGCTGAGAGCGTCTGACCGTTTCTGTTCTTGGAGTTCCCTTAGTGAATGACTGCGTGGTCTCAGCTTGAAACCTAGTTCCCTTCACCTGTAGTTAGGACATATTCGGACTGTGATGTTCTCTTCAGAGTCCCCACCAGGAGCAGCCAAGACTGAGATCTCACCTGAAGTCAGACCTTTGCTTTTCTTTTGCCCCTTCCCTGCACAGCTTCCCCACTGCCTTGCCAGGCTCTGCTGGGAGCGCATCCTTTATAAACCACTGACACATACATCTCATCTCAGGGGCTTTTCTCTTGAAACCTAACCTAAAACACAAAAGAAGCTGGGAATCCAGTTGTCACCCTTAAAAAAAAAAATAATGTCACAGTATGTGGTTTTTTATTATCACAACAAGATTCAGTGGCAAGTCTAATAATTACCGCGATTTTGACGCATAAATGAATGAATAGTGACAATGGTATTGCTAGTGTTATGGTGGCTTGTTGCCTGCATTCACAATCAGAGGAAATACCAGACATCCGTTATGATTCATGGAAATAAAAATGTAGTTCTCCCTTGCCTGTGTCAGCAGATGCTCATGTACTAATCTCTGCAACCTGCTACCTTACACCGTAAAAGGAAGCCGGCTGATGTGATGTTCAAGACCTTGAGGTGGGGAGGTTATCCTGAAGCCAGTGGAACACCAGGGTCCTCACAGGAGTAACAGAAGGCAGAGTCAGAGCAGGTAATATGAAGCAGAGCGGGGAGGCAGAGCCAGGAGCCAAGGGGGCCAGCAGTGTCTAGCCACTGGGAAAAGGCAATGAAATGACTCCTGCAGAACCTCTAGAAGGAACACAGCTTTGCCTGCACCTCGATTTCAGACTTCTGCTCACTAGAGCTCTAGGAGCACAAGCTGATATTGTTCGATGCCACAAAGTCAGTGGGAACCTGAAATGACAGCAATAAGAAAATTCCTATGCCCGCCCAAGTTCATAGACTCCTGCTCTGTACCCATGGCCTTGAAGGTTCATAGACCCAAATTAGGAGTCCTTTCATAGGGGTTCATTTTTAAAAATTTAATTAATTAATTAATTAATTAGAGCACACAGTGTGAGCAGGGGGAGGGACAGAGAAAGAGAGAGAGAGAGAATTCAATCAGACTTCCTGCTGAGCATGAAGCCCAGTCCAGGGCTTGATCTCATGACCCTGAGATCACAACCTGAGCTGAAACCAAGAGTGGGATGCCGAACCAGCTGAGCCCCCAGGTCCCCCAGTGATGGTTGATCTTAAGGGTATGACCTTTCTTGCTATTTGATTTATGAATTTCACTGTCTTTGTCAACCTAGCCTGGGGACATCCGGCACCTAAAACTAGAACTAGGAATATTGAGAAAAACTCGTCCCACTCACCCCTGCTTCTCCCCTCTTCAAACTAGGGAACACAAACGTTATTAACCAGAAAGGCAGGAGAGGCTAGAAGAGCGCTGGTGGCTAAGTCTTGGTGCACCGTGGCTAAATGCATGGGCCCCCCACGTAGGGTAGCCAGGGAGAATGGGTTGTGTGCCAGGGCTCGGGCAGTGGCTGTTCCTAGGGAAGCAGGAATAATCAAAGGGCAGAAAAAGACCACTTGCCCATGAAAAGCATACTCAGTCACTCAGTAATATTGATTTCTAGTCAAGGACTGTATAATACAACTGGAGGGAAAAGACAAGGATACAAGAAGCACACGAGTAGGCAAAGCAGAGAATTGTTCTGAGTCAAACTATGGTTTGCATCAAGAGATACATAGGATTTGAAAGGGGAAAGAATCAATAAAGGACAGTTCTAGAGGGCTTCATGGAGGAGGTGGGAATTGAGCTTGTTCTTAGTGAGTGATTACAATTTGAACAGTAGAGAGGAGAAAACGGAAGGGTATTGTAGATAGCAAAAAAGTAAACCAAGACGTGGAGATGGGGAAGGGGGCTCTACACTTGTTTCAGCTCCTCATAACGAACTAAAATATTTAACTCAGAATTGCTCCCTGTGCTCTGCACTGGAGTTACAATGTTATCAACATTCTCAAGGGGTGCTGTGGAGTGGAGGGGGGCAGAGAGAGGTGAGAAAGATTTGCTCCCAGTGCACAGAGAGCCCTGAGGTTGAAGGGCTGGGACTGGGATGGAGGGGCTTTGAGGGGGAAGGGACACGTAGGCTGGGTCAGTGCTGCAGAGATGAATATAGTGAAAGTGGCATCAGAGTGGAGTGACTGTGGGAATAGAAGCCACCAGGACCGAGCCCAACATGCATGCTCCCTGAGCTGCCTGGCCGGAGAGATGCGCAGGAGGGCTGCAGGGGGAGGGTCTGCCAGCAGGCGGGTGGAAAGAGGGCAAGCCAGAGAAGCACACTGAATTCGAGGACTTGCCACTATATTTTATTAATCTTTTAGTGCTTCCCTTAAATAGGTCAGATCCCTCTACCACAGTCCGTGGGGTTTATTGATTTTTGTGGTACAAAATTTTTGCTGCATTACTAAAAATCCATTTCCAATTTATAAGAGCTAAAGACGAAGCAGCTGTGTAGTCAGCCTTTCATTATTGAACGAGGAAGTGAAAAAAGGCTTCAGAAAACAGGAGAAAAGGAGGAAATTACATGAATCCTTCAAACCATGGTCCCTACAAACAAATCCTTCTTCCCTCTCCACTTTCCAAGTATTTGGTGGGTGGTTTGGGATCTGAGGTTTTTGTCTGTTTCTATTTCCTTTTCCTCAAGTACATTTGACTCAGACGAGAGAGATGGGTTGAGTGGATAATTTATGCTTGGAAGAACATCAAAAAGACCACAAGGAGCTCATTTCTCTGAAAGAACCAGTCAGTTAATTAGAATAGTCCCACTACTTTGATGTGAGGCAGGGAGATCTTAAGTAGTTCAAGACCCTTCAACATGCAGAATTTTTCAGAATGAGATCTAGTTAACAGTGGTGTTATGGGTGATCCCAAACAGCAAAAATGACTAAACCACTGGGGAGTACTGGGATGCTAGATGCAGTGCCCATTTCATCTCGACATCCCCTCAACAGTGCCTTTAGGGTAAGACCGTAGCCCAGGACTGGCCAGCAGAGGGGGCATGAGGGGGTCTTGGGAGCCAGGACCTCATCTGGGACCCCTGTTTTGGTAGTGACTGAACCCCTTTAGTGGACCCGGGCTCCCCCTGGAAAGACCTTCCATATGTGGACTCAGGTCCAACCAGGCTGGTCGGCTGCAGTCCCAGCTTCTGGGGGGGTAGTCTGAGATCCTGGAGCCACTGATCCCCAATCATGTCTTCACCCCTCCAGCCCTGGGAGGGACAAACCTCTGGTTTGTCTTACCTCCCCCTCTTTATGTTCTCAGCTCCTTGACCATCTGTGAAGCTTGAGTCACAGAATGAAATCCCTCTGTTTAAAATATCTAGAGTGACTTCTACTTTTCTGAATGACCCCTCTAAGATTCCCTTGTGTCATTTAAACCCAGTCCCCCCTCACTAGTGGGTCACATTCCGTTAGCCTCCAGTACTGAGTTTATACAGGGTAAGGAGTTCTGGGTGGAGTGAAAGAGGGGTGGATTACAGACAAGGCTAGGACGCAGGTGGAGCTTCAGGAAAGGAGACTTTTCCAACCCTGTTTGACCTTCCAGTTGGTGGTTCCAGACTGACTGTCCCCCAGTGCAAGTTTCCTTCTGAAGACACAGTATTGCCACTCTCCTGCCACTTGCCCGGGCAGTCTGGAATTTCAGTGAATGCTCTACATGAATAGAGAGAGCCAATGAAATCTAGAATGTTCTGAGGAAAGGACTCATTCTTATAACTGACTCATATTTCACCACTTTTTGGAGAAATGACAGAGTGGTAGAAACCATGGTGACCCCTCAGAACTGAAAACAGCCTTGCTTATCTCCCATCCTCTGCCTCCATCCGCTGCTTATTATTATGGAATCAATCACCATTCGGGTGGCTCAGAGAAACAGTCAATGAAGAGGGATGATCTAGACGTTCCTCGAATCCACCTGAAAAACTTTCATTCTAGGTAAGTAAGCCCACACAAAGGACGAGAATCTTCTTCTAATATTGTTTTTCCTTCTGTGTCTCCAGAGGGTTCCAACTGTGTGACCATACCTTCCTAGTGGGTCCAGAACCACCTCAAATTTTACTCAGTAATATATAGAAATGTGGTTTCTAAAAATACTCTTTTACGGAAAGGGTGAAGATGATGATGTCAGCGGACTTTCATTTTAGGCAACTGGAAGTAGTTCTGCTTACCTCAGCTTTTAAGAGCACATTACTCTTACCAGTAAATTCCCTTTGAAAGTTATTATTCTACACACACACACACACACACACACACACACACACACACACCTTTTTTCACATTAGAAATTGCACTTCTTTCTTATCTGAACCTTCCTTGTTACACTCATTTTGTTGAATTCTGAGGGGTTTGGAGCCTGGGAATTTGGATCCTTGGGGAGCAGCTTGTAGTAGAGTTTGTAACTTGATTAGTACAGTTCTTTCTCTCTTCTACTCTCCTTCCTGCTGACTGGGTGTTAAAAGCTTGACCTGCCATCATCTCTTGTTTTAAAATTATACCTCAGTGTGGCACTCTCCAAGTTGGAGGAAAAAAATTAAGGAAGGAAAGAAAAGAGTACTTTTCTGTGATGCTATAAGTAAGGAAATCTGTATCAACTTAATAATTTTTCTTTCTTTCTTGACTGAGGAATCCAACCGCTCCTCTATGTCATTTAGTGACTTAATTGTCTTAATGACTCCAGGGACTCTCGACTTGCACTGCCTCATATTAACTCCACGGAATCGGTATGGTTTGCTGTGCTTTTATTAGAGGAACTGGCTGTCTTTTTGAATAGATGTTAGATTGTTCTGTCTTTTATGTTGTTGCTCTATGCAAGTGTTAAAAACGCCACTTTAAAAGACAGGACTGGCAAATTGTTTAGTTAAATTGTGCGTGGCAGATGCCTATGAATTCTTCACACTCATTACAGTTTCCCTGTAAAGTGCCATCATCCCGAAGAGATTACACTTTAGATATTTTCAGTGTTTATCCAAAATGATGCAGCAACATTACGTGCTCTGCTTGGAAGCCGTCCCCTGCCCTCAGCCCTCTGCAACAGCTAGCGGAATATGATGAGATGCTTCCTTCCATGGACACCGGGGTTTCATCAGCCCTTCATTCCAGGGACTCAATAAGAAATTTAATGTGTATCTAAACAATGAGGGACACCACTTTTACTCAGGTCTAAATGCTGGATTAGTGTCATAGAATGATTGGCTTATGGTCATCCATTTTGTGTATGAGGTATTAAATAGGGTTGGTAAGAAATACAGAGTTTAAGAGGCAAAACCTTAAAACTTGAGGCTCAAATTAGGAATTTTCCAGAATCTACAATGACACATTGGTCTTGGGTCATGAGCAGGTGGAGACATAGAGATTTTTATTAGTTGCCCCTTTATTGTAAGCTTTTTGGTTGAGGAATGCTTTGATTAGGTAAGCAAATCAGATAATTAATCCTCATCCCAGAGAAAGGACCACCATCATCCCATATCATCAGAGTCTAGGCTATTGGATCTGGAAGGCCCTTTCAAGGTTCTATAGTCACTGGATGAGGATTTTGTCCTTTCAACCACATACAGGACCAAATGACAGATTCCTGCGTGACACCCTCCCTTGGGCCCCTCAAAATTTGTAGCTGTTAATTCACTCCGCAACTCAAAAACGTTTACCACAATTCAAATGGCTGAGAGGGATACAATTGTGAAATATTCTTAAATAGCTTTTAACTAATTTTCAATTTCCTTTTTTTTAGTTTGTTAAAAATGAGGTGAAATTTACATAAGATGAACCATTGAAAATGTGTAATTCTGTGGCATTTAGTACATTTCACAATATCGTGAAACCACCACTTATGTCAGGTTCCCAAACATTTTCATCATCCCAAACAAAAACCCCATTAAGCACATTCTGTTTGTCCATCATCTGTTAATCCATTTGGGATTGTTTTCACCTTTTAGATATTGCGCAGAGTACTGCTGTGAACATTTGCATACAACTATTTGTATATATATATTTTTCATTTTGGCGGTTATATACCTAAGAGTGGAATTGCTGGGTAATTCTATGACTAACTTTTTGGAGAATTGCCAGGCCATTTCACTGTAGCTGCACCATTTTATATTCCTGCCAGCAGTGCATGAGGGCTCCAATCCAGTTTCTCCATATCCTTACCCAAATTTGTTATTTCCTCCATCCCTCACCTACCTTCCTTCTTTCCTTCCTTCCTTCCTTCTTCTCTCTTCTTTCTTTCTTTCTCTTTCTTTTCCTTCCTTCCTTTTCTTTCTTCTTTCTTTTTCTTTCTTCCTCTCTTCTTTCTTTCTCTCCTTCTTTTCTTTTCCTTCCTTCCTTCCTTCCTTCCTTTCTCTCTCTCTCGCCCCTTTCTTTCTCTCTCCCCTTTCTTTTTCCTTTTTTCCTCTTTCTTTCCTTCTTTCTTTCTCTCTCTCTCTCTCTCTCATGGCTGTCCTAGTACTCAGTAGAAGGTATTTCACTGTGTTTTTGATTTGCATTTCCCTAAAGGCTGAGCATCTTTTCATTTGCTTGTTGGGAATTTGCATGTCTTTGGAGAGATATCTATTCAGATTCTTCAACGGTTTTCTAATAGGGCTGTTTGTCTTTTTGTTGCTAAGTTGCACACATTCTTTATATACTTTGAATACTGGACCCTTATCAGATATTTGCAATATTTTCTCTCATTCTGAAGGTTGTGGTCTTTTTTACTTCCTTGATAATGTCCTTTGATGTACAAAAGTTTTGAATTTTGATGCAGTCTGATTTATCTGCTTTTTCTTTTGTTGCTGATGCTTTTGGTATCATATCTAAGAATTCATTGGTAAATCTAAGGTCATATTTATATTTTTTTCATTTTCCCCCTTAAGGAACATGGAAGGATTAAACTTTTTGTCCTCCTAAAAGTTAGGTATTGCCAGGTAACCTGCTTTGTCCAATCAAATATGAAGTGTGCCACTTTTGGATGGAAGCTTTAACAGCAAGCAGAAAATTTGCTACATCCCTCATTTCTTGCTTTGGTAGTGACGGGAGCACGTGTGTCAAGAAAGCCTCCATTGAGGACTATTACTCAGCCACAAGAAAGAATGAGATCTTGCCATTTACAAAGACATAGAGCTAGAAAGTACTTTTCTAAGCAAAATAAGTTAGAGGAAAACAAATACCATATGATTTCACTCATATGTGGAATTCAAGAAACAAAGCAAATGAGCAAATTAAAAAAAAAGAAGAAACAGAGAGGCAACGTGAGAAACAGACTCTTAACTATAGAAAATACACTGATGATTGCCAGAACGGAGGTGGGTGAGGGGACTGGGGAACTAGATGACGGGGATTAATAACACTTGCTATGATGAGCACTGGGTGATGTATGGAAGTGCTGAATCACTCTATCATACACCTGAAACTAGTATTACACTGTATGTTAACTATACTGGAGTTTAAATTAAAACTTACAAAGAAAAAATAAAAGCAAGCCTCCACTGAAAGGAAATGGTTTAAGACAACAGGAATGAGGATAAGAACATAGTTTTCTTCCTATCTCGGAGGGGATTGGGACTCCCCAAGGACTGGATAGATACCCTTATGGAGGACTTGGAATTTTGCCTCTGGTACTCACTTTTTCAAGGTGTGAATTATTGAATGAGTTGAGTTTTTAATTTCATATTTCTATAAATACAGGACCACACTGATGACAAATCTTCATCTGCCAACCAGTGTTCAATAACACTGTCAATATGTCAAGCACATGTAATAAGCTTCATAAGATTACTGCCAACATAAGTTATAGGGGAAAATCAGCTCTCAAAACGTTCCAATAGAAGCAGAAAATATTGTCTCATAAAGTATATGTGTTTTTAAAATGCTCATTAGGAAGAGTTCTGCAAGTGAGAAATTAACTTAAGTGGGCATTTAGAAAGCTTATTAAGCTCATATTAAAAGCATAAAATAAAATTTGCTGCAAAATTTGAGGGCAGACTGATAGCTGAAATTTCTGGAATGTTGTAAAATAAGAAATGGTACAGTATAAACTATATATGCATGTGTGTTTGTGTACAAATATGTGTGTGTGTGTGTGGGGGGTCTCTCCCAAACACAGATTTCCTTCCACTTCCTCTTGAGCTTCAGAATCGGTTTTATTATCGCTGCTCAGTTTAAGTGATGACATTTGATTAAATTGGGATGTCTTGGGATGTCTTTGTAAATGACTTCTTAAGTTTCTTCTTTCCATGTGAAAATTTCTGAAAGATATCTTTTGAGTTGCTGGGCTATAATTTTAGTTTGATGTCATTGGAAGGCCACTGTGAGTCAAAAGAATGGTGCTGTTTTCTGTTGATGTGACTATAGTTTTCAAAATGTTTTGAAATAAATCTTGCCATGTCATCACTAGTGTAATTTGATATATTGTCACATATTTTCAATGGTTTTAATAGCTATGCAATTTAAGTCAATAAGCCTTATTTTAATAATCAAGGTATATTTGAACAATGTATAACACCCAGAATATTATGGTATGTACTCGGAGGAAGACCTCAAGGAGCTATTTGATAATTTTAGATTTTATGTATATATAGGAGTGAAAATTAAGAGAAATTCAGAAAGAATTTGCTGATCATAAAACACAGCATTTCTGAGATTGTTTAAAACTTTTTAAAATTAGTTTTCAGTATATTTTCTCCCTCCTCTTCCTCACTTCTCCCTTCTGTCAATGATGTGGTCTACACCATTTTTCACCCCTGCCCCCTACATCCATCCCTATGTTGAAGTCCCCTTTCCCAATATTTCAGAATGTGACTGTACTTGGCGTAGGACCTTTAATGAGGTAATGAGGTAAGATGAGGTCATTGGGGTGGGCTCTAACCCAGTATGATTGGTGTTTTTATGAAAACCAAGCACACAGACATGCACAGAAGGAAGCCTGCGTGAGGACACAGCAGGATGGAGGCCATCTACAGGCCAAGGAGAGAAGCCTCAAGAAAAACCAAAGCGGTTGACACTTTGATCTTGGGCTTCCAGCTTCTAGAACTGTGAGGAAATAAATTTCTGTTGTTTAAACCAACCAGTTTGTAGTACTTTGTTATGGCAACCCCAGCACACTAGTACAGTCCTCTTACCTTTAGGAAAAATGTTAACGATTCACATACTATGTAGAGCTATCCGTGAATTAGATTTTGCCCAATACTCTGCTTTTATTCTCCTTTATTGTCTTTCTCCTAACCTGTGCTCCAGCTACTTCAGACATTTTCTAGTTCCCTGATGTAGCATGGGAAACATCCTTGAGCCTATTCATGTACTGCGCCCTCTGCTCGAAGAAATACTTTTATTTATTTTTCCAGATGCAGCTCAGCATGTTTTTTCTCTTTCTGTGGAGGCTCCCTGTGCTCCCAGTGTGGTGTTGATAACATTTCTTCTGAACTATTCTTAAACCTTGCATGTATACATAGTACTTTTACTATTCAGAAGTGTGGACTCTTGAAAAACAGCTACTGTGTTCTAGTCAACACTTCTGCTCTTGGAATCTATGCAATGATTAATAAATATTTGTAGTATTACATGCATAGCACACAGACTGTGAAAAAACTGCTATGTTTCTTGCCAATTTTCAAACCTTTTTTTTTTTTTTTAAGGGATGGATAGAGAGATAGAGGGAAAGAGAGAGGGAGAGAGAATCTTAAGCAGGCTCTATGCCCAACATGGAGTCCCACATCGGGCTCGATGTCACAACCCTGAGATCATGACCTGAGGTGAAATAAGAGTTGGATACTTAACTGACTGAGTCACCCAGGTGCCCCTCAATTTTCTAACATTTTATTTATTTATTTATTTATTTATTTGACAGACAGAGATCACAAGTAGGCAGAGAGGCAGGCAGAGAGAGAGGGGGAAGCAGGCTCCCCGCTGAGCAGAGAGGCCGATGCAGGGCTTGATCCCAGGACCCTGGGATCATGACCTGAGACAAAGGCAGAGGCTTTAACACACTGAGCCACCAAGGCACCCCAATTTTCTAACATTCTTATAATATCCTTAAGTCAGGACTCATTTGTTGTGTTTCAGAAAAAAAATCAAATATTCATTTAATTATAAGGCCAAATGATATTATCAAACTACTTCAAATAGTTGTGTTTTAAAAAGATTGTTGTGAGAAAAAGTGTGTCACTTTTTTTCTAAAGATTTTATTTACTTATTTGATGCAGAGAGAGAGATCACGAGTGTGTCATTTTTGAGGCATGCTCCATATAAAGACAAGTTTCATGGTGTATTAGGAGGGATTCTTGGGTGCAGTTGATGGAAACTGAGTTAAGTAAGGTAAGGAGAAGAGGAAAGATGTCGAGTGGCTTAGAGAAATAGCAAGAAGGTTGAAGAATTAGTCTCAAGAGAAGCAGAAGCCAGCCAACCAGACAGACTGAAGTCACTTCGAAGGGCAGTCTGGCTAGGGTGCTGTTGGGGCTCATATCTTAATGATCTTAGGGACCTAGTGCCACAAATACAGGTTCAGACTCTAGGCTGAGAACATGCAATTGGTCAGGCATAGGTCATGTGCCCATGCTCCAGGTTGCAGGCAATCAGTAATAAGAAGAAGATTCCAGTATTTCCAGCTTCTGTCCAGAGGGAGACAGGAAGGAGGGCTCTTTCTTCCTTAAAGATTCACAATGAGGCATTCTTGCAAGAATGGAAGAGTCTTTGAAGCAGGATAGGAGTCCCCTCACAAAAAAAGTGAAATATTTACTACAGCCCATGCTTTTGACTATTCAACAACCATATATACATTTCTTCCTTCCTTTCACTTTTGAAGTTGTCCTGCCTAAAATAATACAGCCATTCCTTGTGTAACTAAAATATGACACTTCCCAATGGAATACAACCTAAATTACCATCATTTACTTTAACTACCTCCAAGTTTCTTGGGTGATGGACAGTCTTCTATGTCCACTGCAATGCCCTCTGAATATTTTACAACTTAAGGTCTTAATTTCAGGATTAAAATCACTAGAACACCTAATTTATAATGTGGAGGAAAAGAATGGGAAAGGAAAAGGAGGTTATTCAAAAAAAGATGAACATAAGCATGGGCCAGTGGGGAAGGAAAGATAAGTAGTGACTACATTCTCCACAAGCCATTCCACGTTCCCCGTGTCCTCAGCCGGTACCCCAGCTAATGTTCCCTCATTGGGATAATCAACTTTTCATCACTGAGGACTCTCCACCCTTGGCGAACTGGCCCGCATGTGGGGGGAGCTTAGGGCATGGTAGTGTGAGGACCTGGGGGGTCATCTGGGGTCCATTCAGCCCCCTTCTGCTTCTCATTGTGTAACAGCATCCCTGTATGTCCACCAGCCAGCACTCCCACTTCTCCTCCCCTGCTGTCTTTCTTGTTTCTGCCGAATGGCATGAGACACACAAATGGCCAAGAACTTGGGGACATTGTTGTGTCCCCTGCCAGAAGCATTCCTCTCTTCCTAAGCCTCCAAGCAAGAGGAGCACAACATCACCATGACCAGAAACACAAATATTTCACCAGGACTTTAGGGGAGAAAAACCCTTACCTCTACCTTTTTAGGGTCTCCAACTGGGCTTGAAAATTAAATTGACATAAGGCAGATTAGTAGGAGAAAAGCATACGGATTTTCACACGTACATGGGAGCCTCCATAGGAAAATGAAGCCCCAAAGGGGTGCTGGACCTAAGTGTCTCTATACTGTATCAAACAAAGAGAAGCAACTGGGGAAAAGTAATTAAATATACAGGGAGCCTAAAAGAAGATAAGGGGGTATTTTAACAAAGTGTGTTTGAAATAGATTTCTCTGGGCCTCAGCTCCCCATCTGGTGATGAGAATGTTTCTTTCCTCCTGGCATAGGGAGAACATGGTTCACATGGGAGCTCATCTCCTGCTTTCAGGAAGGAAACAGATCAGAGCATTCTTGCACCTGCTGCTTTTCAAGTGCCTTTAGCTTAAAATAACCCTTATGCCAAAGTGGCATTTTTGAGCGGCCTCTTCCACTGCCCTTCAGACATTAGGTCTAACGGTGAGATGTGCCTCCCTTATTCTTACCTGAAATCTATGTATTTTAGCCAACGGCAAGAAAGTAGCTTATGCTGAAAGCTGGTTCAGAGTATATATTGTATCCACAGGACAGCATTGCAGACTTGCAAAGTGTTTTTTCACACCTGGGGTCAAAACTAGTCTATAATATGTATTTTACCAATTTGTATAATGTCTATATCTGGATGATAACGCACCTGATAAAACCATAAAGTTACACAAACATCAATGCATGGTCTTACTGTCTTTTATTTGTAAAATTAATTTATTTGCCAGAAACAATGTAAGATGAATCGACATGACAATATGTAAGATATTTATAAAGACCAGGGATGATGATGCTAAAAGACTCATGAAAACAAATTGAAACACGAAATAGGTGGTAATTCCAGTTTAAGAGATTGGCTGGGTTCCATGATGGAAGGTGTTCTGAGTAGTCAGTTTGCCATTGGGAAGCTGGCTGTTCCCCAAGGTGTGATCACTATCAGAGTCTCAGTTTGGTTAATAACGCCAGCTACCTGGATACTTTGCATGGTGAAACTGCCTTTGAATTTGTGCATAACCTCCCTTCCTGCCACTTCGGTCACTTGCTGGGGTATCATTGAGCAAGAGATGAGGTGGCTGGAGAAGAATACTGACCACCAGCCATTGAGTAAGACATCTCATCCAGATGGTGAGTAACCATGCACCTTCTTGTTTCCAAATTTTTTGTCCCTAATTCTACTGTGTTCTTCCAAATTCCTGACTATGTGGCCAATGCACTAATCAGTGATGAACCAGTCCATCCCTATCTCTGACCACTTCTCATTCAGGAAGTAAGCAGCCTAAAGTTCTTTTCACTGAGGGGACGTCCCTCCTTCACTGTTGTTGAGAGCTGCCATTGAATGGTGCCACAGTGCTTGGCTAGTGCCATGATTGCATGCAGAGCCATCTATTTCTTCCTAATAAGTTGTTCGTCAGGAATTCCCCCCTGGAGATGAGAGTCAAGGCTGATGAAACAGGTAACAAGATGGTAGGACCAGGGGTTCTGGAAGTGGGTCGTCCAGGTTTGCTAGATGAAAAGATGTAAAATTTACATAAGGTGCATCACATATTCCCAGCTAATTGTAGAAACTCAGGCCACAGAGATCCCTAGCGTATCAGTCAGGAACATCTCAGAATGCAAATAACGGAGTCCAACAAAAGGTGACTTAAGCCCATCAGACTTTACTTCTCTGTAGAGAAAGAAGTTCAAGGGGAGGCAGACCCTGGCTTTGTTGGTGACTCTCTGAGTTAAGACCGGTGCCTCTGCAGTTCTTTTGGCTTTTTCCTTTTGGGTTTGGAATATTCCTTCATCCAAAATGAAGTGTAGAATGTCTTCACTCAGACACCCACTTTCCAGGCAGGAGGAAGTAGAGAAGGAGGAGTGCCCATTCCATAACCTCTTGTATTGGAAGAGGGCAATCTTCAACAGATGCCTCGAGAGATTTCTGCTTTGGTCTTATTAGCTAGAACTGTGACAGAGGTCATCCACACCCCCATCTCCAGTGGTAAAAGTGGCTGGGAATTTGACAATGTAGCTTTTTAGTCTTGGTAATGGCACAGATATGGAAGTAAGAGTTTGAGCATGGGAAATGATTTGGCAGCCAAGTGTTCAGCACACTTGGTGATGACAATCAGGCATTCCATTTCCACAGGGCCTCGTAACAAACCAAGAGCTGTTCCTCAGAAGGAAAGTAATTACCAGTGCTGAGGACTCGGAGCCTTTCATTTTCCATAG
Source organism: Martes martes (assembly GCF_963455335.1). Taxonomy (NCBI): domain Eukaryota; kingdom Metazoa; phylum Chordata; class Mammalia; order Carnivora; family Mustelidae; genus Martes; species Martes martes. The sequence continues at coordinate 54,049,208 of NC_137896.1, read as the reverse complement.
GGACTTGTCCCGGGCTTCAGACAGCCGCCCAATCTGCTGCAGATGCTTTGCCCTCATACTGGCTCTGCCAGTTTGCCAACGTTGATTGACCCAGCTGCTTGCCCTGCAGCTGATCACAGGAAAACTTGTCTTTTCCTCTGGGCCCTTCTCAAAAATGGAAGTAATTTGGGAGAACAGTGAATGAGTCAGAGCGGGTCACACAAACCTTATGGAATATGCTGCTTGCAAAGTTCAGTTGTGCCTGCTTCGTGGTGATAGGGAGGCTGGATTTGGCAGCTCTTGCCCTTCACATGGCGCATCCCAGCGTGCCCAGACTACAAGACTCTAATACGTGACCCGGACAACACTGGGTATGTTTGTGCCATTTGTCTCCCACTCTCTGGTGTAGCTGTTTCCCCAGGTCATTGCGAGCATCTGCTGCTTCCCATTGGCAGGTGCAGGATGTGGTTTCATTACCTGAACAGGTTTAATGGGTCTAGGAGCCAATATGCTAATGTGGGAATCATTCCAGGCACTAAGGATAACTACTCCAAGGACATAGATTCTCCTAAGGAACCAGGGAGTTCCTTCATAAAAAGGGCTGAGGGACCCATTTCCACCACTGCCAAGGGAACTCAGATCTCCCCTCTGTTTATTCATCTCCGTAATGCCCTGCTCTGACCAATGGATGACAGTGATGCTCCAGCTTCCTGGGAATTGGCAATTTTTTTTCACTGTATTGAGACATATTTTACACATCATATAATTCACCCATTTCAAGTGCACTTTTCATTGATTTTTTAGTAAATTTACCAAGTTGTGCAACCATCACCATAAATCAGTTTTAGAACACTTCTGTCACTCCCATAAGGTGTCTCTGTACGCAGGTAAGGGAGATCTTCCTGGAGTGATGAAAATATCATCAAATGGAATTTGAAAACATTTTAAAATAATTGCATTATATTCCATCTTATTGATGAATGACCATCACTTGTACACCCACATTTAGATTGTTAGCATTTTGTGATAATATACCCAATGATATAATGAGCATCACAACCTGCATATACATGTGTGCATTTCTTAATATATATACCTAGGATAAATTTCTAAAAGTGGAATTAGTGGGTATTGATGTTTTTAAGCCATGAGCATGCCCAAATTATACAAACTAAAGAAGCCTTGATGAAGGATAAACACAGTGGAAAGGCTTTTTCTAACTCCATGGTTGGCAAAAATGTCACGAGAACAATTATTTTTGGAGACAGCCAACACCTACTGTGATAAAGAGGGGGCAGTCTCTCCCATAGGCCCTAAAGTATACCCCAGGTGGTTCTGGGAGCTTCCCTCTGTGCCGGTTCCTCTGTTGCCAGGAAATCAATTCCTTAGAAACTGCCTGTTAAAATTTAACACCTGACTGTTCCTAAAATGTTAAAGCAAAAGCCACATAAATGATCTAAGGTTTGGGCCAGAATGGGCAGCTGTGATTTCTTTTCCTTACTTTTTGTGTGTATCGAGTATTCTATTTTTAGAAGACCAGGCTGTAGGGACTCTTACCAGAGTTACTTTGAGAGCAGCCTGCACATACCTGGGCCGACAGAGGCCCTCTGAGATGAAGGCGACATTTGTCCCTCTTTGGAGCCCTCACATTAGCTTAGCTGAGAAAACATACTTCAGTTTCTTACTGTGAGCCAAGGAAACACCAAGCCTGAAATTCAGACCCTGCAATATTCCAGTTGTTTCCTAACTATCAATCTGTCATCCTTACTTCACAACATTTTCCCACCACCACCCTCAGGTGGATAGCTTTGATAAGTCTTCAAGGTAAAAGAAACAAACCGACAGCAAAAGAAATTTTAAATGACATTTATTAGTTCAATAGGTACTTTTCCCTTGCTTTGCTATAGCCCAGCAAATTGGGAACAAGACAATAAGTGGTTTTGCACTTATGCAATAAACTTCAGTGTTGAATGCTTCCACTCAGTTTTCACTGTTTGAGTATAAGTGCCTTGGTTTACCTTCTCCTGATATGAAGGGGAAGAACAATCCTTGCTTTTCTAGGCTTTCAAAGGCATCGATCACATGGGTTTTCCGGGCCAGAATAGGTCTGATGTGATTTTACCCAGGCTACTTCTGATTCCCCAGCACCACACCTGATCACCATGTTCTGTAGGCTGACCTCCTTGGACTTCATTGAGGTTCTGGGTCCTAAGTCTCCATTGACTTCCTATTGCTTGTTAATGAGGGCAAAAAGAAAATTAAAGGCTAGAATAAACCCTATGGCATCAGGAGGTATTAGTCTGAACTCATATAGTTTTTAATATATATGCTGAGAGATTAAGAAATAAGTAACTCATGGGGCGCCTGGGTGGCTCAGTGAGTTAAAGCCGCTGCCTTCAACTCAGGTCATGATCCCACCGTCCTGGGATCAAGCCCCGCATCGGGCTCTCTGCTCAGCAGGGAGCCTGCTTCCTGCTTCCTCCCTTCTCTCTCTGCCTGCCTCTCTGCCTACTTGTGATCTGTCTGTCAAATAAATAAATAAAATCTTAAAAAAAAAGAAATAAGTAACTCATATAGTTTTTAATATATATGCTGAGAGATTAAGAAATTAAATTATTTTAAGGTATTATTAAAAAGAAAGGTGTGTATATACCTGGATTAGTATGCATGTATATATTTCCTAGCTCTGACTCCTGAGAGGGCCTAGAACAATGTCACCCCAAACAACAAGCACACCTAATGCCCAGATCTTGGTTTCTAAATGCCATTCTCTAATCAAATAAGCCAGGACCCTTTGGAGAAGCAGTTGATTCTAAGGCTGGGACAGGGACAATAGAAGAAGAGACTGGAGCTCAGTGCCAGAAAGTAAGGAATTGTTAAAAATAAAGAAAGCTAGAGTGAAAGAGAGGAAGGAAGGAAACAAGGGAGGGAGGAAGGAAGAAGAAAATATGTTAAGAGGACAGAAGACTTGATCTCCTAGTGGGTAAAACTGGAAACATTTGACAACAAAATAAAAATAAAAATTATATCATTGAATTCTCATCCAATGAATAAAATAAATATCCATGAGTCCACATTACAGAAATTACAGAATAATTAGAGAAGAAAGACAACTCTTCATTACGGAACAACTCCAGTTAATACATGCCATAGGAATGAGGGAAAGTGATAATTACCATTACAACATCACAGGAATAAATGCTATAAGCAAGAGCCACTGATGGATGTTAAAAGCAGTGGTTTTAGAAAAGTTTACACTACTTAGAATTCCGGTGGTTACAAAGTCCTAGATCAGTTTACAAGAAGGATGGGGTAACACAACGGCAAGAAGGATAGCTGAGTGTTTAGACCACATGGATCTGGGGACCCAAATGCTATTTTGAGTTTCTTGTCTCTGCTTTTCTCTAGTTCGTTCTACAGATTGGGTATCAAGTATGGAAACATGGACTCATGCATATTTACATAATACATATGCTTTTATGACATATATCTTTTATAATAGAAAATAAATGATTTATTTGTATTACATTGCACCAAAATAATGGTATCTATGTTTCCAGACTTTATGACCACCTTATATAAGCAGACTGGGTAAATATGACTTACCTGGATCATATGATTAAGGCAGGGAGTGAATTAAGAGCTAATAGGGAAAAACTAATGTTCCCTACTTATATGTATTATAAGGCAGTGACTCTAGATTATTTTTTCTCAGGTCCCTTTCCATGATTCCTAGAGAAAAAAATGCCAGTTGGCCAGCTTGGCTCAGATGTTTGCTGCCACTTGGACTGGTCAATTTTGGCCAGGAGGTCACTGCAACTCCTGCAACTGTCATCTATGTATGCAGAAGAGCTGGCTGGACAATCTAGTAGCTGTCTACCACAGCCTGCAGAGAGGACCATCTCTCATCCAGGACCAGCTATGCAGCAGGTACTGATCTAAGCAATGAACTTGTCTATGTCACTTACAGTCAGGATGATGACCCCGTGTAATCTCATTCCAGTTTGCACTCTTAACCACTAGCTCTACTGTCCATCTTTTAAATAACTATTTTTTTTTCTGATTATAATGTTATAGATGTTTATTCTGAAGAAATAAAAAAATACAGACAACACAAAGAATAGAATAAAAACAGCCATAACATTGGCATGCAGAGAAAAATACTGTTAATGTATTAGAGTATTTCCTTACGGTGTTTTCTGTGTGTGTGTGTGTGTGTGTGTGTGTGTGCAGTTTAATCCATCTTATATATGAACCTTGTACCTTGTTTGTTTTGTTTTGTTTTAGATTTATATTATGAAAACTTTCTTATGTTATTAAATAATCTTTAGAAATTTCTTTTTCCAAAGCTGACTTATAATGCTCAATTTTACAGGTTACACTTATTATTGAGTAGCTGTTTTGTTCTCTACATTTTTCTATAAACGATTCCCTCATAAATACATTTGTGTAAATACTTGCATGTGTCTCTAGTTATTTCAGAAGTAAATAAATTTATGTCATGAATTTCTATACAATTTTAACTTTATGAAATGTATTCTATGGATTCCTATATCAAAAGAAGTTCTGTGACTTTAAGGACCCTGGAATGTGTTGCCTGGTTGCTTTCCTGAAAAAGTTCTTGACTTATGTTCACACTATATAGAGTGTTTGAGGGGGAAACTCTGGCCCTCTTGTGAGAGATCAAACTTTCCAAACAAAGGACAGACATTCAGTCCCAGGGGAATTAGAATCTTGGAGAAAAGTGAGTTTTGGAGGTATGATCTGAGATTAGGTACATACCTTAATGTTTTAAATGAAAGCCATGACTGATTGGAAGAAGAACAAGAGAAGGCAGAATCAGTTAATATTTCTGTGAGGGTAAAAAGTGGATCAGTTGAGGAACTCCTTCATGAGAAATAGATTTGGGTAGCAGAGGTGTTCAGACATGGAAGATGGAGTGTTTCTTGGAGCTAATCAGGTAAAGATTTAATCTTAGAAGAAAAGAGAACACGTTTATATTTCATGCACAGACACAGACACACAAACACACACACACACGAACTAAGAAAACAAACCAAAGTGATGAATTTTAAGAAAGCAAAGGAGAGACAAGATCCATTAGTGGCACTAATATGAAAAATGGGATGTAAGGTAAGGAATATGCTTTGGTTAGAGCCACATGGAAAGAAAAGGATTGATTAACTTCAATAGGACAGAACATGTCTGGAAAGGGAAACCTAGAAGGAACAAATTGGGTTTGAAATGAGGAAGTGATGCTGAGGCCTGTATAAGATCAGGCAGCTGCCTCCAGAGTGTATATTGCTAGCAGGAGAGGGTGTGGGGACAAAGACACAAAGAAGTCCCGCAGGAGAGCAGGCCATGCGAGGCTATATTTAGGGGATGATGTCAGAGCACAGAACTTAGACATTTTCATTGAAGTGTAGGCAGAAAATACAAGGGAGAAAGAACATCAACAAATATCAGGCACGAAAGAGCAAATAATAATAGCATGAAAAAAATTTAGGGGATAAGTGAAGAAATGAAAGATGCTGATTCAGTTCCTATGGCAGCTCTAACTTGGTGGCTTAATGTAACACAAATCTACAATCTTATATTTCTGGAGTCAGAAGTCCAGAATGGGTCTCCTTGGGCTAAAATGGAGGTGTCAGCGGGCTTATGTTCTTTTGGACGCTCATGAGGAGGATCCTTGCCCTTCTTTTTCCAGCTTCTAGAAGCAGCCATGCTTGGCTCTGGCTCTGTTCTGTCCTCACATCTCCTCTGACTCTGACTCTTTTGCTTCCCTCTTCCGGGAACCCTTATGGTTATATCGGGCTCACCCAGATTATCCAGAATAATCTCCCCATCTCATGACCCTTAACTTAACCATGTCTGCAAAATCCCTTTGTCATGTAAAGTGACATAATCACAGGTTCCAGGAGTGAGGATGTGGAAATCTTTGGGGGCCCACCTGTCTGCCTACCATAGACACTAAACATAGCTGAGGTCTTGGACTCCAGCAGTTGGAAGTGATCTTACAGGCTATCCTGGCCAGGCTTCCCTTTGGAAGCTTGGAGCCTTCCTCTTTGTCTACAGGCAGAAAAAATGATGAAGGATCCAGAAATGAAGTGAAAACATGGAGGTCTCAGTTAAAAAAATTTAAAAAATAGATAAATGAAAATAACAAGAAAAAGTATGGGAATTTAAAGAGAATTTACTTGAGATGAGCAGGAAGCAAAGAAAGTCACAGTGTCTTTCCACCATAAAATGTAGCTGGTACCATTTAGAATAAAAATCCTGTGGTTCAGAGCGCTTGGGTGGCTCAGTGGGTTAAAGCCTCTGTCTTCAGCCCAGGTCATGATCTCAGGGTCCTGGGATTGAGCCCCGAATCAGGCTCTCTGCTCAGCAGGGAGCCTGCTTCCCCGCCCTTCCTGCCCTCTGCCTGCCTCTCTGCCTACTTGTGATCTCTGTCTGTCAAGTAAATAAATAAAATCTTAAAAAAAAAATCCTGTGGTTCATGAATACAATGGAATATGACTCAGCATCAGAAAAGATGAATACCTACCATTTGCATTGACATGGATAGGACTGGAGGGGATTATACTGAGTGAAATAAGTCAAGCAGAGAAAGTCAATTATCATATGGTTTCACTCATATTAAGGAATAGCACAGAGGACCACAGGGGAAGAGAGAAAAACTGAATGGGAAGAAATCAGAGAGGGAGAGAAACCATGAGTTCTCTGGACTCTGGGAAACAAACTGAGGGTTATGGACAGAGGGGAGTTAAGGGGATGAGGTAATTGGATGATGGATATTAAGGAGGACACATGTTGTGATGAGCAATGGTGTTATATACAACTAATGAATCACTGAGCACTACATCAAAAATCAATGATGTACTATATGTTGGCTAACTGAACATAAAAAACAAAAAAAGAATAAAAATCCAGTGTCTGATGGAGGATTTTGTAACAAAGCACCAAGTGAGAAGATCCGTGTTCTCTGACTGGTTGCAGCAACGTGTGAGAGAATTTTCAGTGTCATTCTGGAGAAAGAGGAGAAAGAGTAGTGATTACAGTTCTTTTATCCATTTTGACAAGTCTTTATTTCTTTGCCTAATGGAAAGGATCACATTGTGGATATTAAATATAAAACCAAGGGCTCTTGAACATAAGATCTGTATGGGGAAAGGGTAGGCTAAATCTTGTTGGGTGTGTCAAACAGAGGAGGGCAAAGCCCTAAGGTTTGCAGGGGTTATCTCCAAAGAACCCGGATACAGGAAGCACAAACTCCTTGAAGGGAGAAGGCCTGAGGGAACCACAGGGGGGCTGCTGGAGGAGCAACAGCTGTGTACAGGTTGTCCTTACCTGCAACGACCCACATGGGACTGTGGTGAAGGCATTATGACTCAGACTCAAATCTGGATTTTTAAGGTACAGTAACATAATCACATCAGTCTAAAATAGGATTGACTATGGACTAAGATATGAAGAAAACCATGTAAGGCAAAGAATGTGAGAAAATAGGAAAAAAAAATGAGGACAAGTGAATTTATTCTCTGCTTCCCCACCCCCATGTTTATTATTGAAAAAAGTGAGAATAAAAGAGTTGGCCTTTATGGAAAGGAAAATAATGATTAAATTGATATCATGGAGTTAAGATCTGTCCTTATAGTATATGTAATACAATTCAAAGATTAAGCCTGTTAATGAGGGAAAACTAGAGTACCCAACAAAAAATAGAAGGGAGGGGAGGAAGATGAGACAACTAAAGGGAAACTTTTTAAGCAGCTGAAAGAATTTTAAAACTAGATATAAAATGTCACTTCATTTTGGAATGATTTCTTTCTTATTATCTGTGGAAAGTAATAAATATTCCCTTCTGGAAATAAAAAATTATATTCTCGAAATTGTGTCTACTTTTACTGGTGAAATTCAAAAGAGTAATCCCCCTCAAAAGATGCATTTTTACTAAATCTTTAGTGTCAAGATGGCATGTATGTCTTTTAGCTGAACCAGGAAATAAGTAAGCGCTGAACATAACACTCACTGCTCACTGATGAGAAAAGAGGCAGGACTGCCATTTTAATTGAAGAAAATGAAATTTTATTTTGCACTAAATCCTGGAAGACCTAAGCTCTGGCACCAGTAATATCAGCCCCAAGGTCAGCTTCCTAGTGGTGTAAAATCTCAGTGTGGTGCAGAAGACAGATTTTATTTATGAAGAACTCAGTGCTCGCTTCTTTGGAAATAAAACCTTAGGATGTGGCGAAATCGCTGGTACAAGAGTTAGCAACTCTGCAACTCTGTTCTAAAGTGAGCCCTTTGCTGGATTCGAAGTGAAACATTTTGACATCCATGCTCCTCTTAGAGCATCCCCATCAAGGGCTCAGTGGAAATGTTCTGGTAGGTTTGGTGTGTTATGCAAACCTGGACTTTTTTTACTCTTGTTTGTACTTGAAGTTGACATGGTGGCAGTTACCACAGTGAAAGGACACGTCTGCGGATGCAAGAGTGAGACATAGGGAGGGAGGTCGATGCCTCTGTGAGCACGTGTGCATCGTTATTAAATAATGGACAAGGAGTATGGATGGTCAAATGGCCACCTCACTGGCATCTTCTTCTGGAAAAGTCCAAGAATGTGTCATATGGCCTCAGTGAACTGTCTTAGTTGTAATTCTTGACTGCCGTCTAACTTACAAATAGGAAAAAAAAAAAAAAAAAGATATTACAGTGGTCACGTCCGTCTCTTCACAAAGGGAGAAGTTTCAGTAAACTGGTTATGGTTTGTGTAATAATGGAATCCCTTCTTTGACCTCAGGTGACTTATTTCATTTGCTATGGTTACTGGACTCCACAGTTCATCCCCTGGGCCCCACTCCCAACCAAGATGGCATCATGGGAAAAATGTGGTCTCTGGCATCAAAGAAATGGCAGGTACTCCCCAGACTTGCCCCTGGCCAGCCACACAACTTTGTCAAGGGCATTGAATGGCTCTGAGCTTGCTTCCTTCACTGGAAACTGAGGAGGTAACAGCTGACCCTTACACCAGAGTCAAATGAGCATATGGCAGATAAGAGGGAACCAAGAAAGGCAGCTTCTCCTTTCCAAACAAAGGGTAACATCACATGCCCTTTGGTTGGGGCAGGTAGAGCTTATGCTAAGATTCCTGTGGTGCTGGGAAAGTGTCACAGTCTTAGGCAGAGGTTTGAAGCTTGAAATGATTTCTTCATTCTATCTTAGCCCTCAGTACTTCCACCATTTTATATTTTATTTTAATTTTGATCTTATTTTCTCCTTTTGCCACCTCCCACTGGCACTGGCATACACTCCCCAATTTTCTAAAAACTCTGAATGCCACATATATAACTACTATGAGACATCTTGATCTGAAGTCCCACAGGAATTCAAATTAATTTTTGAAAACTGAACTCCAATCTTGAACACCAGTGAGAATATTTTGCAATCTTTTTTTTTAATTGAAGATTTTATTTATTTATTTGACAGAGAGAGAGAGAGAGAAACCACAAGCAAGGGGAGTGGGAGAGGGAGAAGCAGACTTCCCGCTGAGCAGGGAGCCTGACGTGGGACTCGCTCCTAGGACTCTGCAGTATTCATTCCCAGGACCATGGGAACATGACCTGAGCCAAAGGCAGACACTTAACCGACTAAGCCACCCAGGCGCCACCCCCTACCCTTGTTTTTTCTTAAGTTTGTTGTAAACCAGTGAAATTCTCCCAGGAACTGACTCTGGTCTCACACATTCCCCCGGTGTCACTCCAATCTTATGGTTTTCAGGTTCTGAGACTATGCTGTGCCTTTCTTAGAAAATCCTTTTCTTAATATCATATTAACACACGAGACTGAACATATCTGACTTGCTCCCAGAGTCATGTTCCTTGTAAAGACCTTCTTCTCTAAAATGCCTCTTTGTTGTGAGTTACCCCCTTTCTTGTGTGGAGGTTGAGTCCTTGGTCAGGGACAGCACTGTGATCCCTGGGAGCAGGGAAAGGCATTGACGGGAATCTACTATGTGATTTTTTAAGCCAGTTTCCTGAAAATCAAGGGTTTTCTTGTTTTCACATGCAATTAATATCAAGGTTAAAGTTTACTAACTGGTATTTGAAGCATTGCTCATTCTCCTAGCAATTCACAGTTTGAAGAGTGTTTATCAGCTTTGACATTGACATTATGAAGCTGTTGCCATCATTTGAGGACCCAGCAGGTCTTATAAACACAAGGCGGTAAACACACACATCACCCTCACTGATCCTCAGAACTCTTTGAGGAAAACCTTCTAAAGCACCAGCCGAAGAACTTGTCTGAGCTATTAATTATATATCCAGGGACTTGGGTTACAAGTTTGATTGCAAAGAATTGTAAAACATTATGCTCATCACCATTCACTCTATCCTGACTCAACTTGTTGAACACAATTATAAATGAATTAGACATGACAGTTTTAACCTTCTGTTAACTCCACAGTCGTAAAAGACCAAATGCAAGAAATTCGCAGTAGAATGGATACACGTAGACTTTGCAAATAGAATTTGCTACTCTATTTTGCTTGGCTATGGCCAAACTTGAAGAATTCTATCCCTTTGGTAGGTTGTAGGTGGCTTTTCTCTAGAGAGAGCCAGAATATTCTCTCCTCCACTGCCTGGAAGAACTTTTATAACCCAAGACCCGGTATGAAATCTCCCTCTTGCCAATTTTCTTTCTGGTACAGACTGAGGGGCAAATGAGCTCTGACACATACCACATCCTTTTTGTAGATCAGTAACCCTCAAATCCAGTGTGAACAAATAACAAGGTGTCCCCATTTGTGGTGTATCTTCCTTAACTCTGTTTGGTTCCTTTGCTGCATGGTTCTTCAAGTGTACTGATCTGCCCATCAATTTGGAAATAGGATGACCAGCTTTTGATTTTAGAGTCTAAGGTCAAGAACACTTAACAGTTGAATTTTCTCATTTTATTCCCTCAAATCAATGGAACATGTACTTTTTTTTTTTTTAATTCCTCTGTAGGACTCACGTAGGATAGTGAGAGCTAACACTTCTTGACTGCTTTCCAAGCACCAGGTACCATTCCGGGAGCCCTGCATCTGCTCACTCGGATGTCCATAACAACCCCATGGGTTAGGTACACAGATGTACAAAGAGGATTGAGCGCTTTGAAGCACATATTTCTTGGAAACCAGCTCCTATATGAAAATGGTCAAAACTACCCGATGTGTACCCTGGGCTATATATCATCCCCCGGCCAGCTTTCCGACAAGGAACCAAAACATGGCTGCCTTTTCAACCACGAACCGTGTTGTGACACGCAAGTTCACAGGGAATCAGAGCAGACAGTCTCTGGCTTTCCTATCCACCCAGCTCGCCTAGAGATGCTGTTAAGATGTAGATAACGAATCGGCGGGTCTGAGGTAGGGCCTGGGACTTTGCAGGTAGAGTGGTCACTGCTCCTCTTCCGAGCACACTTGAACCACTAGGGAACCAGAAAATGGGCTTGATGTGAGTCCCACCACACAAGGGGTCCTCCTGAGTATTTGCAGGAACGCATGACTAACTGACTAACCCTGAGGACAGGCTACGGTGGCAGGAGGCAGGGGTCGGACAGGTGCTGGGAGGCAAAACTGAAGAACGTCCTCACTCCAGGGGCCGACCTCTATGTGCACAGAGATGGGAAGATGCCTCCCGCAGGCCTTCCCTGTCACCTTGCTTCACCTCCTTACCTCTCCTCCCTGGCTCTGATCAGCCTCACCCAAAGGAGAGATCCTACCTTGTACTAAGCTTTACCAGTAATTTCTGGGCTGCAGACAACCCAGCCCCTCCGCTGAAGCAGAGGGAAATCTGGAACACCCCATGGAGCTCCCAGGGACTTTTTTCCCTTGTCAGACCCACACTGTCTGGCGCAGGATAATAGATGGGCTCCACGGGAAGTTCTGTGGGGATCCACACAGCGGGGAGGGTTTCAATGCAAAAACGTCCCATGTTATGCCCCAGAGAGTTGAGCTTATGTGACACTCTCTCCAGGAAGCCTTGCTTCAGAGATTCTGGGCTTATTTACAAAAAGTTATCACGGGTCAGGTCACCCCGCTAATGGCATCCACTAAATAAAGCCCCTTCCTCCTAGCAGAAACCATTAGCGTTTTCACCCGTTTGTTTAGCTGATGAGAAGCTTTGGCCAGGGCATCTCCACCAAGTGAGTGAATGGATTCCAGGCCAGCAGCGTCAACTCCTCCCTCCCTCCTAATTGCTGAGGAACAATTTTTGGAAATGTTCAATTATTTTTGGCTCACTCTATCATATTATGATCAGCAGTTGACAGAAAGTTTTGCGTAACTCATGTAACTCATGTAAGTGGAGAAGCCAAGAGTAGTTGTATGCAGTCTAACTGCACAACTTGAGTGTTTTCACCATACAGTGGACGTCACGGTGGCGCTGCCTATGGAGCCCTCCTTCCTTGCCCAGGAGGCAGGCCTGAAGGGATGGCGTCACTGGGTTTCTTGACCCCCTATTGATTTGGGCCATTGGCATCAGCAGTAGGAGATGGAATACGAGACAGAGGGGGCTGCGGCATTTATTCTGACCGGTGTCACCTCTGGCTGGTCTGTGACCCTGGACCATGTCCCAGCTTCTCTCTGTTGGCCCCTGCTACTCTCTTTTCTTGCTCCTTCAGTCCCCAAGTTGCTCCCAGGTGCTGTTCTATCCCGTGCGATCCTCCACACCGTGCCACCTCTTTACAAATAATCGTTTTATCAAACTTCTTCAGTGACACGATTTGAGTGTGACATCTGTTTCCCGCTAGGAACCAATCGGCTTGAAGTTGGCACACCTGTGGACCAGAATGCTCACTGGTTTGTGTTTTTAATGTACTTCATCCAAACCAAATCAAACGGCTGAGTGTGAGGCTAAGGTAATGCCATCTTGTCTCAAAGTCCCCTATGTGGTATGTTAAACTTCCATGTGTTAAAAGTTCTGTTACCACTTCTTTTTTTTTTTTTCCCCCCGGGAAGGTCATCCGTGCCTGGTGTAGCCCATGGACCTCATTGCTTGGGATGTCATAAATAGTGACAAGCAAGATATTTTGAGCCTTTCCTCACTCTCAGAGCTCCTGGAACATAGATTAAAACTGTCACCTTCAATTAGCAGAGAAGCCAGATACAGCAGAATGAGCGACTTTCTCAAGGTCACTACCAGTTGATGACTGGGGCAGCAGTCAGGCTCTGACTCCCTGCATTCCTCATCACTTTCTCAGACTTCTGCATTAACTGTGGAGTGTGTCCACTCTGTGCCTGCTATCATTAGTGTCTGGGGTGAGCTATAGGGAAAAAGAAAGCAATAACTACACTTCCATTCCCATCACTCTCTGTTGAGGAGTTGAAACAGATTGAAGGACACCTGACTCCACTTATTGGACGTGCTGGTGTCGAAAGTCAGTGGGAGCACTGAGCAGCCCGCTGAGACATTTCAGGCAGCAGCTCCTCTCTCCCCTGCCCCAGCTCCTCCACTCCTGCCATAATTTTAGAATGTCCATAAAGTTAAAATTTCCACTTAAAACTCCTATGTGCCAATTGTATTACTTCTGAATTGCTCTGGATGCTAATTGGATCCGAACCTGCATCCACATGATTTTGTTAAAAGCTGTTTGTCTCTACTCCTTGGGAGGGCCCGGGGCTTGTTTCTATTTTTGCAGAGGCGATGCAGGACAGAAGTCCCACCAGCTCATCTTTAGGGGATTCATGGTCTCCCCTCATGCCCCTGTCTTGGCTGTTGCAGGCGAATTACCACCACTTAGTGGCACACTCTTCCCTCCGGTCTTCCCATTTGCAGACGTCTCCTGTCCTGCACTGTTGGTAAAAGTTGTTGGAGGTTTGAGAGAGAGCTGAATTGTATTGAAGAGTTTTCACCATAGATTAAGGCATGAGGTCCCAGACTACGATGGCGATCAATACTGTCTGTGTTTACCATCCAGAGATATTAAGACACTTAGCCAAGTGTTATGAGATTTTTAGCAGCCATTGTAAATGAAATGCTGCAGCCCGTCTTCTAATCTCTGCCCAGGGAAAAGGGCTGACACGCAGCATGTTAATCCATGGACCTCACACTTCTCTTGGTTTAGGGATTATGGTCCCCATGTCCAGACTGCTCAGAAGAGCCGTAAATGAAAAATGTATTTGTCCAATTTAAACGTTTTTTTGACATTTTATTATGAAATAGTGGAAACACATAGCAAAGTTGGAAGAACTTTAGAGTAAACTAAATGGACTGAATGTGTCTCATTAAAATCACATGATGAACTTCTAACCCTCAGTAACCACAGAATGTGGCTGTATTTGGAGAGAGGGTCTTTAAAGGTATAATTAAGTTAAAATGAGATCACGAGCATGGGCCCTAATCCAGTCTGACTGGGGTCCTTATAAGAAGAGGAAGTTTGGACACAGGGAGATCCAGAGGGAAGACACAGGAGAAGACAGCCATCTAGAGCCAAGGACAGAGGTCTGGAATCAATCCTTCTTTCCCAGTCCTCAGAAGCAGTGAATCCTGCCAGCAGCTTCATCTTGCACTTTTAGTCTCCAGAGCTGTGAGAGAACAAATTTCTGCTCTTTTAAAGACACCTAGTTTGTGGTACCTCATATGGTGGCCCTAGGAAATTCATTCAAGCCATAGGCCCATCATCTAGGTTCTGCCATTACCTTGTTCCTCCAGTTCTTGCTTTATTATACACCTTTTTAGATGGCCATTCCTCTGTCACCATTCCAGCTTGACTTAAATTTTATCTCATATTTGTTTGTAATCCCATGGCCCAAAAGGACACAAAGGAATGGTTCCCACTTGAGGAACAATCAGGCCTTTGATAACTGAGGGGTGTTTATGGTGGCATGATCAAGAGTATACATGGACTTTTATAAATGTATTCAGAAAACTAGAACACTTCCCATGTATTTGGCTTCTTGGGTATAAAACAAGTCTTTTAGAAATAGTGGCAGGTTCAGGCAGCGGTGGCTTCTGTCCCACCCTGAGCTCATGCGATGTCCTTAGGGAGAAAGAAACACGGGGACTTCACTGGGCATGTGGTTGGGAGGTGAATTAAGAAGGAGGGTGGGCAGACAACACGTTTCCACGCATGCACAGAGCAGTACAAAGGAGACTGGGAAGAGCCTGGGCAAAGCCGCCCTGGTCGCAGGACCGAGGGGCTGACTGTCCCTTACTGGGAGGATGGGGGCTCCCAAGCCATGGTCAGGGACAGGAAAATGTCTCCATGCCTATAGAGAGTGCAGCCTTGACACAACCCTCAGAGACATGTTAGCTAGTAGAGAGAACCCTGACCTGAGAATCATCTCTGGTCACCATCTCCATCCTGAGGGTTTTAGGATCTAAACTTCTGGTGACAGAAATCATGTTAAGGTTGAGCTTCTATGGGACTGTAGGCAAAGCGGCAACAATGCTGTAGTGTGTTGTTGATAAATCTTTCTTCCCAAATATGGACAGGGACCTGAGCTTAGCAAGACCAAGTCAATTTTAGAGTCCCCTCTGGGTCCGAAGAAGATCTTTCTCAAACTTCTAAGCCAAACTGCTGGCTACAAGCCTTGTTCTCCTCCAGGAAATACACCTCGTGGGAGAGATTGCTTTCACTTCTGTCTTTTGAGAGAGACACAGTTTGACATCCTTGTGATCTTTTTTTCTTAATCAATCTGCACTTGACATTTAATGTGAGCTCGATGTTGATAGCAATGATAATCACGCATTTCTGCTGCACGGGTAATTGCATGCCTGAGGAAGAAACAGTGAATATATGAATAAAGATGGTTATATTTCTTTTTCTTCCTGGATATAGTAGGTGGGTCTCCATTCTAATGGTGTGCCTCATGGATGTCTCCTGAAATGTTCCTGCAGTACCCATACCTCTGTCATTTATGAAGGCCTTTCACACCTGTCCAATGTTGCTTTACCTGGAGTTTGACCTCAGCACTGAGTTGCAAGCTCTCATAGGACAGAGGGAATCCAGCACTTCCTAGCTTCTGCCTGCCCACATAACACCTCTCCCTGCACTGTGCTCATAGTGGGTTTTGAATTAAGAACTGAATGGAGGCATTTTTATCTCCCTTTGGTGTGAACCAATGCCTAATCCTTCCTTTACCCCCCAAGGTACAGGCTCTGGGGTGTCTGTAAGGGACAGACACAGAGTCTGCTGGGCAGGTAGCCACATGATTCTGAGGCCTCCCTCTGTGACCCAGGGCCTTTGCTCCTGATCTACTGTTCCTCTTCCCCTCCATCACTCTGCCCCTCTCATTGTGTCTGTCCTTCAATGCTCACCATTCACACCCAAGTTTCTGCCTGAATACCCAAGCCATGGCTATCTGTGGGGCGATGGACAACCAGCTGTCTCCGATAATATAGAGAATAGATATATATAAATATATGTTGATATACATTTTTGATCTTCAGCATTCTTACTTTTAATATTTTGGATTTAAGTATAGAACAATATGATTGTTGGTATTTTAACAGAGATAACCCACCTCTTTGGCTTAGCATGTACATTAGATTACATTACTTTTATTCATCAAATTTACCCCCTAAGAGGACCCACCCACTTTGGGTGTCAAACCCAAAAGAGCTTTTCTTTCCCTGATCCCTTGGGTGTTCAACAAAACCCAGAGGTGAGATCTGGTATTGAGAATCTTCTAGAAAAAAGTAGAAAATGCACCAAGCAGAATCTCTTCAACTTCCATGCCTGGGAAGCACCCAAGACTTGACTGGAATGCAAGTGGTGCGAGTGAGACCCAGGACTTGGGACAGCTTACAGGCTCCTGGGGATGGCCGTGTGCTGCTCTGCAGAGCACACTAGAGCAGCAAACCTAGAGGTTCCTGTCCTGGCAGGATGGGCATCCTTGTCCCAACACCCAGCTTCCTGGCACTCCGGGGCCTTTTCCGTCCATAGGGGGTTCTGCCTTGGTGGCTAAGCCCTGTGCTGCTGCCACTGGCCTATCAGCAATTCCACAAGGCTTTGTTAAAGGAAGCTTCTGGCCCACAGTGCTGCTGTCACTCAATAGCACCGAGGTTGTCATCTCCCCCTCCCCATCTTTATAGCTATGTGGCACCTTCAGTGCACGCACGCATGCACATGTGCCCACACGCACACACACACATATACTTCCCCCAACAGAAGCTCATGCTGGTCGTGTCTCCAACATCAAGTGCTGTGAGCAGGAGTCTTTTTTTCTTCACAATCTAGGCTCCCGGTTGAAGCAAGAAACATTCTAGACTTTCTTTATCTTGTGCTATATGGGACTTTGGGGGTTCCTGGTGTCCTCGCAGGCCAGATTTCTAACACCAAGTCATCTCAGTCCATCTCATCCATGCTCATCAGAAGCATGATGACAATATTGAACCCCCTCCCCCCCCAGGAGGCTTCTGCGTAGACATGTGTACCCCCTTCCAGGAAGATGTGAACTGAGCTATGAAGGGAATTCTTCCTAAAACCAAAAGGAAGCCTGGTTACTTTTGTTCCCTGGACAATAGCTGTCAACTTATTCTGTGAGTACATGTCACAGGAAACACATGGGCACCTTTTCTATCTCTCTCTCTCTAAAAGACAGAAGCAGGATTCTTCTAGATTTGTGCTTTGTAATGTGGTAGCCGCTGTCATGTGCCAACAAGCACTTGAAATGTGGCCACTTAGAATCGAGATGAGCTATAGCTGTCAAATCCACACTGGTTTAAAGACTTACTAAGATGGCAAAAAGAATTTTTAGAACACTGTAGAATATCTTGTTCATAATTTTTATATTGTTTACCTGTGGAAATTTCCTATACTTTGGGTTAAATGAAATATATTATGAAAATTTATTTCCTGTTTCTCTACTTTTTTTTAATTTAAAACCACCTCATTGAGGTATGGTTGACATGTGAAAAGCTGTACATATTTAATGCTGAGAACTTGATGAATTTGTAGATAAGTATACACCCATGAAACTACTGTCACAATCAATGCCATAAGCAAACCCTTTGCCTTCACAAGTTTCCTCCCATTGTATTTATTTATTTAATGGTAATAACACTTAATATAAGAACTACTTTCTTAGCAATTTTTTTTTGATGGAGCCCAACATGAGGCTTGAACTCACCACCCTAAGATCAAAACCTGAGCTGAAATCAAGAGTCAATGTTCAACCAACTGAGCCACCCAGGTGCCCCAGCAAATTTTTGAGTATACAGCAGTCACCCCTTATTTGGAAAGGATACATTCCAATTCCCTTCGTGCATGCCTGAAACCACGGATAGTACCAAATGTTATATGTACTATGTTTTCCCCAGACATACATATTTACAATAAAGTTTAATTTTTAAATTAAGCACAGTAAGAGATTCACAACAATAACAATAAAATGAAACAATTATAATAATATACTGAAGTAAAAGATGTGGTCTCTCCCACACAAAATACCTTATTGTGCCATACTCACCCCTCTTCTTGTGATAATGGGAGATGATAAGATGTCTGCACGGTGAGATAAAGGGAAGGGAACGATGTAGGTGTTGTGACACAGAGTTAGGCTACTATTGTCCTTCTGACAATAAGTCAGAAAAAGGTTCATCTGCTTCTGGATCCTGCTAATTGCAGGTAATGTGGAAAGCAAGACAGTGGATAAGGGGGAACTATTGTAAATACAGATACTGGCCTGAACAGTGGATTTTAGGACTTGTTCATCCCTCATAACTGTAACACGGTAACCTTTGATAGTACCTCCCCATTTCCCCTGCCCTCATCACCTGGTAACTGCCTTTTTTACTCCATTTCTACTCATATTCCTTTCCTTATATAAGTGGGATTATATAGTATTGATTCTTCTGTGTTTGCTTATCTTGGTCAGTACAATGTCCTCCAGGTTCATCAATGCTGTCCCAAACAGCAGAATTTCTTGTTATATTTTTAATGTGGCTAAGGGAAAATTTGATATTACAGATGTGGCTCACGTTCTGGACTGAGCACTGAACAGAGCTACTCTGGGGAAAGAACAGTTTTTTGTTAGGCAAATTATTTTGATGACCCTTAGTGGTCAGATGAAAGGTGCCAGGGTTAGATGAGCAAACAGCGGGGCTGGAGGCAGGAGACTGACATGGCAGAAAGAGCAGAGGAGTTTTCTAAGAGCAGGAATTCCTAATATTCAATGGCACTGTTTGCAACTTAGTGATGCAAACCTTCTCTGTCCCTCCTGACTTCCAGTGAAGTTTCTGCTCAGGGGGCTTTCAAGGAAAGCCAAGGGCAAGGAGCTAGTTCCAGCTCTCTGTGGGGGTAAAGGGAAGGTACAAAGCCACAGGTTATGAAGTAGAGATGGGAATTCATCAGAAGCAGCAAGTCCAAGTCAGAGACCACTAAGGACCATGCGAGTCTCCAGAAAAGTACGGAATCCCTGGAGACACAACTGGACTCAGAGAAGTCTCGGGACTGGCTTGTGAGTCTTGCCAGCAGGGCAGTCTTACAGAGGAGCCCACTGAGATGACATTCCCTGGATAGTGGAACCTCTTGTAGGGGACAACATGATTTCTGACACTTTGATGAAAATTTGAAAATATTTGGCAAAGTTGAAATAATTTTACAAATGAACACTCATATGCCTACTACCTAGATTCTACCATTACCATTTCATCATACTTAAAAAAAAATTAGATAACCATTTGACTATCTAATCCTCCATATATCCCCCAATCCATCTTATTTTTGATACATTTCAAAGTAAACGTCACTTATCTGTATACTTCCCTTTAAATGCTTCAGGATGCATATTAAAGTAGATCAGAATATATCACCCCCAAATACGCCACTTTGGAATAAGGATTATTTTGAGCTGAAGGCAATTGAGAATCAAGAAATGTATGAAGAGTTCTCTCCTCTCCCCTTTTCTGCCTAAAAGCAAGGCACAAACTTCCCTTTCCTAGGGTGAGTCTTTCTCCCATTTGAGGAGGAAAAGACCAGCATTTACGCCAGAGATGAGCAGGAACTGAGATAAGTCTGCGTAAACAGACCTTACCAAAATAGCCCTTAATTTCCATTAGTTTCCCCCAACTATTTCCTAATAATTTCTTATAATCTATCATCCCTCAAGCCCAAACTCTCTTTCTTTTTTAAAAAGGTATGTAAGTCCCCACGTCTAACTGCTTTCTTGAGTTTCACTTATTTTCTCATGTGTAAAATGTTAATACAATGTGTATTTTCCACCCCCAGTTAGTCTGTCTTTTGTCGATTTAATTTGCTGACCTCCATCTCAGAACCTAAGAAGGTAGAGGAAAAACGTTTCCTCTCTCACAAATATCATTAACAGGAGTTCAATATGAGGTGAAATTTACATACAACGAATTCATAGTTTTGACAAAAATATACACCTGTATAACACATATCCTTATCAATATATGGGAAATTGCATCTCCCAGAATGTCCCTCACGCCCTTTCCCTGTCAATCCTCACCCCCATCCTCTAGAAACAACTACCTTTCATGTTTTTTCTGACCATAGATTAGTTTTGTCCTTTCCAGAACCATATGTAAATGGAATGATTCAGTGCATACTATCTTTTCAAGATTTTATTTATTTATTCATGATTGAGAGAGAGAGAGAGGCAGAGGCAGAAGGAGAAGCAAGCTCACCGCTGAGCAGGGAGCCTGATGTGGGACTTGATCCCAGGACCCTGGGATCATGACCTGAATCGAAGGCAGACGCTTAACCATCTGAGCCATCCAGGTGCCCTCAGTGCATACTATGTTGATAAGACTACTTTTACCCAGCAAAAAATTTTGAGATTCATTCATATTGTCACAAAACACAGCATTCTAAGGCAGCTTCTGTTACTAAAACAAGCCCAAACAGTTTTATTTCTACCATACTAAGCATGAACTATGGAATTTAACATAAAGATATGGATACCACCATAGTCTTTTGTACCCAACAGTATGTTACTGACATTGATAACAGTTCTTAGACCCCGAAATATGCTACTTTGTCATAATACTTACTTTAAGCTGAAGGAAACTAAGAAAAAGCATTTAAAGGGATGGCCTTCTAACTTCCTCCTTTCTACTTAAAAGCATGGTATACCTTTTCCCCAAGAAACGTGCCCTCCCCACACCAGGTAAAGGAGAACATTCTTATCACTGAGAACAAAGTCGACACAGAGGTGAATCTGTACCAAAAAACCTACTAAAATTACAGTACTTTTCATTAGTTTCCTTGCATATTTCCTAGTCACTTTCCTACAACTTGACACCCCTACCTCAAACCCCTATTCCCTTTGTTGGGGCATGTCTGCACAGTTACCATTCTTTGTAAAAAAGGCATGTGAACTCTCAAGCCTACCTGTTTTTGTTTTTGTTTTGTATTTTCATTTCTTATATACGGTGGCTTCCATGTTCATCCACAGACCTCATGTCAAATGTGATCCATTTGTTTTTCTCCTGTTTCTCTGTCTTTTGTTCCAGTGTTTTGCAGACCAGCCATAGACCTCAAGAGAAGTGAAGAAAACTCTTTTGCCCTCTACGGTTTTAAGGAATATCTGTGGCCTCTGTAATCTCACTTCCAAAGGTATATAAAGTACACGAATACCCAAACATCATGTATTCCTTTTGAGGACATTTTATAAATTCCTCAATGATAAACATACTGTGATGCTTCTTTATGTATTTTATTTTTATCATATTTTTATATCATTTCAGAAGTTTATTATCCTCAATGCTGACTAGAACTTTATAGAAAACCTGCCCCTTCATCTAATATTCTAAAAATGGAAATATACTTTGCCCAAAACCTCCCAAGCGATATGAATGGTGTAGACCCATGATCCTCTCTCATCTTGCATCTTTCAGAATGGACACATTTCAATCCTCCATTCCCTTGATCATTTGATTGCCCCTCTATAGATTTGTTAGAGTTTTATAATGACTATATTCAATATGGCAGTTAACAGATATTTATTATGGGACTCCGATGATTAACATGCTATGGAAATGCTGAATAAGAAAAATATGGTCCCTTGGGGTGCCTGGGTGGCTCAGTTGGTTAAGTGGTTGCCTTTGGCTCAGGTCATGATCTTGGGGTCCTAAGATTAAGCCCCGAGTCAGACTCCCTGCTCAGTGGGGAGTCTGCTTCTGCCTCTCCCTCTGCCTCTCTGCTTGACCACTCTATCTTTCTCAAAAAAGTAAATAAGCAACTAAAAATCTTTAAAAAATAGACAAATATGGTCTCTGCCTACATAAATCTTGACTGATTGATTTTTAAGTGGACAAGGTGGTATGGAAGAACAGTTCAGATGCTATGAAAATGTAAAGCAAGTGCCCTAGCTTAGTCTCCCTGGGAAGAGGCACCATGCAGAGACGAGGATGGTCAAAGTTAGGTAGTCAGTGAAAACACCTGTCAGACTTCAAGAAGTTGTCTCCTACCATGCAGAACTGGGGAATGAGCACTTGGCTCACACTTGACCACATGGCATGAAGCACTCTGCTGAATTTTGGGCTGTCATTTTGCCACTTGTGGTTTGGTGGGGTCTGTGACTCCTAATTCCCAATATTATTCCTGGAACATAGTAGGCATGCATTATTAAGTGATTTTCAATGCTCTGATAGTTGCAAAAATTAAAAAAAAATGCTACTTTCCATATCCACAGGGCTTTAATCTGAATGTGAATAAATATGGATGGGCAGTAACTTATGCATATACTGAAAATATGCCTTCTTAGAAATCTATTACTTTTTTCTCATTCTAGAAGTCTCATCAAAGACAATGGAATGCAACAATGAATCTTGGAACACTGAAAAAATTAAAGAAAAAAAAAAGAAATGTGGATCCACACAAAGAAACGACAAGCTCTTGAAATTGAATAAATGAAAGTAAAGATAAAATTAAAAAAAAAAGACAATGGAATGCAGTAGATTTTAAGGGTATGCATTTTATCAAAGATATTAAAGTCTTAACTAAATTTCTTTCAATCCTTTACTTGAAGAAAGAATGTTGTAAAAAAAAATCTTGTGAATCTGCTCTTGGAAAGCCTGTAAATGATTTCCTTCTTTCTTTTTCTTCTGTGTCCTTACATAAAGTAGCCAAGTGTTATTCCTATAAGCTATAAATTCTAACAGAAAGCAAATCACGTGTACTTATTAACTTTCCTGAATTCTCAACATGGCTTGCTAATCCCTTAAAAACAGTTCCCTCTTGATCTGAAGGTAATGGCAGCAATAAAAATATACATTACAGCATCCTTCGGAATTGTTTGTTTTGTGTTGAGCCCCTCCTGAAGTTCTGCCACCGGATTAGGTGATAATGATAACACTCAAACACATCCATCATGGAGGCAGGGGATGAAAGAATCCTAGGCAAGACATAGATGATATTCAACTGGGATGTAAAATTAGACGGGGGAATCAATGAGCCAGAGAACAGACAGGGAGGCTGCTTGTCAATCAGTCTGCAGCAAGGGCAGGCGTGAGCATCCACAGAGTAGGAGTCTTAGCTGGGTGGATGTCTGTGCCAGCGTAAGTGAGTGACAGACCAAGACAGGATGGAACAGCCTCCACTCTGGGGAGTGGGTGTTGTCACTGCTTGGAACTGCCCCCTTTTGAGGGGAGCGGTCCCACTTATTTAAGGAAGGAACACTGGGACAGAGTTAATAAACACATAGCGGAGCTCTGTAATATTTAAGTACAAACTGTGATGTGGTTTTCTTTGCTGAACTATCATATATTGAAATCCAGGAAAGAAAGAACCCAGTTGATGTAGCACCAGTGTCCTAAGTCACCTGAAATGCATGATGCCTGCTGAATTATGAGAGATGTCCAGCATTTTTTATTCAATAAACAAAAGGACAGTTTTTGTACAAGTTGTTAAACAGAAGGGAGGCAAGAAAGCAAGCAGGAAGGCCAGGTAGAAGGCTCCAAAGCATTCTTCTGAAGAGAGGATGATTTTAGGATCTTAAAAAGGGAGAACAGCAACATTTGCTCATGGATTATTTATGGGGTGTGAGAGGAAGAGGAGTCAAGGAAGAGTTTGTTGTTTTCATGCTGGGCAGTAGAAGAAAGGAGATTCTATTTATCAAGATGGGGGTTTGGGGAGAGGTATTGGGGAAAAGATGGAGAACTCATGTTGAACATGTTAACTTTGAGAACTCCACTAGACGTCCAAGTAGAGATGTCAAGACAGCTTTTGGATATACAAGTCTAGAACCCAAGTGCCGAAGGATTGCTCTGGGGGTTATTGATGTTTAGGTAGTATTTCAAGCTGTGAGACTGGATATGTTACCTACGAAAGTTACTCAGCTTAATATTTGAAATGCCTGTTAAGTTGGTCCAATTAAAATGGAAAGGCATATTACCTCAGAAAATCACTACCCAAGGAATAATAAAGATAGAATTTATAATTGGGCTCCTGAGAGAGGTGAACATATTTGTAGAAGACTGGAGCTAGAGCCGGGACATATCTAACCCAAAGATACACAGCGATCATCTCCTTTATGCCCACACCTCAAGTATCACAGTGTCCCCAAAACATAGTCAATGCCCATCAATATCTGACAAGTGAATAAATGGATGGGTAGATGGATGGATGGATGGATGGATGGATGGAGGCTTGGTGGAGAGGCAGTCAGGTTTCCCAGAGACAGGGCTGGGCTGCCTGGGTCTTCCTCACACTTCTTTACTGTTTGTTTTTTTTTTCCCCTAGCTATTTACAACCATGTCTTAGGATGTGAACTCCTTGTTTTTCTTATTCATGGTATGAAATAAACCCTACTGTCTTGTTTTCTTTCATAACAGGAATCCACGCATGAATGCTCAGAATCACCAGGCTGAGAAAGAGAGGGGTGAGGAAGTCAGAGAACCCCTAGAACAGCTCTGGGGAAGCAGCCCCGTAGGGTCTTATTTCCATAGTCCCCCCTTATTCCGCAGTGGTAGTTCTCAGTGAGAAATAGCAATGAGCTGAGGCTCGCTGCTAATTTGCCAGATCAACATGACCTCTAGGGAGAGAAACAAAAAAGCATTCCTATTAAATTCAGCATTGGAATAATTTGAATCTCCTTCTAAGATGTCTTGTCTCTTTTTCGGTTAATTACTGTGGCAAACCTTATTTTCTCTTCAAATCAAGCCTTGGAATGTCCTTAATTCAACTGGCCTGCTACTGAAGTGCAGTCTTCATGGGAATGAACTAGGAATCTCTCATCTGAGAAGAAATAAACCTTCTTGGGGGCTGTAGCTTTGCCACTGATCTCAGAGAAGATGGCGTCGTGTCGGCCAGCCCACACCTGTGGACGGGCAGCTGCTCCCCTTCCCCACTTTCCTGCCCTGCTTCCAGTTAAGAGGTGAGGATGCTTCTGTGTACAGTCATCACTCACTTCCGCTCCTTCTAAAAACCATCACCTTTCCTGTGCAGGGTGAAGTGAACACTGTTCGGGACACTTTCTGCTTTGTGTTGGGTAGAGCAGATGCTCTGTGGGCTCTGGTCAGGACAGCTTTTGCCTGTTGAGCATGCATGCGTACTGAGCTATCTTCTGAGCACCCCACCCAGAGGTGATCATCAAATACAACCACCCCCAAGGTTGGTACCATGGTATAGCCTGACTGCAGAAAAAGAGAGGAAAGGGGGCTTACGCAATTTATCTGCTGATGGGATGATGGTGGTGGTGCGGGAGTAGACAAGGTTGCCAGGTCCAGACAGTAAACTCAAAATCACAGCAGGCTGGTCCTTACATGCTGTCTAATTGGACATTTGACTGGACTCTCAGCTTCTAGAAGTCATGGGACTTCTGGCACTCATTCTAGGGCTGGGAGAAACCACTTCCCCTAATGGGGAGCCAGGCACTGGCTAGGCAGTGGGCCCCTTTGCCCCTGGGCCCCTTTGCATTGCCACGTGCATGGACTGTCCTTTCCAAGGGATCTCCTACAGCTTTGACATCCTTACCCCTCTAGAAAGTGTGTTCCCTAAGAGCATGATGTCCAGTTTCTATCTACCAGCCTGCCTCTTCTCCTAACTACTCTGCAGAAGGCTGTATGTACCATGTCCTCTTATTGGATTCACTGGAGGGAGTGAGGAAGTGAGAGATGGTGTGCACTGAGCAACTTTTTGTTTATACACATTCATATTTCTCCTGTAAGATCTCCAGAGGGGAGTAACCGTGTGTTTCTCTTCTCTATCAGCTTTCTCTCTTCTTTATCAGCTAGAATAATATCTGGTACACAGTGCTTGCTTAATACTCTTTTTCTTGTATGAACACATTACACAAAAATGCACTTGAAATTTTTTGGTCTGTTCAATGCTGATGATTTTTTTCCTTTTCTTTTTGGTGAGATGATGAAAATCAGCATTCTATTCAAGGATTTCTTTTTCTCAAAAGACTGTGGGAAGAGTGAAATGATCAAAAATGAATTCAAGACCAGGGGTCTTAATTGGGGCACATTTCATAAACAACAGTAAATAACGCCTTGCCAATAATTTTAATATTTTACCTATTGTTACAAATTGTGGCATTTCTTAATAATTATGCATATATGCAGTTAGGGCTACAATGAGTACAAAGCTTGGCCTTATAATTACATATTACTGAGCTATCATGATTAATGAAATGCATGGAAAAAACATCAAGAACAATGCTATTTCATAATAGAGAATAAAGCTGCTTAACTTTCACTGGAGAACTGCTGATGAATAATGTGAATAGAATTTTACCAAGAAACTAAGCTGAGCTTCTAGTTTGAGTCTTATTTTAAAATTCAATACACTACAATAAGCACTCACTGTAGACCTTTTGTGTGCTGGGCTCTGGAGATACAGTCAATAACACTGTGAATAAAACCCTCAGGGTGCTTAGACCTTACACTTTCCAACATTATTTACAGATCAGGGTTACATAAAAGAAAAGAGATAACCGAACATGGATCTTTTGAAACACAACCAGGGCAGAAGCATTTCTATGCAAATAATCAATTTTAATTTCTTTCTGATATGCAGCTTTGTGGGAGCTGGGAGATAATTTTCCAGGTGCAAGGATCTTTTCAATGTCCTTTACCAGCATGGAGAAAGAAAATCAACATTTACTGAGCAACTACTAGCTCCTGAATGTTAGGGATAAGGATCACACAGAGACTTATATATTTTTATTTTTTTTAAGATTTTATTTATTTGACAGACAGAGATCACAAGTAGGCAGAGAGGCAGGCAGAGAGAGAGGGGGAAGCAGGCTCCCTGCTGAGCAGAGAGCCCAATGCAGGGCTCCATCCCAGGACCCTGAGATCATGACCTGAGCAGAAGGCAGAGGCTTTAACCCACTGAGCCACCCAGAAGCCCCACACAGAGACTTTTAAATAGTGCAGATTCCTGGGCTCTGCCTCCAGAGGTGGTGATTCAGGAGGTCCAGCAAGCTGGCCTGGGAACGTAATTATGATGTGGGTGGCCAGAAATATTAGGGAAAACACTTTGTCGCCCCACAGCCGTTAACCGAATTTATTCTGGTCTTGCCGCAAGAGACTAGCTCCTGTTTCTCCAGGTGCCCTCAGCATAGTTTCTATTTCACAAACTGCTGCTTCTTCCCCTACTCCTTCAATGCTCCTTCTTTTTCAAAACCTAGTATCCTTATTCCCTCTGCTGCCAGCTGTCTGCCTTACGTGAAGCCAGGCTGTCAGGAGTGACTGTCGCCTCACAGCTGGCCCAGGCAGCAATGGGATCCCAACCCAGATGCCCTCACTTGTGGTGTCCCCGGGCCCCTTAGGGGTCACAGGTTCAGCTCGTAGCATACTCCCTCGTGCAAAGCTCTCCCACCTTCCCAGTCTCTCAGCTAGTGCTAAGAGACTCCAATCAGGCACTGGGGATTACACCCTCCTTTCTCTCTTAGAAGGTGTTTAAAGAGTGCCGATCAAAAAGATTTTCAGAGGAACATGGATCTCTTTAAGATAATAATATTATAATAGTATAAATAGAATAGCAACGACATTAATGTGAGCAATTATTGAGCACCCCCTGTATCAGGCACTGTGATGTTAGCTTGTTTCTTGTTCCCATGGCCACAGGAGGTATCTCAGTCACCATCCCCACATTACAAGTGATGGCTTTGAGGTTCAGAGACTTTCATTGCTTTGTCCAATGTCAAGGAAGTAGCAACCTGAAGAAAGTGTCTCTGGAAGAGCAATCTTAGCACTGGAACACAAGGGGGCTATTTGGAGGCAGAGAAAGACTTCTGAGGGTCAGCAAAATTGTCACTGACAGCTGACTCGTAAGTTTGACCTTGATTAGTGGTCCAGGAAGTCAGGAAAGCATAAGAGGCAATCCGTATATTATTTAAGGTAGTGTTAGCTGGAATTTAAAAATCAACTCCCAAGACACAATGGCTTACAACAACCTGGGTCTATTTCTTGCTCACGCTCTGGTTCTGAGTGGTTCTGGTCACCATCAAGCTTGGCTCCATGCAGCCACTCAGCCACTCAGGCTGAGTGTGGCTCTGCTTCCTTCAGCTTACAAAATTGCCCTCATCATCTCTATCCAGTCATGGGAAGAGGACAGAATGTGGAGCATCACACAAGAGATGTGTGGGGCCAGCCTAGGAAGTGGGTCCCATCACTTCCCATCTTATCCCATTGGCTGGAACACAGTCACATTGCCCTACCTAATTGTAAAGGAAAACTAGCACATCTTGACTGACTGAATATCCAAAAGGCAGCACAGAACAAGTTAGGTGTGAAGCTAGCTGTCTCTGTCCCTGTCCCTCTTCCTACTCCCCAGATATTGTTCATATCTTGTCCTTCTGTAGAACACACCTCTTCTGCTCTCTAATGGAGACAATTTAAGTCCTATCCTGTCGCTGTGTCAGGCTTAAAGTCCAAGTTCTCAGGGTGTATCCAGACCACTCCAGCAGATCTGAATGTAGTTCCATATGGTTTGACAAACTTAAAGATTCTTCCTATCCCTTGTCACCCTTGCCACCCTCACTCCTAATGCTGAAGGAGGGATGAGATAACCACAACAAAAATGTCCCATTTGGAAAAGGGAAAAATCTGATACAGATAGCAGGTGCTGAAATGATGAAATAAATCCTTTCAGGAAGGCATTACAAGGTCCCTCTGTTCCAGCATGGCACAAATTTCCTTGATGCAACACCATTTCTCCTCTCTGGTCTAGAAGGAACTGCCTTGTCCCCTGACTTCTGTGATTCTGCCTCTAGGTGGGTTTTTCTTGTTCCCTATTTCACACGTTAACCATGGAAGGGAACTTCAGGGTAACAGACAGTGGAGGGGAAGAAAATAATACTTTTTCTTCTCCTTTTTATCTTTCAGTGACTGGGGCCCATAAATTAAACACTAACAGGATACAGATTAAGACGAGGAAGGGTCTATTTTGTATGTATGCAGAGGCTTTCATAGAAAAGAAATGTAGACTCAAAGAAGCAGTCAGACCCAGGGGCTTATATGCCATTTTATCAAAGAGTGATAAAGTCTGGAGAAGTGACAAGACAAAGGAAAGGGGTTTGGGTCCTAAGGGATGGTACACTGTGGGAAGATGGAAATGGGTGGAACTAATGGAAGGTGAAGATTATTTTAGGAGAGTTTGCTATCAGATCCAACTTTGGGCCAACTTTTTGTCTCCAGGGACGGTGGTAGTTATTTGCCTCCTGGTATGGGAGAGGAGGAGAAAACCCTTCACAAATGGAAATTTATGTCCTGTGTGAAGCAGACAGAGAAGCGACAGAGATCTTTTTTCTGTAGTCACTGCTTCTTAATTGCCTTGAGCTCAAACAATTCTTATACCACAATGGCATATTTGGGGGCGGCATGTTCTAGTGTCTTTCAAGGGGACTGTGAGCTTCCATGGCCCACTTTCTGCAAGTTGGGAGGCCAAGATTTCTTTAAGGTTCAGAGGGTTTTGGTTTGGGAGTTTTGTTATTTTGTCTATTCTCCTTGGCAGGGCAATTCTTCCAATCCTTATAATCTGTGTGAACCCACTTTGTTCGACATGTCAGGAGCCCTAGCACTTTTTCTAGATGTCATTTTCAAGACTGCATTTTTTTTTTTTTTTATTTCTGGGTTCCATACCTCTTTCAATGTCAAGGCAAGGCCATTGAAGCAATCGCTTGGGGCCAGGCCACATCCTTGATCTGATACTTACCACAGGGATGACTCACTTTATTTATCTAGTCTTAATGAATTATTATTGCTCAAAGCATTTCTTGGTCTTTCTTCTTAAAGTTTGGAGTCTAGATGTTATCAGCTGTTTTTCACCCTGATGAGACCCTATGTTTATTCACATATGCTCCTCTTTTTCATTTCTGCTTGAAAACTGGCCAGACTTTTCTAAATTAATCTCTTTCTTGCAACACATTGCTAAATGCAGCAAGAAACAAGCAGCCCACATGAGTGTTCTAGCTCTTTCCCACCACTCTCCATAGGGTCATAGGCTTTATAAGTCCTCACTCAACTTTATCAAGTCTTGTTAGGAAATAATTTTACCAAATGTTTTGTCTTGAACTAGCAGGATCTATACTGTTGTAGAGCTCAGGCTGATGGGATTTGGACTGTTTTCACAGGCCTTTTCTAGCTGGTTGTAGAAGGAGGAGGAGGAGTGCTTATGGGAGGCTTGTAATGACCAGGCTGCGGTGTGGTGGGCATTGCCATCACTTATACGCCTTTGTCTACCCTCTATCCTGTGACCACACACAAATACCAGGGACATTGGGAGATGAAGGTTAGCCAAGCACTCTGTGTCAGGGCCCCTGGAAAATGACTCATGCCCAGTGACTTCCCACTCAATCCACTAACATCGGAGTCTGACCACCTTTTATCCACAGGAGAATATCCTCCTCCGGTGGTAGAATTTAGGTCAACCTTGGCCATCCCTAATGGATACAAGCTCAAGCTGTGGCCACAGACATGAGAAGCTGCATGCGGGCTCTGACTTCCCTGACCTCGAGTGCCCTGGCCACATGTGCTCCCCTCTGCACAGCACAGGAGGGACCAGAGCAGCTCCTTCTCACCTGACAGATAAAGACTGAAGTTTGTGTTTTAGTCTCAGAGTAAATTTTGTAAATGCCTGGAGAAGAGAATAATGTGGCTTTTGGAGAACATCTAATGATGTCTGCTGTAACTAGAAAAAGAAGCTTGTTCTCCCCACCTTTGGATAAGCTTCAGGCTATCAAACGAGCAACTTTTGATCTCCCTAGAGCTTTGGGGTAATGTTTTAGTTTTTGGCTTTGTGGGGTGAGGGCTGGGGAGAGGAGTTTTTTCTCTCCAGAGGCTCCTCACATGTACTTAGTATTCCCCTGTGCTGCCTGCACCCCAAGCTGCGGGGGTGGGGAGTGCTTCATAAACTATCAACCCTCTCCTTTGGGAAAGGAATGATAAATTTGACAAGAATTCTTTAAATCCAAGTGCTGCCTTTTGGAAACTTCTTGGTCAGTTGGCAGTGTCACTGTCCCAATGACCTCTCTGGGAGCTTTGGTGGCATACCGAACTCTTTAACCTCCTAGAACAAACTCCCCCTCCTGCCATTGTGTCAAGCCAGCAAGAGTTAAATCGAAATGTCAAGGTCTGATCCTCCATGCACATCCCATTAATAGCTCCGTCATTCTTGATAAGCATTTAATTGAGTACAATAAATGTTTTAGCATGGAATCATGGCAGACTATGCACTTGGGAGTTCTTGTGAGACAGCTGGGGAGGAAAAGAACATGGACAAGGCATGGGTTGTGGTCATTAGCCTGGAAGGACTTGAAGTTATTTCTCAAGCCAGGGCCACTACCAAGATCCTAATCTAAGGAGAGAACATCAAATCTCAGGGCAGATTTGAGTAAATCATCTATGCTTCTTTTGGATACAAGAGTTACTTTTTCAGTAATAAGAATTTAAATTCTTGCCTAGGCTTTAAAAGCAGAATTGCTCTAATCAAAGAAGTGAGGTTGGAAAAATGCATATCTTGGGTCAGGGCACATACATTCATGTTCCATTGGTCTAAGTGAGTCATGTGACTAAAGCCTATAGTCAATGAGCTGGAAAGGAGGAGCCAGTATTTTGCTTGTGGTTTATGAAGGGTTCCTTGACCCGCCTGTGCCAGTTATGGGTCAGAGCTTATGCCACATTGCTGTTACCTTGCTGATGTTGCCATCTGCAGACACGGGGAATACGGTGAAGCAAAAGGATTCTGAGTGTAAGCTATCACCGCACTTCCTGCCCATAAAATGAGTTACTTGGTCAGAAGCCTTGCCTTGTGAAGTGGTATTGAGACAGAGAAACTAAAAGGACCCCATGAAAAACTGCTTTCTTCGCTCCTTTTCCTGCTACTGTTGTTGCTAGGACCTACACCCCTGCCTTACACACACCTTATAGAACATATAATGTATGCCTTCCTTGTAAAAGTCAAGGAGTTAATGATTTCTTGGGAGTCTTCCAGCACAATAGAAAACATCTAAGGAGTGATCATGTGGGGTTGCATGAATATTTTCCAAGATCCCCCAACTCATCAAGACCCTTGGCTCCAGGGCACGAGTGACTTACGGAGGACACCTAAACACTCGTTTTTATTCCCAGACTACTTGGAAGACGTGTACCAGGCCACCAGACCACTGTCCTCAATAAAACTCCCAAAACCCAAGCAAAAACGAGACTCACTCTCCTTTCCTTTCTGAGTCTCTCAGATGCTCTGTCTGTATCTGCACTCCCCTTGTATCTTTAATAAACTCTGTTCTTACTTCCTCTCTGCTGGCATTTGATTTCTATACTGTGAGAAGCCAAAAACCCTCTTGGCTGGTCCTTTGGGACATCACTCTGGGTCTTCCAACCCAGCCAGCCATCCTGCATCAGTTAGACAGCAGATGAGGGTTTTAAAATTTCACGGACAGAGTCACTGGCAGACGACTGCAACAGGGAGTGCACATCTGTATTCCTTGAGGGTGAGGATTCCAATGATGAATCCTACATCCCCTCCTTCTCCAGGATGACCAGGGGCCTAGTTGGATACCAAGAAGACAGAAAAAAGAAAAAAAAACCCAGTTCAAAACCATATTGACTTGTATTTTCTCCTTTCATGAAAGAGGAGTCCCGAAATTTTGTTTAGATCACCTTGAAAACAAATCCTCACCACAAAGACTTAGCTTTATTCCTACTTTTGCAATTTAAACACGTGAAACCTCTCTGAAAAGGTAGCCATCTTCAATGTCTAGTGTCCGTGTCCTCTGCCATTAATTACTTAGATGTATTAGACTGAAGAGATCGAAATATAATAATAATAATACCACCACTACCCATTCATATTCACTAGGTGTGAGGCTCTGTGCTAAATAATTTACATGCACTGTCTAAATTAATAACTGCAATAATTCAATGAGTAGGTATTGTTATCTCTATTTTACACGTGAGGGAACTGAACTTCGGAGAGAGTAAATAATTTACGCAAGGTCACCTAGCCAGTGTGGGAGGCGGGGACTGAACCTTGCCTTTCTAATCAATAATGTGATTCCAGATGCTTGACACAAGGGATGGTTGTTGTTGCTGGGGACCTTGCTGGAGAGTGGGGTGTCATGCTGGCCTGTATGGCTGTGGATATTTGGGGGCTCTAATTTCCATCACACTTGGATCATATAAATGAAGAAACAAAATGCAGGATGTGGATTTTTCCTTTCTCACAACCCACACTATGAAACCTATGCTCTTTGTGCTAAAACACACCTAATATAAATATGCATGCATACATATGTGTACATTTATACACGTATATACAGATATATATGCATGGGCAGACCAT
Organism: Martes martes; assembly: GCF_963455335.1. Taxonomy (NCBI): domain Eukaryota; kingdom Metazoa; phylum Chordata; class Mammalia; order Carnivora; family Mustelidae; genus Martes; species Martes martes. The sequence goes on along the minus strand of NC_137896.1, from coordinate 54,015,488 downwards.
CTGGATTGAAAATTAAAGCAATTGCTTAGATTCCCTCACCCTTATCTTCTTGTCTTTTGCCTACAATCTTGTGCAGTTTTTTTCAAACCGGTATCACAGACTCATCAGCCTCCTCAGACGTATCTGCAGGTTTTGTGTTTGCTGTATGTGTATTTTAGGTTGTATGCTTTCATTTCCGTCATAGCCAAGAAATAGGGGTGCTCAATGGAAGGTGGCTGCAAATTCTCTGCCGTTCTTCCCATTGAGGGGTGGGGTCTAATTCTCCTGGCCTTGAACATGCATTAGTGACTTGCTTGACCAGTAGAATGCAGCAGAATTTTCTGAGGCTTCTGGAGATAAGCATTAGAGGCCCTCACTTTCCAGCCCTGCCCTCTTGGTATATTCTCTCTGGGGGCCGTGGGTGGCCTTTGATGAAGTCGGCCAACTCTGAGACTGCTATGCTGGAGACCCCCCCATGAAGACCCTCTGGCCCATAGTCCCAGCTGAGCCCAGCCTTCCCACCATCCTTGCAAAGTGCCCAGTAGGTGAACAAAGTCACCTTGGAGCCCCTGGAGCAGCCCATCCGCTAGCTGAGTACACAGAGCCAAGAACCTTCAGCCAAGTCCTACACGAATTTGTGAAGGACAAAATTAGGAGATTGAATAAAATGCCTGTTGCTTAACTCCCTGGAAGTTAATTTTTAGGCAGCTAAATAGATAACTAGCCCAGTAGTACACATTTATTCCAAATCATCTCAATCTAGATCTATGAACATTTTTGGTAAGCAACAAGATAGCAAATATTTTAGACTTTGAGGGACATAGAGTCTCTGATATAATTATTCAGTTCTGCTATTGCATCATTAAAGCAGCCATAGGTGATATGCAAATGAATGAGCCTGGCTATGTTCCAATAAAACTTTATTTACAAAAACTGACAGCAAGCTGGAGTTAGCTGCAGAGCATTGTTTGCTGGTCAAGCACTGTCATATTTCAGTGTTTGCTCTTTTTTCTTTTTTTTAATTCATTTATTTTTTCTTTTAATATTCAAAGAGAAAAAAATGCAATTTAATGCATTCAAATTGGCATCATGTAGCATTAAATGAAATGTGGGTTATTGAGACAAGAATGCAATTTGATGCTAGACGATGTAAAAATACACTATATAAATACATTTTACATAGAAGAAAGTGTCAAGAGACTTGGTCTATAATAGGATAGATGCAGGAATTTTATTTTATTTTATTTTATTTTTTTAGATGCAGGAATTTTAAAGGAATCTGCCCTATCACAGTCCATATCCAATTTATGTGATCCAGCTTTAACAAAACAATATTTTGTCACATTAATGCTACTGACAGGGATTTAATTCATTTAATAGCTTATTTCTATTTAACTAAAAAATGTTTTTGGTGTATAGTTGTATGAAAGCTACAAACACAGAAATTTGCCTAGTTTTATATTGACGCACATCACAGCATTATTATACTAAGGATGAATTGAACTGATGGTGGGAATCCAAGGGAATTTTTTTCTTTACGAGTGTTCTGTACCTTCTCCATGTGAAAAATACAAGAAATACTGCCCTTTGACCTCATGTCCCTGGTGTTTGTCATGGTGGCAATCATTCACTGACCTGTGTTTGGCTGGCACATGGTGCTGCATTTTCAATGCTGGTATACAGTATCTCTACCTAAAGCTTTTCCAGAACCTTCCTTTGATCCAGAACTTCCTATGTGGTGCCCATTTCAGTTTGTTTCCCTAGTTCCAATGAATCTTTACAGTTTCTTTTCTGTCTGGGGTGGTTAGCACTCTGGTGTAAGTAGTTTATCAAATTACATTCTCTAAAATACTGATACCAACTGAATTAACAGCTGCTGAGCCAAAGATATTACAGGGCCTCTGTCTTCCTGGGAGCACACAGCTAGATTACATCCCCAGTGCCTGCAATCAGGCATGGGGCATGTGACTGATTCAGGGTGTGGGGACTGTGGGCAGAAGCAAGACACACCATGCCGAGACCCCTAAAATGTCCCATGACATCCTGCCAGCATTGTGTTCTCTCATCCTGTGGGAACATGGAGAGAACCCGTGGAGTGCTTCGAAGCCCTCAACAATGGAAGAGCTTCAAGTCAGAGCAGCCTGGGTCCCTTCCACCATGAGGAAGGATGTCAGCCTGCTGGACTTTCACCTAGGCAAAATTCAAATTTGATATTGGGAGTTGCTTCAGCAATAAATAGAGCAGTCAGCCCTAATTTGTGGGGGGCGTTGCGGGGAGGAAGAGGGAAGCAATGGTTCCTGCTACTCTCCCTCTAAGTAAAGTGTATCTCCATGTTCTTTTCTTCAGTCTTTGGCATCAAGTATTTCCCATTGCTAATGAGGCCATCAGATGAGCAAACAAATAGACAGGAAGGAAAGGAAGATAAATTGTAAACCTAAAGTATCCATTTTCATTCATTACTCAGCAATTGTTTTATTGTTCTTCAGGTATGATTGTGGTTATAATTTCATATTGAATACATATGAGAGATAAATTTTCTGCAGAAAGAAGGCTTTTCTAGTATATCGGATGAATGTACATACTGATACTTGAAAGTTTTACAAAAACCTTCAGATGTGGTAGAATCATTCAGTTAAAGCACTTCCTGAATAGGGACCAAGTCCCTGAACCATGGCTATTTTTGATTTGTGTTTCATTCAGAACTTGGCCATTTTGCAAATTTAGTATGTGGTGATAACAGCATGGAACAGTAATTTAAGGTTCTCCCCCCTATAATTCCTAGTCCGTGGCTCTTTCTCCAGCTCAGGGGGTTAAGGCATGTTGCCATCATTCCTCAAAGATGGAATGTAATTGTAAAATATAGAGAAATGAAGAGTCAGATATTTGGCTTTTGATTTTCTTTAGCCAAGTTGGTTTTAAGACAGAAGATTCAGAAGACCATACCATAGGAAGAGCTAGTTGTTATCTATATCCAGTTGGCTAAAGGTTCTCTAAAGTGTGGGTGAGAGAGAAGCTAGAGTAGAACCAAGAAAGGTAGACACTGGTGGCCCAAAACCAGGATCCATTTCCCTGATCCTCCAACCCCAGGCCGAGTCCAAGATCAGGGCAGTAAAAGAATCCCAAGGTGGGTTTGAAGATTGCCAAAGAGAGAGAACACATGACTTGCTTGTCCTGGGGAACCATGGGAGGAAGCAAGAGGTAAGGCAACCCCACAACCAGGATGGCATAGGATAGAAAAATGGACTCTATAAACAATAAGCCAAAGAGACTCCTGGGTGTCCCATCACTCCACAAGACACAGCTGTGACTTGTGAGCCTGCCCAAAGCGGGAAAGGAGTAGCTTGTGAGTGGACCAATCTATCTTCAGAGGCCTTGAGACTGCAGGAAGAGGAAAGGTGGTAGATCTGCTTGACTGTGGTTGGATGCTAGACCAACCATAACCCCGCTACATGCAGTGATGATGGATGGATGGATGGTGGCTGAGAATCAGATTTGTCCTCCAGGGCTTCATGCCATGAGCAGCTGCTCCCTCACACAGTCATGAATTTCACTTCAATGAAACTTTAGTTTTATTTTTGAGTATGAATACGTTTGAGTATAAATAAAAAGGAAATTTATTTTTCCTTTGTTGAGATATAGTTCACATACCACACACTTCACCCTTTAAAGGGTATAATTCAGTAGTTTTGAGCATATACACAGGCTCATGGGACCATCACTATTGTCTAATTCTAGAACATTCCATCGCCCAAGAAAGAAACCCCATATGCATCTGCAGTCACTCTCTACTCTCCCCTCACCCCAATCTCCAGGAACCACTAGTCTACTTTCTGTTTCTATGGATTTGCCTAATTCTGGACAATTTCATATGAAAGGAAACATAAAATATTTGTCCTTTTGTGACTAACTTCTTTCACTAGACATAATGTTTTTAGTTTCAAACATTCTCTTGTATGGACATACCACATTTTCTTTATCCATTCATCGATACGGATATTTGAATTTTTTCTACTTTTTGGCTATTATGAATTAGGCTGCTATGGATATTCATGTGTAAATTTTTGTGTGGATATATATGTTTATAACTTTTTGAGCTTTGCATTTATTTTCTATGGTTATTATAACAAAGTACTACTAATAATGGCTTACAACAAAAATTTATTATCTTATAGTTCTGTAGTTTAGAAGTCTGAAATTCATCTCATTGAATAAAATGAAGGTGTCAGCAGAGCTTCATTCCCTCCTGGAGGCTCCCTTCCTTGCCCTTCTCAGCTTCAAGAGGTTGCCCACAGTCTTTGGCTCATGACTTTCTTTTTTCATCACCAAAGACAGATGCTTGGGGTAGAGATAGCACATTGCCATCTCTTTGGTTCTCCTTATTCATATCTTCTTCCAATTCTTTCATTACTTTTAAGATTACATTGGGTCCACCTTCATCATCCAGAATAATCTCCCTATTTTAAGGTCAGCTAATTAATTCCTATCTGAAATATTACTATCTTTTGCCATGTGGGAATTTGTTGTTGTTTACTTTAAAAAAAAAAATGTATGGGCACCTGGGTGGCTCAGTGGGTTAAGCCGCTGCCTTCGGCTCAGGTCGTGATCTCAGGGTCCTGGGATCGAGTCCCGCATCGGACTCTCTGCTCAGCAGGGAGCCTGCTCCTCTCTCCCTCTCTCTGCCTGCCTCTCTGCCTACTTGTGATCTCTCTCTGTCAAATAAATAAATAAAATCTTAAAAAAAAAATGTAAACTCTATGCCCAAGTGGGGTTTGAACTCACAACCACGAAATCAAGAGTTGCATGTTCTCCTGACTGAGCCAGTCAAGCACCACAATACCCTTTGCCATGTAACATAACATATTCACAGGTTCCAGACATTAGGATGGACTTGCCGAGATGTTTGGTCACTGTATCTCTATTTTTTTTTGAAGACCCGCCAAAATGTTTTCCTTAGCAGACACACCATTTTACATCCTCACTAGCAAACTAAGAGTGTTCCAATTTCTCTTCACTCTTACCAATACTTGCCATGTCTCATTTTTGATTATCGACATCCTTGTGTGTCAAGTGGTATCACATGGTTTTGATTTATATTTTCCTAATAACTCATGATGTTGAGCATTTTTCATGGGGTTCATGTCCATTTGTACATCTTTTGTATAGAGATATCTCTTCAAATCCTTTTTCCATTTAATTGGATTTCTATGCTTTTTTTATTGTGTAGTTATAGAAGTTCTTTATATATTCTAGATACTGGACCTTTATCAGATATGTGATTTGTAAATATTTTCTCCCATTTTGTGACTTGTCCTTTCACTTTCTTAATGGTACCCTTTGAAGCACAAAGGTTTTTACTGTGGTGCAGTCCAGTTTATATACCTTCAAATTCATTAATTATTTCTTCTGCTTGTTAAAATCTGCTTTTAGACCCCTTTAGCAAAATTTTAATTTCAGGGATCATACTTTCCAACACTAAAATTTCTATTTCATTATTTTTATAATATCTATAACTTTATTGATAGTCTCTGTTATGTGAACCATTGCTCTTACACTTTTAAAAAATTATTTAGACATGGTTATCTTTTGTTCTTTGAACATAATTATAATAGCTGATTTAAAGTTTTTGTCTAGTAAATCCAACATCTATCTTCCTCATAGATTTTTTTTTCCATCTTTGGGCTATATTTTCTTGTTTGTCATATGTCTCATAATCTTTTGTTAAAAACTGGACATTTTGGGGACGCCTGGGTGGCTCAGTTGGTTAAGCGGCTGCCTTCGACTCAGGTCATGATCCCAGCGTCCTGGGATCGAGTCCTACATTGGGCTCCTTGCTTGGCAGGGAGCCTGCTTCTCCCTCTGCCTCTGCCTACCACTCTGTCTGCCTGTGTTCACTTGCTCTCTCTCTCTAACAAATAAATAAATTTTTAAAAAATTAAAAAAAAAACTGGACATTTTGTATTATTTAATATGGCAATTCTGGAAATTGGATTCTCCTCCCTTCTCCATGGTTATTTATTTTTGCTATTTGTTTAGTGACTCTCTGGACTAATTATGTAAATTCTGTATTCCTTGTTGTATGCAGTCACTGAGATCTTTGTTCAGTTTCAGTGTTTAGCTAGTGATTGGAGAGTGATTTTCTTCAATGCCTTGAACCAATAAGTTACCTAGCCTTTGCCAAGGGGTCTATGTGTGTACTGAAGCATGTCTTGAAGACCTGAATCTCAGGTTTTTTCTGGGCATACACACATCTCTGCATAGGTGCATAGTCTTCCAGATTCACAAGAAGATGTCAAAGGTTTTTCAAAGACTGCTGCAGACATCTCATTCCCAGTTTTTTATTATAAGACTTTGTTCAGCCTCTTGTTACCTCTAACTGGTATCACTACTTCAGATAGCTGCAATGTTAAAGAAATGCTGCTGGTTGTTTTCAGCAAACACCCTAGTGATGGGGCTGTTAGCCCCAGATGGCTCTGAATCAGGAAAAGAACTACAGTCTCTGAGAAAGGTGTTTTGCAGTGAGTTGTAAGAGAGGTCAAATAGTGCTAGTTTTCTAGGGCTTTCTGGAAGCCCAAAAGCTGTTCTGACCCTCCAGTGGCTGCTAGCATTCTGGTTTTCACAGCTACCATAGTTGTGAGGCTGTTGTTCAAGACTCTCTGGGAGCGGGAGAGAAAAGAAAGAGAATATGGCAAGTTAAAAATGCCACAAAGCTCACTGTTCTTATTGAGTTTTAGACATTCTTCATGAATAAACACTCTTTGGATTGTTGTCAGCCCTTAGTTATTGTTCTAATGTCTGAAAAACTTGATTCCAACAATTTCTTCCAGTGTTCTTGTTGCTTTCATGGAGGCAGTGGATTTCTGGTAGATCTCACACTGCCATATTAGAAGTGCTCTTCTGTAGTCCAGTATTTAAACACAACCTTGGGGAAAGAATGAGATTAAATCCAAGCTAGGTTAGAAATATCATTTTTCGGGGCACCTGAGCAGCTCAGTTGGCTAGAAATATCATTTTTCATAATACCAAGATTTTTTTTCCCTCATATTTTAACATCCCAGAAGTTGAAATGCAGTTTGCCATCACTATTTGCTAGTCAGTAGGCCTAAGAACTTGTTCTTGTCTCCTTGTGGAGATTAAAATTGCAGAATGTATCAGTAGCTCAGAAGGAAATCCTGAAGATGATAGTAGAGCACCCTTTATTTTTATTTTTTTTTAAAGATTTTATTTATTTATTTGACAAAGAGAGTACAAGCAGGGGGAGCAGCAGGCAGAGGGAGAGGGAGAAGCAAACTCCCTGCTGAGCAGGGAGCCTGATGTGGGCTCAATCCCAGGACTCCAATATCATGACCTGAGCAAAAGATAGACGCTTAACTAACTGAGCCACCCAGGTGTCCCATTGCTTCTGATGGTGCAGAGAACAGCTGTGGGTCAGAAAATTATAGAAATTAGTGACTCTTATTCAAAAAGTGATTCAGAAGAGAGCCTCTGAATATGAATGCTTTAAGAATACCTTAAATAAGGGCGCCTGGATGGCTCAGTCGGTTAAGCATCATGCTTTCAGATCAGGTCCTGATCCCAGGGTCCTGGAATCAAGCCTCATGCTGGGCTCTCTGCTTGGTGGGGAGCCTGCTTCTCCCTCTGCCTCTTCTCCTGCTTGTGTTCTCTTGCTCTCTTTCTCTTTGTAAAATAAATAAAATCTTAAAAAAAAAGAATATCTTAAATAATCTATTTCACTTATATTTAGCTTTTCTGTATGTACAAACATAATAATGTAATACAAATTTGTCTAAATAAGCTTAAAAGCCTTTCCAACCAACTTACAAGTTCAAAGTATTGTTTACCAGAGATAGAACATGAGCATAGATACTGCAAATCTTCTAGTAAGCATGGTAAAAAGACAAAAAGGAACAAGTAAAATTAATTTTCATATATTTGTATTTAACCCCAAGTGTCTGAAATATCATTCCAGTGTCATCAATATAACACAATGATTGAGATAGTTTACATTCATCTTCTTACAGTAAGTTTTAGAAATCTGAGGTGTATTTTATACTTCACATCTCAAGTCTGATGAGCCCCCTTTCAGCTGTTCAATATCCTTATGTGGCTTGTGGCTTCTGGGTTTGTCAGCACATACTTGAGGTCTCACTACTTTAATTACAGCATTTTTCTCTGTAGTGGTGCCTCTTATACTTAAGGATGTCTTCGATGAGATGAAATATGGTAATTTTTACCTTGAGCTGGGAAGGGGATTCAAGACAGAAATTAAGTTTAGTGATGGAAAAAATAGTTACGTTATATACACCTGCCATGTAGGTTAGATGAGAGCTGTCTGCAACACCACTGTTGGCTCGGGATTCCTGGGTCAGCTGAGGCCACCTCTCAGAGCCCCTCTGGAAAGGCGACTTCGGTGTCATGGCTGTAGTTCTTCATTCCTGCCGCCCAACATGGCTGCCACGGTCTCTGCTTGTCTCTCCTTAGAGGCTTCGCACAGGGCTCACTCAAACAGGCTTCACAAATGTGAAGAGGTGTGGTTCAAAAAGAACCCTCCCCAGTGGCTTCAGGCCAGCATCATTTTTTTTAAATCGCCAAGGGGCATGCTGTTGTTCTAATCCTCTTTTTTCTGCCCCCTTGTGAGGATCAGGAAGTCAGCAATGACAGGAAAGTATTTTTCAAAGTCATTGGTTTTTCTTTTATTTTACTTTTGTGATCAGCTTCTCAGCTGGCATCTCATTTTTCAGGTTAAGTACTGTTTGTTTCTCCAGTGTGATGCAATTTAGGACAGTGGCTGGGAATAGTGGATGAAATGCCAGTGCTCTATGCTTGCTTTCTCTACACCACATGAGAGGCACTCTATACCCTGAGTGGGACACACATAGAGACTGGCTTCTAATAACAAAATAAAAATTGTACTTGACTGACCCATGTAGTTCAGATGCATTTTAGTATTCTGGGGATTTAGAGAACTTGAAAAACTTGGATCCTCTGTTAATCTCCATAACTTTCATAGCATAGTTTCTCAAAATATTCAAATTATAATTGTCCTCCAAAGCTTGAAGTACTTGGGTATGGGATACTCGAGTATTCAAGCAGTATCTCTAGATACTAGAGGCTGCTTTAAAAAGCCTACTGTAATGGTTCCAAGCATGAGCTTTGAAGTCAGACAAGGATTGCAAGCCAGCCCCTGGCATTTCTTGGCCGTGTGATTATAGGTCGATGAGTAAACTTGAGTCCCAGCTTTCTGGGTCTAATAAAATAGCTACCTTAGAAGGTGATTTTGTGAGGCCTAAATGCAACCATCTACCCTAAGGCTTGCCTAAATAGCTCTTGGTAAATTGTGCAGTGGTCCCCCAGATCGCTGGCAGAGATAGTCCAAGATTTCAGTGGATGCCTAGAACCAAAGATAGTATTCAATCCTATATATATTATACTTTTTACACATATCTATGATAAAGCTTAATGTATAAATTAGGCACAGTAGAGGTTAATAATAATGACAACATAGAACAATTGTAACAATATACAGCAATAAATGTTATATGAATGTGGTCTGAGTATATGATTGTGCTCTACTCACCCTTCCTCTTGTGACGATGTGAGATGATAAGATGCCTATATGATGAGATGAAGTTGAGCTGAATGGTGTAGGCGCTATGACATAGCCTTATACCACTATTGACGTCCTGCGGACAGGTCAGAAGGAGGGTCATCTGGTTCCAGAGGATCATCTGGCGGCTGACCTTGGGTAACTGAACCATGGGTACCAAAACCAGGTATAACGCTGGGGGCCACTGTATTTATAAGGGGAGGTGGGCAAACCTTTTCTGTAAACAGCCAGATAATTCATGTTTTAGGCTTAGCAGGTAGACTATAAGGTCTCTTCATATGTGGCAGCCTAGATAATACCTGAACACGGGAGTATGGCTGTGTGCCAGTAAAACTTTATTTACAAAAATAGACAGCGGGCTGCAGTTTGCCAATCCCTGCTTCCCGGAGGGGCCAGCCGAGAGCCTTCCTCCCAAAGCGTTCTGTGCTCCAAGGTTTCTAACATTTCAGGCCTAGAGCTCCCTTAACCCTTGGCACCTTCAGCCAAGAGACAGCTTTGGTTCTGAATGGATGCTTTTGTTATGCAAATCGTTGAAGCTCCCAGGCACTTAGATTTCCCTCCCTTTCCCTTTACTCCTCCCTGTTCCTCACCCTCATCCCCTTCTCCCCATTCCTCCTCCATCTCTGTGTCAGCTACTTGACAGTAATTCCTCGTCTTGCCCCCTTGGTCCTCCCAGGAGCGACCGCATCCGAGAGGCCACCAGCCAGTCCCCCACGGAGGCATCTCTGCGGCAAGGCCGGCCCCTCCGCGGCTGCTCTCTGAGCCTGGGGGGAGCAGCCTTCTAATCAGGACCTTCGGAGCCAGGTCTGCCTTTTAATTATCTGGAAGCAGGCAGTCATCTTGTGGGGGAAAGAAAACTGACAGTAACACGGAGGTGGTGGGAGCCTTCTCTGATGCAGCCCAAATGTGGAGCCGTGATTTATGGCTCCCGAATTCCCCAGCTGCTCACATCAGTCCTGACATCAAACACCTGAGCGCCTCCCTTCAAGGCTTCCTTTGCACTGTGCCCAGATAGCACAAATGACCGGGCACTTCTTTCGAGCAGCCTAATGAACCGATTTTCCCTCCACAGCCAGCACGAAGATCCCACGGTGCATGGGACATGGAGGCAGCTTAACATGATGTCTCCAGCCCGAGGCCTTCCTCTGATAACTTAGGCATATTTTCTAAGACCCAAAGCCCTGGCCAGCTGGGGATGGGTCTCCCAAGGCAATCCATTAACCAAAATGCTGGGCTACTAAGTCAACATCCGGGTGGTCACCTAGGAAAATACTGTTTGTTTTTGCCACTGTGGATCTTCGTATTCAGCAGTGAAGAAGACAGAGCCTGCCTCTGGTCTCAGCCCAGGCAGTGTCCCTACTCATGTAAGGTCCGTTATTAAATGAAACGAGACTGAGACAAAGTGAAAGTTATTTAAAGCTTTATTTTATGCCAAGTATTAGAAATCAGACTGATTGGCCAGGGGAACGAGACTGAAGCAAAGTTAAAGTTATGCAAAGCTCTATTCTATGCCAGGCATTAGAAGTCAGACTGACCGGCCAGGGCCATCTCCGAAGAGAGTGACCACCCCCAGCTTACAGGCTCAAGAATTGACTGACTGACCAGTCAGGGCCGTCTCTGAAGAGAGCGACCCCTCCCAATCTTACAGGCTACCTTTTTTTTTTTTTTTTTTTTAAGATTTACTTATTTATTTGACAGACAGAGATCACAAGTAGGCAGAGAGGCAGGCAGAGAGAGGAGGAGGAAGCAGGCTCCCCGCTGAGCAGAGAGCCCGATGCGGGGCTCGATCCCAGGACCCTGGGATCATGACCTGAGCTGAAGGCAGAGGCTTTAACCCACTGAGCCACCCAGGTGCCCCACAGGCTACCTTTTATTGGGTAAAACTGTAACCCATATTTTGGTACCTCAACCCACCGGGTTTGTGTGTCTCTTGTTGATTGGCTAGTTTCATCCGGTCTGGTGACGTGTTATTCAAGATTACCCCATACTAGGACAGTTACAAACACTACTTTCTGGGAAGGCTTAGTCAGTTAACATATTCAGTGTGAATAATAAGATCGTCATCCTTCCCAAGATGGAGTCATTTAGGTTTGGGCAAGACCTTCTCACTGTTACAAACAGTACTTTGTACTGATTAGATGTCTCCATCTGACCTGACTCGTCCTTGTATTGTGGGCTCTGTTATCAGGAACTAGCCGACTACATTTTACTGGTTTCCCAGACTTGCTTCTAAGTAAGTTTCTTTGCAGGGGGGTGGGAGGGGAGAGTCAATTTAAGTTTACTGCACAAACAACAAGATGGCGATTTACCCAAGATGGAGTTGCTCTGGGTAAATAGATCCTTACACTCACAGTTCCAGGGTCTGCTGCTGGTACCCCATTTTTAATTTTCTAATTAGCTTTTGGCTTTTTGCCATGTTCTCCTAGGGATGGCTCTTTCTTCTGCCCCTTGCTCGTTTGTATCTGCAACTTCTACAAATGAAAACAGAGAAACGTCTAGACAAATGAAAACATGTTTTATTTACAAGAAAAAAGTCTGTACACTGTGTATACATAAAAATATACAAAACCAAAATAGAAAATATCAAAGGTGTTAAAATGTATACAAACACTTTTTTCAAATGTGACTCCTGGAAAAAGCTCAGGCCTTAATTAATTTGAAGAGTACACATTTCAGTTTAAAAATTATCATACAAAAAAATTCCCAAAGCTGTTAAAAAAGTTCACTGGTTCCCACTGGAAAAATTTCATAAGTATTTTAGCTAGCATACAACAGGATGTATGGTATCATAAATGTTAGGTTTTTAGCATTACCAGCGCAGTTAATTTGTTTGAAACCTACCTGCTAAGAAGACTGTTTTCCACAGAACCAATATTCAGTTTTTCCCCCATCTTTGTAAAAGCCATGAGCTATAATAAGTAACCTTCTCATCGATGTTCAATGTTCCATTAGGTTTCCGATGAGGTTACGATGTTTGGTAATGGTTCTACCTACATAGTGCCTTTTAAATATTTCTGCCATTTAAAAAATTTTCTGCCATATTTTCAAACACGCCCAGGATGTGTAGAATATCAGTGTGTGGGAAGATGGCGTTTATTTTTTTAATAGAAGGACGTATAACACTTGCTTTCTTCTATTAAAAAATTGGCATTTGCATAATTAAAATAAAATTTATTGTAAAGGTTTCAGGAATAAAGTTTGATGAAAAAAGACAATATAAAACCGACCATGTGTGTAGATATGTATATATACAATTATATAACTATATCTACATGCACACTCTCATAACAAAAGTAAGAACTATAGCAATGTCTTTAATTCTTTAAATTCTATCATTCCAAGCTTGTAGAGGAATATACTGGATTATTGTTTCTTACTAAAAGGCTTCATTCATTTAATAAAACAAAAATCAGAACTTACACTTTATCCTTGAATTCCCGGAGCGATACCTTTCTTTTACCAGTTGTGTAAGTAATGCCCAAGTGACAAGAACATGCAGAGTATTTTCACAATGGAAATGTCCAGAGTATTAAAAAACAAGTTGGAACTCAGGCACGTTTTACCTAAGCAGTTAATTTCTAAACACAGCTGCCTTCATGGGCTGTTAACAACCGAGTAGAGAGCTCTAAGCTATCACAAAGTAGGAAGTCGAATCAGACAATATGACAGAATACAGAGACTACTTGGCCAGTCATGGATTTCTTGATAAATCCCCCTTCCCTCCCTCTGTCTCTTCCCATAGCTAAACAGAAATGGGACCAGGTCACTTTGCCCGCCAGCCTCAAACATGTGCTGTGTGTTGATCTCTGAGAGAGGTTGGAGAAAGAACTTTCATCATGTCATTTGTGCCCAGAGAACACCTCCATCGTGTGCCATTACTCACGTGAGACTGATCCCACTTAACGCAGCCAAACAGGACCTAATTAATTCAGTGGCTGCAAGTGCTCCCGCCCGGAAGGGTCAGCCAGCAACATAAGGTATTAATCTGTTCCACCAGAATGAACTGGCTCATAAACACGTAATGGAGCAACCCCGTGGTAGCTTTAAACAGTTACTTTTATTTCCCAATTTTGTAAAGGCTAATGATCATTTCAGCATCGCTTTGTCCAGACGCTATGGCTACAATGACAGATGATTACTGGTGAGTTCGGGATTGATTAAATGTCTGGCTCAGAGACTGAGGGCACGAGACGCTTGAAGGGCTATGACTGAAGCAGGGCTCCCCGAGCTCTGCGTCCAGGAGAAAAGGAAAGCCTCAGTAATTGAAACATGCGCAAAAGTCGCTCACATGGCTTAACTTAATGCATGCCCTTGATGTTGCACGATGCATATATGCAACTTTCAATGGAGCTTCTCTTGGCCTGTGCACAAAGTTCTTGATAAAAGCAGCCCTGTAAGGACTTAGTGGGGAAGGTCAGGTACACAGGGCCAGAACTGGTATTCCCTGTGGACGGTGAGCGTCGGACACCTGTTAAACCCCACCCGCATACCTGGGAGAGGGACTGGGGAAACAAGTCAGTGAAAACCTAGATAAAGTTGAGTTGTCATTCTTGGTCAAAATTCATTTCTTTGCGATAACAACAACCATCACAAAAGGGGTTGTGAAATTATTTTGGGACAGCGAATGCGTTCTGGTTGCACTTTAAAGATCATATGGGCATCTCTTCCAGAAGCGGCTGGAGCGTCTTGGGAGGGACAGAGCCTGGAAGAAATGTACTAGGACAGCGTTTATCGTTAACTACTCCACGGAAGAGCTGTGTGTTTACTGCAGTTCAGTAAATGTAGCCTAGAAGGACTTAATCAATGTCTGGCAAAATACTGCCACTTAGGACCAATTTAGCTAATACTAGACGCGGTCATGTTAACTCTAACTGCCTGATATTTTCGGGATGCTAAACTAAACTTTCAAATAGAAGAATGCCCAGCCACACTATATTAATATGTGTACCACAGTTTCTGAATGTTTAGCAGACCCTGATTCCCAAGAGTCTTTAAGGCCATAATAAATTCAAAAATTTTAATTGGATTTCCTTTATGCTCTTCAGTCTTTCTTGTAATGTCAGTGAGACTGAAAGGACCTTTTAAAAGTACATGCGTTATAACAAAATGCTATTTAAAAATCTTTGAAGTGTTTGAAATACTTTCTGGGGCTTTTGAACTTGAATATTTATAGTGACCCCCAATGAATCTTTCTCTAACCGGCCTCTTACATCACCAAAGGGGGCTGTCCTGGGTAATTAGGTCTGAAGGAAATCTACCAAGAAGACTATTAAAAGGAACTTCAGTGTCATGGACGTTTGAAGGCAAAGCTGGAAGGTCTAGGGAGAACCAAGGCCGTGGAAGAACGGCTCACTGTACTCAGAGCAAACTCACAATCTGAACTCCGTACTCACTCCACGTGGGGACAAGACTAAGGTCTTTCAGGAAACCAGAGAGAAAAGCGACCTGACCACATCAGCTTACACATAAGCTAATGTATAGGACGAAATGATCAATGTTTTCTCATAGACCTGGAAAGAAAGCTCTCAAAATGGGCTTCTAGTGGATGCTGTCATAACCGAAATTTTCTATTACTCCTCTACTTCACTGTTACAATAAGCCATAGGAGAGAGATGCCCATCACCCAACCCGATTTCTGGGGAGTTAGATGCACCAAACAGAAGCTGTCAATTTCTACAAACCATTATTGCTCAAGAAAGTAGTTTTGAGAGCATTCAGGGAAAAAACCAATCCTGGAACAAAAAAAACTTTCCCACTAAACTCTCCTGACATTCATAGACTTGTAAGGGAGAATGTTATTTAATTTAAAAAGTCTTACCTCTTGTGCTATGTTTTGGTTACATAGAGAGACAGCATGTTCAATTAATGTATTCCAAAATGTTTCTGTTTCACTACATTATAGCAAAAAAAATTGTTTTTCAATGTATCAGTGGTAAAAGTTGAGATTAAAAACAAGATAAAACAAATCTGAATATAGCTAACATATTGGGGTGACAACTTCTTCCCCCAGGTGCCTTTGCTTCTCAAGCATATACGTATTTTCCTTGTTAAAGAACAATGTTTTCACATAATTTTATTTAATTATATGGCTTGTATGTTGCTGACATAAAATATATCTGTGAAAACAGGGACAGGGTTCCTCAATATCTATTTGCAGGGAGAATTGGTGAAAATCTAGTACATCATTGCTGGGGTTCCAGCAGCTGCTATTGGCCTGAAAGAAATCTCCATGAAAGAGACAGGTGTGCATCCCCAGAAGCACAGAGTGAAGGTTCCATATCCCCTCCTTCTAGACCAGAAAGGGTCCTCCCCCTTCTAGACCAGAAAGGGTCCGTGGGTGTAACAGTGTAAGGGCTGTGAGGAGGACTGGCAGCTGAGGATGTATCATGCAGGAAAGCTGGGAATATTCTGGCCCCAGGGCCACCCTGCAGCCGGGTGATTCTGTATTTATTTGTCAAAGTAAGAAAATACTGCAGGAAAACAAAGTGTCTCCTCTGTAGTTCTATCCCAGGGTTGGCTTTTTCTTGGACTGCTTGAGACGGGAGTTTTCTGGTTTTAGAAATCTGTCCTGATATACAAAGAACAAAGCTTGGGCGGGCAATGGGAAATAGAGCAGGGGAATGCCACAGTTTGCCAGCAAGCAACAGTTTGCCATCTCTCAACATATACGGGGGCATTTTATTGTTAAGATAAACACATCTGAGTGCTGATTCAGATGCTTGTCATAAACGCTAGGATCTTTAATAATGAACAAATGTGCGAGTGACACGCTAGGTGCTACAGATACTGTACCCCAACATGGGTATCTAAACCATTTCATAGTATCAAGTACATCACTGAAAACTGTAGCGGAAACCAAGCCTCACAGGGGTGCCCACGGCTTAAGAAAAGGTTAACATTTCTGGAGGTATAATATCCATTTGTCATACGTTTTCTTCTTCTTCTTCTTCTTCTTTTTTTTTTTTTTTTTTGCATCTTTCTTGAGCTTCTTTTCCTTTTAAATTCCATTCCTGTATTCAAAGCAGTCATAAAGACTCAATGGCTTAGAAAAAGAAGAATTCTCGTGGCCACCGCTAAGTGACAGTCTAAAGGACAGAAGACTACATCGCCTAAAATACCTCTTCAAGTATTCTCCTGTGACTCAGAGGACAACAGTAGTACCTTATTGCACATCGATTCTCCAGAGCCCCTCTTCAAGACGGGGGACCAGCGGGGTTGGGTGCCGGGCAGCGCACGGCCCGGAGCCCAGGCAGAACCACCTTTCCCTTGCGGTGCAGGTCGCCCTGGGCGCCGGTGTTCAGCCTCTGCACCAGCAGCTTCTCGTAGAGCAGCGGGTGGTAGGCGCCAAGCGTGCACGCCGCGTCATAGTACAGCTCATGGTAGTGGCACAGCTCCGTCTGCCGGATGGACGGGATGTACTCGTACACGTGCACTTCTCCGCACAGGGACATCATGATGAGGATCCCTGCCGCGGAAAGAAAATCAGAAGCCCTTGAACAACTCGGGGCAGGAGGGAGGATGTTTCGGAGCGCGGTGGTGGGAGTGACTGTGGGATGCCCACTTGGTCTGCACTCATTTCTTGTCACTTACACATTTGCAGGGTTAGGACCGCCAGCAAGTGGCCTGTCTGCGGCTCATGGGGCGCGGGACCTCCGAAGCTGTGACAGGCGCACATTCTCGCGTCTGGCTGATTATTGTGGGCGGGGCGGAGAGAGAGGAGGAGACAAAGGCACTGAACTTAACAAGAGGACAGTCTAGTAACAAATTTGCATTCCCCAAGTTAGAGTATCCTGTGTCACGGTCCACACGCACGACCTGTCCTCATTTGCAAGAGTAGTTACCGAAGAAACGGTTGGAAAAAGACTGACTATAAAATAGTTGCTTGATTGTAACTGATTCTAAGATAGTTGTTTGAAAAGAAAGAGATGGAATTGGGGACGCAGAGTTGAAGATTCCTATTACCAAAATTATTTATCTCCCTGCAACTGTCAGTACTAAAGTCACTTTAATTTCTTTCTTTCTTTTTTAATGTTTCAAATAGAGAGCTATCAAACTTTATGCTCCCTGGGCAAATCTAGTTCTTGATCTAGAAGGGCTAAAAGGCTTTCTTTTTCCCCAGTACCACCACCATCTTTGTTAATATCCTTTAAACTTAAAAAAAAAACAATATGTGCTTATCCGTTTTATGAAAGAGCGATCCTTTCTTATGAAAAAAATGTAATCACCACAGTTAGTTCCTGTTAAATGACAACATCTATCTGCAGGGGACAATCGTATTTTTTATTAATCAATCATGAAAATCCTCACAATCGGAGAATGTCATGTATAAGGGCCACAGGGAGAGGAGAGAGAAGGGGTGAATTTTGTTGGGGTCCGGAGGAACTGCTCAAGGAGGTGAGTCTGAACCTCCCAGGCTGCCTGGCAGACGAGAGGAGGAAGAGAAGTGGGAGAAAGAGTGCTGGTCCACAGGTGACAATGGCATCCTGTTTAGAAGCTTTTAAAGGTGTGACTTGAGAGCCAGGACACAGGATTGTGGCTGAGAATAAAACCGATTCCTAACAGAGAATCAGTTCAAATTCTAAGAAGCAAAAATGTCCTCAAGAGCTCTGTCAAAACAATTAAAAACAGAGCTTCTCTATGACCCTGCAATTGCACTACTGGGTATTTACCCCAAACATACTGATGTAGTGAAAAGAAGGGCCATCTGTACCCCAATGTTTATAGCAGCAATGGCCTCGGTCGCCAAACTGTGGAAAGAACCAAGATGCCCTTCAACGGACGAATGGATAAGGAAGATGTGGTCCATATACACTATGGAGTATTATGCCTCCATCAGAAAGGATGAATACCCAACTTTTGCATCAACATGGATGGGACTGGAGGAGATTATGCTGAGTCAGATAAGTCAAAGAAAGAAAGTCAATTATCATATGGTTTCACTTACTTGTGCAGCATAAGGAATAACATGGAGGACATTGGGAAAAGAAGAGGAGAAGAGCGTTTGGGGAAATTGGAGGGGGAGACAAACCATGAGAGACTGTGGACTCTGAGAAAAAACTGAGGGTTTTGGAGGGGCGGGGGTGGGGGGTTGGGTGAGCCTGGTGGAGGGTATTATGGAGGTTACATATGGCAAGAAGCACTGGGTGTTGTGCATAAATGATTAATTCTGGAACACTGAAAAGAAATAAAATAAAATAAAATGAAAACAAAACAAAACAAACCTTCAAGTTACTGGTCTGTTTCTTTCCTTTTCCTCCCACAACCCATTTCCTCCTCCTCTTCATGGGTTGACCTACTGCTGGGTTGTGGCCCCTTCCTTGGGATGGCTGAGTGAGTGACAGTGATACAGGGGGAGCCAAGGAGCAACACCTCCCTCCTGAAGTCACCGAGAAGAATGAGTATCAGCAGCTGAACATGCAGCACAGGCGACAAAGAAGTCTCTCCCTTCTGATGAGCAATTACTGCTCTAGAAATATTTTTTTCCTTCCTCCTTATAAACTGGTCTATTGATTGACATGGTGAATGAGAAAGCCATGTGCCCAGGGAGCATTAAATTCCCCCTTTGATCCTGGTTACTTTACACCTGAAACAAACAAGAACTCCTCTGATGTGTATGTTCTCTGCCGAGGAGTGTCACAGGGCCTGTGTCTACGGAGCTGAGGCAGGCATCAGTGTTTTCTAATCAGGAGCTATGGAACAAGGTCTTGTACTGCATTGCCCTCCCCTGGGCATGGTATGGGGCCCCACCAGTTGTGCAGAAGGAACCATATCAAAGGATCCTAAACATGCCTCACATACCTAGATGCTTTCCATTAATACAATTAATAAAACCACTTTCCTGCAATGAAGATGCTTCGAGGATGTCTTGCACAAAGGCATCTCAAAAACTAGCAATGGAACTGTATCTAGAAACCACAGGGCCCTGTTAGCTGTGGTATGTTGTGGGCCAACGACACAACCTCTTCCCCAAAGTCAAATGTGTATGAGCTGTCACCTTTGCAACTCTGGTCCTTACAGTGGATGGCTTTCAAAAGTTAACCTTATACGTAAGAAATGTATTAGCCACACTATTGGCCCACCTCCTAAAGCAGCTCTCAAACTTTGGCATGAGAAAGAATGACTGGGGCAGCTTGCTAAATGTCCATTCTTGGGACCAGTCCCCATTTTCAGAGATTTGGATTCCACTGGTTTATGTTGGGGTCCAGGAAACTGGATTTTTAACCAATGTACTTAAGCTATTTGTGGTGAAGGTCCATGGTGGGGGGGGGCGGCGGAGTCTAATCTATGACAGACTGTTACTTCTGTAAAATACAGTACAATGACTTATTAGAAAAATTATTACACATTTGGATGCCATGGTATGTCAAGGTGCTACAGAAGTTGTAAATATGTTCAATTTCTATAATCATCTATTTATAGACCAATGATTAATGTTTCTGGACCAGATCATTCCACTTCCCATACTCTGAGGACATGCTGGTCTGACACACATATTCTCTGAAGAAGTCTGCTGTAAGGGATTCCCATATTGTGTCCTAAGTAGTTAGACATTCTACATGTTAGATTAAATCTAGAGCTTAGCTGGTACCCACACCCAAGGGAGAAGATCCTTGGGTAGTTTCTCTAGTCCTTGATACTGTCTTAGTCTCAAAAGTCATCTACTAAGGGGCACCTGGGTGGCTCAGCTGGTTAGCATCTCAACTCTTGATTTTGACTTAGAACATGATCTCAGGATTGTGAGAGCAAGCGCCCCGCATCAGGCTCTGTGCTAAGCATGAAACCCACTTAAGAGATTATCTCTCTCTCCCTCTCCCTCTGCTCCTCCCTGCTCATGCTCTAAAAAAAAAAAAAAAAAAAAAAAAAAAGTTTGCATTTAATTTCTTTTTTCTAGAAAGTTTCCTAGAGAAAATTTTCACTTCTGCTGCTGGTTAATTTTTACATCTTAATCATGCATTTGCTAGATATACAATATAGATTTTGTCAGAAGACTAGGCAAGAAGTTAGTTTCATTGCAAATAAATAGGTACATTTTAGCGTTCTCTTATATAAACTTTTTCCCTTGTATTTTAAAAATAACTTCTAGAACTTCAAAAATGCAGGAACTTGGCACTTGGTTCATGATAGTTTAAAATGGAGGCCAATACAGGTTAAGAAAGTGTGGGTTCTTGCCTTGAGTTATCTGCACACTTCCTCCTGATCTTTCCTTATCTGAGACAGACTTACAACAGCAGCTGTCCATCCCATCGTGCACTCATATGAACTTGTGGCTTCCAGTAACCATGAGCCTAGAGCACCCTAAAACTTAATGGCAGAATCTGTTCTACCTGTTTAAACCACAGCCAGTTGTAATGCTGATATCACAATTGGTATGGCAACCCCTTCAAAGGGAAGGGAAAAAGTAATTTACAATTTGTTGGATACATGTGAAAGGTGGACAAGATTGAGGGAACACAAACTGGAGAATACTTTTCTTATTCTGAACTTTTTTCATACAGCATGGTCAGTACATTCTGCATATGCATACTCTGCATTTCAATTTATTAAGTCCATTATTACACATCGTTTTGAGTTTAGATTCAGACTCTGTCATATAATAAATACTGAAAATCACTATTACTAAGTGTGGTCAGATCTAAACATCAGTTATCCTATGAGTAAACAGCACTTAGCAACACACAAAATCCTGAAGACGAAATTTCTTCTTGTTTTGTAAAAATGAACTACGTAGACACTGGTATTTGGAGTTCTGTAACAGCCCTGGCCCAGTTCACAGAGTGTGTGTCAGGTAACAGGGTGTGTGGGTGTAGACACCACAGGGAGGCAGGGCTAGGACAGGGCTGGGAAAGATCAAAGCCTTCATGTTTCACTGGAGACCTCTTCAGTTAAATCCAACATTTATTAAACTGGGCACAGTGTTAATCAATGGGGATTAAGAGAAAGTTTCTTTAAGGAAAGAAAGTAAATTAAAGAACTAACCTTTAAATTTGAAAAGAGGTGGTGAGCCCATGACCTACAATTCTTTGGATGACTTGAAGAGAGTGTTTTACAGAATACACTGGGAAAGAATATTTGAGTCTTACTACTAGCATTGCTTCTGAAAGTGTTGTGAGGTTGAGTCCTATTATCCACAAACGATGTAAATACCAACAACACATGGTTCTCAGATGTCCTCTGAATTACTATCAGTAGAGTACCATGTTGAGAGTTCCCAACCCACCCCCAGGTGTGATGACTCACTAGAAGGACCCACAGGACCTAATATTCAGTGATACTCAACTATAACTCATTAAAGCAAAAGGATACAAGGTGAAATCAGCCAAAGTCTAGGGGAAATTAAGGCCAAGTTTCTGCTACCAATGTGGTCACACCAGATTTGCTTAATACCCCTAGCAACACATGTAAAATGTCAATCAGGGAAGTTTTTTGTTTTGTTTTGTTTTGTTTTTTGAAGATTTTATTTATTTATCTGACACAGAGAGAGCGATCACAAGTAGGCAGAGAGGCAGGCAGAGGAAGGGGGAAGCAGGCTCCCTGCTGAGCAGAGAGCCCAATGAGGGACTCAATCCTGGGACCCTGAGATCATGACCTGAGCCAAAGGCAGAGGCTTAACACACTGAGCCTCCCAGGCTCCCCAATCAGGGAAATTTTTGCGAGACTCAGTACTCAAGGTTTTTACTGGGAACTGGTCGTGGAGGCCATCTCTGCCGGGCACATACCCAAATTCCAGTCTTCCAGAATGAAAGCAGGTATTCCGCATAAACCATACTGCTTACATAAACAGTCTGGGCACAGTGAACTACTCTTATCAGTTATGGGATTGGAAACCTTCCTAAATCAAAAATCCCAGATAACAGCCAAGGGCCAACTTTGTAAGCATGCCTTCCTAAAGATCAGCAGTCAAGCCTGCCAGGTTAAATCTTTTCTGCAAAGAGACCATATATGGATAAATTCAAAGTATCATGTTACTTCATAATCAATTCTCCATGTCAGACCAATACGGGGAATTCACATCTGGTTATGCTAAAAATGTTTTTATTCTTTTTTTCATTTCCTCTCTTAGGACTGCTCAGGGTTACCTAAAAATCAAAAAGAATACAAATAATTTAATATTATGCTATTCAGTTAAGAATTTCTAAAAAATCACTTAAACTTTAATGTTAAGTAATTTGATGGACTACCGAAAAGTAACTGCTTTCATCACTAATAAAATTTTACTGGTTTCACCCAGCATTCAAAAGAGAACTAATACCAATCCTTCTCAAATTCTTCCAAAACTTGGAGGAGATGGGAGCACTTCCAAATTCATTTTACGAGGCCAACATTACCCTGATACCCAAACCAGACAAGGATGCTGCAATGAAAGAAAACCACAGGCCCATATCCCTGATGACCATGGGTACAAACATGCTCAACAAAATATCAGCAAACCAAATTCAACAGTGCATTGAAAGGATCATACACTACAATCAAGTGGGTTTGTTACAGGGATGTAAGGATGAATTAGCATCAATAAATCAATCAATGTGAGAGACCACTTTAACAAAATGAATGGAAAAAAAAAGTCATATGATCATCATAGTAGATGTAGGAGAGCATTTGACAAAATTCAACATCCATTTATGGTAAAAGTTCTCAACAAAATGGGTATAGAGGAAATGAACCTCAACATAATGAAGGCCATATATGACTAGCCCACAGCTACATCATACCCAATGATGAAAAGCTGAAAGTTTTCCCTTTGAGATCAGGAACAAGAGAAGTATGTCCATGTTTGCCACTTTTATCCAGCATAGTATGAAGTCTTAGAGCAATTAGGCAAGAGAAAGAAATAAAAGGCATTTGGATTGGAAAGGAAGAAGTAAAACTGTCACTATTTGCAGATGACATGATACTAGATATACAAAACTCTGAAGGCTAGACCAAAACCTGTTAGAATTAATAAAAGAATTCAGTAAAGTTGCAGGATATAAAATCAATATACAAAAAATGTGTTTTGTTTCTCTACACTAATAACAAGCTATCAGAAAGAAAAATTAAGATAACAATCCTATTTACAATTACATTATAAACAATAAAATACCTAGGAATAAATTTAACTAAGAAGGTGAAAGACCTGCACACTGAAAACTGTACTGATGAAAAACTATATTGATGAAAGACACCGAAGAAGACACGAATAAATGGGAAGATAGTCCATGCTCATGGATTGGAAGAACTAATATTGTTAAATTACCCATACTACCAAAAGCAATCTATAGATTCAATGCAGTATTGGAAGTTCCATCTTATTCCATACAGAAAAATTAACTCAAAATAGATTAAAGATTTGAATGTAAAACCTGAACCCATAAAATTTCTAGAATAAAACACAGGTGTGAGCTCCTTAACACAGATCTTGGCAATGAATTTTTGGATTTGACACCAGAACAAAAAAGAAACAAGTAGGACACATCAAACTAAAAAAACTTCTTCAAAGCAAAGGAAACCTTCAACAAAATGAAAAGACAACCTACGGAATAGGAGAAAACATTTGTAAATCACATGTCTGATAAGGAATTAATATGCAAAATACATAAAGAACTCATATAACTTAATAGGAAAAAACCCAACAATCCAATTAAAAAGTGGGTAGAAAACTGAATAGACATTTTTCTAAAGAAAACATACAGATGGCCAAAAGGTACATGAAAGGATGCTCAACATCCCTCATCATCAGGGAAATGCAACTCAAAACCACAATGAGATATTATGTCCCACCTGTTAGAATGTCTAACATCAAAAAGGCAAAAAATAACAAGTTTTGGTAACGATTTGGAGAAAAAGAAACCCTTGTACACTGTTGGTAGGAATGTAAATTGGTGCAGCCCCACTACAGAAAACACTGTAGTGATTCCTCAAAAAATTAAAAATAGAATTACCTTATGATCCAGAAATTTAACTTCTCAGTATTTACCCAAAGAAAAAGAAACCACCTGGAAAAATATCAGCACCCCTGCATTCACTGCAGAATTATTTACAATAGCCAAGATGTGGCAACAGCCTAAGTGTCCTTGAAGGCATTGCTAAGTGAAGAAAGGTAGACCTAGAAGGTATAATGCTACATGAAATAAGTTAGAGAAAGACAAATATCATGTGATCTCATTTATATGTGGAATAAAAAGAGAGAAACAACAACAAGAAACAAAAAATACCCTCAAAGATACAGAGAACAGACTGGTGGATGCCAGAGGTGGTGGGCAAGGGGGGATGGCAGGAGTGGTGGTGTACAAAACAGGTGAAGGGGGCCAAAAGATACAAACTTCCAGTCATACAATAAATATGTCATGGGATGTAACATACAGCCTTGAGGCTATAGTTAATAACACTCTATTACATATTGGAAAGCTACTAAGAACATAGATCTTAAAAATTCTCATCATAAAAGAAATTTCTGCAAACCAAGCATGGTGACAGGCATTAACTAAATTTACTGTGGTGATCATTTTGCAGTAGAAACAAATATCAAATCATCAGGGTCTACACCTGAAACTAATATAATGTTGTACATCAATTAAACCTCAATTAAAAAAATTCCTGCTTTCACCATGAAGCCAGACTTTTAGATAGGCAGATTAGTATTCAGACACTTTTTAATGTATTTTTCTAAGCCAATTAGATGGGCATGTAGCCAGCTTTTTAAAATCTTTAAATATAATTCAATTAACATTCAGTTTCTTTGGCCAGTTTTTATAAATGAGTCCATACTAGGGATTCATTTAAAGAAAAAAAAAGGCTCACATTTTTCCAGGCAATTATGACTCAAGAAGCATTCATTTGCCAAATTACATGTCCTTAAGTATTGTATAATGCAATGTAATTATCAAACCAATTAAAAAGCATTTCAACTGTTCTTAATAAAATGTCACATTATATGACTCAGCATACTAGCAATATATACACTTATTTATTTGCTCCAAAACCAAAATAAAAAGCAAACCGCAACCCATGTACAGAGTATCACAAATTCTGAATGAATGAGGTTTTCCCTATAAAACTCTACTTTGCATATCTAGCTTTGGATTTGATGTGTTTTCAGATCTAGTATAGTGTAATCATTTATAGCCTTGACTTTAATTGTGATTAAACTTTTTTTAAAGATTTTATTTATTTATTTGACAGAGATCACAAGTAGGCAGAGAGGCAGACGGAGATAGAGGAAGGGAAGCAGGCTCCCTGCTGAGCAGAGAGCCTGATGGGGGCCTCGATCCCAGGACCCTGGGATCATGACCTGAGCCGAAGGCAGAGGCTTTAACCCACTGAGCCACCCAGGAGCCCCTAATTGTGATTAAATTTATCTTGCTTTCCCCTGGCAAAATATTTAAAGTAACATCCAAAATCATCCAGAATGATAGAATTTTCTCCTTAATGAATTTATCCCTTCAACACATGACACAGAGCTATGGGTAGAAACAGCACAATACAAGCGACAGGCAAAATACTGGCAGACATCAGTTCTAGTTAACATTTGGACATCAGTCATATGTAAGGTAAAGTAGGAATTTCTGAGAATGACCAACACAACACTGCAAAATGTATTTCTGAAGGAGTGGTTAGAGTGAAAGAAAACCTGAGTGTATGGAATATGCCAGCCTAATAGAAATCTAGCAGCTCTGTCAGGTTTCCACATAAATTCATCATGAAATAGGAAATCATGAGAACCATACTTAGGATTATTTAAGAGCAAAAGCAACTCTTCAAGGGAAAATTCCAAATATTTGTAATTAAAAGGTGGTTTGGAGACTTAAACTTGTTGTAATATAACAATAGTTAAAGAAGCATCTACCTTATTAGATAAAATCAAATAATACTAGGGTAATACTTAAAGGCCAAATTTTCACTGATTTATATTGTATTATTTGACAGTAATACACATTCAGGATTCACTATTCATGAGGAAATGCACCTAATCCATATAATTGTGACATATTTTACAAAATCATAAATATGAATGTTAAGTGATTGATTATTTTGTGCTAAACATCTAAGTGTGGGTGATATATTGGGAAATTAGAACCCCCCAAAACAATACAAAATGGAAAAAAAAAGTTATGACTTGCTTTTCAGCCTATTATTCTTGTGCATATTTAAATAGCCTGAAATTATAGTGTCTGCATTTATGAATTCCAGAAATATTAGTTATAATGTAACTAGTAGTGGTTGCCTTTTAAAAAGTGGCAGGATGTGTTGGTGGTTTCTGCAATAAAAATACTGTCAGTTGGTCAATTGTAGATTTAACTAGAGCATCTCCTCTGTGTGCTGCTGGTTGGGACCTGTGCTACCAGGTTTGTCTGCCTGCTGGTCCTGGCTATGAGCTATGGCTATGAGCCAGGGATGGTGAAGCCGGTACCTCCTGGCTTGACTGGATGCCGTATCGCATGTAAGTATCCTGCCATGCTTGATGACCCCCAGGGGAGTTCACTGATCTTCTCTACAAAAATACCTGTCTTTATGAGAACAAAATGGAAGCTGTGGGATTCCAAGTAAGTTATTCCTTATCTTCAATCAGGCTAAAATACAGTCAAAATGACTTCAAAATGCCAAATAACAAGATAAATGTCTAGTATCCAAGTAGGGATGAAAGAGAGAAATGTTATTCATATGTGCACAAATAGCCCCCACCCACAGTGGGCTGAGGGTAATTAGATGAAGAAGAAGTTGTTCCAAAGAAGTTTTCATGGATCATCAAAATTACCTTGATCCATGCTACTTCCTTTTAATTTAAAAAATGCATGTGCAGTCCACCAGGTGCAAGAATCCCTTTAGTGCTTCTCTAGAGAAGAGGGTGGCACATGCAGCACATTTCCAGTGTATTTACTAGTGTGCCTCTTTCTGGGAACCGTAAGGACAAAGATGGCTCCAATCAGAAAGTCGAAGACAAAGCGGTATGTCAACATTTAACCAACAACATCAAAATGTCATACATACCCTTTGCTCGGCACTAATACGCCTGGGACTCTATCTTAGGAAATGATTTAAGGGAAGAAAAGTCACATATTCACATACAGAATAAACCCCAGTATTTTTGGTACATAGATAGAAGGATGACTCATCAATATAATTATTTGAGAATATCAAATACTCTGAAACAACCCAAATACTTAATAACTAAAGAGAGGCATAAATTAGGATATTCCTATTTGATGTGTGGATATGGCCTCTGTAATATCAAAGAGAACAAGCCTATTTGTTTGATTTATGTATCGTAATGAAAGAACAGTGTTTTTTATAGTTGCGAATATGGTCTTATTTGACCGAGCGTGAAGTTTTAGATGAGAAGCATCCCAGTAACAGTGAATAGTAAACATTAGCTATTGTGCTAAGCACATGATAATTCACACATGATAATTCAAACATAAAGGCGCTATTGGGATCTTCATTTTCTCATTGAAAGAACTGAGGCTTGGAGGTTTGGAGTAACTTGCTCAAGATCACATATTTAGTTGACTGATAGAACCAAGGTTTGGTTTGGTCTCTGTAGAGCCCAGGGTCTTAACCACAGCACGAAGCAAACACATAGAGTGGTATGGGAGGAGGTGGGCATCTTTCTACATGTGAGACCATAAATCACAACTTCCCCTTCATTTGTTCATCCCTTCATTCATTCAGCAAACATTTATTGTGAACCTGTTGCGAAGTGTCCCACACTGACGGAAGCTCATTTATTACAACTTTTTTTTTTTTTTAAGATTTATTATTTATTTGAGAGAGAGAGTGCACACCAGCAGAGGGAGGTGCAGAAGGAGAGGGAGAGAGAGAAACTTAAGCAGACTCCTTGTTGAGTGTGGAGAATGGGGGGCTTGATTCCATGACCCTGAGATCATGACCCAAGCCACAATCAAGAGTCAGATGTTAACTGACTGAGCCTCCCAGGTGCCCCTCACTGCAACAGTGCAACAGTGTTAAGAAAACAGAACTCTGTGGTCCAGATTTGGAAGACTATAGACTAAAATACATTTAGATGGCCGTCCTGGAGTACTGGTGGTGGGATTATTTGCTGTTTTAAAAAAAATGTTTAAATATTTAGTTATAATGTTATTTCCCCCTCTGTATAAGGTCTACAAAGGAGACTAAAAGAAAAATCTTATAACGCAAGACAGTTAGTCTCTTCCTTAAAGTTTGTTGAAAGCTTTGGACCAATATCTATGTTGGGACAAATAATCTCTAAATCTCCTTGGATTTACATATGTTAACAATGAGATTTCTTAAGAATTCAGTTAAGTGGGGGAGGAGTCAAGATGGCGGAGAAGTAGCAGGCTGAGACGACATCGGGTAGCAGGAGATCAGCTAGATAGCTTATCTAACCATTGTGAACACCTATAAATCCAACGGGAAATCGAAGAGAAGAAGAGCAACAATCCCAGAAACAGAAAATCGATCACTTTCTGAAAGGTAGGACCTGCGGAGAAGTGAATCCAAAGCGACGGGAAGATAGACCCCGGGGGGAGGGGCCGGCACCAGGCAAGCGGCGGAGCGACGGAGCAAAAAACCGGGACTTTTAAAAGTCGGCTCCACTGGGAGACATCGCTCCAGAGGCTAAACTGGGGGGAAACCCAGGCGGGGTCAGCATAACCCCAGGACCCGCGGGGTCACAGAAGGACTGGGGGTGTCTGAGTGCCGCAGAGCTCGCAGGTATTAGAGCGGGGAAGCCGGCTATAGCGACAAAGCCGAGGAGTGAGCTCTAAGCCCGGGGTTACCTTGTGCCGGTCGCAGGCTGGGTGGGCTCGGAGCGCGGCCGCAGGCCGCGGAGACAAAAGCGACCCGGCGCTTTTCTCCAGCTCCAACAATTGACTGCTTTCCTCGAGGCGCGACCGCAAGCCAGGGAGGCGGGGCTATTGGGCGCTTTGCTCTGAGAGCGCACTGAGGAGCGGAACCCCAAGCTCTCGGCTCCTCCGGGCCGAGAGATTGGGAGGCCGCCATCTTCATTCCCGTCCTCCGGAACTCTACGGAAAGCGCTCAGGGAACAAAAGCTCCCGAAAGCGAACCCGAGCGGATTACTTAGCCCGGCCCCTGGCAAGGGCGGTGCAATTCCGCCTGCGGCAAAGACACTTGAGAATCACTACAACAGGCCCCTCCCCCAGAAGATCAACAAGAAACCATCCAAAACCAACTTCAGTCACCAAGAACAGCGGAATTCCACAGCAGGAGAAAGCAAATCCTACCTGGACAAAATGACAAGGCGGAAAAACTCACCTCAAAAAAAAGAACAAGAGGCCGTACCGAAGGCTGGAGACCTAATCAATACAGACATAGGTAGCATGACAGATCTAGAGTTCAGAATGACAATTCTCAAGGTTCTAGCCGGGCTCGAAAAAGGCATAGAAGATATTAGAGAAACCCTCTCCGGAGAGATAAAAGCCCTTTCTGGAGAAATAAAAGAACTAAAATCTAACCAAGTTGAAATCAAAAAAGCTATTCATGAGGTGCAATCAAAAATGGAAGCTCTCACTGCCAGGATAAATGAGGCAGAAGAAAGAATTAGTGACATAGAAGACCAAATGACAGAGAATAAAGAAGCTGAGCAAAAGAGAGACAAACAACTACTGGAACACGAGGAGAGGATTCGAGAGATAAGTGACACCATAAGACGACACAACATTAGAATAATTGGGATTCCAGAAGAAGAAGAAAGAGAGAGGGGAGCAGAAGGTATATTGGAGACAATTATTGGAGAGAATTTCCCTAATATGGCAAAGGGAACAAACATCAAAATCCAGGAGATGCTAAGAACGCCCCTCAAAATCAATAAAAATAGGTCCACACCTCGTCACCTGATAGTAAAATTTACAAGTCTTAGCGACAAAGAGAAAATCCTGAAAGCAGCCCGGGAAAAGAAGTCTGTAACATACAAGGGTAAAAACATTAGATTGGCAGCGGACCTATCCACAGAGACCTGGCAGGCCAGAAAGAACTGGCATGATATATTCAGAGCACTAAACGAGAAAAACATGCAGCCAAGAATACTATATCCGGCTAGGCTATCATTGAAAATAGAAGGAGAGATAAAGAGCTTCCAGGACAAACAAAAGCTGAAAGAATTTGCAAACACCAAACCAGCTCTACAGGAAATATTGAAAGGGGTCCTCTAAGCAAAGAGAGACCCTAAAAGTAGTAGATCAGAAAGAAACAGAAACAATATACAGTAACAATCATCTTACAGGCAATACAATGGCACTCAATTCATATCTCTCAATAGTTACCCTGAATGTTAATGGGCTAAATGCCCCAATCAAAAGACACAGGGTATCAGAATGGATAAAAAAACAAAACCCATCCATATGCTGCCTACAAGAAACTCATTTTAGACCCGAAGACACCTCCAGATTTAAAGTGAGGGGGTGGAAAACAATGTACCATGCTAATGGACATCAGAAGAAAGCTGGGGTGGCAATCCTTATATCAGATCAATTAGATTTTAAGCCAAAGACTATAATAAGAGATGAGGAAGGACACTATATCATACTCAAAGGGTCTGTCCAACAAGAAGATCTAACAATCTTAAATATCTATGCCCCTAACATGGGAGCAGCCAACTATATAAACCAATTAATAACAAAATCAAAGAAATACATCGACAGTAATACAATAATAGCAGGGGACTTTAACACTCCCCTCACTGAAATGGACAGATCATCTAAGCAAAAGATCAACAAGGAAATAAAGGCCTTAAATGACACACTGGACCAAATGGACATCACAGATATATTCAGAACATTCCATCCCAAAGCAACAGAATATACATTCTTCTCTAGTGCACATGGAACATTCTCCAGAATAGACCACATCCTGGGTCATAAATCAGGTCTCAATCAGTACCAAAAGATCGAGATCATTCCCTGCATATTTTCAGACCACAATGCTCTGAAGCTCGAACTCAATCACAAGAGGAAATTTGGAAAGAACGCAAATACATGGAGACTAAACAGCATCCTTCTAAAAAATGAATGGGTCAACCAGGAAATTAAAGAAGAATTGAAAAAATTCATGGAAACAAATGATAATGAAAACACAACAGTTCAAAATCTGTGGGACACAACAAAGGCAGTCCTGAGAGGAAAATATATAGCAGTGCAAGCCTTTCTCAAGAAACAAGAAAGGTCTCAAATACACAACCTAACCCTACACCTAAAGGAGCTGGAGAGGGAACAACAAAGAAAGCCCAAACCCAGCAGGAGAAGAGAAATCATAAAGATCAGAGCAGAAATCAATGAAATAGAAACTAAAAAAACAATAGAACAAATCAACAAAACTAGGAGCTGGTTCTTTGAAAGAATTAATAAGATTGATAAGCCCCTGGCCAGACTTATCAAAAAGAAAAGAGAAAGGACGCAAATAAATAAAATCATGAATGAAAGAGGAGAGATCACAACCAACACCAAAGAAATACAAACAATTATAAGAACATACTACGAGCAACTCTATGGCAACAAATTTGACAACCTGGAAGAAATGGATACATTTCTAGAGATGTATAAACTACCACAACTGAACCAGGAAGAAATAGATAACCTGAACAGACCCATAACCAGTAAGGAGATTGAAACAGTCATCAAAAATCTCCAAACAAACAAAAGTCCAGGACCAGACGGCTTCCCAGGGGAATTCTACCAAACATTTAAAGAAGAATTAATTCCTATTCTCCTGAAACTGTTCCAAAAAATAGAAATGGAAGGAAAACTTCCAAACTCATTCTATGAGGCCAGCATCACCTTGATCCCAAAACCAGACAAGGATCCCACCAAAAAAGAGAATTACAGACCAATATCCTTGATGAACACAGATGCGAAAATTCTCACCAAAATACTGGCCAATAGGATCCAACAGTACATTAAAAGGATTATTCACCACGACCAAGTGGGATTTATTCCAGGGCTGCAAGGTTGGTTCAACATCCGCAAATCCATCAATGTGATACAATACATTAATAAAAGAAAGAGTAAGAACCATATGATACTCTCAATAGATGCTGAAAAAGCGTTTGACAAAGTGCAGCATCCCTTCCTGATTAAAACTCTTCAAAGTGTAGGGATAGAAGGCACATACCTCAACATTATCAAAGCCATCTATGAAAAACCCACCGCAAATATCATTCTCAATGGAGAAAAACTGAAAGCTTTTCCGCTAAGGTCAGGAACACGGCAGGGATGTCCGTTATCACCACTGCTGTTCAATATAGTCCTAGAAGTCCTAGCCTCAGCAATCAGACAACAAAAAGAAATTAAAGGCATCCAAATCGGCAAAGAAGAAGTCAAACTATCACTCTTTGCAGATGATATGATACTATATGTGGAAAACCCAAAAGGCTCCACTCCAAAACTGCTAGAACTTATACAGGAATTCAGTAAAGTGTCAGGATATAAAGTCAATGCACAGAAATCAGTCGCATTTCTTTACACTAACAACAAGACAGAAGAAAGAGAAATTGAGGAGTCAGTCCCATTTACCATCGTACCCAAAACCATAAGATACCTAGGAATAAATCTAACCAAAGAGGCAAAGAATCTATACTCAGAAAACTATAAAGTACTCATGAAAGAAATTGAGGAAGACACAAAGAAATGGAAAAATATTCCATGCTCATGGATTGGAAGAACAAATATTGTGAAAATGTCTATTTTACCTAAAGCAATCTACACATTTAATGCAATCCCTATCAAAATCCCATCTATTTTTTTTAAAGAAATAGAACAAATAATCCTAAAATTTATATGGAACCAGAAAAGACCTCGAATAGCCAAAGGAATATTGAAAAAGAAAGCCAAAGTCAGTGGTATCACAATTCCAGACTTCAAGCTCTATTACAAAGCTGTCATCATCAAGACAGTATGGTACTGGCACAAAAACAGACATATAGACCAATGGAACAGAATAGAGAGCCCAGAAATAGACCCTCAACTCTATGGTCAACTAATCTTCGACAAAGCAGGAAAGAATATCCAATGGAAAAAAGACAGCCTCTTCAACAAATGGTGCTGGGAAAATTGGACAGCCACATGCAGAAAAATGAAATTGGACTATTTCCTTACACCACACACGAAAATAGACTCAAAGTGGATGAAGGACCTCAATGTGCGAAAGGAATCTATCAAAATCCTTGAGGAGAATGCAGGCAGCAACCTCTTTGACCTCCACCGCAGCAACTTCTTCCTAGGAACATCGCCAAAGGCGACAGAAGCAAGGGCAAAAATGAACTATTGGGATTTCATCAAGATCAAAAGCTTTTGCACAGCAAAGGAAACAGTTAACAAAACCAAAAGACAACTGACAGAATGGGAGAAGATATTTGCAAACGACATATCAGATAAAGGGCTCGTATCCAGAATCTATAAAGAGCTTATCAAACTCAATACCCAAAGAACAAATAATCCAGTCAAGAAATGGGCAGAGGACATGAACAGACATTTCTGCAAGGAAGACATCCAGATGGCCAACAGACACATGAAAAAATGCTCCACATCACTCGGCATCAGGGAAATACAAATCAAAACCACAATGAGATACCACCTCACACCAGTCAGAATGGCTAAAATTAACAAGTCAAGAAATGACAGATGCTGGCGAGGATGCGGAGAGAGGGGAACCCTCCTACACTGTTGGTGGGAATGCAAGCTGGTGCAACCACTCTGGAAAACAGTGTGGAGGTTCCTCAAAAAACTGAAAATAGAGCTACCCTACGACCCAGCAATTGCACTCCTGGGTATATATCCTAAAGATACAAACGTGGTGCTCCGAAGGGGCACGTGCACCCGAATGTTTATAGCAGCAATGTCCACAATAGCCAAACTGTGGAAAGCGCCTAGATGTCCATCAACAGATGAATGGATAAAGAAGATGTGGTATATATACACAATGGAATACTATGCAGCCATCAAAAGACATGAAATCTTGCCATTTGCGACGACGTGGATGGAACTAGAGGGTATCATGCTTAGCGAAATAAGTCAATCGGAGAAATATAACTATCATATGATCTCTTTGATATGAGGAA
Source organism: Martes martes (assembly GCF_963455335.1). Lineage (NCBI taxonomy): Eukaryota > Metazoa > Chordata > Mammalia > Carnivora > Mustelidae > Martes > Martes martes. Next base: position 53,980,881 of record NC_137896.1, on the reverse strand, counting down.
GTGGAGATGCAAGGTGGGGGGGTTTGGGGGGAGGTAGGAAAAGAAAAAATGAAAAGATGGGATTGGGAGGGAGACAAACCATAAAAGACTCAATCTCAAGAAACAGACTGAGGGTTGCGGGGGGGAAGGGGGATGGGAGAGGGTGGTGGGGAAATGGACATTGGGGAGGGTATGTGCTATGATGAGTGCTGTGAAATGTGTAAACCAGACGATTCACAGACCTGTACCCCTGGGGATAAAAATACATTATATGTTTATTAAAATTAAAAAAAAAAAAAAAAAAAAAAAAAAGAATTCAGTTAAGTTTTCACTGATTTTCACATAATTATCTTGTTAACAAAAGTTAGAATATATTTTTGCAGTTATACTAAAATATTTTGAAAGATAATTATCGTTAATCAATGTCCAACTTTGAGTTAGTTTTCATGTTTAATTACAGTGAATATTTATCTCTTCAGCAGTGACTCTTCAAAACATTTTGTTTGAGAGAGTAGTTTGGTAGTAATATCAGCTTAATGTTATTAAAAAAAAGGAGAAATCATAGTTTAAAAACATTCATTTAGAAATCTGAGAGGACTAGCTTCAGTGTGCATCACAGATATTAAATCTTTAATAAGTATCTTATTAAATAAAGCTTATAATGAAAGTATAGTTTAATTTACTTGATCTTAAAATGTATTGACACTGTGTCACTATTATAAAATTTATTCACATATGTTCTCTAATTTAGTTTAATTATAAAGAAAGCATATTAAAATTATTAACTTTGATAAGTCCTTTAGGTATGTGAATTAGAAATTTCTGGGGGTGCCTGGGTGGCTCAGTCAGTTGAGTGTCTGCCTCTTGGTTTCAGTTCAGGTCATGCTCTCAGGGTCCTGAGATCGAGCCCCACATCAGGCTCCTCCGTGCTCAGTGGGGAATCTGTCTGAGATTCTCTCTCTCCCTCTTCCTCTGTCCCTCCTTCCATTTGCACTCTCTCTCTAAAATAAATAAATCTTTAAAAAACAAACAAACAAAAGAAATTTCTGGGATGTTTTTCCAGCAATAAAACTGGTTTCAGTTCAGAAGCTCTCAGAGTTTCTTTTCTTCAATGCTAGGTTAATGTGTTCATCAAGTCTTACAAGTTACTGCTTTGTCTTTAAAATCAGAAAAGGCAGTTCCTGCTCTTTGTAGATAAAACAAGAAGAATTTATTTAGGTCCAAGTTCAATATCTGTGCCCTAATCTCACCGTACTAGGACATCTTGCCCATAAGAAAACTTCTCCATAGGAGCTGATAATACACAGATCCCACAGAACTCAGGAAAAAGTACAATGTGTACTTGGGTACTGTGATCAAAGACAATGCTGATGCAGAAATATTTCCAAGCCTGCTCTAAGGAACATTCAGAAGGGTGCAGCGGACAGAAGCTTCTAGACTCTTCTTCCCATTAACTCTTCTTCTCCCCTGACCCTGCAGGTTCAGCAACTCACAGTCACCTGGAGTCTGGAAGCAGATCCTCTGACATATCATCAGAGGGTCAGTAAGTGGCCTAACACCAAGTCCCAATGGCCACATCATCCCTTCACTTCATCACATGGGCATTTTATCAAATCTCATACCATCACAAGAAGAAAGGTGAGTACAGTACAATAACAGAGTTTGGTAGACAGTATTCACATAACTTTTCTTGTGATAGATTGTTATAACTGTTCTATTTTATTATCAGTTATTGTTATTCATCTCTTACTGTGCCCAATCTATGAACTCAACTTCCTCATCGGTATGTATGTGTAGGTGAAAACACAGTCTAAACAGGATTTGGTACTATCTGAGGTTTTAGGCATCCACTGGGGTCTTGGAATGTATCCTCTGCAGATAGGGGGGAGGATATGTATTTATTGCTTCTTTTTTCCCCGCAGGAAACACACATACCCACCACAGCTCCTATCTACCAGGCAAACCTTCATGATTTACGTGCCATCCAGGAGACGCCTGGCTCAGAGTTAGGGGTTCCTAAGGAAGGTCCAAAAATGATTTCATGCTTTTAGAATGGGAGATGTTGGCTGAACCATCTGCTTGAATGTTACTGGGGACGGTTTCCTGCAATCAGTGAGAGTTGGGACCTTGCTTATTGGTGCCAAAACTTATACCCAAACAATCAGTATATCTAAAGAATCTGGGTCGCAAGACGATAGGTTCTCAAAGGTTCTCAAAGCACAGAACAAGGACCAGAAGCATTAGCATCACTTGCAAACCCATGAGAAAAGCAAAATCTTGCCACTTCTTTCTCCTCAGAAACTCTAGGGTGGGCCCAGGTGTCTGTGTTTTAGAAAGGTGTGGTAGCGAGCCTTCAGCATGGAGCCCTACCTGGTGTTCACAACTTTGGGTAGTTCAATCCCACAACAATGGGACTGACGGATGGAACAAACAGAATGTAGCACAGTGATAGTGTATGACACCATAAAAAGTACTGTGGCCTCGTGTTTGCCCTCTCTCTTGGATCGCTTCCTGTAGGGAAGCCGGCTGCCATGTTGTGAGGACTTCCAAGTACACCTATAGAGGTCCCTGTGATGAGGAATTGAGGTGCCCGGTCATCACTCACTTGTGATTGAGCCAACTAGAAAACAGATCAGCCAACCTATGTCCAGACACTGGAATGCAACCTCATGAACGACAGCACGGTGAGCCATTCAGCCAATGTGCTCCCGCAATACTGACTACAGAAACTGTACAGAGTAATAAAAGCCGATTCCTTCCAAGAGGTGAGTTTTGGGGTAATTTGCTTCATTGCCTTAGGTAACTAATATACAAACCCTCCTGTTGGAATCACCAGGATTCCACTGAGCTAAAACATCTGTTCATTCTCCAAATAATTATTTCTCATACTTCCTATGTGCTAGGCTAGAGCATGAACATGATGGACAAAACAGACACTTTCTAGCCCTCAATGCACCCTGTTCTTTTCCTTTATTACATAGTTTGTGATTTTATTTTACTTAGGGAACTCACACTTATTTGGGTCACCCATTGCACCCTGAGTTTGTGGTGATCAGGACCTTTGCCTGGTTTCCTTCCCTGCCTGCACCTAGCCCTGTGCCTGCTACATGAGAGGTGCCTAATTAATATCCATTTAGCAGATGGCCTTCTCTCTTCCATCTTCCCCATCTTCCTCCAATACGATGAACTGAGGCCCCAGGAACAGCAACCAATAACAAGACATTTAAGGCATTCAAGGTGTGATCCTCTGGGAAGTGCATGGCCATTGGCTATAAATTTCCATGGAAAGAAATGTCTTGTACGTTCAAAACAGTCAAGTTTCAGAGTCCGTCTATATTACACAAGCAGATTCATAAATACATACAAGGGAAATATATGGAGTGGGTTTAGAAATATAAGTAATTAAATGTGAGACTATTTTCCTGTACGGATGATCACACCAATAAAGTACAGGGACTCATCTTGCTTTACCTCCAGGTGGAGCCCTGTGCTAATGAGGAAAGCAGAATATCCGGAAATTGCTCTTCTCTTAGACAGGACGTCCTCCTGACCCCCAAACTTGTGTAGAACCCTCCACTGTGCACCCAGAAACGTCCTGATCTCACTGACCCACTCTATGATGGTTTCTTCTGTTCAGCAAGGGGCAGGAGAGGTTAGTGTCTGGAAATGCTAAGGTGGTGAGATAAGAAGTCAATAATTTTTTTCAATGTCACTTTGGAACATGAAGGAGTATTTGGATAACAGTTTTTTTGTTTGTTTGTTTGTTTGTTTTAAATGTAGGCTCCACACCTTGTGTGGAGCCCAGGGCTCGGTTTGAACTCATGACCCTAAGATGGCGACCTGAGCTGAGATCAAGAATCAAATGCTTAACTGAGTGAGCCCCTCAGGACGCCTATGGAGAACACTTTTTATAACAGAAAACAACTCATGGATTTTTAAAAATTCTTGTGGCAGAAAGTTGGAGATGTAAGTGACATCATTTTAGCAATACTTAGGAACTTCAGAGAATTTATCAAACAGACTCTGGCTCTCAGCGTATTTCTGAGCAAGATCAAAGAGGAGGCAGGCCAGTGGCAACATCCGCAGGGTCTTCGGAGGGTGAACAGTGCCCTGCTGGGCACAGCTCGCCTGGGCTGCCTCTCCTGCCCATCCTTCATGAGGGCTCACACTGAAATCTGGCTGGGGACGAGAGCAGCAAACGAATGTGATGATGGCAGGCCAGGTCTTCTGCCACACTGGTATCCCCAGTCACCGAGCACAGCTCGCCCAGTGCGAATTTAAGACTTCCGTAATTACCCGCTTGCTCTTTCTCATTTTTTTGGGATTTGCAGAACTCGCAGTGCTATCCTGTACAACTCTGTGTGATGATGGAGATGTTCTCCCTCTGCACTGCCTACCGAGGCCAGCAGTTGCGAGAACACATGGCTGTTAAGAACTTGAAAGGAAGTCGGGGCTTGAGGAACCAAATCTTCCCTCTTATTTAATCCTAATTAATTTACATGTAAATAGCCACATGTGGTGGTAGGCTGCCACTCGGGACAGGACAGTGGTAGAAAACAGGAATCATGGTAAATCCGTGCACCAACTCACCTCGAGGAAGATTTTTATCATTCTCATTTCCTCTAAGAGCACAAGGAGGCTTGCAGGAGGAAGAGACCTGCCCATGATCAAAAACGTACTAAATGGCAGAGAACAATTCACACTTCACCTCTCCAGATCCAGTCAGCACTCCTGCAATGCCATCGAAGCGTGTTTCCCCTTCTTCAAGTCAAAGAAGTCTCAAAGGCAAGCGTCAGCCTCTGAAAACTCCAAATTCTCAGTAAAGAGCTATGAAAGGAAGCTAGCCATATGTGGCAGGATTCCTTCCAACAAAAACACATGGGAAAAGGTTTCTCTACAGCCATGAGGCTCTAACTTGAATCTTTCGAACTACACATCGCGGTAAGCGTATCTGACAGCCCTCACTGTGCTTGAAAACTTTTGCTCCAAGCAAGAGATAGCCCCATGAATTCATGAGAAGGCAACAATACGAAAAAGATTTTATTAAACTTCTGCCATATCCTATTATGCTGTCTAAGCATGATTCTATCCGACTTAACCTTTGCTGACAAATGAGATTATACTTTCTTTCCTAAATCAACAGGATCCCATGAAATTGCACAAAAGATGAAGTACTTAGCATTTCAGGACTGATTTGGAAATAGAGTGTCAAAGCCATGACGTTAGAAAGGGGGTTAGCTACGCCTAAGGAAAATAATCTGCAGAGTCATACCGTAAATTCTGTCTTGACTTCTATGTAAAATATTTCACATTATTGTAATACCAGAAACTTACTCCAAAATCCACCTGAAGTTCTTGTATCCATAACTAAGCCATTGCCATCTCCATAAATCTCTCCTTTATTCACAGGGACCCACTGTGTGGCCCAAGTTAAGATACAGGGTTGGAAACTCATTGAAATTAGGGTGGAGAACATCACAGTTTTTTGTGGACAAAACTAGTATCTTTTGGTTCTGTTGCAGCTATCATATTGCCAAAGGGATCAGAGATATTCCTTGATATCACCCTACTTGGGTAAAATCAAAAAGATAATGGGATGATTAGCTGAGACATAGGTAAAGAAATGGGGTTTAAGACCACACATTTTGAGGATCAAAGCCTGGCTGCAAAATATATATATATATATATACACATACACACACACACACACATATACATATACACATATATACACATATATACATATATACATATATATGTATGGCTTATTTTATATATATGTATATATGTATATATGTGTATATATGTGTGTGTATATATATATATATATATAAAATAAGCCAAGTGTGATGATCCTGTTAGATAAAACAATCCATTTTTTAGATTAGAGCTAGTGCACTCTGGTAGCAAGAGCTGTAGAAGGTCCTAGAATTATTCTCATCAGAGCCTGCACCTACTATCTTACAGCACATGACACTGTCGTACCTTCACAAATTCAGCTCCTTACTCTGGCATCACATGGACAAAGTGAATGGGTGAGTGGGTGGTGGGTCATAGATGACCCAGGTGGGGTCTGTGTGTCCTCCCCTTGAGTCCCATGGGGCCCTGACTACTCTGACCCATAGAATACAGTGCATGTGACCCTGTGCATGTCTCTAGGCCTCAGCCCTAAGAAACTTGCTAGGAGACCCAGGCATCCATTTAAGAGGTCCAAGTACCCTTAGACCACCATGCAAGAGACCACATGTAGGCACAGAGTCAACAGTTCCAGTTGAGCCCACCCTCCCAGCCATCCACAGCAAGGGGGCCAACCATGGGAGGGAAGACATCACAGGAAGCAGTTGGATACCACCAAGTGACTCCCTTTGGTGCCTGTGGAACAGAAGAATCACCCAGCCAAGCCCTTCCTGACCCACAAAATCATGACAGAAAATAAAACAGTTCTTGCTTTACACCTTGAAATTTGGTGGGGTACTTTGTTATGCACCGAGAGATAATCAGTACAGAGTACAGAGTATTTCTACTATCTTCAGCTAATCTATGCTTCCTTTAATTGCTCTGATTAAATAATGCGACTGTACTTTTACTAAATACTAAGTCTAACCCTGCCAGGCTGATTATCTGTTTTTATATACACTTACCAATGAAGCCAGAAGATGGTGGGTTGGGCTGAATCTTCTCCTTGGTGTTCTCCTGGATAATGTCCCAAAGCTGCCATATAAATTTTGGATGAAGAATGTAAAATGGCTGATTTGGGTTTCTCTGACGGTGCTGAACATACGGAGTGAACAGGTTGTAATCTGGCTTCTTGTACCACTAAAAAAAAATCAACACAATCAAGTACAGAGCCTCACACTGTGAAAAGGAAAGTGGGAAGCACCTGGGGCGGGGGCGGGAGGGGGGGGAGTGGAAGCTACTTCCAGGCTGAGGGAACAGGAGGGGGAGGTGGTGACTGTCACTTCCTCAGGAACTCTTGATTTTTTAAAAAAATTTTTTTAGATTGTATTTATTTATTTGACAGAGAGAGAGAGAATAGAAGCAGGTGGAGCAGCAGGCAGTGGGGGAGGGAGAAGCAGGCTCCCTATGGAGCAGGGAGCCCAATGTGGGACTCGATCCCAGGACCCTGGGATCATGACCTGAGCCGAAGGCAGGCGCTCAACCGACTGAGCCACCCAGGTGCCCAGAAGCCTTTAGAGTGATGAAAATACTCCATTTCCTAACTGTGGTGATAGATACATGACTATATAAATTTGCTAATACTCATAAAAATGTATACTTCTACTGATTATACATATGTTATTGTATGAAAAAATGCACAATAATGTTGATTGTTTTTTAAATGTCTTTAGAATGTCTCAGGTGCCATCATGAAATGGGATTTGGAGGTTTGTAGGGGAGGGACTTAGCTCATAAGGCTCTGAGGACCCCATTATCCCTTCGAATAGACACCTTGGGGAGATAGTAGGTATATATTAAGATCCAAAGTAATATTCCCTGGTTGGATGGGTTCTGTGGCTTCAACAATTTTTGAGAAGGGCTAGGCCCAATCATCTTTGGTAAACTTTGCCCCCAGGCCAAGACACAGCAGGGGGGAAGCAAGAGGAGTATTGGTCTCAGTTTCGGTACCCCCTCCCCCTCCAGAGCACAGACCACACAGAAAGCAGCCCTGTCACCTGGATTTTGGCACTACCAAGCTCATGCCATTGGGTTGGACAGCACTGTGCCCTGGGCTTGGCTTCTTCCAAAGGAGGAAGGAATAAAGTCCCATGGTTAGGGCTCTCAGTCCATCACAAACAGTAAGAAACTGGTCAGAACTTAAAGCCAGGGAACTTCAGTCTGGAAAGGAAGCTGAAGAGTTCCAACATACATTTCACGTTTGATTCTTGGTAGATAGTACCTGTGAGAACCAGCTGGAGAGCTTTCTCAAAAAATACCCACTCAGTCTGCAGGCTACATATCTGGAAATGGGGCTCTGACCGATACATCTGGAAAATACTCTCCAGAGGATTGTGGTTCGTACTCCTAGTTAAGAACCAGTTAGCAATCATGCTAGGTAAATGTCCAGCCTCAGTCTCAAGATGCACAGTGACAGAATATCCCCGGAGGGACCCATCTGACCTTGGACAACGGGTCTGTTGGAAAGTTACCTCTTGGGGGAGCCAAGATCTGTCCCCCCACTTTCATCTTAAGGAAGGATGCATTCTCTTAGGTCATGGCAGAATGAGTTGAAAGACGCGTTTTGGCACAGCTCACAGCATCTTTCATGAAACTAAACTGTCCTACATCTTTCCCAGCCCTCCTTAAAAAACAAGTGCACTGGCTTTTCATCCAAGTTTTGGCCAGAAGTAACTAGCTGCTCCTTTAGATGGGCAATGATTTGCCAGAATGCCATGAATGTAACTCGCTTATATTTTGATGGCTAGTGATAATCTTGTTTACACTATACCATGTAAGGTTAAAAAAGGTTTAGAGGCAGAAGCCAAAGAGTGGCACACTCCAGAAAAGCCTGTAATAGGTTCCACTTAAAGAATAATAAGCTGCTGAGTCACAAAGTTTAAATTCTCTTGCCAAGCACTTTGAATTTACTTCAGAAGATCTTGTAACTAGGAAGGTGAAGTAACCCCATCACAATGGAAACATTCTGAGTTTCCCTGGCCAAGCCTCTGGGGTAACTAGGAATATCTGAATATTTTGACACTGTAATTTGTTTTTGTTTTTAAATACCCGAGAGCAAAAGCCCTTTTTTCATTAGATAGACCATGTTCACCAAATGTGCTCTGGGAACTGGGTATCAAAACGATATGAATACACATGTATTTAAGTAGCTCCCACAATTGGTTTCCTTCTGTGAAAGTTTAATCCTTGACCAGCTCCCATTATTAATCAGTCAGTGGCACTGTCTGACTGTTAGGGTAGGGGCACTTACCCTAATGAAAACACTTACCAGATTAAGGTTTGCAGAATAAGGGGCAGGGTCCCAGGCTACCAAAATGACATCTTTATACAATGAGCTGTCAATGAAGTGATGGTTGGGGTTGGTCAGAATCTGCAAATACAAATGAAAGGCATTTCAAAACAAGTGTTTTGTTCTTCAGAATTATATCTTAAAAAAAATGAAAATTTAAAAAATGAATCAGAGCAAGAAAAAAGGATGTTGTTCAGACTTTGTCTTGTCCTCTGCAGGATGGAGAGAGGTGAGCGTCGCATGCTAATGTGAGTTAAGAAATATCTTTGGGGAGGGATGCCTGGGTGGCTCAGTGGGTAAAAGCCTTTGCCTTTGGCTCAGGTCATGATCCCAGGGTCCTGGGATAGAGCCCTACATCAGGCTCTCTGCCCAGCAGGGAGCCTGCTTCCTCCTCTCTCTCTGCCTGCCTCTCTGCCTACTTGTGATCCCTCTCTGTCTGTCAAATAAATAAATTAAATCTTAAAAAAAAATGTCTGGGGGAAATGAGGGTTAAAAATAAAATCCCCCAGAACCTCCATTTTCACCAGCACTGTACTCGTAACTGGTGGCATCGAATCAGCTCCCGAAAGATGCAATGCCCTAGCTAATTCAGCACCTGCGACGTCTTCTCCAGTTACTTTCACAAGTGATTGGAGAGGCAGGTGCCATTTTGGATGACCTGCCTTATGATGGGCCAGCGGTGGACGATGGCAGCCGCCATGTGACTTCCTCCCTCTGTGGCCTTAACTGGTCCTGGAGGAGTCCTTTGATCTCACCTGCCAATCATCTTTTTTTAACCACAATTTTGGAGGGGGAAAAAGGATTGGTTTTCATCAGTTTTCAGTTCTCGAGATGTACTTTCTTTCTTCACATTTGAAGTTTTCTCAAGCCAGGGTGTATCTTACAGGGGACACATATATTTTCGTTCGGTGGGGTAGCTAATGCTGAAAAGCTGGGAAGCTGTGATTCAGTGAATGGTGGCTCCTACGATCGATGGGATCAATGGCATCTACGAAGTGAGGAAATATAGCGATTGTTTCTTCCTTTGCTGCAGGCTGCCCGGCTCAGGGTACCACGTAGAAAGCTAATCTTTCCTCCTGCAAGCAACCTGTCATAAATCATCCATCATCTCATGTTCTTTCTCTATAGTTTGAAACTCTGGGAACTGCTGTGGTTTTCAGAATAATTTTGCTTTGAACTTGGAAAACATTCTTATGGAGAACACCAGGAAAAGAAATACTCCCGTTTTTAACAAAACAATCCGTTTTCTTTTTTAAATTTTTCAAATGACAGACTAAAGTTTGCAAGCCACCCTATTGACACTTGGATTTTGTAACCCTTGGTTTTCTCGCCTTTATCGCTGGCCTTTCTCATAGCCGTGATTTCTTTTAAATTTAACTGTCTTTTCCTCCATTACTAAAATGCAATATGCTAAGTCTATGATTACATACATACACGTGTGTATGGATATACACATATATTTTCACATGTATGTTGATCTTTCCTTTTTTTAAAAAAAAAATTCTTTTCAGTATTCCAGAATTCATTGTTTATGCACCACACCCAGTGCTCCATGCAATACGTGCCCTCCATAATAGCCACCACCAGACTCACCCAACTCCCCATCCCCCTCCCCTCCAAAACACTCAGTTCGTTTCTCGGAGTCCACAGTCTCTCCTGGTTTGTCTCCCCCTCTGTTTTCCCCCAACTCACTTCTTTTCTCCATCTCCCCATGTCCTCTGTGTTATTCCTTATGCTCCACAAATAAGCAAACCTATATGATAATTGAGTCTCTCTGCTTGACTTATTTCACTCAGCATAATCTCTTCTAGTCTTGATCTTTCCTTTTAACCTTATTTACTCATTTCTTCCTTTTCATGTCACACATTAGTTCCTATTTATCTGTATTTTTTCTCAATTCTTTTAATTACAAGACCCATAGAAATAAGCAAGACCACGGTCATGAAAACTGGGTAGTTTCTCTTCACTCACCCAGTAAGATGTACATCCATGAAGACACCCCATCCATCTTACCTGGGAATTAATGATGCGCACGGTGGTTTTATTTCCAACATCTTTCTCGTAGCCGCGTGTAGGAGCAGAGTTAAATCTCAAAACTGCATCATGAGAATCTAAGGGTACATAAGTGACAAACTTACTGTATTTTTTGCTGTCAAATCAACGTAATTTAGAAAAAGCATTAAAGCAAATTTTTCAATACCTGAAGCTAATAAGAAACAGCCAATTAATTTAAGATACCTATACACATATTTTTCAGTATAGTGTGTTTATAGGATGGGGTCCCAAGTTTGGGGACATATGGAAACATATGAATCCATGACAGGTGGTCCTATATCATCTATATATGAAGCTATATTTAGATACTCGTTATGTGTGCACATTCTTTAAAGGTAACCTGCTCTATGCAGCCATTCTCCGAACGATTGTAGAGTATGTCAAAGATGGAGTCTGTGGTAGCCGGGAAGGATGCTGCAGACAGGGGCTGCCTGTGTGGTTCTTACTGCTGGGAGCATGGAGGCTTCTCATGGTTCCGCTAATGCCGCTGTCTGCACTGAGACCAAGGGTGTCTCTCACAGAGCAAGAGCCACAGCCTTTAATGCAACTTCCATTCCTTAGGGTACTGGTTTGTGCTTAAAAAGAAAACCAGCCCTCAGGTGCCTGAATGGCTCAGTAGGTTAAGTGTCTGCCTCTGAGGTGGGTCATGGACCTGGGGTCCTGGGATCGAGTCCCATGTCGGGCTCCCTGCTCCGTGGAAAGCCTGCTTCTCCTCTCTCTGCCTCTCTCTTTCTGTCTCTCATGAATAAACAGATAAAAATCTTTAAAAAAAAAAAATCCCAAACCACAGCCCTATATAACACCATATGTTAACTATGCTGGAATTAAAACTGAAAAGTTAAAAACAAAACAAAACAAAACAAAACCAGCCATGACTTCTGTGTTTCACATACTGCTGCTGATGCCCAGAAGACCCAGGTGAGAGCAATCGAGCGCATTCTGCATTCCCAGCAATGGTGTGACTTCCTGCCGCAGCCCTGGAGGACGGGAAGCCCCACCTATGGTACTGGCTGCCAGGGTACTTTGCATTCCATAAGGGCACACCTTGGTTCACCGAGCCTCAAGTACAACATAAATCTATGTCTCTCTCCATTCAACAGGACAGATTTTTTTTTGAGTTCTTAGAGGTCCTGGGTGAAAACAAAGCTCCCATCTTCTGCAGGCCGACAGGGACACAAACAGCTAGAGGCAGAGGAGAGTGAGCTCATCTGATTAAGGGATGGGAATGGGGATATGGTCCCTTCCCACAAAGGAGTCTATATGCATACATATATCTGGAAATTTCCTGAGCCAGCTACTGTGTTGCCCAGAAACCGGAGTTAATCAGCAATGAGGGAATTTCTATGGGCTATCTTTAGCTTCAAAAATTCCATGCACATTTCAAATTTAACTTGGTTGGAGCAGCAACAATGCCGCGTGTGTGAAAGAAAGAGGGAGACAGGTAAGATTACATATTTCTGATTTGCCGAAAAAACCTTTGGAGGTACCCTGTGTTTACTACGTTTACTGTGACCATACCCCAGGCAAGTCGCTAAAGCAGCCCATCTTCTTCACTTGAGTCCTGCTACCCCTCCCGAGCAGTCTCCTTGGGAGAGACCTTACTGTTCCCTTAGTAGAGACTCCTCGGGCACTCGTAAAACACGTAAAACAGTGTTACGTTAGGTACCTTTCTTGAGCTTCTGAGCTCTGAGCTCGAAAGAATTTGTCTTCCAGTTTCAAGCACCAGAATTAAATAGAACACAAAGAATGCATAAAGGATTCCTGGCTCTGCCATTAAAAAAATGTTACTGTGTTGGGGCGCATGGATGGCTCAGTCGGTTAGGTGTCTGCCTTCAGATCAGGTCATGATCCTGGGTCCTTGGATCGAGTCCCACATCAGGCTCCCTGCTCAGCAAGGAGTCTGCTTCTCCCTTCTCTGCTGCTCTCCCTGTGAGCGCGTGCTCTCTCTCTCTCTCTGTTAAATAAATAAAATATTTTTTTAAAAAGTTCTCCAGTGTCCTTTTAGGGGAAATATCATAGGGGTCAGCAAGCTATGACCAGCCACCTGTTTTAGTAAATAAAGCTGTACCATGACACAGGCACACTCATTTGTTTATCTACTGTCTATTAATGGCAGAGGTGAGTGGTGACAGTGACCCCATGACTCCCAAAGCCAAAAATATTTACTACTTGGCTCTTATTAAAAAATAAAAAGAAAATGAAAGAGGTTTGCCAATCTTGATGTTCTAGGTGATCCATTGCTGTGCATAAACGATGTCAAAAAATATGAACACTTCTATTTTCTTTATAATACTTATTTGCACATCTTTTGTAATGAATTGTTTTATTATTTATTTTTATTGAGTAGTACTTTGTCACAAAAATTCAAATGACATTTAAGGAAAAATTAGATTTCCCAAATCAGTGGTTCTTACTTTGGGGGTCTTGGAACACTTTCACACTCTTGAAAATTATCGAAAACCCAAAGTTCTTTTGTTTATTTGGATTATATTTTTCAATGTATGCCACCTTAGGAAGCAAAATTAGAAGACATTTATTTATTTATTTTATTATTTATGTATTATTATTTATTTTAAAATAAAATATTTTATGAAAAATAACCATATTTTCAAAAAATAGTGAGAAGACTGGCACTGGTTTAAATGTTTGCAAATCTCTCTAATGCCTGGCTTTTCAAAAGACAGCTGGTTTTTCTTATCTGCTTCTGCATTCTATCTGCTGCAACGTATTGATTTAGTTGAATTATGTCAAGACTCAGATATATTGTTGAAAATGTAAGGAGTACTTTAAGTCTTTCCAGATTATGGGGAATATCCTTCTTTGATACTTCATCAAAACTTGACAAGTGCTGGTTTCTTAAAAAAAAACAAAAACACAAACAAACCAGAAAAACTTCTGTAATACGGAATGTGAAACAATGTAAATGAATGTTCCATGCTCTATTCCACTGAAATCCATCCAAATACCTCATCTTGCTCTTAAAATGGATTATTCACCCAGGCATGATTTTGTAGCATTGCACAATGATCATTTGGAGCTATGAGTTCGATCAGTAATGCAAATCTTCCAAATATTGATCCATTTCATTATAAAGTATCCCCCCAAATCACGTAAGTTAAATTACCACACATCTCATCAGTTTAAAGAATGGGAAGCTTCCAAGTTTGAAACCATGTGTCTTAGGGTTGATGAGGCTGAAACCAGCAGAAAGTTTAAAGCTTGTTTTTCAGAAGACTGTTTCCACCTAATCAGCTATTGTGTCTTTTCAGACCCCTCTAACAAGCCCACTGGCTGTCTCTGCAGAAGCCTGGACTCAAGGTCAATTGATACAGCTCCAGCCTGGGAACAAACGAGGTCCCGCATTCCTTACCCAAGATAACAAGGCAAAGACCCCATCCAGTTTAAAATGGTTCTTGGAGCAAACCCACAGCCCCTCCTCCTTGTCTGAAGATAACATCCTGACGTCAGGGGCCGAACGCTACCTCGTTCTGATGTGAAGTCTATGCCCCAGAGTGAACACAGGATGTATGTTACATGTACGTTTGCTCAATGTACATCTTCTATCTTTCTTCATGAGCTGTCATAAGTTTCGCTGCCCTTTTCATCCATATGTATGCAATTTCAATCCCTGTGATTATATATAACTCATTCTCTCCTCCTTGGGGGAGGCAGATTTGAGGCTTGTCCTCTTGTGTCCTGGTTTGGCTGCATTAAATAAACCATTCCCTTGCTGCATGCCTGATGTCTCAGGGATCGGCTTTGCTGTGCATCGGGTAGAGGAACTTGGGTTCAGTTCCAAGTTCATCGTTGAAAGCTTGAGTTTTATCACTGGCAAAAAATACTGTCAGCTCTTTTCCTAAAAGTGACAGGCTTACTCAATTCCTTTTTGAGAAATTATCTACCAAATAGGCAGGTCTGAATAAAGTATGTCTATCAGTCATTGGTTTCAAGTAAAAATTGTGTTTCATGACGAAAGTAGCTAGTGTCGCTCACGACTTGAACCACACAAGGGCTTCCCTATTGTGCACTGGTATGCAGAAGTGTGTTTTCACTTTATTGCCCACTTTGTCTTAAAAACACATGAGTCAAAGACTGATATTTAATAAAACAGACATTTTTTTTCATTTTTTCCTACTTCATCAAGGACATTCGTAAGTGACATGGGCACTCTCTTCTTTCCCCACAGAGCGTGGCTGTGAAAACCAGCACGACTGGTAATGTTGGATACGACTGCCTAAAACTACCCTAACCAGGAGTTTTACCTACCTCTGCCTCTACATCACCAGTGAAGGTCCAACAGTTCAGAAGACCCCGGCGTGTTATTATAAGAAATAGTTTTTAACCCCATGAGCTCCTGAAAGTGTCTTGGGGACCCCAAATGAGAACCACACACACTACGTGAACTGCTGATCTGGGGCGACCTTCTCTGAGGCAGAGGGACAAGAGACTCCAGACGTGAGGTGACCTTCAGGAATGAAGATAACCAGGTCAACACGAGGACGAGAAGCGTGAGGCCAGCACGTCTGAATCACAGCCTTCCCACTAAACCATGCCGCCCCTGGACACGGGCTCTGTCTAAAGCAAAAGTGAACAAGCCAAGGCTCCCCAGCCAGGGGCAGGTATTGCAGATTAATTAGGCAGATATTCCAAATCAGCTGTAGGGCCCCTGAAAGTGTGGCAGCTTTGAAATGCCAGGTTTCTGGGACGCCTGGGTGGCTCAGTCCTTAGCGTCTGCCTTCAGCTCAGGTTGTGATCCCTGGGTCCTGGGATCCGGCCCCACATCAGACTCCCTGCTCTGTGGGAAGCCTGCTTCTCCTTCTCTCACTTCCCCTGCTTATGCGCGTGCGCGCTCTCTCGCTCTCTCTCTCTCTCTCTCTCTCTCGCTGTGTCTCTGTCAAATAAATAATAAAATCTTCAAAAAAAAAAAAAAAAGAAAAAAAAGAAAAGAAATGCCAGGATTCTACCCTGGGGTGTGTTAAGCCTCCAGCAATAGCACGGGGCATGGAAACGGAACCTGGCTTTGTTCCTTTGGAAGTGGTGGGAGTGGAACGAGGTAAAAGGTCACTTTTCGGGGAGGAGGCAGGGAGGTAGAGACAGAGGGAGGCCGCTATGGATGGAGAGACAACCTCCGCAGAGCTGCCAGCAGGAGTAGGATGGGAGGGGGAAGCAGGTGGGGGTGAGCGGGGCAAGCCCAGAGTGTGTCTATCAGGCAGACACGTTTTGTAAACCTCTGCCCGGCTATGCATCTCCTTGATAGTGCGCCTGAAAAACTAAGCTGTCCATTCATATTTACAAAAGGAGGAATGGATCAGACAGCAAGCACACGGGGAATAAAGTAAAGCCTCATTGCTGGAGAAGGCATTTCCAGGGTAGAGCCATTTCGTGTTGACCTTGAGAACCAAGCCAGGCTGCAGGCATTCACCGGACGAAGATTTAAAAAAAAAAAAAAAAAATCAAAACCCTTTAAGGAGCAGCCAGCCCTGAGGTGCAGGAGCACTGTCACTGCCCTGCCTTGGGTACTGGGCCCCCTCATCCCCTCCTCCTTTCCTGCGCTCCTCCAGAACACAAAATCTGAACCAGCAAGGGAGCAAAAGCCTTCAGTCTTTAGGGAAGGGCCTGCCAGCGATGACTCATCCCTCTCAAGACTCCACCGCCCTGGCCTGTCTCACCTCTCCCGGGACTGCTGCAGTGACTGACTTCCTTTGTGCCCTCCGATCCAGGCTCTGGAACACTCTCTCTCCTATAAAAAGCTGACCCATCACTTCCCTGTTTTAAAGATCGCAAGGCCTCTCTCTGCACCAGGGGCACAGGGATCAGAGTTGGGAGTTTCTGGAGAGGGAGAGTGGGGCTTAATGGAGTCCAGGTTCCACTCCCTGTGCCTCTAGGTGCCTCCATAAAGCAGGAATCATTGTATCTTTGGCTTGCAACAGGGAACACAAGAGCATTTAGAACAGGACTTTGCAGCAGTAGACACCTAGAAGGGGCACCTTTTATTACAATTATTACGTGAAGTCTAATTTCTGGAGTGCGATGCGTGAGAACATCATGAGCTGCTTGCTTGCCTGCTTATCAGCTTATCAGCTTAGGTCCCTCCCCACTCCTGGCCCCTTGTGCTTGCTGGAGCTCTCACCACCCCCTCATCTCCCCTACCCCTGTGCCCTTTGTGTACCCCCACGGCCATTCCCAGAACTCCTCATATCGTCTCGCTTCCTTGTTACCCTGGCCTTTGTCCTGGATTTCCCTCTTCTGGGCTGTCCTTGCTAACCTCCTCTACCTATTGGCCATCAGCCCTCATGGTGGCTTAGGGTTCTGTTATCATTTCCTCCCAGCCTTCCAGTCATGGGACTGGAATTGCCCATTACATTCAGTCTCCCCCACTAGACTGCCAAGGATTTGAGGTCTAGCTCTGTGCTTTACTCATCTTTGCATCACTATTGCCCAACATAGTATCAGGCCTTGGTGAGTTGGGGATCAATAAATAATCGATGCCTGTTCAATGACTATATGATCTGCTTTCTCTCCTTTTAAGATATCAGGATATGTCAAACCCCAATCTCTTAACCACCAAGAACTATATGCCCCTCTTCTTATACACAGACCTCTGCACCCTCCCATCCCCCTCCCCCCCACACTTCTCAGAATTTGAGTTTCAAGCACACAGATCCCGATTTCCCATACCAAGGCTACTAATGCTGGACATTTCTCCTCTGTTGTGTGTCTGCACAGGACTGCTAGTACTCACTACCAAATTATTATTGTTTATATGTATGGCTGAAAAAAAAATCATCTCTGGGTTCCAGAAAAGATTGTTCCATGTTTCCAAAACAGTTCCGTTTGCTTTTTCAATAACATATTCAAAGTGGAGGTGTTTACAACTGCTGCATCATTCTCAAAAACAATGAATACGGTAAGACTCGAATCTAACCAAGCAGGGAAACAGGACTGCATCGCCCGCGGAGCAACCAGCAGGGGGAGCTAGAGGGCAGCCGATAAGCAAACCTGAAGAGCAACTGGGTCTCCCTTTCGGAGACCCCCCGGGGTGGCCGAGGGTCAGCCTGGAGGGGCCTCCTGGCAGGGCTGACGTGGAGCTAGCCTTCGGTACTTTCTTAGCTTCTTCGTCAGTTTTTCATGACACCGTGACCTTCTGTAAGTTCTTTGATCTTCCCTTAGCCAGTTTCACAAGTGGAAATCTAAGGGCCACGATTATTTTAGCTGACTAGCAGAGCACGCCCCAATATCCCAAGTCGCCTGAAGGGATCCACGGCATGAATGTGTTTTTACCAGGAGTGCCATTAACAACTCTGTGTTAACAAGCACGTATATATCAGTGGAGTAGGAAGGAGAAATGCCAGTACCTGGCATGCACAAATGCTGAGACTAAGAGACACACTAGCTTATAAAAAGGAAAGATTTTTGTTGTTTTTAAACATTGAACTATGCTCTGATTATGGATATTTTTTAAATCTTTATTTTAAAGAGAGAGATAGAGCACACGAGTGAGGAAGGGGCAGAGGGAGAGAGAAATAGAATCCTGAGGCCAACTTCCCATTGAGCACAGAGCCAGAGCGGGGCTCGATCCCAGCACCCTGAGATCATGACCTGAGTTGAAATGGAGAATTGACTGCTTAACCGATTAAGCCACCCAGGTGCCCTGATTAGGATTCATAAAATGGTCGTACGCAATTGGATTCAAAGGAACCAAGGCAAAGCAATAGAGAGAATTTCTTAAAATTTCTGAGTTATGTTCTTCATTTCTGAGTGTGTTCTTTGAGTCTATAATTCTAATCACGGAGCTTCATGTAAGTGCAGACAATATAAATTAAATTTGGATGCTAGAAACTGACAAAGATATACGTGACATTTCCCGTTCCCCGGAAATGTGTAATTCCTGGTGTCTTTCACGCTCTCTTCCAAATTCTCAATAGCGTTTCCAAGACTCTGGTCAGGGATATTGATGCCAGAAGAAAGAGCAAGAGAAATCTCCGTGACATGCCACGAGCGATCCAAATATGCAGCGACTGTGCAGAGGTGTTTAAAATAAAGCAAAACCGAACCAGAAGCAAGTTGCTGCCTGCTTTAAAGCATAACACTTAAATTCCTTCTTACATTATTAATAATGGTCCTCAGAAATGGGGAAGAACTTCACCCCAGGGAGCTTTAAACCACTGTTCTTCCCTAATCAATTGCAGACTGCTCCGCTCCAACTTGGGCAGCATGTGGCACGTGGACACTGTTATTATGAGCCGGCTGTAATGTCAGCATGGGGACACTGGGACCGTAGACCTCAAGCCCGTACTCCTGCCGACTTTTTTTTTTTTTTTTTTTTTTTTTTTACTTTTTAAAAATTTCACATTCAGCTTCATTCCCAAGAACGTCTGAGGGAGGTCTGGGTTGTGAAGCCTGATTACAATGGCATTTCAAGCCATTCCTCAGGAACACAGAACACTAATGGACTCAAGAAACAATGGTTATTCCTTTGTAACAAGTGGGCAATGCCCCTTAACTGTCACTTCTAAGTGAGTTATGAGCTATAACTAACACCATCTACAGTTAGAATGTAGCAGACACAGATGTTTTAAGCTGGGACTTGAGGCCAAGGCTGTGTCTGACTCACAGTTTTCTTCCTTGGCACCTGGTAGAGAAGTCTGCATACAGTAGGGACTAAACACATGTTTCTTAAATGAGCGAATGAGTCTGAAGGATCAAAATGCTCCCTCATTGGCATGGCAATGGAATGAGCCTGGGCACAGAAGGATGTCTAAGGCTTTATAGCAAAGACTGACGTTTCCCAGGGAAAAGGAATTCTGTTTGGTATGCAACAGAGAGACGCTGCCTCAGTTTCCCACATGCTGGCCTGCCCTACAGACTTCAGGCTCCAGACTGCAATCTCAGCTCTTACCTGAGTTTCCAGGCTATTCACTTGACCTACAAATCTCGGACTTGCCAGTCTCCACAATTTCAGGGCAAGTTGTTAAAATAAGATATATCTCTCTTTCTCTCTCTCTCTCCATCCCATCAGTCTGTTTCTCTGGAGAGGCCGAATACAGGAACTGTGACCCAGATATGCTCCTGGGCTCCTGACATAGCTCTGAAGGCAGAGTTCAGAAGTAAAGATGGATGACCCAGGTGTGCTCCTATGAGTTACCATCTTGGAGAAGGGCCCTGCTAGGTGCACTGGCCATCACCCAACGGTTGGATGTGCGCCAAGCTTTGTGAGGTCAGAACTCCCTGTTCTCATCAGAAGGGCTCTCCTTTGAGCCCACAACGCCCATTTAGTCCTTGGGTTAACTAAAATTACCATCATTTATACTTCTCTTTGGAGGTGACACCCCTAACTGTCGCTGCCCCTGTGGGAGTTCTGCTTTCCTCTCTGGTCCTCTCTTTCCTCCCTCATGATTCTACCATGTATAGGTTCATCAGGCCTACTGTGGCAAGGCCTGTCCACGCAGAGCACAGGGTCTGTAGGAGACAAATTCTGAGCACCTGGAAGGGCGAGGGCACCGGCCTCCTACTCCCCTAACACCCAACTAATGGAGGAACACCTCTGGTCTAAAATCGCCCCCCAAAAGACCTCTATTGGCCTCTCCACCAGGCTCATTCTGTCCCAGGGAGGGAGAAAGCCCAGAGACTTTCCCGCTGGCTTCGGAGAGACACCCCGGGCGCCGGGTCCCAAGCTCCACCCAACCGTTGGGATGATGCAGAGGGCCAGCCCGAGCGCGCACCGCGGCAGGACCCACCTATCTCCTCGCCCAGGGAGGAGTTGAGGATGGCGCCGGCCGACATGACCACGGCGCAGCTCCGGAGGCCGCGCGGGTGCAGCTGGCTCAGCGGCACCGCGGGGACCAGCTTCTGCCAGCCCAGCGCCGAGAAGGGGGCCTCCTTGCCGTCCAGCGTGCGCACCCGCACCCGGCTCCGCAGGGCGCACAGCAGCTCCGCGCGGCTCAGCCCGGCCGCCCGCCGCCCGCGGAAGCGCACGCCGTGCTTGTTGGCGCTGAGGTAGTCCTGCATGGCCTTCTGCAGCCGCGGGTTGAGCATCTTGGACGAGACGTTTCCCTTCCAGAGCCGGTGGAGGAAGGCCCTGGACATGGATGAGTACAGCCTGTCCCCGTCCTCGCCGTCCTCCAGCACCAGGCCCCCGCCGGGTTTCCGCTGCCTCTTCCTAGCCCGCCGCCTTGGCGCCTGGCGGGCCGGTGCAGCCCCCTCCAGCCGGCTTTGGTCCCCGTGGGAGGAGGGGGGTCCCGGCGTGCCCTGAGTGTGGCGGCGCAACCCTGGTTGACCCGCGGCAAAAAAGTAGTCGTCGTCCTCTGGGTAGAAAGCGCTTTGCGATTTTCTCCCGATCTGGGATGAAAAGAACTCTTCGTCGTTTTCGAACCCGTCCTGCACCTGGGCCCATTGCGGCAGGTCTCCCGGCCCCGCGTGGAAGGGGCCAGGCGGGCGTCCATCCAGCAGCCCCTTGTGTGCACGCAGGCTCTCGGGCAAGGAGGGCTCCTGCACCGCGCCCATGATGGCCCTCTGCTTCCCCTGCATGGGCAGGAGCCGCCTGGTCTCCAGGAAGGAGAAGGAGCTGGGCGCAGGCTCAGCTGGGTTGCTGTCGGTGAAGTAAATGAAAATCACCACGAAGAGGAGGCCCCAGGCGAATATCCCGCAAAGCATTCGTTGTCTCCATTGCTTCAAGTGTGGTTTCATGGCAGGTCTCTGGGGTCAGCACCTTGTGTCTTAAAGCGGTGGGAGGCCAAATGAACCTGAAAAACAGCCGGGTCTACGGTTAGCCACCCGAAGACACCTGCTCCGACGGCAGGGGCGCTGGGGACAATCTGGCCTAAGCAGCGTTTCTGCAGGGGAGGGTTAAAAGGAGGCATTAGAAACCAGAATCATCTGAGAATTTTGACTAAATTCCAGTGTCACATCCCCCTTTCACAGACCGGACCTCTGCAAGACAAGGGGTTCCACTGAGAGTCTTGGGAGAGAGGGGAGGAGTGGCTGTATATTTGGAAAACCTCTGGTGGTATAACCACCTCCCTACCCTGACAGCTACTTAATCGGGGTGGATCCCAACAACCTCTCCCCGCAACTGCCTTTACAGAATTCCATTTAGTAAAGCAAAACAGCTGAATTAAGAAGTAGAGTCGGCCCTCTCTTCCCTGCTTTATCAGAACACCAAAGGCTCAGTTTCTAAGGACTGACAGCCATATCAGAGTCTTCATAGTCTCTCCCAGGCCCTGGAGGCTTCCTGGAATATACCAGAAGTCCACCTATGGTCCTGAATAAGCAATGCTTCAGAGACTGTGGCCGTGGGCCAATGTTATACCATAGTGCCTGTGGACTTCAAAAATGCACCCCCGAGAAACGTCCTCCTACTTCATCCCCATCATGAATCTCTGATGGACTAGGAGGGAGGTGTGTTAACATTTCAAATAAGGGAGGAGATGAGGAGAGAGCTTGTTGTTTGTCGATGAGCCTCCAACAGGGAAAGGGTGACAAAGGAGGCGGAGATGAAAAATATAAGATAAAATGTAAGGCAAAAGGAGCCTCTCCTTCATACAGTACTGCAGTCCGTGTATATTGTGACATTGCTGTGTGGGATAAGACGGTACTAAGAAATGCACCAAACTTTCAGGAATGTGAGCAAAGCCCCCCAAAGGGAAAAAACATAAGGCATGTGTAATAATACTGGAGCCTACCGGAGCCTAACAATGAGCACAGTGCCCAACAGAGGGAGACACTGAGTAAATACTGGCTAAAAGAATGACAGGAGTGGGGCGCCTGGGTGGCTCAGTAGGTTAAAGCCCCTGCCTTCGGCTCAGATCATAATCCCAGGGTCCTGGGATCGAGCCCCACATCAGGCTCAGGGAGCTTGTTTCCCCCCCCACCCCACCCCCCCACCGCCTGCCTCTCTGCCTACTTGTGATTTCTGTCTGCCAAATAAACAAAAGAAAAAAAAAAGAATAACATGAGTCTGCGTGTGTGTGTGTGTGTGGGGGGGGTGCTGTGTGTTTGGGTGATGGGGTTGGAAGCAGGGAAAACTTAACTGAATAGTGATGCCCATCCAGGCATGGGAGACCTCGAAGACCTGTTTGGATGCCGGAGCCACAGGCTCTGTGAGAAATGGGGAGGAGCGAAGTTTTCTGAGCAAGGGGGTATGCCATGCTGGTTGCATGGGCTTTCAGATTTCTGTGTAGCAGGTAAGGGAGACA
This sequence comes from Martes martes, assembly GCF_963455335.1. Lineage (NCBI taxonomy): Eukaryota > Metazoa > Chordata > Mammalia > Carnivora > Mustelidae > Martes > Martes martes. Next base: position 53,957,688 of record NC_137896.1, on the reverse strand, counting down.
GAGAGGTGTGGAGGGGGGCCATGTGGTGTTCAAGGGGGTCATTAATAGAAATCAGACACTCAAAGTAGAAAGGGAGGAGCTCAGACAGGCGACTCCTTCCCTGGCATAGGATGATGGATGCTACTAAAAATCCAAGGCACGTGAGGTGTGACCAAAATGCAACATCTGGGGTTTGTACTCAGATAAGTCCTATCAAGGTGAGTGATACCTACATACCTGTAGTTACCGTGGAAGCTACACACTGTCTTTGGTGGTTAAAAAGATCTGCCAATGTAAGAAAACCACATTTGCTTTGTGGCTCTGTAGCCGATTAAATACGGACATAGATTTGTTGATGCTCTTCCCATGGAGAGCTGGAGTCGACGGCTCCTGTTCCCGCATTCTGGGAGGGGCTTTGTAGCTGCTCTGATCAGTTACCCAGCTCAGGTCCAGCAGCTTCCGCTTCCTGCTTCTTAAGACACCCCTTCAGGAGGAGGCTAGCCACGAACAAAGATACCTCTCGGACCTGAGTCTACCATGCAGCCAGGAAACCCAAGCTAGCCATGGGGAAAGGCCACATGAACTCAGCGATGCCCAGACACCCTCAAGCTGTTCCAGCGGTCCAGCCCCCACACCAGACATGAAGAGTGAAGACACCATGTTGCATGCCCAGGTGCATTGAGCTTTCAGATGGTCCAGCCCTGGCCAACCTCTGACGGTAACTGCAGGGAAGACCTCAAGTGAGAACCCGGCCGAGCCTGGTCTAGCCACCGAGCCAGAGTGATAGTGATAGATTGTGGTTCTAAGCCGCTAGGTTTTGAAGCTATTTGTTATATCAGAACAGCTCACTGGGACCGGCGCTAACAGAAATGTGAAATGAGAAGAGCCCCGAATCTTCCAACACTGGGGCATCCTTGAAATGAGGGTCTAGCCTCTCAGAGATGATTTGAAAAGCAATATTCATTTACATGTATAAGTTGTTACTTTTAAAAATGTTTGCTTTTAAAAAAAAAAAAAAGTTTGCTTTACCATATAATCACGTAAAGGCAAGGCTGTTGGTTTCATTTATAGTCAAAAATCAAACACACATAGACAACATAAGCGTTCACCAAGCCAGACCCGCTGATGCCATGAAATTTACAAAGAAGAAATGATGTCAGCCGTTAACCTCTGTGCCACACCCCGTGCTTAGCACTCTTCCTGAACTACCTACCTCACTTGCTCCTAGGAAAGACTGCTCTCTCCATTTTATAAATGTGGAAACAAAAGCTCAGAGAGATTGAGTAACTTGCCCAAAGCCTCAGAGACAGCAAGCAGCAGAGATGACGTACCGACCCATCTGCTTGACTCTAAAACTCACACGTTTTAACGTTAAATTCCGACTCCATTCGATCATACCACCTGAAGCTATACTATCTGTAGGGGAAGGGTCATTTTTTTCCCTCCAGACTGTCACAACCTGACACTTTTATATCTCCATTCCCAAGCGTCTGGGCAAGGCCTGATTGCTGTAAGAGATGCTAAATGCTTACCAGCTAGTTCCATACACATCTCATCAGTACCTGGTAATGAACCGTGTGCAGATATGCACAGACTCGGGACCACACTTTGAGGAAGAATCCACTAAGTGATCTTTCTAGTCCCATCCCGGAGCACATACTTCAAACTGTGTTGCCCACTCTGTAGATCTAGAGCCTAGTTCCAGGATTTGACATTTCTATTAGAAATTAGAAAACCACCCTCAATGACCGTTTTTCTGTCATCGCCCCAACTGAGCACACTGAATACAACTCTGACACCAACCTCTGGAGTTAGCATGGTACTCACGAGTTCAGGACTCAGGCCCAAAAGACTGCCTCTGCTTCAGATGGCAGCCTTAAGGGGGAACCCCAGGCCTCCTGCTCTTATGAGCATTTGGCTAGCAATCTGGGATGCTCCCAGGTTCCATAATCAGGCAGAATGAACTCAGAAAGGTCCTACACTAATGACTACTGGGTTTTGGGGAAGGTATACAGGTAGTTTGAGGTCTTGCGGGGGTGGGTCCCAAACAGAGAATCTCTGCCCTCTGTCTTCGGTGTCAGGGAACTTCCCCCTCTCCGGACATCCCTGTGTTCATGAAACACAAAGCTCCACCCAACCTTGGCATTTAGAGCTTTTCCTGGGGTTTCATTTGCTAGGCATGACTGATTGAGTCACTGATTTAACGGTGTGACGAGTTCATTCCCCAGTGTGGGCCTTTGTGGTGACCATTCTGGTGACCAGCCCTCAACCTGAAGCCAAACAGAGACCCACTAAGAGTCACCTCATGAACATAACAAAGACACTCATGTCACTCAGGAAATTGCCAGAGTTTTCAAAGCTCCTTCAAGGAACTGAGGACAAAGACCAGAGAAATGATTATACCACAGCAAGGCTGTAGTTGCTAATTTAAAAGGCAGTCTTTTTGCTTCTGGCTGGAAATCCTTATTACTTGGTTGCTCCATACTGAGCAACAGCTCTGGGCACTTACTTGGTGGATTATTAAAGAATGGGGAGTGGAGGTTCTTTGTGGGGCATTTGCTGGAGGGACTATTTTTACAATGCAGAGTCAGGAGAGAAGAGGTGTGTACCAGGTTGCTGGGGGTGCAATGATGAAGAGGAAGCCTGGATCCTTTGCGGAGGACCTGGAAACCTCTGGCCTTTGGGATCAGAACTGAGGGTTCTGACCTTCCCCCGCAACCCCCACCCCCCATGCCAGATGACAGATGACCCTTGGCTGTTTCAAAGCAACAGAGTGGGAACATCAGACATACAGACCCCATTATACAGAAATGCCTAGTTCCCAACGGAAGCAGCCGAAGACTTTTTTTTCTGTGGGGAGATGACAGACACGGAAGGGAGGGAGTGAGGCAGTCTGGAGAAAAGGAAAGCCTAAAAGGGAAAAGCAGGAGAGGAGCTGCCATGGGGCCAGGAGACCAGGGCAGATTTGGTTCTCACTGCCCACTTTTTTGGGGAGTAGAAGGGTGGGATCTGTGAGCACCGTAAAAGCAATAGGGATCCCAAAGCAATAATGAGGATTTTTCATTAGGTAAGATTTTGTGGCCTTTGATGCACAGTAATAATAGAAAGGAGTGGGATCCCTGTCTCAACTTATGATTAGGCTGAACTTATAATAATCCAAAAGCCTTCCCCGCAACCTCCGTCGCTGCAAACCTTCTGCTGCCAATTAAGGGAACATTCTCCAAAATGATTCAATGCAAGGCAAGAGCAAATCCTCTGCCAGCAAAATGCTACAGAAATCATTTTACGTATCATTGGTCCCGTCTTTACAAAATTCAGCATCTTTACAAAAATTCAGGTTAGAGAAAGAGATGGAGGATATCGCCAATGTCAGATCCATTGGTCACTCTTGTCCTTAAAAGAACCAGACAGCCTAATAGGAAGAGATGTTCAGCTAAGAAACAGAAAAGGAAAAAAAAAAACCAAAAACAAAAACACATTTTCCCCCTCTAATGTGGTGTATCCGAAATATTATAATGATCTAGTTTAAGCAAAGTCATGAATGCTCATTGTTCTATCCCATCATTAGCTGTGTGATATAAATTGCATCAGGGAGGCATAAGACATGCATCAGGTGAGGCACCTGTCCCCAGGTGCCAATGACAATGTGCTCCCTGATCTCATGTTCATGTGTGCTTTGTCAGGGCTAGTTTAAGTGACTGAGGCAGTGGAGTTCTTCCCAGTTTTCCCCTGGGACGACAATTGGCAAGATTATAAGCACAGTCTGTGTGTGTGATGTGGCCTTCTCTTCTCTCCATGGCGATGCTAACACTTGTACCTGGCCGTGCTAAGGTTTGCATTCTAAGCAGATGGATGTTTTCTGCCTCCTTGAACTACTGTTTGTCTACTCCCACTTCTGTCCCATTTTCTGGAGCCTTTCGAGCCAAGCCTCTAGGAAACTTGTATGGGAACACTAAAGTGATGAACCCAGATGCAATGAAAAAATGACCCATGGCCAGAAATTATTTTGATTGTCCTACTTGCTAAGGAATTTCGGTGCCTCTTAGGTACTAATTCTCAAAGAAATGAGTCATTTTATGCATGGATGTCCAAAATAATACAAAAGAGTGTTAATTCTCCTTGAAATCGTTCAGAGAGACATCACATTTTCCAAAAGGTACCATTTAAGACAAGTCGTCAGGTGAAACTGGAAAGTGTAAGCCACAGGAGAACCTGACAACAATGCAGCAAAGGGTTAATACGCCAGTGTCTCATTTTGTTCAAGGGGAAAGAGAAGTTAATTCTGGCCTTTGCCACTTGAACGACGTCCCTCTTATGCCTGGAGGTTCACAGGCTGGCTCCCTGGCTTTCCTGAATGGAGAGTATTTTTTTTTTTAACCCACTTTGATGGATGTGTGTGTTACAGCTGCCATCTGGCCGGGGTTTTCTGTTGGTCTGAGAAACGCTTGTGTCTCTTTTTTGGTGTAGAAGTTGTCTAAAGGATCTTAAATCTAAGTATTTACTTGAACATTGATATAATAAAGAAGATTTAGTCTGTGAGCCATAGTGAGACACTCATGTGTCTTAATAGACTTCAGGAGTCATTTTCTCCCCAGATTCATTTTTCTAAAATTAGCTCTTGTCACACACCCAAGAAAACACTCTTCATCCTTCAGAAGAGGGAGGGGACGTGCCCAGCTGGAATGCCTCTCTATCTCTTCACAGCCCCACCGGCTCCTTTCACAAATAATCCCTTTTCTTTCCTTTTCTCATTTTCTGTGAATGTGAGCTAGTGAGCTACGTCTAGACTGCCACATGGAGGACTCCAAGCACCCCCACCTCCTTAATTCTCTCGGGCTTGTTCTCAGCCCATTCTTTTTTTTTTTTTTTTTAATTTTTTTATTTATTTTCAGCGTAACAGTATTCATTGTTTTTTCACCACACCCAAATGGCCAGAAGAACAGAAAGAAGGAGGTCAGCCCAGTCAGTAGGGCTGGGTGGTGGAGGGCTGCCCGGCCTTCTAATGGGTCCTGGAGGATCGGTGGCTCATTGTCCTATAAGAGCGCACTGGGAGCCCCGAGGGCAAGGTGGCCCGGCTCAGGCCACGTCTCCTCGTGATGAGAACAGGGGTAGCCATCTCCTGTGTGAAGAGGGACACTGTTCTGTGAGGGCTGGCCAACTCACATGAGCTTGCGTGGCCAAGGCCTGAGTTTAAAACACTGGTGGCATGGCTTCTTGTTGAATGTCAAATTTGGAAGCTTGAATAACTTGAGAACAGCGGGGGCAAGTTGAGGGTGGGACCATATCACTTTCAGTCTTGTGTTCCCAGCAAACAGTGGAGGTGGTTCCATGGAAGGTTCCCGACGGATATTTTAAATAAATGAAATGAATGTCTACAATTCATAAAACAAAATAAGTGAGACTGCCTGGATAGGGCTTCTGGCTGGGCTCAAAGGGAGGGAATGCACGGCTTGCGAGCCTTCCCAGGCCAGCGAGGGTGTGTGTGGGAGGGGTGGGGGGGCACAGCAAATGTAAGCAGTGGCCATATGGTTAGCTTACTACAAGGAACAGCAGTCAGGAGCAGTCGGGGAGATGGAATGAACCAGCAGCAGCGGTCTCAGATGCCTGCCCCAGGCCAGGCACTACACCAAGTGCCTCCTCTGTGCGGTCTCATTGTTAATTCTGCATTCCCAGTGTAATCTTTACCTCAAACTCCCTAGTAAACATGATTATTCTCCTTCTGTATAGGGAGAAACTGAAGCTCTAAGTGGCCTGCTTCATGTACCTTGTTCCAGAACCCCTGTCTTTTTGTACTAACTAGATCATGAAACCAGGGGACGCTGCACCGTGCTTGAAATTTTTATTTTCTTTCAGTGCTCCAAAATTCAATGTTTATGCACCACACCCAGTGCTTGAGATTTTAATGAGATTTTTTTTCTTTCGGCCATAAAGTACTATGCCAAATTTCAGGCTAGCTCCCTACGCTGACTCGGCCACGTGATCCCCTAACATCCCATCTTCCCTAACATGTTTTTGTCTGCTGGAGAAATTGATCTTCCCAGTCAGGCCTTGGAATCCACACCTCCCCAGAATTCACCTGCTCGGCAATCGCCAGAGACAGCTTAGCCTTGGCAGGCCAACCAAGTGGATTTTGCCCAGTCAGAATAGGGTGCCCATTCACTAACATTTCCCGTGAGGCCACAGGTGTGAAGGTCCAAGATCTCAAGGAATCTGTCATCTTGGCAGGAAGACCACAATTCTGACTGCTTGGTTCTCTGTCCCAGGACAGGTGGCTGTATAGAGGAGCGACACAGATGAAAGTAATCATGGGTTACTTTAAAGAGGAGGGGGATGCGGGTTGGACACTGAAACCCACATGGGTATGAAAGGGACTTAGTCATTTCCAACAGTGGTACAACTGGGCTAAGCGTGCCTGGGGTGGGAATTTGCAGGGTGCAAGTCAGGTGACCAGGAATGGCTCAGGAAGACTATCGCATTCTCTTTCTGGGTGAATCATTTCAGCAACAGAGATTTTTCCTCAAGTAGTAGGGCAGATGGGAAGTAGTTTAAAAGGCAAGGATGCACATATGTAAGCCACTCTGGGCAGCTTTTAGCGTTCAGAACTTTCTGGAATGAGGTGGCAGGTGTTGTTGGGGCAGAGGGAGGTGGAAATGATTCCAGACGTCTATTATTGGTCCTACAGAGACAACACAAGCTGCCTACTAGCTAGGGTCTGCTGGCTTCCTGAAACGGCATTCGTCTGCTTTGGACACAGTGGCCTGTTTGTTTTACGGTAATTAACATTCAAATATTTACACTTTACACCAATAATATGCCAAGGCTCATGATTGAAGCTATAAATTGGCTTCAGCAGTGATGTTTAATAGTCACAAAGATGAAATATTGCCTACCTGCCACTGAGATTTGAAAGTTCTACTCTGTTCCCACAAACGTAAAGTGGGCTTCCAGATAAAAGTATAGGTGATCCGCAGGTGGTTCTTACAGGGGGACTTCGGTACGACCCAGCCCGAGAGGGGCCAGAGCTTCAGTGTGGGCTGGCAGGGGAAGTGTGTGTAATGGCAAGGGGGAGCCGGCACTACTCAGGGGACAAGTCAGCCACCATCTCTGGCTTACCCAGTGTTACAGGGTGATACTGACAACTCTACCCATGAGGAAGGCAGGCGATGTATGGTTGACCGGGAAGCCCTGTGGTCAGACAGCCTGTTCAGATGCTTTGCCAGCTGTGTTATTCCAGTTCAACCCTTTGAGGCTCAGTTTCCTCATCCAATGTGAGTCATCACACTGCCGAGATGCTCACAGCTCTGTGAAATGAATGAGTAAGGCTCTGCGTGCGACGTGACTGGCCCGGTGCCTGGCCCCAAATGAAAGCCACATAAATATGATTTTTCAATCCTGGCTTTGAGAGTCTGTAAAAGTAAAAAAGTGGTATAACCAGCATGGACTTGTATGAGTATTGGCCCAATGAGTATACACTTGAAACTCACCGGTAGGCAACCCTCTCTTTACATGGTCCCAAATGGATGTGCCCTTGTTTTGATAGACACTAGCACCTGATTCAAGCTAATAAGAATGGAATAAACCCAGTCTCCATAAAGACCTCTGTCTGCTGTCTCAGTCACATCCAGTCAGGGACCGGATGCCCGAGAATTATCTTCTAATGGTTCATCATATTACCTTATTTTAATTTCCGTTGCTATAATTCAACGAATATTTATTAGACCTAATGTCAGGCTGAATATATAACCTATGATACTTGGGCCTTGGGGGAACTGGATGAAGTTCTTGGGGAAAGCAAGATTTAAATTCTTGAATGCCAAGAGTGACCGACAGAAAAGCATGGGGTAGATTCAAAGTCCAACATGTCTCTTCAGTCCAGACAATGGGGCTGGTTCTCACAAGAGCCCAGGAAGAAAGAGCGCTTAGAAGAAACCCCCTTTCAGAAAACTTCAAAGGCCCCGCGGGGCACTTGTTTTGCCCATTAGGGGAAAGAAAGTGTTTTCTGTGGCAAGAGCCGCATCTTAACAAATCACAAAAATAAAAAAGGCTAAGTGCTTTAGATCCATCTCCATAGATCAGCACCAGGAGATCTTAAGTGGAAAGCTGGGGGAAAAACACAGATGCTGCAGAAGCTCACAAGAGATTTTAAAATGCCCGTACAAACCTCAGCTAGCAGCTACCTCTGAGGAAGAAAGACCGAGATTTGGATGAGTGAGAGGGACAGAGAACACTCGCATCATTGCTCCAAAATGTCCTTTCTTAAAAAGAAAAGATCCAAACTAGTAAGGCAGAATATTAATGGATACTAAATCAGAGTATATAAACTCACTTCTTATGTATTCTCTGTGTTTTTAAAAGATTTTATCTGAGAGAGAGAGAGCAAGAGAGGGGAGCGTGCACAGGGGTGGGGAGTGGCAGTTGGAGAGGGAGAGGCAGAACATCTCCAGCAGACTCCACACCCAGTGCAGAGCCCAAAACAGCTCAATCTCACGACCCTGAGATCATGACCTGAGCTGCAACCAAGAGTCGGATGCTTAACCAGCTGACCCACCCAGGTGCGCCTGTATTCTCTCTCTCTCTCTGAACGGATTTAAACATAGCAATTTTACATGTAATGAATGTTGAAAAATAGACATTGTTATAAGACTTGTAAAAATAAGAAAGAGAAATCATTAACTGTGTTTATATTTACATCTCTATTTCCTAATCTCTTGGGCTAATAATTCCTGCTTATTCTCTTCGCACAAAATATAAATCTAACATTTAGATTCTACACTGGATTCCAGCTTGGTTAAGACTCTCATGTGACACCATCATCAATCCAGAAAAGAATAACTTACAGCTAGAGTGATTTATAAAAGCACAGAAAAGCACTGAGATTCTAGCCCTCACTCTTTCCAGGTACGTGATTTGGGGCAAGTTACTTTACCTTTTGGATTCTCAGCTTCATCATATGAAGATGAAAATAATCCCAACTTTAACAGGTTGATACAGAATAATATATTTTAATGAGAAAATGCTAACAAAGTCTCTATTGTTGCTACCATTAAGTAGTATCTAAAAATAGCTATTCCATGTGGCCCCAAGCTCTGTGTTAAGCACTGATGGGTGCCATCTTACTGACTGTCTCTGAGTCCTGTGTCGGTTAAGTTGAGGGGCATCTCCAAAACCACATCTCTGATCTCTGCTTCCCCTCTTAATTTTCCCACATAGAAGGAGTTCTCAGTCTACTGAGAAATAAGGATCATGGTATAAATCTCTGTAGGCCAAACTGAGTTGGCCTTAAGTCTAGATTTGGTAGTTGTGGGAAGAAAGGTGGGGGATTGATAATCCCAAGTATTCTCCACACCAAGGTCACAAATTAAGCATGGCTATCAATAATGCCCATAATAATTTAACCTCCAATCTGTCTGACATTTGTGATACCTTCTAAAGTGCGGAACAGTTATAATTTCAGTATGTCTCAAAACCTATGACCTGGGAGTGATGGTGAATCCCATTATATGGATGAGAGATATGAATCACACTGAAGTTACTTAAAAGTTCCACTGTTAGCATGTGTTGGAGCCAGGACAGTACCTGGTTAAATTGTAGGCCGTCAAAATGAGGACATGAGGATAATGGTTGTTCTCCTTACCCTCCAGGGTTGTAGGAAATACCCAAGAAAAATGTGTTAGTAGGAACCTTAAAATTAGATGTCCTACAAATTCACTCAGTTTTCATGATATAATTATGAATATATAGATTCCATTATTTTTTAAAAGATTTTATTTATTTATTTGTCAGAGAGAGAGAGGGAGAGAGAGTGAGCGAGTAAGCACAGGCAGAGTGGCAGGCAGAGGCAGAGAGAGGAGCAGGTTGCCTGTCGAGCAAGGAGCCCGATGTGGGACTCGATCCCAAGATGCTGGGATCATGACCTGAGCTGAAGGCAGCCGCTTAACCAACTGAGCCACCCAGGCGTCCCTATAGATTCTATTATTATATCAAAGTTATCTTAGTTGATTTTTTTGTCCCATAAAATTGTGTAAATCAAAAGGATGATCCCATTATATATATTAAGAAAAAAAAAATCACCCTGCCAGGGAAAATTGTAGATGGTGACTATTTTTCTGAGCAAGTGAAAATGGCAATAGTTTGCTTTATAAGGCTATTTAGTGGCTTTACTAATGCAGCCTTAACACTGTTGAAATTTGGTTTTAACAATGGAACTTTTAAAACATTATTAAGAGAAGGTGCCAAATTGTTAATACCCAAACACCAAGTTCCTAATGATGGGACGCATTTTCCACCAGAGTAAGAGGATGAGGCAGCCTGTCTTCAAAATGCATTAACTTTTATATTAAAACACATACACACACCCATTACGGAGTCAAATACAAAATCAACTTGAAGATTTAATAGAAAACATGAGACTTCAAAGAAATTTCTCGGTGAGGAGCTTTCAACACTGTCTTCTGAACTTCTGAAGCTTGATTGTCCTTTTCCCTTAAAGGTAAGGTCTGAGCAGCTGGGTTGAGATGGGCATGTAAGGGCCCCAGCACCCTGAAGACTAACCTAGGAAAAGTTCAAATGTTTCCTCTCTAGTATGCTTCTCTAGTTGCATTTTTTTAAGTCTGTAGAAAATTTCCAGATGATGAAATAATTTCTGAGGTTTCTAATTCTGAGGTTTGGCTCACCCTCAGAATATGCTCGAAGAGCCAGAACACCCCAGTCACGACCACTAAGTCACAGTTCCCCTGCGGACAGCAGCACACACGCGTTCTGTACCTGTGAGCCTGCACACGTAGGCGCACAGCCCTGGTCTTCCGTCACTGCACTCATTCATACATTCCACAGATAACTGAGCATCTACTAGGTTCTACTGTGTCTACCATGCTGAGCAAATCAAATATTGCCTGACCCCCATCAAGCTTACTGTATGGGAAAGACAAAAATCAGGTATACCAGTCTTGCACGATGTTGTGCAGTCTTAACTGGACTTTTTTTTTTTTTAACCACATTCCCTTTTACCCCACGACCTTCCTCCATTCACCAAGATACACAGAAGACCTCCCATGTCTAAAGGAAAACTGTTGCAAAGGAACCAGAAGTGGTGATGTCAATTCTTGCCTTTAAAGTTCAAACACCTGGGACACCTGGGTGGCTTAGTCAGTTAAGCCTGTGACTCTTGATTTCGGCTCAGGTCATGATCTCAGGGTCGTGAGGTTGAGCCCCACCTGCGTCCGGCTCTGCACTGGGCATGGAGCCTGCTTAAGCTTCTCTCTGTCCCTCTGCCCCTCCCCGTGCTCTCTCTTTAAAATAAATAATTAATAATAAATAAGTAAATAAATAAAATATAAAGTTCCAAAGCTGTATTTCAAGGGGTGGGGAGGGCAGGACAAAAGCTGGGAAGAATACTTGCTGACCCAGTTTTTTCTTGCCCAAAGGGAGATTGAAAAGATCTCCTGGCTGATGGAAAAGGAGAGTGGGAACTGAAACAGAGCAACTGGCCACTGGCCAGGGCCCCTGAAGATGGTTTTAATGTCAATGCTAAGAGGAAGAAGACAGCAGAACTCAAGGTTAGTTTGTAGAAGAGATCTTCCCGCACTCTTACCTCCAACCTCAGCCTGTGGAGGTAGTACAGGGATGGCTGTGTGAACCCGAATTTTCTGTACCCAGAATGGCAGGAAAAAACAACCACTGTGGCCCCCAAAGTAGAGCGAATCCACAGACACAGAGGGGACATGCGGCATGGGCAGGGGGACAAAGGGGGACAGTAGAGAGCACCGTCCTATAATGTACTATAAGGCAGAAGGCCAGGCAGCTAAATCAGAGCCCAGTCCAAAATGCATGAACCTGGATGCTAAGGACTAGACGGTTTCCCTGAGGTCAGGAAGCTTGGTGGGGGGTGGGGGGGCCCTAAATTAAGAACCCATGTTAATGTCAACTTTGGTTAATTTAATTAACTAGAAAAGGTTAGCTAAATTGGCAGTTAGGTTTTTCCAACGCTGAGTGGTATAAGGTCTCAAAATACAGCTTAAGTTGAATTGAGGTAAGTTGCATTTCTGAAACACTTCTGGATGTGGACTGAGAATAGACACCTGCTACGTAAGCTAGAAGCGTGCTACATTTTCTCCCTCCCGATGCTGCCCACATTTATAACCATCATGTTGATGTCTCTGAACTGTAAACCCATACAACCAACGACCTGTGTGACAGCTCCCCTTAAGTTTTCCTAGTAATCTCAAACTTCATGGATCCAAACCAAACACTCATTACTCTCTTTTCATCCCTTAGCCTTTCTCCATCCAGTAAGTGTCAGGCCTTTACCCAGGTGCCTGGGTCAAAGAATTTGGTGTTATTTTTGCTGCTTCTTTCTACTTAAGCCCACACCCAGTTCCAACCACCAGCCCTAATCTGGCATAGACAGCCGTAACCCTAAAACATACCTACACTCGCACAAGCAGTTGCCTTTCCTACTGCCCCAAAGTGGTCCAAGCCACCTGTCACCAGCACCAGCACCAGTGAACGACCCTGGGACCTGTCTCCTTGCTTCCATCCTGCCTGTTCTCTGCGGATGCTCCAGGAGGCTGAGTGAAACTCTTTGAGGGGGAATTAATTCCCACAGACTCGCTGGGTCCCTGTTGTCAATTTTCTCTTTCCTTTCCCTCATGTACCTGGTGTGTCCCCACTTATCTCGCTACCTCATTTCCCATCACTGGTCCCTCACCTTCCTCCCTCCCCGTGGTCCCTGGGACATCCTGTTCGCTCAGCTCCCACCTGCTGTAGGGCCTGTGTCCAGGCCCTTCCTGCTGCCTGGGGCCATCCTCTAGAATCTGACTGTCATCCTCCCGGCTTTATTAAAGTCTCAGAGCTATTCAGAAGGGCTTTCCCTGCAAAACTCCTCTTGACTTCACTCAGCTGCCTTTGTCTCCACTTCTGGTACAGCTCACTGCTTGATATGTCGTATGTTTAGTGCTTTTCTTCTCCAACAGCCCCTAAGCTCCAGGAGGAGGACCCATCTTTCCTCAGTCCCTATATAGTGCCTGGCACATAGTCAGGGCTTGGCCGTTCCAGGAACGAGATGGGGAAGGAATTGAGGGACTGTAAGACACAAGACTTTGGGGCATAATTTAGGCTGCGGACACTGGGCAGGTCATGTGGGGGCAGGGACATTTAAACTGAGAACAAACGGATGGTGAGAAGTTACGTACTGGGGGGCTGGGCACCTTTCAAGAGGAGGGACAGGAGCTGGGAGCGATAGGGCAGGTGGGAATTTGCACGTCTGTACTGTAATTTGGCTGAGTGCATAGATGTACAATAGATCCTCTTTATAAAGATCAAACCACTTGTTACTTAATCTGCAAACACACCGCGAGACGGAAATGCTGGCTTCTATAAAATATACTATCCAGAACTTGTGAGAAACACTATAATTTTAATGTCTTTATCACACATAATGACATAAATAAAAAGCAGTGGGTTTCAGCCTCCCCATGAGAGCTCCGTAAAAACCTTCTTTCACAGACAGTTTTAGCTGAGACTCAACCACATGCAGTTGGATATGGGTTCTGGAAGTTTATTTTGTGACGGATGGAACTAGGTAGGAAGAAGAGAGAAACGTGAAAATAATAATATGCCCACATCCACCCAGCCTGGATGGATCGCACAAAACTTTTGCAGGGCCTCATCAGGACCACGAATGAGGAACTACTGCCAGTGCTGGAAACTGAGACCTGCCCTGGAGAGGGGCCAGGTCCCACTCCTGAAATGTCAGGAGGGATGGAAGGGCGAATCCAGAGTCATGGCGGAATCGTCAGAACATGAACTTAAAGCGACCAGGATGACACAGGACCACAGTGCATCAAAGCCGGTGAAGGAGGCTATCTGAAGACTGTGTGTCTCTGGGTTGGCACCATGAATCATAAATCATTCTGATGAATTCTAGAGCCCAATATCTATGCTAAACAGTGCCCTGTTATCTAACCCCCCATCCTCTCCAGCCTCTTTTCCTTCCGGCTCTAATTCTTCTCTGGTCTGCAAAAAGCCCTTTTATCTAATTTGTAAATAAGCCATGGCATGGTGGCTGCTCACCTGCCCTTGGTGGGGACACACACACACACACACACAGACACACGCACACATACAATGCATGTGTTAAGCCTTAATGTATGTTCAGACACTGTGCTATGTGGTGGAGATTAAAAGAACAATGAAACTCAGTCTTCTCCTTTGTGATTCTATAATTTAATGGAAATAACTACTAAAGTTGTCTTCAGGGTACCTGTGTTAGCCAAGAGCATTTCACCATTAAAGAGAATTTATGTTTGTTTATTTTATTTCTTACTCTTATGAAAACATACAAACAGTACTACGCTTAGGGTGTCTGTATCTAATTTCCATGCTGAGGAAACGAAAGCTCTGTAACAAGAGAAAAAAAAAAAAGACTGATCCAACACTTATTCACTCAACAAACATCTCTTGTAAAGTACACATTCAGACATGAAATTATTAGCAACCGTACCATATATTCCACGAGGCTTAAATAAGATGCTCACACGAGGGCACCACAGCAATAAAACCGTATGGATCTTTATGTTTTCCTTCACTCCACTGTGCATTTGCTCATTTTATCTCTGCTCTTGGCAAGATTTAAATAAAGGCTTTTTTTCCTTTGCTCTACAAATGTTTGCAGCAACTATATTCCACTGACTTAACATAACATTAACTACAGTACAAATATACGCTCTTCACATTGCTTTTGGAAAAAGGAAAATGTTTATGATCTCTGTCACAGAAACACTGAATTCATCAGTCTAAAATTTATTTAAAATGTCAGATATGTTCGATAAAAATCTACAGCAGGAATTCATTTCTGAACAGTGTGGAGTGATTACTTTGATTTAAAAAGAAAAGGATATACCCTAAAGTAGGATCTGGGTCTCTCAGAATGTGAAGTTCAGGTCAAGCCACGTGGGCGACGGTGGGTCTACATCGCATCGTGTGCTAGAAAAGCATTTGTGACTTGGTTGCCCCTCTCATTTTAGTAAGAATCACAGTCCCGATTCCATAAGCGAATGAAATATCAGCTGTCTGTAGAAACAACGGAGAGGCATGTGCCAAAGAGTGTAATTTCACCCTGCTTTATGGCGCAGGCTCTAAAAAGAGGCAGGACATATAAGAAAACCGCATTTCTAGATGGAGACAGGGCAGTCAAGAAAAGTGACTGCACCTTACAGTAAACAAATGAGCTATTTTAAGCCTAATTAATGCGACGCATAAAATGCATTTCTGTTTTCCCCCAACCGCACAATGAGTGACTACAATAATAGAATCATGAGTTCATAGCTCAGCATGTCAATGTTATTAGTCTTGGAAAAGCCAAAGAACATGAAATCAGTGGTGACATTTCCTCGCTCCATGCTGGAGACTCGAGAGCTTTCATAAGAACTGGGACAGACCTTACAAAGATGCCAACTTTCTCTTTTCACCAATGAGGAACTCACGGTGTGGGGAAATGAAGAGCATTGTGCCGCCAAGCTAGCTGGAAGTAGACTACTCACAATACATTCCTTGTCATCTAATGATACTGACTAGATCGGATCATGGATTTTACTTCTAGAGCATTTTAAAGTTTATAGCCGAACAGAACGCTGCAGAAATTGAGAATGAGGAATCTGGAGAATAAAATGACTACATTGTAAATGTCTGTGGAATTGTTCCAATGGAGTCCAAAGTATTCTGGAGAGCACGGGTGGTCCCCCATTAAAGGCACATTTCTGAGGCCGGCTGCAGAGCGGGTCACCACAAGGTCACCCCTGGGCCCCCAATGGGCTCTGTGCTCCCATGGGAGATACACTGGCAAGTCCCGCGAAGTCTGAGTCCTCAGTTTGCTGATGGTGGGACCCAGTAGTGCTCGATTAACCTCTGCCATTCTCACTTCTCAAAACTCTATTCCAAGAAGAGCAATCATCTTCTCTGAACACCTCATAGGGTAAATGTGGGGATAGACAGAGACCGGGTATGAGAGCAACGCGAAGCCAGGAGAGCTGTTATCATCATCATGTCTGTGAGCTTTCTTCCTGGGGGGGACAGCACAGGAACTACAGAATGAACGCCTGGGGCAGCCTCAGTGTCTCTAGGGCTGCGTGTTGTGGAGGAAACTTCCCAGGTTCCACCGCCGAGCTGCTGAACCAAAGTCAGCCAGCAGGGTTTTGGAGCTGGCACTGTAGATGCGTCCCCTGAGGCCACTCGCCCTTGCCCTTGGGGTGGTGCCAGGCATGCAGTGAGTGCGCATTGGGCGGTGAGTGAGCAGAAGCTGGGGAGACTGGGAAGGGCAGGTGCTGCATTCCAGGGGTGCTGCAGGAGGCAGTTTGGTAGGAATTCCCTGCGTTCCTTGAGGAGGCTGGTCTGACCACCATCTCCTAATCCTGTCAGGACTAACAAAACCAACCTACATCACATGTTAGACCCAGGGGGCACATGCACTCATCTACATGTGTTTGAAGAGCCTCACCTTTTCAGAACCAGCTTTGGCCTCCCTCTCTGACATTCCCTCATTCCCTGCGCTGCCCCAGGATTTTGTACGTATTCATTCCTCCCTCGGGCGGAACCTCTTCATGTATCTGTAAAGAACTTCTCAAACTCAACACCCAAAAAACAAATAATCAAGTCAAAAAATGGGCAGAAGGCATGAATAGACACTTCTCCAAAGAAGACATACAAATGGCTAACCGACCCATGGAAAAAATGTTCATCATCATTAGCCATCAGGGAAATTCAAATCAGAACTACATTGAGATACCACTTTACACCAGTTAGAATGGCCAAAATTAACAAGACAGGAAATAACAAATGTTGGAGAGATGTGGAGAAAGGGGAACCCTCTCACACTGTTGGTGGGAATGCAAGGTGGTTCAGTCACTTTGGAAAACAGTGTGGAGGTTCCTCAAAAAGTTAAAAATAGAGCTACCCTGTGACCCAGTAATTGTATCACTGGGTATTTACCCCAAAGATACAGATGTAGTGAAAAGAAGGGTCATGTATACCCCAATGTTCACAGAAGCAATGTCCACAATAGCCAAACTGTGGAAAGAGCAGAGATGACATTCAACAGATGGAGGGATAAAGAAGATGTGGTCCATATACACAATGGAATATTACTAAGCCATCAGAAAGGATGAATGCCCAACTTTTGTACCAACATGGATGGGACTGGAGGAGATTATGCTGAGTGAAGTAAGTCAAACAGAGAAAGACAATTGTCATAATATTTCACTTACTTGTAGAACATAAGGAATAGCATGGAGGACATTAGGAGAAGGAAGGGAAAAATGAAGGGGGGTAAATCGGAGGGGGAAATGAACCATGAGGGACTGTGGGCTCTGAGAAACAACCTGAGGGTTTTAGAGGGGAGAGGGGTGGGGGGATGGACTGGACCAGTGATGGGTATTAAGGAGTGACGTATTGCAGGGAGCACTGGGTGTTATATGCAAACGATGATCTTGGAATAGTACATCAAAAACCAATGCCATATGTATGGTATGGTGACTAACATAACATTTAAAAAAAAAAAAAAAGAACCTTATCATGACCATTGGGTGGCACATACCTGACTTTAATGCTTGATGTGTACATGAATGAACAAAGAAAAAAAATATGGATTCATTGCAGTTATAAAAATATTACCATATAATTAGCAACACTGTTTCCTTTTACAAAAGGCATTGGAATTTCCATTCTATAGGGAAAAGATAATGAACTGAATTACAGACACCTACATTCAAATACTTCTCCAATATGTTTCTTCCGTTATTAACCATATCAGCGTGGGTTAAGTTATTAAACCCCAGACCAGTTTCTTCAATTGCAAGACTGAGGTAACATCATATAGCTTAGCCAGCCTTTTAGGAGGATTTTAATTGACCTCTATATGAAAGTCAATTAATGTACTGCCGGGCATGGGTGCTTCCAGAATGATCATCCCTTCCCTTTTTCCTTTTGCACACTTTCTAATTGGTTCTGCAGTGGTCTATAGTAGCCTACAGAGCTCGTAACAAATATCCCAAAGAAACTTCTATGCCAATCATTCCTACTTAGTAATGTGCCAATAAATGTCTGACAATTGGCTCTTAGGAAAGAGAAGTGGGAAGTGGACAGCAGGTTTTCGGCAACTGCCCATTTCCTTGGTGTACATACTTCTGCCGTGGCCAGTTTTAAACTAATAAGGTGACATCAACGAACACAGAGCTGGGAAGAGATGCACAGTAGTTCATTGTGGGCTAGTATGGGCACCATCCAGATACAGCAGATGTAAACAACTTCGAGAACATAAGTGATAGGAAATTGAAATAATTAGGAAACGATGAGTGTTGAGAACGGACTACTTTTGTTTTCAACATAGTTTAACAATTGGCTCACAGTGGGGCTCCCGGGGGCTCAGTGGGTTAAAGCCTCTGCCTTCGGCTCAGGTCATGATCCCAAGGTCCTGGGATCGAGCCCTGCATTGGGCTCTCTGCTCAGCGGGGAGCCTGCCTCCCTTCCTCTCTCTCCGCCTGCCTCTTTGCCTGCTTGTGATCTCTCTCAAATAAATAAATAAATCTTTAACAACAACAACAAAAAAACTGGCTCACAAAATTCCCGAATATTCAGGAGACAGCTTTCATACACTGAATCTTACCTCATCAAGAAAAAGCAGACTCTGGGGGTATTAATTCCAGGGTACTAGGTTTTTCAGATTATAGAAAGGGCTTTATTTAATTAATTTATTTTTAACGATTTATTTATTTATTTGAGAGAGAGCATACGTGTGCACATGTGGTGGGGGAGGGGCAGCAGGAGAGAGAGAGAAAGAGAGAGAGGGAAAGAGAGAGAATCTCCAGCAGACAGACTCCCCGCTGAGTGGCGAGCCAGCAACGTGGCTCGATGTATGGATCTTGAGATAGAATCAGGTTGGATACATAACTCACTGGCCCACTCAGGAGCCCCTAGAGGGCTTAATTATGCAGGACCCTTCAAAGAGATGTGGCAAGGGTATGCTTAGAGTTTCAAGGGTGACATATGGCTACAGAACAGTACATGTCTGTATGGGGCTGATACCGCGCCCGGTTCGTGAGTTCCGCCGGACACGCCTGTCAAGAAGGAAAACTGACAGTGTCCTGTGCACAGCCAGCACCCGGCCAGCATGCTGCTAATAACCAAACGGCTTTATTATCACTCTTCTTTCCATCATGTCCTTATTATATACATTTGCAAGTCTTTGTTTTTATCTTCTGTCTCTTCTGTTTAAGACACCGCACCACGATGTGACAAGCTTTAGTATCCGTGTCGGACGTCTGACACTCACTTTACCCAGGACAAAGCGAAGGCACAGAGAAAGGAAGCAAGCTGCCCACAGGGACAGAGGTGTGGAGCTGGAAGCCGTGTTTCATGGTTTTATAAAACCACTTTGCTCTTCAAAGCCCTCAAGGCACAGTTTATTTTCTTAGGCATCTGTACAGACACTGAATCATTTCAACAGAGATAATAAAATGCATTTGTGACTTATAATTTTTTCCCCGCCTGCTCAATTCTAGAAGTGCTGTTTCATGAATCTAGCTTGCCTCCACACTAGATTATCTTTCCAACAACAGAACTTTCTTGTTTGAAGATGGGCGCGGTGGTGCAAAGTGGCTTAAGAACGAGCTTTTAGTAAAGGCATACTATGCACCAAGTGTGGTACTTCATCAACATTGAAACATAAATACAGCCTATGAGTTGGGTCATATTATTGCTTGATTTTATCATGATAAACAGGTTCCTTGAGGTGAAAAATCCATTCGATGTCAGCCACCAGGGCCAGGCTCCCGGGCGTGTGACTAGTGCCATGCGATAGGTCCCCACGTTCTGAAGGACCGGGTCTGCATTCACATTCTCCTGCCACGATCTTAAAGTTCTTAATAATAAATTTGTCTTTTGAGTCTGTGTATTTCAAGTAAAACTGATGGGAACATGGGACAACAGGACAACAGGAGCATGTGTGTGAGCAGAGCAGGTAGGTATAAAACGCGTGTGATACGTGTATCCACCCTGCCTTCCCATGCCACTCACACACAGCATGCGTGATGTACCGTGAGCCCACGATGCACAGGAGTTTTGTGTGACTCACAGTGAGGACACGTGTTACCTCTGTGACTAAGCAGGGGAATCAGGCAGCCCCAAGCGGCCATGCTTTGCTAGAGCCAGAACTGGCTTCAGAAGCAAAAATAAGAAACACAGTGCACCAAGGGCCCTATCATGTCCTTTCTTATTTCCTTGGATGAGCCATCTATCTACGCTAAAAATGATGGGTATAGAAAAGCCCTTCCTTCCTTGCTGGAAAGCTGAAGTTGGTAGAATGAATGTGGGTCACGAGGTGAAATGAAAACAGCTCAGTTCGTTCTGAGCTTTGTTTCCATTGTTCTGGTAAGAACGAAACACGTAAGCACGTGTCACCAAGGACTGTACCTTTTGTGATCTTGGCGATTCTTCACAGGTGCTGAATGCTCTCACGTTTAAGACTGGCTTTGTGCAACAGAAAGATGAATGGTAAAATTTGTGCTGATCACTACATTTTAATTTTTCTTTACTTAGAAAATTAGAAACAGGGGTGCCTGGGTGGCTCAGTGGGTTAAGCCTCTGCCTTTGACTCAGGTCGTGATCTCGGGGTCCTGGGATCAAGCCCCACATCAGGCTGTCTGCTTGCAGGGAGCCTGCTTTCCCCTCTCTCTCTGCCTGCCTCTCTGCCTACTTGTGATCTCTCTCTCTCTCTCTGTCAAATAAATAAATAAAATCTTTAAAAAAAAAAAGGAAGATTAGAAACACCATGACAAGTCAAGACAGAGGAAAAAAGGAAAGGAAAAAGTGTTTTGTTTTGATGCTATTAAGGGCATTTGCCGCCCCCCCCCCACCCCCCGCAGCCACATTTAAATTTCACGTGGAGTCCCGCAGCCAGCTGTGGGGGTCACGTAGTGTGTACGATGTGGCAGGTCGGGATCTGAACCTGGGCTGACTCCAGAGCTCTGCGCTTTGACAGCGTCTCAGTCAGCCTCTCATTAAAAGCAACAGGGTTCCCACAGGTTCAGAACATTTTTGTCATTATTCCATTGGTAGCAATCTGGGCATCTGACAATTAATTGTTTATTCCCTTTGGCTTTTCTTTTTTTCTTCTTGTTTTCTCTCAATCATTTAGGCTGTATTTTCTCTATTCACTGGGCAAGTATTCACTCTGAGCCAGGAACACGTAACTGTTATCCAACAGAGTCTCCACAAAGCGTACAATTTTAGAGACGAAGAGGGCTAAGTCATTTCTAAGAACCTTAATAAAAACAAATAAATGAGGAGTTTTATGTAACTTCAAAGTCCTTCTGCTTCTTTTCCCCAGTACTTAATTGCCTCCATAACCAGAGGCTGCATTTTATGGCAGGTGCAATCCTTTAGGGGACTGGGCTGGTTAGGAAGGAGGAGGGACTGAAATGAGCACTTGGCTACTGAACAGGCATTCTAGTGCAGAGACGGCATGTTGGGTTGAACACCAAATGTGGATGAGAAGCAGCAGACTAAAATTTTGTGTGCCCGAGTCCCACGGTGAACTCAAAGTCAGGGAATTTCCACCCCAGGATCTTAAGACACCCCCTCCCCCAAACCACTTACTGGATTTAAGTTCCCTCAGCCAAAACCTACTTCAAAGAATAAGGTATTATAGAAGAAGGAAATGCAATAGCAAAACCACCACCACCACAACAAAAACCCCAAACCTTTATGAAGGCTCATTAAGCAAGTGCCAAAAAAATTTGCTAGACCTGCAGCAAGCCCATGGCCTTTGACTATGGTGTTGTGGTTCTACTAATAACAGCCACAGGTGATGCCTTTGAGTCCAGGACAGATGTGCATACCGTTTGTCAAAAAAGACCCAGATGATTTACTCTCATTTTACAAGGGAAGAAGCTTAAGAACAAGAAGCAGAAGAACCCACAGACCTAAACCCAAAATGCAAAACTATAAAATGCCTAAAAGAAAACCGTGACAACCTTGGGGATGGAAAGGACTTGTTAAATACAACACGGAAGGCACCATCTAAGAAAGGAAGAGCTGATAAGCTGAACTTCATTAAAACAAACAGCTACCGCTCCCTGAAAGACAATCGCAAGAGGATGAGAAGACAAGCCACAGACTGCGAGGAAATATTTGCAAAAGTCACACTTGACGAAGGACTGTGATCAAAATGAGACAAAGAATTCTTCAAACTCAATGGTAAGAAAGTAAACCACCTGATTAAAAGATGAGTGAACAACCTCAACAGACAACTCATCAAGGAAGATATACAGATGCCAAGTAAGTGTATGCAAAGATGCTCCAAGCCCTCAGTCCTCATGGACACGGAAGTTAAAACCACCGCGAGATACCCATAAGCAACCTATCAGAACTGCTGGAACACTGACATCTCCGAGGGTGAGGAGCAACATGAGCTCTCCTTCATCGCTGGCAGGAATGCAAAAGCTGGACAGCCACCTTGGAAGACAGTTTGTCCGTTTCTTTGAAAACTAAACATACTCTTCCCATATACTCTGGAAATCATGTCCCTTGGTATTTACTGGAAGGAACTGAAAACTCACGTCCACGCAAAAACCCGCACAGGAATGTTTATAGCAGTTTCCATCACAACTGCCCAAACTCGGGAGCCACCAAGTTGTCCCTCATTGGCTAAATGGATGAATAATCCATTGGATAATATGGACAGATAAACTGTGGTAACCAGACAAAGGACTGTTATTCAGCACTAAAAAGAAAGGAACTCTCAAGGCATAGAAGGACAGGGAATAATCTTCAATGCTCTAACTACTAATGAAAGAAGCCAGTCTGAAAAGGTTACAAACTGTATGATTCCAATGATATGACATTCTGGAAAAGACAAAACTATAGAAACAGTAGATCAGCGGTTGTGCGAGTTGGGGGAGGATATTTAAGGCAGAACAAATACTCTGTGTGGTCCTCCAACAGTGGGTTCACAGGAACACACATTTGTCCAAACCCCCAGAAGGTACAACCCCAGGAGTGCACCCCAATGTGAACCACAGATCTGGGGTGATAGCTATATGTCAGTGTGGGTTGACCAACTGTGGGGGCTGCTGGTGGGGAAGGTTGTGCACCTGCAGGGGTAGGGGGCGGGTGGGGGGATCTGTGTGTTCTATAAACCTAAACTGCTCTGGAGGTCTTAATGTCAAAAATGTAGAAATAAAAGAAAAGAGGAATAACCCCTACAACCCCTCTCACCCACTGTCCCCCCACCCACCCACCCCAGCGCCAGCGAAGTGGAGATCCTGGAATCTGAGGCTTGGTCAGTTGAGTTCAGGCCCATCTCTCTCCTCAGGCCGCCCTCTACAGTTTACAAAGCACTTTCGCACACTGCGTAATGCAGCACCATATGGATTTTGGATTAAATGTCCAATTCTGACCTCAGTTACACCGAAAATAAACTTTTCACAGGTCATAAATTTTTAGAACCTGCCATAATAAACGAAATATCTGTGTACAAGTCCCAGAGCAATGATAACTGTCCCAAAAACCTCCAGCGGTGGTTTAGTAGCGCTTGCTGTTAATGCGCAAGTCCTGAAATCACGTGCCCCACAAAGAGATGGGAGACCAGAAGCTGAGGAGAGGTGAGGAGAAAATCCCACAGGCAAAAAAATTATTGATCTATCATCAGTGTGGAGGTGGGGGCTTGAGAGACAATCAGGATAAGCCAACGTGTTTCCGTTTTTAAGAAGGAAATTTCTAACCTCAGAATGTACCTTTCTTCTATAAATTTCGGTCCCCATTTGTGCTCATTATGGCTGAAGAGCATGAATTAGGGAGTGCAAAAGAAAAAAAAAATTAAATACATTGTTCGTGGAAGGAATGCCGTCACATTCCGTCCCGGGTTTGTAGTGAGATAAAAAGTGGATGGTGGGTGATCCACTGGTAGAGGGCAACAAGGCCGTGTCTAGCACGACGGAAGCTTCATTTATACAACACCCGTCTAGAAGGAACTGGCTAGCCCCTGTGACACAAAGGTAAGTGAGAAAAAACCCCGCATTTAAGAATTTTCGGGGTGGGGGTGTGTGTGAAGGTGTGTGGGTGGGAACCAGAAGCCCAGGATGACAGCCACCGCAGGAGACAGGAGACGGAAGCCACTGAGAAAGTCCCGGGGGAGGGAGTCGTGCCTCAGGGGACATCGGGGACGGCAAAGGCTCCTCTTTGGCAGGCAGGTGCGGCCCCTGAGGGAAGAGGAGTACAATTTGGATCTCTGGGAGCTCCCCTCCTGTACAGAACCTACCCGGGGGAGGGAGTCGTGCCTCAGGGGACATCAGGGACGGCAAAGGCTCCTCTTTGGCAGGCAGGTGCGGACCCTGAGGGAGGAGGAGTACAATTTGGATCTCTGGGAGCTCCCCTCCTGCACAGAACCTACCTCTTCTACTCACATATTCCAGGAAATACCAACCCCAGACAACTTTGTTAATTTCCTTCCACAGACAGAAAACATATTTCGTCTCATTTCTTCACCTTGTCCTCCAGAAACCCCCAAACAGCAGTTGCCCTTTGAACTCAAGGATAACCTTGAAGCCTGCCCGAGAAGGGGGGCTTGGAGGGACCCTTTTCCTGCCTGTTTCCTGCGTTAGGGAGGGGAGAGGCTGAGAGGTGACACCGTGCAGAAGCTCCTCCCGCTGCCTCCCTTCTCTGGGCAGGAGTGGGGTCTTCAAAGCTGTTGGTCAGACCCTTCCAGAACACTCAAGAACCCTGGGGAAGGAAGAAAAGATTTGTTTGCTTTTAAGCCTTTCTCATTAACTGATAGGTGAGGCCGCCCTTGGAGTCCAGCCAGGCAGGGGTCCAGCCATGCAAGGATGCAGGGCTGAAGCCCCCTCCCCCAGCTCCTCCTCACACCTGTGCCTCACACCTTCCTGAGTAATGGCAGGACTGAACAGAGGGCCCAGCTGTTTGTGAAGGCCCTCATCAGGCTGACCTCTGTGTCCAGTCACGTTCCATGTCACCTGCTGCAGATAATATGATGCGTCCCTGGGGACTGCTAGGGACCCATCCGCAAGATGGCCAGAGGGGAATGTGGGGAGAGCCAGGTCTGTGTGGCAGTCACCTGGGGGATCCCTGTACTCAGCCACTGCTCGGACCAGGAATCCTCCCAATCACTGCATGGTCACATCTCCACCTTTCCCTTGGCAGAGAGAGCTGGAGGCCTTAATGAGACCCCCCTGCAGGATGCCAGTCTTCCCTTCCTGGGAGAAGACTTCCCCCCACAAAAAAAAAATTAATTAAAAAAATAATAAAGACCATTATTTTGGTGTACAAATGGAATGTGTAATAGTAATTCCCTAAGAGAGCCTGAAAAGTTGAAATTTTGAATTACTTCAGATCTGCATGAAATGAAAGCATGGTGAATGCAATACTTCTTATTAGATTCATATTATGAAAACTGGCGATTTCTAGAAAGCCAACAAAACTGTGTTTACTTTGAGGCTTTCTGCCAGACAGTAAACCCTATCAAGGAGTCTAAAGCAGCTGGAAAAAAAAAAAAAAAGAAAAGAAAAGAAAAAAAAAAGAAAACCAAACCAATAAATAAGCAAAACACCACCAAACTCATCACTGAAGGCACAGGCCATGTTCACCACCTCCCCCCAAAACCTGGGATCCATTTGAAAAGAGTTCCAATATCCAGTGATTATGAGGGTTCAACAAAAGTTGGTGGGTTGGTTTTACAGCAGTGGTAGGCCTTCCTGGCTGGCACCAGGAAGTAATAGAGCACAGTAATAGAATTTCCTAACCACATCCAGTTAGCGAAAACCATGTCCGGGACAACGACATAATTAAAAAGTGCAGGGAAACCCGCTGGCATAGCAGCCTTATTAAGCTGGCATAACACAACTCATAAGGAAAATTAAAAGGGCTTGGGGGTGTGTAGAGATCTAAGGTCATTAAGGAAAAATGAAATAATTTCAACAGATATTTGAATATATTACTTTAAATAACAGCAATGCCCGGATGCTCTGGGACCTAAACCAGACTATCTACCAGGAGATCGAGTTTTCTTACTTGAACAGCTTCCTTTGCCTGGTGTGTGAATGCAGGGACAGATGTAGAGGTTTACCTGCGCAGATGCAGAGGTCTACCCGCAGCCAAGGTTGGCGATGGGGTCTCCAGAATGAACTTCCACAGTCAGCAGCATCAACAACTGCTAATAGCCAACATACACGAAGTCATTAAAATCCACTTAACTTGACTATGAAAGTGATTTAAAGCTATTTCCATGGGTGAGAAGAAATCCACAGTTAGGTTTTTCTTTCTTTACTCCCAAGTGGTCCCTTGTATCTTAAGCATATGTAAATGGAGCAGGGAAACAGTTTATTCAAATGTCCCAGGCATTTTTTTTTTTTTTTAATTCTCTGTGCTTTTGTTATTATGCCTGCAATGTTCTATCTACCACCAAGGACTGCCAAAGGTCCCTAACTTCAACCACTGGTAACATTTCTTTAATTTTAATTCTAGTATGGATTTGGAGTCAGGGAAAGAGTCCCTTTAATTAAATGACTCATCCCAGGCATGCCTAGCTCTAACTCAACATTTTGGGAGACTGCAAACTTTAAAACAAAACTCCCTTACTTAGTGGGGAGAGAAATGCACAGCGCTTGGTACTCAAGAGGACAGGCATCTGGGAAGCTACTGTGAAAATACACTACATTCCACATAAAACTTTAATGACCTCGGCTGCACACTGACCCTCTGTCCTGGGAAGGCACTCCTTAGCCCTGGGGCTGCCTCCCACAGGGAGAGCTGGCAGAACAAGGTCAGGGCCACGCATGTGACAGACAGGAAGAACACAGCACAGTGTCTTCCCCAGAATTTCAGCTGAAGGCGTGCGTACCTTTCTACTTGCACTCGGCTGGGCTGATCTCAGGATGAAGGGATTGCGTTTATAATTCCTAATGGATAGCTGAGCAGTACCTTTCCAAGTTTTAATACCTATTCATAGATGATTCATGGGCAGCCAGAAAATAAGGTAGCACAATAACAAAATGCTGCTGAGCCCATTCGCTCCGGACCAGCCTTTATTATCACACCAGGTGCTGATAATGTATGTAGTTCTAATTGTTAGAATTTGATACAACATTTATGAATCCTAGACAAAGTGCTTTTATAAAACCTCCCTGGGCAGTTCCTACCCAATTTATTTACTAATCACTTACCAATTGTACGTGTCCCGTACTTCTGA
This sequence comes from Martes martes, assembly GCF_963455335.1. Classification (NCBI taxonomy): domain Eukaryota; kingdom Metazoa; phylum Chordata; class Mammalia; order Carnivora; family Mustelidae; genus Martes; species Martes martes. Next base: position 53,930,459 of record NC_137896.1, on the reverse strand, counting down.
ATGCTTTGTTAAAGAGGGGAACAAAGATGCCCAACCACATTTGTAACACTCATGAAAAGAAATGTGAATTTCCAGTTCTCTCTGTGAGATTCACAAGAGGTATAAAAATTAGAAGGTTGAATGGTTTAACTCTGACTTCCTAACATTGGAAGTAAACGTATTTTTTTCTAGAGTGATTAATAGTAACTCTAAAGATCATGCATGTACAGAACAGTCCACCTGGTCCCTGGTTCCTTGTCTTCGGAATGTCCTATTTATAAATGTATGGCTAGAATTGGGGGAGCTATATACATGGGGATTCAGCTTGAAAAAAAAAAAAGGCAGAAAAGATCCCAGTTTCTCCCCTTCAGTTTTAGAAATCATGTTTACTAAGAGCAGTCAGTAATCCTTTCAAATCTAGTAATACTTATAGCTCCATTCATTCAGCAAACATTGATCACGTACCTACTGGGCTCAGTACCTTGAGATGTGCTAACGAACTGGGGTCAGAGCGCCACAGGGCAGCCTGCAAGGACATTACAGTTAAGCAGGGGAGAGAGAAAGGAAAGGTTAATTATAATGTGGGATAATAAGTACAAAAAGGAGAGATGGTGTTGTAGCCCAGGACACCACGCACCATCCGTGCATGCGTGTATGCATGTGTGTGACAGAGACAGAAAGAGAAAGAAGCAGGTCCATCCTTAGACACAGCCCAAACGGTCAGAGAGAACTTAGTAGTGGGAAAGCGTAGACCAAAACAGGGGGCTCAATCCAGAAGCACACGATATTCTAAAAATTCCAGGCTGTGTCCTTTATGCAATGGCAGGGGGTGTGGGGAGGCTGGATTAGGGGGGCAGCACTGGAGCACCTAAGGAGAGGAGAGGAGTCACATGATCAAGGTTAGGGTTAGGAAAGAAGACTCTGCCAATATGGACGACGGATGGGGGTTCAGGAGGTGAGCAAGAGGGAATGGAGCCGTCTGGAGAATGAATTCCTCTTATAAAACGCTCCTTCAGCTAATCGGGCAGGGCGTCCCTCCATTTTTTTCTGTGAGGAACACGATAAACAATAGAAGCTGAAGCCCAAAAAACACTTTGCCCCCCAGAAACAGTAAATGTCAGGAGAGAGACTCTGGACAGTCACATGAAGTACAATCACCAAGTCTTGAGCCACTTAAGTCGCAAATGCCCAAGGGCGTGCTGAACAAAAGCTGCGTTTTCAGAGGCAGGTAAGAGATCCAGCTTCCATTTTGGGAGACAGAAACCAAATCATGAGACTCGTTATGCCATGTGAGCTTGGCGGCCAAAATACCCTGCTCTCTATCCACTGGTTCCATCGGCATCTGGCTTTGGGTTTAAGCCGATCTTTCTGGCTTTGGGCAAATCCTGAATTGATACAATATAATCTGAGGACATTGGATCATTATGAAGCAATCTGCCTATTAACATTTTTGCTTTTAAATCACATTTCCAATTTTTACTCTTTTCCTTTCTGGTAAACTTTGAGATACCATTCTACCTTTTCTTTATATCCCTTTGAACATTAGTTGCTTGGTGTAGTGAAAACCTCTCCCCAAGTTGGTCAGTGCCCACTCCAAGTACAGACCAGGCAATGGGTAGCCTGGAACTGAGTTTTTAGATTTTTTTTTTTTTTAAGATTTTATTTATTCATTTGAGAGAGAGAGAGAGAGAGAGAACACAGGAGCAGGGTAAAGGGCAGAGGGAGAACAGACTCCCCGCTGAGCAGGGAGCTTGATGCTGGGCTCTATCCTGGGACTCCAGAATATGACCTGAGCCAAAGGCAGATGCTTAATGATCGAGCCACCTAGGCACCCCTAGATTTTTAGTGTTTTTTTTTTTTTTTTTTTTTAGTTTATGGATTTTTTTTATTATTTCCAAATTGTGATGTAGAATATCTCTATGAAGACAAAAACTCTAAGAAATCTATGTGACTTTAATCATCCATGTCTTGCTGAATTTTTCTGAGCTAGTTCCTTAAAAAATATCTCCTAAGAAAGTCTAGCTGTATTATGTAAAATATCTCATAGAGCTATCCATTTTTCGGCGTCCACTTGCAGTACTGAAGTATGCCGATTCACAAGCCAGGGGCCGAGAGTTGCCAAATGAAATTAAATTCAGTTAGTAAAGAAAGTTTCATTTTGAAGTTTTTTTCCCCATAGAACTGTCATATGTTCGGTTTTATTTCTAATAAACTGAAATATATTAAAATGTATCTTTGAGATTTAGAACATAAGGTTACTAGCCTTTAATACAGTTTAAAATTTATTTCTGATCCTGTCATGCAGTGAACGGAAAGGAAGATCTATAGTATCCAACAAATGGCAAAACTAAGCTCTAATGTTATTAACAACTGGTTGTTAATAACAAAATGCATTTTATGCAGCGTGGAAGTTTCAGTGACTGGAACAAATATTAAACTTCTCTAATTTAAAGCACAGCCTGTATTTCATTGCTGGTTAACGCTGCTCTAACCCTAAAAAATAGATATACTGAATTGTTAAAATGTTATTTTCTTTAAAATTGAACATAAGCAGGTGACACAAAACTAATCTGTCCTGTGAGAAATCAGGATAGTGATTACCTTCCGCAAGACAGTGACCAGAAGGAGAATTTGGAAGCTTCAGGATGCTGGTAATATTTGATTCTTGAGCTAGCTGGTTATGTGGGTGTATTCGGTTTATGAAAACTCATCAAACTTTTCGCTTACAATCTGCGCACAGTTGACACTGGCTAAAGATTCAATAATTACTTGTCTTTGCAGCAATTCCCTGGTTAGGAATACGGCGGAAGAACTCAAGACAGGTAAAGTTGTTGCCCAAAAGCCAGAGTAAAACTGAACTTGGAGAAGTGACACTGCCTCCCACATCGCACAGACACAAGAAGCACGTGCCGCACAAGGACATGGTTAGAAAATGAAGAAGGAGACAGGAGAACGGACCTCTCTGGAGGAATAAGTAAGTGGCATGGGGTGAGGGGTGGAAATGGCAGGTTTCTTTGTATCTCTTTTCTCCTCCCAGATTCCATCTGATGCTATCCATTTCTGGTTTCAAGATGAGCATGGCACGAGCCAATTCTTACTGATTAGCGTCTTCCAACCCTGGATGTTTTAGCCAAATCTTTGAGGGCCTATTTGATTTGCAAGGGAATGGCCAAGTTTGCTTCTCTGTATCCTCTTGAGATCCTAGAAGGAGGTTTAGTGGCATTGTTCTACCTCTATTGTATTTGAGGTTGATGAAATCTGATTTGTGAGCATGAGGGTAGGTGACAAGAATAGTGTCACATGAAAGCAAATGTAGTCCCATGAATTGGGGAAAAAAAAAAAGATACACTCCAGACTTGTTTTGTTCAATGAGGTCACTCCAAGATTCCCGAGTTCAACAAATGTTTATGGCATCAGCTTCTCTTAGTAAAACATGAACGTGTATCTCCTGTTCTACCAATGCCAGCAATGGAGTCCTTGACCCAGTCACTGCTTCTTCTCTCTCTACAAACCATCAGGTCCAAGTGAAGGAAATGGCATTTTGAAGTACACACCTAAGTGAACAGTCCAAGGGACTTCCCCTTATCTCGGAAAAAAAGATTTGCTTAGCAACTACAAAGAACAAACACGGGGAATGTTTACATACCTAGTTGCAATGATCAATCCCTGTATTCTAGCCACGACGTAAGAAAACAAAAACAAAACAAAACAAAACAAAAAACCGCACACTATAAAGCAAACAAACAAAAATGTACATGACCTTTTTCCTATGATTCCATTCTCTGCCTTTCCTCACATGCAGAACTTGAATTTCTTCCCTGAGGGAAAAGACTATGTGTGTTCATAGAAAATATGTACTCTGGAAAGCCAATTAATTGATCTATGGATGTCTTTCAGTTCAATAAGGAATGGTTCTAAGAAATGGCCTTCCTACCAGGTTGCCACCTTCTAGGTTGAACTTGGCAGAGGGCAACCCCCGCCCCTGGCTGCCAGCTGCACCAATGCACTAAGCATCCAGGGTTCCTGGTAGGCTCTACGTGGACACGGCAATTGCCAGACCGAGCGTGTGGGCCATAATGCAGGATAACTTTGTATATTGTAAACTCCCCTTTCATTTCCAATACAATATCGTGAGTTCAAGGTACATCTAATTTGGGGAACTGAGAGGCAGGGACCCACTGGGGGCTCTCTGGGGTCAGTGGAGCCGAGCTTTGCCTGTAAAACCTGTCTATCCTCTATCTGATCATACTCACGAGAGTTCCATGTTATCCTTGGGTTATACATACCACTAGGAACAACAAGGATTCCCTGTTCCAGCAGTTTTTTGACTACCCCTCATGAAGCACATTTTAAAAACACAATTTAAAGAAATTAATTCTGTTCTTTCTGTGTATGTATTACACAGCAATATGTGGGGTATTTCTGGGGTATGATTATAATACATTAATGATACGTTTTAATTACGTGAAAATTACAGAGTGTGGCCAGTAGAGACATGTTTGGGTTTAAGTCATGGAAGCACTCCCATTATTTTCCAGTCACATTATAGACGTTTTCCTACTACTATCAAGTCAGTTTCTGAAACTCTCCTGCCTCAAATAGTTAATGAAGCAATCTATTTAATGGCATTCTCTGAATGTTATTATAAAGTATCAAGTATTTAGTTGGGCAAATTACTTAATTGGTTCAACTCTCCCAGCTACGAATTTTGAACACAGGGCAGAGGACTATAGTTTGTAACTACACTGTGATTCCAAGGAAGCAAACTGCCCTTTGAAAAACGTACATCAGATACCTACATACATATTACATACACACTGATACACATATACTAATATGAAGTAATGATGTCGCACTGGTCAGCTTCCCATTATTCATCAACTGTTCCCCAAAAATATCTTGAGCACCGGAGGGTATCAATTTTTTTTTCCCCAAATCAAACACTTGAGCTTGCTATTGTCTTAATTATTTTACCTAAAGTTTAAAAAGATCGAAGACATTACAATTCAGGGTAACTTCAACTAGTTACCTGTTCTCTCAGAGGGAGACTAAGTCACAAGTACTGTTAGGCCAACTTCAGGTCCACCTGAAACCCCTAACACGGCTCCACTTCTTTTTTTTTTTTTTTTTAAAGATTTTATTTATTTATTTGACAGACGGAGATCGCAGAGAAGCAGGCAGAGAGAGGAGGAAGCAGGCTCCCTGCTGAGCAGAGAGCTCGATGTGGGGCTCGATCCTAGGACCCTGGGATCATGACCTGAGCCGAAGGCAGAGGCTTTAACCCACTGAGCCACCCAGGCACCCCACGGCTCCAATTCTTTAAGGCCATCAAATAGCTAACTAATGTATAGGGCCCCACATGGGTTCTCCTGGCTGCCCTGCCTGAGAGGCCTCCCTTGGGAGTTAGTGTCAACAGTCAAAAACATTCTGTGGGGCGCCTGGGTAGCTCAGTGGGTTAAGCCTCTGCCTTTGGCTCAGGTCATTATCCCAGGGTCCTGGGATCAAGCCCACATTGGGCTCTCTGCACAGAAGGGAGCCTCCTTTCCACCCCCCCCCCGCCCCGCCTACCTCTCTGCCTACTTGTGATCTCTTTCTCTCTGTCAAATAAATAAATAAAAACTTAAAAAAATTTTTAATTAAAAAAAAAATTCTTCAAGCCACTAAAGGTACCTTGAAGATGCTGTTGTTGTGTTACAGATACACACACTCACACACATAAATTGTGTTTTCCTATATCTATCCTATTAATAATCAATCAAAAGTAAAGTTGAAACCCTGCATGTTTTGATAACCTTCGATCAAGCCACGGATAATTTGGAACATGCAATTCTCTCAGAGATATGAATACAGGAAAAAGAATGTTCTTCTCTCCATCAGAAGGTCAGGACTCTAAGCCACTCACTCTAAGTTATTCGACAGTTGTGAATCCCAACAATTAATGCATAAGTATCTTAATTCAGGTTCTCACTCCTAATCATGACTGGCAAGCCTTATTAATGCAGGGACGTATTCCTCCTGTATTTGCACGTGTATGTGCGTACGTGTGCGTGCATGTGTGTGTGTACATATTCTTTTTAAGGACAGACCTCTTTTCTGTATGGGGGATATAGTTTTCCTAATTTTAAAATATAATTTACACAGCAAGATCCCTCTTCTCATAGTACAACCAAATCCATCCATTCTATCACGCGCTTCTATTTCTATAGATTAACTGGGTTGACTCTATCATTTAAGAAGCAAATCCAGTATAAGCTGTATCCTTTTCTGCTGGATTGTGGTCAGAGGCCCAAACACAGGTTTTTAGCACCTAGTAACATACTTATCTTTCAGAAAAGTCATCACTACACTTTCGAGGAAGCTACTTCTCAAATTTATCTCTGAATAATGAAAGCTCTCAGATTATCTAAGAGACTTACCCTTTTCCCAATTTAATTGAAAGCTAAGTCATTTTGGAAACCACAATTACCAACACGCAAGAACCTCTCCTTGAAAAATTTATATAATCTGAACATGGAAAACCAATTGTTTTAAATTTAATAATGCATTTCCCTCTCAGGCTCAAATACGAGGAACAGCCTAGAGTAGAACTTAATGTGTGAATTATAAACTTCTGAAAACAGCAGCTTCTAATCAAGATATCACAGGATTTTTCTTTACAGAGTATTGTCTCATGCTTTAGCCAATGTATTTCTAAATGTCCCGAGAGACTACTTTCTGAGCTTTGCTCTCTTCACTGACCTGATAACTCAGAGCGTAGGGATAATTTTCTCAAATCTTAGCTTAACATTTTGCTTGGAAATTTCACTTGCTAAGACACCCTTCATACAAGTCCGATTTTCATTCTAACACTGACTGCCCAGATAGTCTCTCCTATGGGGGCCATTTTTAGGTTGCATTTCATGCCCCTTTCTGCTTCCAGATTCCGTTGAATCCATAGGCTTTGCCGGATGAGTTTCCCTGCCATCCCCTTCCATCCTATACAATCTTCCTCATCCAGCAACCTCGGCCATGTCTGAGACATGAAATCTCATGGTCACAGCCCTTCTCAGGCTCCAAGACAATGACCACCAGAGGAGTCATGCCTGCTTCTCCGTGGAGTCTGAGCTCAATCTTCACTGCACAGACTTCCAAACATACGAACCCAGGTCCCAAACCCAGCTCTGCCACTCTCCTACTAGGGGACACTTGAGGAAGGCACCTCATCTTTCTAAGGCTCAGTCTGCTCACCTGTGAAATGGGATAACCGTACCTCCTGGGGTTGGGGCTAGGTGTACTATGATAAGCTGGGTAGAACAAGAGGCAGGGTATGGTCCACAGTCAGTCTGGAGCAATCGCTGTTATCATTCTTGGAGTTACTAGTCTCTCTCAGGGCCACATGGTATTTGGAGGGATGTCCAGCATGTTAACTAAAGGGTGATTCGCCTCTGAGCATGGGAATTCGCTGTTAAGTATGCAAGAGTATACAATTCCAACTGCGTGGAATCCCAGCAAGAGAAACCTCCTTGGAGAGGATTTAATCTGTGTATGGCTCCATTTCCCAGCCCTGGAAGCCAGTCCAGCTCAGACTTGCCTCCAAGACCTGTTCTGCAGGGACAGCACTCCCTAGGACTCGGGTTTGAGGGCACTGGCCAAGAGATTTCCTTGCTGTTTCTTTGCTCTCTGAGGAAGAACTGCAAAACCAACCCACACACCCTCTTGTTAGAGCCCATGTCTATTTCGAATTCAGAATTCTTTCCTAGGGAAGACCACAGGGGGCAGCAGAACCCAGAAGGGACAAAGAGCAGTACTGGGAAGAGAAATCCCAGGGAGTGTGGGTGTATTTCTCTGATATCATTTCCATCCAGAGAGCAATTCCTCCCCAAATCAGAAGTGACTCGGCACTCACTGTGGGATGACCAAGAACCTACCAGTGGCCAAGTGAAGACAGTGGAAAGGCAACTGCTGGTAACCAGCTTTTACCCAGTGGCAGCAGGTCTAGGACCTATGCTAGTGCTGGACCAAACCACTGCTGTCTGGAAGACCTTACGACGTCCAGTTCACACTTCACACCCTTGAAATGCATGGCCTCCACTTCACCCACAGGTGGGGTGGGTTCCAAGCATTGCAACTGTTTCCCATCAATTCAGCACTGGGGGGGGGTTGGACTTGGAATTGCAGATTAGGATGGGATTTGGTAAGGGGCATAACAAATCCATATTTCTCTGATACTTCTGTCTGTGCCTTGTGTACTTAATTATGTTTACAGACGAATCTCTCAAAAGTAGGAAGGAGGGCTTTCAGAAAAATGCAGATACATTAAACTGAAAGTCTGACTTTATCCACTAACAGCAGCTGGTCAGCTTCCACAGCACACTCAATCTTGACCTTGACCTCCACCTGTTGAGAACATTGAAAATTGCTATGTAAATGTACACCTGCACTTTCCTGATTCCAAAATTAGCATCTGATTCTATGTAATTATTTCTTTTACACTCAGTGGTGAACTTCATCCTGTAGTTCTTTTTGGAAGAGCTTTCAATTCTTAAAAACTTAAAACTTAACATACACCTGTCATGAGGGTACTACTTTATGCTTAGACATTTAAGCAAGTCGGATGAAGTACTTTATTTAACTTAATCAGTCAAAATTTATCATATAAGAGAAGATCCAAGAAGGGGAAAAACACATCACAAATGAAGAGAGGGTGACTATTTAAAAGACTGTCCCCATTATCGAGACCTAATACATTTTTATTCAGAAGTACTGGGAAAGAGGCATTAAATCGAAAATCAACTGTTTCTCAAAGGGCAAATACTTCCAAGTTTGTGGAAAGGAACTCAGCATTTAATTGATCTAAGCAGTAGACGCAGAAAGCTCAGGATGAGTTTGTCATTTTAGGAAAGACTTAAGGAACCCTTGACAAACAAACGCTTGGGTACATTCTGGACCTACAGTATACCACTGCAGTTAGTATAAGCAATAGGTCAGAGACATACTTGAATCATCTCGGAAAGAGGAGAACCTCAGGAAAAGAGCTCTGGAAGCAAGCACCTCCAGGGCTTTCTCAGCATCCCCTTCATTATTTAACCTGTATCTCGCTGACTGACCACAAATCCTCCCTTAGCCCCAACTTAAGTCTTCACCCCCAGAGTAAATAAACCCTTTTCTTCTTAACTGTCCTCACCAGAAAGTGAGCGTAGTGGATTGATTGCCCTTCTCTGCCCAATAAGTCCATATATATATATATATATATATATATATATATATATATGAATGATTTGAAGATTTATTTATTTATTTTAGAGGTTGAGAAAGAGCACATGAGTGGGTAGAGGAGCAGACAGAAAGCGACGGGCAGACTCCTCGGTGAGTGCAGCTCAATCCCAGGACCCTGAGATCATGACCAGAGCCAAAGTCAAGCGCACACTTAACCCACTGTGCCACCTAGGAGCTCCCATTCACTTATTTTAAACATTAAATTATCTCAGCCTTGAACCCTCCAGTCTGCATATCCTCATTTCATTATCTTTACTTCCCAGATAGATTGCACCACCTAAGAAACCCATCAAATGCTGGCCTTTGCTCTGACCACTCTCTAACAGTCTCTACCTTCTGTCTAAACTGTGGGGCTCAGAATTCCACCAAGAGCCGAGGCTCACCTCACAATTTTGCCAAGAGAAATCACTTAAAGGTCCAACTGCACCAAGCCAAAAGGTAAAATACTAAATTTACATCAAGCACAATAAAAACTGGATCAAGATTCCAACATGTCTGAGTGCCCCTGCTTTTAACGTAACTGTAAAATTCAAGGCAATTCACCTATTATTTTAGGTTGTTCTCCGTTTTGATCATAATACTCATTCACTTTTGTCAACAGTTTTTCTCAAGCTTTAGTAGGAAATGCAAGCCTTGGAGTGCTGCAAAAATTCTGGCTGCCAGTTTCAGAAAAATAATGGGAGAAGGAAAGTGGGTAAAAATAAGTTCAAGGCCACACATCATTTTTTTCTTTGAAAGGAAGTGTTAGCCCTAAGTTTGCAACAATAGGATCACATATACAGCACTTCAATTTTTGAAATTCTTCATTGGTCACCATTATCTCAAAATGGCAAATATACTGAGCAAAATTTAAAAAAAAAAGTAATTATCGAGTAACACGCACGAGGCTTTTTAAATATGCCCAAAGCGCTTAACACAAAATCTGTTGCAAGTGCTCCAACAATACCTCACCCAAGCAGCCAGTGCCCGGTGCAGAGGATCAGCAAGCCCTTGCACTGTTAGAACGCAAAAGGCACAGAAAACAAAGATTTCAACCAAATATGGTTTGCTTTTCGTCAAATTTTCAGCATGACCCTGTAAAAATAAGTTCACAAAAAACCAGCCAAGCATAACTTTTCTCCCCAAGTGCTTCTCGGATTATAAAACAGCTTTGAAAGTTCAGCCTGACAAAACAAATATGGTACTAGGAGGAGAGACCTGGAAGGCAACCACAAAAAGTCTCATTTAAATTCCTGGAAAGCAGGGCTTCTCCAAACACAGCTATTCAGCTCTCTTTGGAAGGCATCACTTGCTACGAGCCACAAGTTTAACTTCGCTCGGTGCCCCGGCACCGTCAAATCCTAAAGAAATGGAGTTAACATTGCTTACCCAAAAGAAGGCATCAAATATCCTCTCTATACACGGTGAAAAGTACAACTTAAAAGCAAGAGTTTTCCCCGTACAAGTGCCTAGAATGAACACCCGGGTATTTGGGATTCTAAGGATCCCTTCTGTCCCTAAACATAGCTACAGCAAACTAGAGATCGATAGAACACACTTTAAGCTTTAAAAAGTGCAGTTTTGCATGGGGGTGGGGAGGAGGAAGGCAATTAAAAATCTCGATTCCCTCCCAGAGCCAAATTAAAGAAAATAAAAGATCGCCGTTTTACTGGCTGAACCGCAGGAGCACAGCTGTGTCCGCCCATCCCCAAAGCTCAAGCCCTCCTGTTCGCTCACCCTCTCGAAGAATGTCTTGCTTCTTCCCCAAAACACTCAACCTCCCCCTCCCAAGGTCTGTCTGGCTCCGGGTCGCCGAGCCTAACTCCCTAAAGGGTAGCACACAGCCTGCAGCGACACCGAGACAGACGTATTCCTACCGCCCGATCCCAAGCTCTCCTGGACCAACCTTCTCCGGACGCCGCGCCTCTCAGCGTCCAACCCCGCGGTGCCTGGCGCTCCCCGGCCGCGCGGCGCTAGAGTCGAAGACGCGCGTGTCACATTTTATTCCCCGGCAGCCGCTCGGGCGCGCGCACCACGCGCTCCCACACTCCCTCGGCCGCCCGCGGGAGCCGGGAGCCGGGGCCGGGGGCGCCCGACGCGCGCCGCGGAACTTGGGGGCTGCGGACGCCGAGAGCGCGGCTAAGATCCTCCTGCTGGTGGCTTCCCCCGCCTCCGCGGAGCAGCCTCCCCGCGCCACCTCGGGGGCCCCGAACGACCCGCGCCCGCGTCCCGGGAGGCCTGTGGGATCACCTCCACGGGGCCAGAGCCGCTCCGCGCCGGGCGGCAGCTACAGGCGCGGCGGGTGGCTCGGTCTCGGGGCCGGCGCGGCGCTGCGCTCAGCCCCGCGCCGCGCGCCTCATTGTTCCCGGCAGCTCGGCGGCGGCGGCGGCGGCGGCGCGGGCGGCGGGAGGAACCGCGGCCCGGAGCCCCGGGGCTAGGCGGTGGCTCCCGGCCCCCGAGCTGAGCTTGCGCCGCGCCCCGCCCCCGGGCTCCGCGCGTCCCCTCCGCCCGCGTCGGGTTCCCCTCCCATTGCCGGCGCCTCTGTCCTCCCCCTTCCCGGCCTGGGCTCACCTAGCGGCCGGGCGCCGGGCGCTGGGAAGTTGCACAGTCCGCTCCCCGCGCCCCCGGCCCGGTAGTCGGGGTGCACGGCGGGGCGCTCCCCGACTGCGCGCGGAACCCTGTCTCTGGCAGAGAGCGACTGCAGACTTGGGCTGCGTGGGGCGGCGCGGGCGGCGCGGTTGCCTAAAAAGGCATGCCTCTTCCCGGCCGCCGCCTGCAGCCAGCCCCAGTTCCTACCAGGGTTACCTGCACCGGCACCGCGCGGGGCGGCCGGCGGGCACGCAGGTCCCGCGGGCGGCAGGGATGTGAAATTTGAACAGGCTGTGAGTGGCGGGCAGGGGATTCCCGGCGCCTGGCCCCGCGGAAGTGAGTCTTTGTGTTCCCCGCTTGAACACACCCTCCCGCCGCGCCGCAGGCCGGGCTACCTGCGCTGGAGGCAGCGCCCGCGAGCCAGCCGGGCGGGGCGCAGGGGAGCGCAGCATCCTCCCCGGCCCGCTGGCTCCCTTTGTTCCTCCCGCGCCGCCGCCTGGTCCTCGCTCCCGGGAGCTTCTCCGGGGCGCCCTAGGGTCGGGGTTGGACTTGGGGGCCAGCCACCTTCCACTTGCGAAGGGCCGCCCACCAAGTCCCGGCAAGGAATTCGGTAGAGGCCCGCACCTACCCGCCCCTCCCTACCGCCGGCCCCTATCCCGGAAGGATGGGAAAGTTCTCGGGACGGTGGCGCCCGAGGCTGCCCGCTGGGCGCGTGGAGAATCCGCCGCGGGAGCGGGCGGCGACTTGGGCCCGGCAGCTGGAGCTGGTGGGTGGGGCCGCTGGGAGCCGCAGATCGGGTGTCCCTTTGCTCGCGTGCGGAATGTCCATTTGTCACCTGGGCCCTCTTGCCCTTCTCGGGCGGCCTCAGCTGGTCCCAGGACCCAAGACCGCGCCGCCCTTTGTTTGCTGATAAACACGCTCCTTTGAACTTCAACGTGTCTTTCCGAGTGCGAGGGGTGGCGCTGGGTCCCCGCTCCCCTCCCCCGTCCCCCCGGAGGTCCTCTCCCCGACTGAGAGTGGTACAGGGGAGCTCCCAAGTAGAACTAGCTTGAGGTGGGTGATAGTACCACACAGTGCCCATCCATCCCAGAGGGACAAATTACCCGCTGTCTTTTTAATCCCAGGTCCCTTCAGGGGCTAGTATTTTGAAGACACAAAGCCTTCACTAAATATACCATTTTAAAATTTGTATAATCAATTACCTAATTAAGGCCTTTTAAGAATAAAACGATCACCTAGATACCCAATTCATTCAGTACTATGGACTGCCTACTGTGTGCTGGGGACTCCGGGTTCAGCAGCAGACAAGTAAAGGTGAATAAAATCTCTTTCCTACCCTCAACATGTTTGCAGACATTTAAAACATCACGGACGTTCGACTAAAACTGACGGGGCAATATGCATTGTACTCAATCAAAAGCGTGGGTTAAAAAAGCGTGCTCAGTATTTCCCCAGTTTTGCTAATTGTTTCTGACACCTAGAATTGTCCAGAATTGCGTGAAGGGATAATGTGTCACAGGATTTAACAACAATGACCACTGTATTCCACTACTGCGAAGTATTATAGTGGGGCTAAAAGTAAGTTTAAAAGGGGAGGGGCAGGATAGAGTCCAGTGGCCTTGGGGGAGGGGAGGAGAAGGGGAGGAAGTAATGAAAGGGTGCAAGGGGAAAAGTAACCCTCTTATCAACTGAAAGGCCACTGTGGACCTTGGTTTTTCTCTTCTGTGTAGGGTATGTAATAGTACCCACCTTCAAGGTTCCTTGTAAGAAGTAGAGATCTGGAGTTAAAAGTGTCTCCTTTAGTGCCTGGAATCTGATTAATAAATTGTAGTAATTAATAAATAATGGTGTTAAAGCACTTCAATGGTGAAGGAAAAAATAATTTGTATACACTTGTTGTGTATTTGTATTTTATATACTTCTTGTTTCTTTGCATGAATGATCTAAAGTTGACACGTTGGCTACATTAAAGAAATCTTAATGAGAAGTTAAATAAGAGTGGCCAAATAACAATTAACTTGATGCTTGTAGAAAAATTACCACCTGAAGGCAAATATGCAAATCACTGTTGTAAAATTTTAAGTGGATGGAGTTTATTATTTATGATTGGGGATAGTGAATGAAGTGGTACCTGAGTGGCTTAATCTATTGCTTCCTGAAGAAATCAGAAATCTAGTTGATGTACAGAAAGCTATCAATTGATGCTTATTTCTTTCGAAGTGTAATGGTAAATAAAATATTTTGACATCCTTTAGTTTAATTGCTTAGAGGAACATCAAATAGGAGCAGATTATTAATGTCTTTTATGAGTCTACGAATTTGTAAGACATTCCTGGGCTGTCCTGGCACATTATATCCCTTTCCTTAAACAAAACAAAGCACAACAACCAAAACAAACAACCAAAACAAACAAACAAACAAACAAACAAATAAAAATAAAATTACTCCTCCAAATAAGAAAATTCCTGCATCAGAAACCTGCTTGCTCTTATCCATTTGCTCATACTATCTTCAATTTTCTTTTCAGTTTTTAAACCCACGGCTCCCCCACTGACCCAACCACTGTTGATCCATGATGGGCTGTTTCACAGGAAACACTCCTTCTGTTTGGAGGAAGTCATTATTGGTTAGCAGTCAAATCAGGAGGCTCAGTGAATCTCCCAGTTGAGAAGTATTTGAGTTTGGGGAGTAACTAAAAAGTAAATATTTCCTAAAGGTACCATTGCTGAATCTGGGGCATTTGTTTCGCTTAAGTACTGTTTATAGAAAATATTTCTCTCCTGTTTATTTTGCCATTCAGCTGTGACAGTAAACCCACATATTCTTTTACAAGTGGGGAAACTGAGGCTGACTTTTTTTTTTTTTTTAAGGACTGTTTTCTCTAAGCATTTTCTCTTCTGGTTCTGACTTACCCGTGATACTATTCTATAAAATGCATTGAGCCCCTCAGGGAAGAAAATCACCTATAGATGTGTTCTTCATATTTAATCAGTGAAACAAATCTGTATGTAGTCAGCTAAAAATGAATCTCAGGTACTCATTTGTTTGGATCCCATTATACAATGCTAAGATCAGGAAGAAACATTTGTTTTCCACCCAACCTATTGATTTCTATTTATTTATTTACTTTTTTAAAAAATTTTTTCTAATTTTTAAAATATACATATAATATATTACTAGCACCAGGGGTACAGGTCTGTGAATTTTCAGGCCTACACACTTCACAGCACTCACCACAGCACACACCCTTCCCAATGTCCACAAGCCAAGCACCCTCTGCCCACCCCCTTCCCCCAGCAACCCCCAGCTTGTTCTGCGAGATCAAGTCTCCTATGGCCAGTCTCCCTCCCGATCCTAACTTGTTTCATTTTTTCCTTCCCTACCCCCAAACCTCCCACTTTGCCTCTCAAATTCCTCATATCAGGGAAATGAAATGATAATTGTTTTTCTCTGATTAACTTATTTTGCTCAGGATAATACTCTCTATTTCCATCCAGGTCATGGCAAATGGCAAGATTTCATTTCATTTGATGGCTGCATAGTATTCCATTGTATATAAATACCACATCTTCTTTATCCATTCATCTGTTGATGGACATTTAGGTTCTATCCATAGTTTGGCTATTGTGGACATTGCTGCTATAAACATTTGGGTGCACATGCCCCTTCAGTTCCCTACATTTGTATCTTTAGGGTAAATACCCAGTAGTGCGATTGCTGTAGTGTCGCACTACTGTAGTGTAGTGTAGTGTAGTAGTGTCATAGGGTAAGTCTACTTTCAACTTTTTGAGGAACCTCCATGTTGTTTTCCAGAGTGGCTTCACCAGTTTGCATTCCCACCAACAGTGTAGGAGGGTTCCCCTTTCTCCACTTCCTTGCCAGCATCTGTCATTTCCTGACTTGTTAATTTTAGCCATTCTGACTGGTGTGAGGTGGTATCTCATTGTGGTTTTGATTTGTATTTCCCTGATGCCGAGTAATGTGGAGCACTTTTTCATGTGTCTGTTGGCCATCTGGATGTCTTCTTTGCAGAAATGTCTGTTCATGCCCTCTTCCCATTTCTTGATTGGATTATTTATTCTTTGGGTGTTGTGTTTGATATGTTCTTTCTAGATTTTGGATACTAGCCCTTTATCTGATATGTTGTTTGCAAATATCTTCTCCCATTCTGTCAGTGCTTTTTGTTCTGTTGACTGTTTCCTTTGCTGTGCAAAAGCTTTTGATCTTGATGAAGTCCCAGTAGTTCATTTTTCCCTTGCTTCCCTTGCCTTTGGCGATATTTCTAGGAAGAAGTTGCTCCAGCTGAGATCGAAGAGGTTGTTTGCCTGTGTTCTCCTCAAGAATTTTGATGGATTCCTTTCTCACATTGAGGACTTTCATCCATTTTGAGGCTATTTTTGTGTGTGGTGTAAGGAAATGGTCCAGTTTCATTCTTCTGCATGTGGCTGTCCAATTTTCCCAACATCATTTGTTGAAGAGACTGTCTTTTTTCCATTGGACATTCTTTCCTGCTTTGTCAAAGATTAGTTGACCATAGAGTTGAGGGTCTATTTCTGGGTTCTCTATTCTGTTCTATTGATCTGTATATCTGCTTTTGTGCCAGTACCATACTGTTGATGATGACAGCTTTGTAATAGAGCTTGAAGTCTGGAATTGTGATGCCACCAATTTTGACTTTCTTTTTCAACATTCCTCTGGCTATTAGGGGTCTTTTCTGGTTCCATATAAATTTTAGGATTATTTGTTCCATTTCTTTGAAAAAAAAAATGATGGTATTTTGATAGGGATTGCGTTAAATGTGTAGATTGCTTTAGGTAGCATAGCCATTTTCACAACATTTGTTCTTCCAATCCATGAGCATGGAACATTTTCCATTTCTTTGTGTCATCCTCAATTTCTTTCATGAGTATTTTATAGTTTTCTGAGTACAGATTCTTTGCCTCTTTGGTTAGGTTTATTCATAGGTATCTTATGGCTTTAGGTGCAATTGTAAATGGGAACGACTCCTTAATTTCTCTTTCTTCTGTCTTGTTGTTGGTGTATAGAAATGCAACTGGTTTCTGTGCATTGATTTTACATCCTGACATTTTACTAAATTCCTGCACAAGTTCTGGCAGATTTGGATTGGAGTCTTTTGGGTTTTCCACATAAAGTATCCTATCATATGCAAAGAGTGAGAGTTTGACTTCTTTGCTGATTTGGATGCCTTTTATTTCTTTTTGTTGTCTGATTGCTGAGGCTAGGACTTCTAGTACCATGTTGAATAGCAGTGGTGATAATGGACATCCCCGCCATGTTTCTGACCTTAGTGGAAAAGTTCTGGTTTTCTGCATTGAGAATGACATTTGCTGTGGGTTTTTCATAGATGGCTTTGATAATATTGGGGTATGTACCCTCTATCCCTACACTGTAAAGAGTTTTGATCAAGAAAGAATGCTGTACTTTGTCAAATGCTTTTTCAGCATCTATTGACAGTATCATATGGTTCTTGTTCTTTCTTTTATTAATGTATTGTATCACATTGATTGATTTTTGGCTGTTGAACCAATCTTGCAGTCCTGGAATAAATCCCAGTTTGTCATGGTGAATAATCCTTTTAATGTACTGTTGAATCCTATTGATTAGTATTTTGGTGAGAATTTTCACGTCCCTGTTCATCAAGGTATTGGTCTGTAATTCTCTTTTTCAAAGGTGTCTTTGTTTGGTTTTGGGATCAAGGTAATGCTGGCCTCATAAAAATGAGTTTGGAAGTTTTCCTCTCATTTCTGTTTTTTGGAACAGTTTCAGGAGATTAGGAATTGATTCTTCTTTAAATGTTTGGTAGCATTCCTCTGGGAAGGTGTCTGGCCCTGGGCTCTTGTTTGTTGGGAGATTTTTGATGACTGCTTCAATCTCCCAATGGTTATGGGTCTGTTCAGGTTTTCTATTTCTTCCTGGTTCAGTTGTGGTAGCTTATATGGCTCTAGGAATGCATCCATTTCTTCCAGATTGTCAAATTTGCTGGTTTATGGTTGCTCATAATATGTTCTTATAATTGTTTGTATTTCTTTGGTGTTGGTTGTGATCTCTCCTTTTTCATTCATGATTTTATTGATTTGGGTCCTTTCTCTTTTCTTTTTGATAAGTCTGGACAGGGGTTTATCAATCTTACTAATTCTTTCAAAGAACCAGCTTCTAATTTCACTGATTTGTTCTACTGTTTTTTGGTTCCTATTTCATTGATTTCTGCTCTGATCTTTATTATTTCTCTTCTCCTGGTGGGTTTAGGTGTTCTTTGCTGTTCTTTCTCCAGCTTCTTTAGGTGTAGTGTTAGGTTGTGTGTTTGAGACCTTTCTTGTTTCTTGAGATATCTACAATATATTACTACAAATATATTTTGATATATTTTTCTATCTGGACTCCCTTTGCTGTGTCCCACAGATTTTGAACAGTTGTGTTTTCATTATCAATTGTTTTCATGAATTTTTTCAATTCTTCTTTAATTTCCTAGTTGATCCATTCATTCTTTAGTAGGATGCTCTTTAGCTTCCATGTATTTTCATTCTTTCCAACTTTCCTCTTGTAATTGAGTTCTAGCTTCAGAGCATTGTGGTCTGAAAATATGCAGGGAATGATCCCATTATTTTGGTACCAGTTGAGACTGATTTGTGACCCAGGATGTGATCTATTCTGGAGAATGTTCCATGTACACTAGAGAAGAATGTGTATTCTGTTGCTTTGGGATGGAATGTTCTGAATATATCTGTGATGCCCATCTGGTCCAGTGTGTCATTTAAGGCCTTTATTTCCTTGTTGACCTTTTCTTGCATGATCTATCCATTTCAGTGAGGGGGGTGTTAAAGTCCCCTACTATTATTGTCTTATTTTTTATGTGTTTCTTTGATTTTGTTACTAATTGGTTTATATAATTGGTTGCTCACATGTTAGGGGCATAGATATTTAAAATTGTTAGATCTTCTTGTTGGACAGACCCTTTAATTATGATATAGTGTCCTTCCTCATCTCTTATTACAGTCTTTGGCTTAAATTCTAATTTGTCTGATATAAGGATAATTTTCTTTTGACATTTATTAGCATGGCAAATTGTTTTCCACCCCCTCACTTTAAATCTGGAGGTGACTTTGGGTCTAAAATGAGTTTCTTGTAGACAGCATATTGATGGGTTTTGTTTTGTTATCCATTCTGATACCCTGTGTCTTTTGAAAGATATGAAAGATATGAATTTAGTGTCATTGTATTGCCTGTAAGGTGACTGTTACTGTATATTTCTCTGTTCCTTTCTGGTCTACTACTTTTAGGCTCTCTCTCTCTGCTTAGAGGACCCTTTCAATATTTCCTATAGAGCTGGTTTGTTGTTTACAAATTCTTTTAGTTTTTGTTTCTCTTGGAAGGTTTTTATCTCCTTCTCTTTTCAGTGATAGCCTAGCTGGATATAGTATTGTTGGCTGCATGTTTTTCTCATTTAGCACTCAGAATATATCATGCTAGTCCTTTCTGGGCTGCCAGGTCTCTGTGGATAAGTCTGCTTCCAATCTAATATTTTTACCATTGTATGTTACAGACTTCTTGTCCCAGGCTGCTTTCAGGGTTTTCTCTTTGTCACTAAGACTTGTAAATTTTACTATTATAGAATGGGGTGTGGACATATTCTTATTGATTTTGAGGGGGGTTCTCTGTATCTCCTGTATTTTGATGCTTATTTCTTTTGCCTTATTAGGGAAATTCTCTACAATAATTCATTCCAATATACCTTCTGTCCCCCCCTCTCTTTCTTCTTCTTCCGGAATCCCAATTATTTTAAAATTATTTCATCTTATGGTATCACGTGTCTTTCAAATCCTCCCCTCATGGTTGCTGTTTGTCTCTCTTTTGCTCAGCTTCTTTATTCTTTGCCATTTGGTCTTCTATATAACTAATTTTCTCTTCTGCCTCATTTATCCTAGCAGTAAGAGCCTCCATTTTTTTTAAGATTTTATTTATTTATTTATTTATTTATTTTTGACAGAGAGAGATCACAAGTAGGCAGAGAGGCAGGCAGAGAGAGAGGGGAAAGCAGCCTCCCGGCTGAGCAGAGAGCCCAATGTGGGAAGAGCCTCCATTTTTGATTGCACCTCATTAATAGTTTTTTTGTTTTCAGCTTCATTAGATTTTAGTTCTTTTATTTCTCCAGAAAGGGCTTTTGTTTCTCCAGACAGGGTTTCTCTAATATCTTTCATGCCTTTTTTGAGCCCAGCTAGCACCTTGAGAATCATCATTCTGAACTCTAGATCTGGCATATTAAGTCATCTGACATAGGTCCCTAGCCTCTGGTACTGTCTCTTGTTCTTTTTTTTTTTTTTTTTTTATGGTGAGTTTTTCTGCCTTGTCATTTTATCCAGATAAGAATATATGAATGAGAGAATAAAATACTAAAAGGGTGGCAAAGACCCCAGAAAAAGGTACAGTAACCAAATCAGAAGAGAGCCCAAGTTGGGTGTAGATGAAAGGGGGTAAAAAAAACTTTAAAATTTTTTTTTTAAAATTAAAAACACACACACACACACACACACACACGTGTGTGCGTGTGTGTGTGTGTGTATATATATATATATATATACACATATATATAAGACTGGTGAATAGAACAGAGTCACCCACTTGATTTTGGGTGTATTTTGGTCTTTTAGAAGAATACCTCCCAAAATTTTTTTAAAGAAAGAGAAATATATATATACAAAAATAAGGGTAAACATGATGAAGGGAGGGAATATGACTGTATGGTTGAACATTAAAAAAAAAGTCTAAAAAAAGTAATTGATAAGATAAGTTGGTTGGAAAAAGAAGGAAAATAAAGTGGAGAGAATTTGCTCAGGCTGGAGAGTAGAATAAAGCCCTTTGCTAGATTTAGGGTATATTTTTATCTATTAGAAGAAATTGTATCCCAAAAATGTTTTAGAAGAAAAAATCCTATATGCATACAGAAAATAAAGTTAGATACAATGAAGAATAAAATATGACTATAATAATTAAGGTTTAAAATGATTTTTTTTAAAGAAAGGTATTGTTAAGATAAACTAATTAAAAAGCTTTAAAAGAGGAAAGAGAAAAAGTTAAAAAAGTTAGAATAAGAAAAAAATAAAATTAAAAATATTTAATTAACTTTGCAAGACTAAAGAATCATGGGGAGAAAGTCATGAGTTCCGTGCTTTGTGTTCCCCTCTTCTGGAATTCCGCTGCTCTCCTTCATCAGTGAACTTGGTCTTGGCTGAATGTTCTTGCTTATCTTCTGGGGGAGGGGCCTGTTGCAATGATTCTCAATTGTCTTTGCAGACCAGAATTTCCCCACCCTCGCCAGGGACCAGGCTAAGTAATCTGCTCAGGTTCCTCTCGGGAGCTTTTGCTCCCTGAATGCTTTCTGTAGAGCTCTGGAGGATGGGAATGATAATGGCATCCTCCCAGCCTCCAGCCAGAGGAGCTGAGAGCTCGGGGTCCCATTCCTCAGTGTGCCCTCAGAGAAAAGGAGTCAATCACTCCCATCTCTCTGGTCTCTGGCCACACTCCGAGCTCACCCAGCCTGTGACCAAGCATTTCTATCTCTGGCAGACAGTCCTGTTTGGAGTCTCCAAACCCAGCAGATTCCTGCCTCCAGTGAAGGAAAGTGAGTCTCCCTAGATCTGCCAGTTGTGGGGTCCCTGCTCAAAGAGCAGTGGCCCCACTGTGCCTTGGAAACTGGCTTAAGGTAACCCCAAGCTGTGAGCTCACTCCTTGGCTCTGTCTCTGTAGTTGGCTTCCCTGCTCCAATACCTGGGAGCTCTGCTACACTCAGATACCCCTGATCCTTCTGTGACCCCACGGGACCTGTGACAACACTGTCCCCATGAGGGCTCCACCCTCACTTAGCCTCTGGCGATGTCCCTCAGAGGAGCACACTTCTAAAAATTTGGATTTTGTGCTCCACTGCTCCACCACTTTCTGGGAGCTGGCCCCTCCCCTCACAGTCTATCTTCCCGTCACTTCGTACTCACTTCTCTGTATGTCCTACCTTTCAGAAAGTGGTCTATTTTCTGTTTCTAGAATTGCTGCTCTGCTTCTCTTTGATCTCCTATTGGGTTTGTAGGTGTTTGGAATGGTTTGATAGCTATCTAGTTGTACTCTTGCGACCTGATATCATCTCAGTCTGCTACTCCTCTGCCATCTTGACTCCTGCTTCTAGATTTCTTTTTAAATTTAATTAATTTACTCTTTATAAATGTTAATAAGGAAACAGACCAGTATGAAGAAGAAACGACCTGGGGTATTTGGATGCGTATAGAGGTCAGAATCCTGGATATGCAGGAGTACCCCTCTGTCCCCTCCCAAAACATTCCTTCAATATTTACAGGTGGAGAGAAAAAAAGAAAATCTTTGAGAGGCTAAGAAATGTGTCTTTCAGCATCAAGTAGAGAAGGGAGGATACAAATGCAATTGGTTGCCCTTAGGCTTGCCCCATCCACAGGGCTTCAGGCAAGGTGACTGAGCTGGCTTCAGGGCCGGGTTATGGGGTTGCAACCTGACCTCTCATAGCCAATTTGTACCTTTCAGAGCAGGATGAAAAATGTAAGGGTGGCAAAGTTTTCTTTCCCTAAATTTTCCTTGCTATCTAAGGGACAGGACTGAAAGCCAGGCCTTGACTTCCAAACTTGTCACCTTAGTGAAGTTGGTTGAGATTTCCGTACCTCAACTACCTCACCAAAAAGACTGATTAACCCATTTCACAGTTACCCACAAGACTCAGAGCTCACGTCGCAAACTTAGAACCCTTCACAAGGTTACAGCACTTCACAGTTTATGTAAAGGATTTCCTGTCAATCATCTCATTGGATTCTCCACAACTCTGAATGGAAGATATGGAGGTGCCCAGAGAAGTGGCCTGTAACTTCTTGATTCTGTGATAATAAGAATAAGTAGTCACTAAAATTTTAGGGCCTATGTTCTACCTTCTTTGGAAGTATTAACTCATACAATCTGTATGGCAAGGGTTTTAAAACTCTTTTTCATTTTTAACCTTGTATTTTGAAACAATTTCAGACTTACAGGAAAATTGGCTAAATAATACCTCTCCCCCACTATTCCCCACATATGGACACTGTACTGTGTTTGTGCTATCATTCCCTCACCTTCTATTTGTTTTTTCCTGAACTGCTGGAGAGTACATTGCGTACATCATGGCTCTTTTGCACCCAAACTCTCCCCTTTATTTTCCTAAGAACAGGGATATTCTCTTACATAACTAGAGTAGAGCTATCATAATTGGGATAATAAAATTCATAATACTGTTTTCTAATCTCAGATTTTATCCACATTTTGCTCATTGTCTGCTAATATCCTTTATAATAGGTGGAGGGGTTCAGGACAGGCCCACTCCCACAAGAACGTACAACTTTGGCATGTGGATTATTTTGAGCTGAAGACAGTGGAGATGCTGTGGTCTCCAGAGAAACTTTTGCCCCTCCCTTAACTACAGAGAAGAATCTAAATTAGAGGATGTTACCAGAAAAAGGATTATTAGCAAAGATAAATTTTATATGAGTGACGCATCTGTATGGCAGGGCAAACATCTAATTACCAAACATCTGCTCTCTTATTGTCCTGTGAAGTACATTCCTTTTCTCTGACATCCCAGACCCCTGTCCCCCTCTCCTTAATTCAGAATGACATATATCCTTCATTTTGCTGCACTCTCTTTGGAATTTCTATGTTTATGTTGATTCCCCATACATAGGTCTATTAAATTTGATTTTCTCCTGTTAATCTGTCTTCCATCAATTTTATTTTTTGTCCTGCTAGAAGGACCTTGAAAGGGACAGGAAATTCTTACTCCCTGTGAAGGGGGTGAGGTATTCCCACTCCTTGACACGGGGTGTTAGTGAATGATAATGATAATGATAATAATAATAATAATAATGCCCAGAATCCAATCTAGGATTATCTGTTATACTTAGTAATTATGTCTCTTTAGTCTCTTTAATATGGAACTTTTCCTTAGAGTTTCTTTAATCTTAACATTTTTGCAGAGTTCAGTCTATTTATTTCCTCAGATACCCTCAGTATAAGATTGTCTATTGTTTTCTTACAATTAAATTCAGATTAGATTCAGGTATGCTTTTTTTGTTTCCTTTTGGCCAGGAATACCAGTGTGTTATGTCTCTCTCAGAGCATCATTACGAAGTTATACATTCTGTGCCTTTGTTCCAATAGTGGTGGGCTTAACTTTCATTACTTGGCCAAGGTGGTGCCTGCCACCTTTCTCTCCAGTGAAGATACCTTCCTTCCTTTATTACAAAGTGATTTTTGTGAAAATACTATGAGGCCATGTACGTATTCTGACGTGTGATGATGGTGCCGTTTTTTCTTTACTCTTAGTGATGGGCATGTTGCCACAGGAAGAGCTTTTCCTTTTACCTATTTATTGATTTTATAACAAGCTTTTGATGTGATATTTTGTCCCCTTCTTTCTAAAGAAGAGGAAATGACGGATCACAGAGGGGAAGCAGACTGATGTCACACATCTAGTAATTGTCACTCATGCAAGATAGCGTTTCTGGATCTCTTTCTTCATCTGTAA
Organism: Martes martes; assembly: GCF_963455335.1. Classification (NCBI taxonomy): domain Eukaryota; kingdom Metazoa; phylum Chordata; class Mammalia; order Carnivora; family Mustelidae; genus Martes; species Martes martes. The sequence goes on along the minus strand of NC_137896.1, from coordinate 53,906,074 downwards.
AATTAAAACAATAAAGCCTGTTATGGGGCTGTTCAGAAAATTAAATGAGATGGTGACCTCAAAGTGTCTATCCAAATTGAACATATAGTAATTGTTTGATAAACAATAACTGTAATTAAAATGATGGGAGTATCCCCATTTTGTAGATAAGAAAATTTGGTTATAGAGGGTAAGAAAAATGTGTAAGTACTTCTTACCAAGGAACATTCTGACCTGAATCCATTCCTTCAGCCACTATTTTTTGAGAGCTAGCTATCCACCAGGTTCCATTCCAGGAGCTATGGCTAAAGACATCAATGACAGAACAGGTGCCTGCTCTCACTACATTCTACTTTTTCCAGGTGAGACTAAACATATAAATCAACAATAGCCAGATTGTATATGACAATGAAACTCTGACTCAATCAGCAGCAACCAAACCAGTTAGTGAAACCCTTTGTACAATCCATCCCAAACAGTCAGGGTGTAATAGCTTGCCAGCTTCTTCAAATTTTGCTTCCATTTAAAATTTAAGACCATATGTAGAAAGCCAAGTATGCTCCCCTAACCAATCACATGGCATGTCCCATGTCTAGTTACCCCATGGTTATGGGCTGAATTATGTCCCCCCAAAATTCATATGTTGAAACCCTAACACCTTGTACCTCAGCATATGGCTGTATTTGGAGATAGAGCCTTTCAGGGGCGATTAGATTAAAATGAAATCTTTAGGGCGGGTCCTAATCCAGTCTGACTGGTGTCCTTACAAGAAGAGGTTAGGATACACAGAGAGACACAGAGGTCCTGGGGTACCCTCTCAGAGAGAAAAGACCATATGATAACATAGTCATAAGTCAGCCACCTGCAGGCCAGACAGAGAGGCCTCAAAAGAATCACTCCTACCAACACCTTCATCTGGGACTTCCAGCCTCCAGAACTGTGAGAAAATTAATTTCTGTTGTCTAAACCACCCACGCGGTGGGCTCTTGTTATGGTGGCCCTAGCAGGAAAACACGGCACCTGCATCTCCCCCACGCCAACCGTCTCACTCAGGGCACACCTGAAACCATCCCTTTGTTCCTTTATAAAGCTTTTGCCCTTCCTCTGTCTGCTTTGGAGTCTCTGCCAAATGCATATGATGCTGGTTGACTTTCTTGCTAGAGCCAGCTCTGAATAAATAGCATTTGTGGGTTCTCATTTGAGTGGTCTTCATTTATTTCCACAGGAGGAGAGAGAAGACCCATCAGCCAGTTTCCAGAAGGACACCTCATTCTTTTCCCTGTCCTTGGCAGGATATGGAGGTAACAAAAAACTTCCTTTTTTAAACATAGTGATACAGGAACAAAATGCCCATATGTGATGTTTCTTTGATTACCTGTTCAAAGCCTTCTCTTCTAACAAACTAGCAATATAATTAATTAAAACCTACCTCAACTACTGGGTAATTTTCCCATTGATTAGCCTTGCAATTTGTTACACATCTCTCTCAAAACATGAATCATTTTAAGGTGAGGCAGCCTGTCCTGGCATACAATTACAACAGAGGTGAAAACACTACTCCATTCCAGAGCCTAAATCCTACTGCAATTTACATTTTTTTCAGTCAATGCTAGAAATGGTACAAAATAGCTTCAGCTATAGAAACTAATGGATAATAATGGCACTAATTTAAGAGGCATCAGAAGCTTGAATACAAAGTAGAAACTTTGGACCAAATTTTTCTTTTAAAAAACCTACCTGTTAGTTTTTCAAAAGAAGTGCTAAGTCGTCTGATATTTCTCTTGTTTGGTTCAAGTTATTCTCTCCAACATATTTCTCATCTAACGCAGTTTAAAAATCAATGTGTGCTTCCCAAAGGAATTCTCACATGACCAGGATTGATTGTCAGTTATGTATTAAATAGCACAATTTTAGATAGTTTCTCAATTCCGAAATCAACAAAAGTAAAAAGAATCACCAAAGCACACTGTATCCTCTTTCTTGCGGGAAATAATTTTCATAAGGACTTTTGACTGACTTGGCTAAGGGGAACCAATTACCAATTATCCAATGACATGTAAAAATATTAGAGAGACACAATTAAACTCCTTTGACTTATTCATTCAGTTGAAACTTACTGTGGCAGTATTTCTTTTTTTAAAGATTTTGTTTATTTATTTATTTGAGAGAGAGAGAGAGAGAGAGAGTGAAAGAGAACATGAGAGGGGAGAAGGTCAAAGGGAGAAGCAGACTCCCTGTGGATGCAGGACTCTATCCTGAGACCTGAGCCAAAGGCAGTCTCTAAACTAACTGAGCCACCCAGGCTCCCCTATTGCCGCAGTGTTGATGAGATACAATGAGTAATTTATTCTTCTGAAAAGGTTAGCACTTTGAAATCTTAACTTCTTTCTTCCTCCCCCCTCCCTTCCTTCCTTCCTTTTCTCCCTCCCTTTCTTTCCTCCCTCCCTCCTTCCTTCCTCCCTCTCTCTTTTTTTCTTTCTCTCTCTCTCTCTTTCTTTCTTTCTTTCCTTCTTTCTTTTCATGGGTCCTGAAAGATGCTCCTATCTATGGACTCACCAAGATATGGTAAAAGTAAAAAATACACATTCATAATTCTACTTTTTTGGGGGGTATATAACTTAAGAACACTCTTGAAGGAAGAGTTCCAAAACTTCAGCAGGGGTTATCCTGGGGGCAGCTGGGTTGCCTTCTACAGTCCTCTTCCTGAATGAGGGAGCAGCCCACTCTAAGTGTGGCCCAAGGTCTGGGAGGTTTCAAGACCCTCTCAGAAAGGGCTCTTGAAGTCAAAGCTATTTTCCTAGTAATACTAAATATTATTGTCCTTTTTCATGCTCATTCCATCATGAGTGTGCCATGGAGTTTTCTAGAGGCTGTAAGACATAGTATATTGCAGCAGACTGCAGAAGCAGCTCTGAGAATTCACCCGTATTTTCAGTCAGACATGAAAGCAGTTTGCAAAAGTGTGACATGTGGTTCTTCTTCCTAGATTCCTTCCGTTTTGTTCTGAGAAATACAGTTAATTTTTCACAAAAGGTGATTTATGTTAACATCTAATAGCTTTATATTATTGTTACCTTTTTAAGCTTTTTTAAAAAAAATTCTGATATAAAGATACAGTGTTATATTAGTTTCAGGGGTGCAATAGAGTGATTCAACATTGCCATACATCACTCAGGGCTCATCATGATAAGTGCAATCTTAATCCCATCCATGTTGTTGCAAATGGCAAGATTTCATTCTTTTTTATGGATGAGTAATAGTCCATTGTGCGTGTATGTGTGTGTATGTGTATCTTCTTAATCTTCTCATCCATGGACACTTGTGCTGCTTCTATAATTTGGCTATTGTAAATAATCCTGTAATAAACATAGGGTTGCATATACTTTTTCAAATTATTATTTTCTTTGGTTAAATACCTAAGAGAGCAAATGCTGGGTAGTAGGGTAGTTCTATGTTTTAACTTTTTGAGGAAGCTCCAAACTGCCTTCCACAGTGGCTGCCCCAGTTTGCATTCCCACCAATAGTGCACAAAGGTTCCTTTTCCTCCACTTCCTTGCCGACGCTTATTTCTTGGGTTTTTTATTTTAGTTATATTACTGTTACTTTTCAATCCATTCAATATTTTAAAAATTTCTGTTTTAACTTTGGTAAATATACAATAGATATAATCCATGGAAAGAAAAGGTCTTTGGGGTCCTCAGTCATTGTGAAGAGTGGAAAGAAGTCCTGAAATGTAAGAGTCGAGAACTTCTAAGCTAGGGCATTGGAGCACATTTGACCATGAAAATGCTCTGACATATGGTGAGACCCAGGCTGGTCTACTTTGCGCTGGTCCTTCAGGGTTTGCATGACCCACTTTTCCAGCTACATCCATCTTCCTAACACAACAGGAAGATGGCTTCCTGGCTCCCTCCCTGTGGGATCTTCTGGCCCCTGGGCCTTTGCTTGGTCACTTCCTAACCTATACATCTCAGTTTCCATCTCATTTTCCTGGGAAAAACTTATTGATAAAATACATAGTACTTTAATTCTGTTGCACGTAACAAAACTATAATCACATTCAAATATGACAAATATTTATCCAATGTCTTCCAATATCAAATGGCAATATCTAATGCCAGGGCCTGGTCTAGGTGCTGAAACACATCAGTGAAAGGCATAAAAAGGAGTCCCAGGACTTGGGGAGCTTGTGTTCTGGTGCAGGGTGGTAGGAGACAGGCCATAAGCAAATAAATACATAAATTTATATAGTATGTCAGGTAATAGGAGCTCTAGAGAAAAATAAAACAGAGAAGGAACATAGAGGATCCTGGGAGTGTGAGGGTTGCTATTTTTAAAAGTCTGATCGGGAAAAGTCTCATGAGAAAGAGAAAGAGCAAACCCATCTGGAGAAGGCCCCAGAAGGTTAGAAGAGGGAATAGCAAGTACTATAATAATAGATGTTATTCATTTATTAAATACTATAAGGAAGTATACAGTTTTAAAGCACAATTAATCTAATTTCTGTGCAGTCCTTTTTCCCTGTTTGAATAAATAAGAGCAAGATGTCATCTGTTGTGTTCAGTGCTCTCTGCAAATACCTAATGGGTGTATGCTGAATCAATGGTGCTAACTCTGTCTCTTCCTCACCATCCTCCACCCTTCAGCCCCCCGCCACTGCCCACCGTGTTTCCCCCTAGCACTTGTTCCTGAAATCGCTGCTATTTCGGGAATCTCTGTAGATCCTTCTCTCAGTCCTTGCTATTTAACATTGACAGAAAAGTGAAACAGTGCTGGAGACCAGCAGCAGTGTTCAAGATTACTGGCACATGGACTAAACCTGAGCTTTAATTCATCCTCTCACCTAACAGTGGCCAAAAGAATTCCAAACTCAAGTCTGAATATAGCTTGGTGACCTGAGCTAGGAAGCTGGAAGTTACACAACACATGCACACCTTTATCCCTAATAAATAGTTATCTTCTTTAACTCTTGAATTTGCATCACCTCTTAAAGTGTTTCTTTCCTTTTCTGTTGCTTTGAGTCAGATTCTCATGGTCTTGGGCTGAAAGAGGTTTACAGTCTTGTCTTTCCACCTCCAATTTCTCCCCTGTTCAATCCATCCTTCATAGTCATCATATTGTGTTCACATATATATTTATTAAATATAAATATATCTATTAATTTATAATATATTTATAATTTATGTTAACTTTATGATATGTCAATTTATTTGTATCATGATTTTTATATAATTTTATAATTTTAGATATATTTACATACAAAATATATTTTTTCATAGATATATATTTGAAGATTTATTTATTTATTTAAATGAGAGAGAGAGAGAGAGAGAGAGAGTGAGCAAACGCACAGTGGCGGTGGGGGTTGGGGTGGCAGAGACAGAGGGAGAGTCTCAAGTAGACTCTCTGCTGAGCACAGAAGCTGATGTGGACAACCATGAGATCTTGACCTGAGCTGAAACCAAGAGTCAGATGCTTGACCAACTGAGTTACCCAGGCACCCCTATATTTTCGTAGATGTTATGTACGTATAATATATATGTGAGGGGCACCTGGGTGACTCAGCCGGTTGGGCGTCCAACCCTTGATTTTGGCTCAGGTCATGACCTCAGGGTTGTGAGATGGAGTCCTGTATGGTCTCTCTCTCCCTCTGTCCCTGCCCCACCCTCCACTCTCACACTCTCTTTCTTTCATATACATGTATATGAAATAATCTACCTCTATGCATAACTATAGCTACATATCACTTAAACATATCTAATTACAGATCTGCCAATCTGCCCTCCCCTCTTTAAAATCTTCTGTGACTAATGCCTTGAGAATAAACAGCTAAAGAATTTTGAAGTGGTGTTCATAGTCTTCCTCTGCTAGTTCAAATTTCATTTTCCAGCCTCTTTTTCTATCATTTCTCACAAGTATGCCATTTTAAAAAAGATTTTGTTTATTTATTTGATATGTAGAGAGATAGAGAGGGAATACAAGCAGGGGAAGCAGGAGAGGGAGAAGCAGGCTTCCCATGGAACAGGGAACCTGATACGGGACTCGATCCCAGGTTGCTGGGATCATGACCTGAGCCAAAGGCAGACTCCTCATGACTGAGCCACCCAAGCGCCCCAAGTATGCCATTTTTATACATACTGGAAAATAACCAAATTGGTTATTCCTGAAAAAAAAAATTTCCATTTCACTGTGTCTTTAGTCTTTCTTTAATTAGACCCGTGGTTCTCAAAATGTGAGCAGAATTGCTCAGGATGCCACAGCAAACTCACTGAGATGTTGCAGGGTATTTTAGAGTTTCAGGGGAAGCACAGTAATACTGTAGGATGATACAATTTGGCAGTCGGGACATGAGATTGTGCTACATTGTTATTGCTGATATCACATCTCTTTGAAATTGTGTTTCCAGCACTTCTTGTGACTAAAGGTTAAGTATCACGTAAAAACTAAGGTGGAACTGGAAGCCAAAGCAGCAGCATTCAATCTGATTCCAAGTTTGAGAAGTTGTGCAGTGCTCAACAGGAACACCCATTATTAAATAATTTTGGATATTTCAGAATGAAGTAAATTTTTTTTGTTTTTTCCTTCAATTTATATGAATTGCTTTTCAAATAGCTATTCTTGTTATCTGTGGTAGTTATGTTCCAGAATGTTCTGTAAACAGTGAATTTGCAAATACTGGATCATTGTTCCAAGAAGAAATACAGGGCTGGTTGCTCCTGACCACAACATTTTCATCAACTGACCAGTTCATGACCTTGTTTACCAGTGTTTTTGTTTAAAGGCATCCTATTTAATATACATTGTTGACTCCTTAACATTAAACTCACGTCTAGCAGCATAAATAACACATGCCCAAGGAAGTTTATCTAACACACATCGTCTTTTCTCCACAAGGTACCTCAGAACCTTCCTGTGTTTAGGAAATTTAGTGCTATGCTCGGGGTGTCTTAACATCAATATTAGCAGCAGAAAAAGCACAGAACTGTGAGAAATATGGTACTTAATAGGCCATGATAAGGACACCTGTTTACAGTATGAAAGTTGAAATAAGAAGGCTGAGTGCCACCTTGTTTGACTGAAACAGGGAACATATTATCCAAATTTTGACTCAAAACTTTCAGTGCTCTGTGTATGTCTGCAAATGACCGTGACAGTGCCATGAGTATCGATTTGGGGGTGACAAATACATTTGAGCAAGTAGATGAATTTGCAAATATGGAAGCCACAAATAATGAGGATTGACTAAGATGTCAGACTATACAAACTTTGAAAGTTGTTTGTACCTGATTAATGAATACATGAATCAAAACAGATAGACTTTTCTTTTGGCCTACAGGCATCTTGAAAATTTTCTGAGAGGCTCCTGGGTGGGTCAGTCGGGTGAGCTGCTAGCTCTTGGTTTCTGCTCAGGTCTTGATTCCGGGGTCCTGGGATGGAGACCCATGTTGTGCTCCACAATTACCATGGTCTGCTTGTTCCTCTCCCTCCCCCTCTGTTCCTCTCCCTGCACAGGTTCCCTCTCTCTCAAATAAGTGAAATCTTAAAAAAAAAAAAAAAGAAAAGAAAAGAAAGAAAGAAAATGTCTGAGACACTGTGGGCACTGTAAACTAAGAAATTTTGAGAACCTTGGTTTTTTAGTTTTCTTTTCCCCTTCTCAGGTTATTGTCATTTGGTCTTCTTTCCTATTCCAACTTGGTGCTCCCTTCTTATCGGAGTCTTCCCTGCCTCCAGTTAGCACCAGTCCCTTTCTCTTTTGGCTCTGATATCACAAGTGGTAAGGGGTGTCGTGATGCCACTTTCCACAGTACAAAGGATCCATCTCTGTCATGAGACCACTAACTCTGATATCTGGGAAAGTATTTCATTCCTTGTCTGACTTTAGTTCTCCATTGCTAGACACTGTGAATTGTCTCATTATCTTTCCCATTTTATTTTCAGTTTCCCTAGGTCTGAAGGAATGAAGGTAGGATCTCATTTATGCTCCAAAATAAATCTTTTCTTTGTTTCAGCCCTTGCTGAGCACTAGCTACATCTCAAGCAGCCAGTGCCAAGGAAGCCCCATGGCAGCATCTTCCTTTATCTTAGGGACATCATCCTTCTTCTCCCCAAATGATGCCATTGTCATGGGAACAAGACAGCATATTGGCCTCCCTATAATCTTGGGATAGGAAATTTCTGTTTTAAAAAAGTTTTATCTGAGATATTATTAAAAGAATGAAAGAGAAATTCATAAAATGGGAGAAGGCACTTGCAACACTTATAAATAAGCAAGAAATAGATAGACATGTGTAGAAAATAAAAAAAGAGGATTGAACAGGTGCTTTATAAAACAAGATATACAAATGGCCAATAAATCTGAAAACGTGTTCAACTTTCTCAGTAATCAGAGAAATGTGTCTTAAATCTGTAATTATTCTCTACCCCAAAATAACTAACATTAGTAAAAGACTGACAATACCAACAACAACAAAAAAAGAATTTGTGTGGCATTATCATTTCTATTTCCCCAATCTAGAAGCATTCCAAAGACCTTCAAACATAAAACACACATAAATTATGGTCTATTCACTATGGAGTATTATACAGTAATGAAATTGAACAAACTGTAGCTGCATGCAACAATATGGAGAAGTCTCACAAACACAGTGTTGAAGAAATGGTTCAGAAACAAAGGAATGCATGGTATTTGGGAATGGCTCTACCATTTTTCCATTCCCACTGGCAATGCATGAGTGATCCAGTTTTTCTACATCCTTCCCAGCATTTAGGATTGTCACCATTTTTTAATTTTTAATTTTAGTTGCTCTAATACACATGTGGGGATATCACACTTCGGTCTTAATCTGCATTTTCTCGATGGTTAAATGATCTTGAATACGCCTTTGTGTGCATCTTTGCCATCCATCTTTCTCCTCACATCTTTATGCATTTTCTAACCAGATTGTTCATGTTTTCAGTGTTGATTTTTGAGAGTCCTTTGCATAATCTAAATGAGTCCTTTGTCATGCATGTGATGCAAATATTACCTTGTCTCTCTGTCATCTTAATAGGGTCCTTTGCCAAGCAAAATTTTTGAATTTTGATTTACTTAAATTTATCATTTTTCTCTTTGATGGATCATGTTCTTAGTGTCACATATTAGAACTTTTCAATGAGCCCTAGGTCCTGAAGATTTTTAAACACATTTCTTCTGAAAGTTTAATAATCCTATGGTTTATGCTTAAATCTATTTTAATTTTTGTATAAAGCATGAGGTGGGCCCAAGTTCATGTTTTTGCCCATATTTACCCAGTTATTCCAGACCATTTGTTCAAAAAATTACCCCCTTCTCCTATCAAATTGTTTTCATGTCTTTGTGAAATATTAGTTGGTCATAATTGTATAGGGCTATTTCTGGACTATTAAATGAGAATCATTGACCTATGTGTTTTTATCAACTCTAATACGACATGATTTTGATTACTGTATTGTATAATAACTCTCGAACTTGGGTTGAGTAATTCTTCCAACTTAATTTTTCATTTTCAGAATAATTTTAATTAATCTAGTTACTTTACCCTCCCATGTAAATTTTAGAATACTCTTGCTCATCTCTTCAAGATCCTTTCTGAAATTTTGATGGGAATTTTGTTAAAACTGGGCATCAGTTTGGGAGAAATTGACTTCTTTAGTATGTTGAGACTTCTGTAAGTCTATGAATCTGGTATGTCTCTCCATTTATTTATATCTTCTTTTCATTTCTTTATTCAACATTTTGTAGTTTTCAGTACAAGTGTTGTTATTATTCAGAAATTCATTTTTTAAATATCAGTTTCCATGTGTTTGTTGTTAATATATAGAGATATAACAGATTTTTGGATGTTGCTCTTGTTTATGCTAGTGTATATCTTTCACTCTTGCCACAGCGTTAGCTGCATGTCCTGAATTTTGATATTTTGTAGATTCATTTTCATTCAGTTCTGCATATTTTTTATTTCCCTTGAGATTTCCTCTTGACTAATGGATTACTTAGAAATATGTTTTTTAGTTTCTATGTTTTGATAATATCTCTGTTATCTTCTTCTTATTGATGACTGGTTTGATCCCATTGCAGTCAGAGAACCTGGTCTTCATGATTTTAATTCTTTTAGGTTTGTTGCGGTTGGTTTTATATTCCAGGATATGGTATAACTTGGTATATGTTCCTTGGGTGTTTGAAAATAATGTTTTGCTATTGTCAGGTAAAGTGTTTTAAAATATCAATTAGATTCTATTGGTTGATGAAGTAGTTGAGTTCTTCAATGTCCTTGCTGACTTTCTCCATAGCTGTTCTGTCAGTTGGAGAGAGAGGTGTTGAAGTTACCAACTGTAATTGTGGGTTTCTCTGTTTCTCCTTTCTTTTACACTCACACACATTTTGTAGCTCTGTTGTTTGGTTCACACACATTTAAGATAGTTATGTCTTCTTGATGGATTAAACTTGTTTTCATTATGTGATATCCCTCTCAGTTTCTGATAATTTTCTTTGCTCTGAAAGCCATCTCATCTGATATTAATACAGCCAACTTTCCTGTCTTTTGATTAATATTTGCATAGTATATAATATTTCATCCATTTACTTTCAAACAATGTATGTAATCATATTTGAAGTGAGTTTCTTGAAGAAAGCATATTCTTGGGTAATGTTTTAATCCACTCAGCCAACCTCTGACTTTCAAAAGTCATTTACATTTAATGAAATGATTACATGTTGAAATTTAAGTCTCACATTTTATATATTGTTTTCTACTGATTATCTCTGTTTTTCATTTCTGGTTCTCTTTTACTTTCTGTGAGCTATCAACACTTTTTTAGAATTCTATTTTCATTTGAGTATAGTGTTTTTGAGTGTATCTCATTTATAACTTATTTAGTAGTTGCTATAGATGTTATATAACAGGTACATATTTATCAAATTCTACTGGTATCAGTATTTTATTAGTATAAGTGAAGTGTAGAAACTACTTCCTTTTACATCTATATATTTCCCCATTTATAATTGTCTTAAGTATTTCCTTTACACCTATTGTAAACCACACTAGGGAGTATTATAATTTTTGCTTCCCCTATCAAACATGGTTTAGAAACCTCAAGAGGAGAAAGAAATTCTATTGTAGTTAACCTAATTTTTGCTCTTACTGTTTTTTTTTGTTTTGTTTTGTTTTTATTTTTTGGTCTGTCCTGATGTTCAAGATTCTGTTTTTTGTTTGCTTATTTGTTTAAACATTTTTCTTTCCATTTGGAGAACTTCTGTTAGCATTTTTTTTTCAGGGTAAATATGCTGGTGACAAATATTCTTAACATTCATTTTTGTATGAAAGTCTGTATGTCCCCTTCATTCCTGAAGAATAGTTTCACTAGATACAGAATTATAGACTCACTGTTCCTTTTTTATTTTTTTATTTTATTTTATTATTTTTTAAGATTTTATTTATTTACTTGTCAGAGAGAGAGAGAGAGAGAGAGAGAGCACTGGCAGACGGAGGCAGAGGGAGAAGCAGGCTCCCTGCCAAGCAAGGAGCCCGATGTGGGACTCGATCCCAGAATGCTGGGATCATGACCTGAGCCGAAGGCAGCTGCTTAACCAACTGAGCCACCCAGGCGTCCCATTGTTCCTTTTTTAAAAGCATTTGAAAAATTGTTGTGCCATGTCCTTTTGACCTCCATGGTTCTGATCAGAAATTCTGTCATCTGAAAAAAAAAAAGAAAAGAAATTCTGTCATTTGAATTGTTTGCCCCTGTTGATAATGTGTCATTTCTCTCTGAGTGCTTTTAAGACTTTTTTTCCTCATTTTTAGTTTTCAAAACTGTATCTTAAGATGGATTTCTTTGGTTTTTATGCTGTTTGGAGATTGCTCGCTTCTTGAATTGTAGTTTTATACTTTTGCCAAATTTAGCAAGTTTTTCGTCATTATTTCTTTGAATATTTTTCCATCCCCATCTATTTTCTGATCTCTTTCTGGGATTTTAATGACATAAAAGTTTGATCTTTTGTTATAATTCCACATGCCCCTGGGCCTCTATTCAATCTTCTCCTCCTCCTCCTCCTCTTCCTTCTTCTTCTTCTTCTTTGGTGTATATTTTTCTCTGTGTTGCAGATTTGGTAATCTTTTTTGTTTTATCTTAAGTTCACTTATTCTTTCTTCTTTCCTCTTCATTTTACTATTGAGCCCATCACTGAGCTTTTTACTTTGACTATTGTAGTTTTTAGTTCTAAACTTTTTATTTGATTCTTCTTATATCCTCTATATATTTTCCAAGATTTTCTATGTTTTAACTTTGTTTCAGGTTTTCATATTTGATCATTGAAGCATTTTTATGATGGCTGCTTTAAACACTTGTCAGGTAATTAGACCATCTATGTCATCTTACTATTGGTATCTATTGATTTTCTTTTCTCATTTAGTTTACGATATTCCTAATGTTTTACATGACAGGTGATTTTTTTTTCTTGAAACCTGGATATTATAGATATAGGAGTCAAGATCTTATTTAACTCTTGCATTTTGGAAGGGTTCTTCTGACACTACTCCAGTGGGGGAAAGGAGATGCCACCTTGTTTCTCTCAGGTGGGGGTAAAAGTCTCATTTCTCCACTTGACCTCTGTGGGGACAGGTGGGACTCCTTGGTATTTCTGGGTTGGAGGGTAGGTTCCCCCTAAGCCTCTGCTGATACCACCTTGGCACCCTGGTGTACTTTCTTTTCTTACATATTAATAATGATAGATCTAAAATGAATCTCTTCAATAATCAAATCATAAGCCAAGAAGGAAACTATGTATTTAGATCTGATAACTGTTCAGGCTGGTTCGTTTTGAGAGGATAAGATAGCACTCCTGTCAGGAAAGACCTTTGTGAATGTAAATCCAGCAGTCATTTAAGCAGAGGAAAGTTCTGGTTATAGCTAACTTTGCTAGTTGTTTTAGTTTGGTTTTCCCAGAAGCAGACCTTGAGACAAGTGCAAGTTTGTTTAAAGGTGCTCCAAGGAAACATCAGTAGGAGGAGGAGTGGGGGAGGGGAGGAAAAGAAGGACTGTAAGTGGAGGCAGCCAATAAAGAGTGCCTTGTGAAGCAAATAACCAGCGTGGGCACTCCGAGCTCAGTCCTGCTGGGGTGCTGTGGGCACCAGCATAATACACACAGCTCAGGGTATGATGGAGCTGGGATTGTATCCATCAGTTCCTGTCAGTCTCTGCTCAGGGGCTGCCTGGAGTGTGGGAGGGGGTAGGAGGGGGTGTTCATTTTTTGATGTTGGCCAAGAGGCCTCCAGCTGTCACAGAAAGTCCCCAGGCACAGAGATTAAATGATGGCAGTTGGAAGTCAGCCTGGTGCACTAGTGTGACAAGGCTTGATGGAGAATGGCAGAGCACCAACAGTATCAGCAACACTAACTAAGCTGTTAACTAGAAGTTATCTGTAATTCTCAACTAGCACATTTTGGTACTTGGATTAAAAAAAAGGGGGGGGGTGTCCCTTAGCTAGAGACTTCTCTCCATAACTTTTTCTTTATAGGTTGCAGGAATACTATTCAGGAGGGGATCTTATTCTCCTTGTGTCTTGTTTCACCATCTTTGCTGTTTTTTTTAAGGAAATTTCCCTATTTCAGCCTTCTTGAAAAAGCAGTTGCCAGTGTTTTCTACTGACCCTGAATCTCATCTCTCTAAGATAGTTTTGGGCAAATCCAAGATGAGAGGTTAGCAATTGAGTGTGGTATCATTCCAGCTTGAGTTACACTCTAACAGGGAAATGAATGAGCTTCTAATGGGCAATTCTGGCACCTGAGCCTCCAAGAGAGGCTGCCTCTGGTAGAGTTGGAGGGTGATGCCAGCTGCCCTTTTCTCAGGCCTTGATAAGACACAATAGCAACTGTACTTGGCTTACCACTTGCAGGGGTTCTGGAACCAGTTCACCTCTGGCTTCAGCTTAAGGATAAGGAGCACCCCTCTGAAGGTTTGATTTGGATGGGAGCCATGTGAACGAATAAATTAATGCTAGGCCTGGTGTTCCAATGCAGATGCCTAGGAAGAAGAGGTCTGCCATTTCCTGAGCCACTGAATGCTTTGGGGGGAAAATAATTTAGTGCTTTGATTCTTCATCAGTCAGGAAATCAGAAATAATATTGAACTGTCTCAGTGGGGCATTGTAAGAATCAATTGAGAATATAATTGTTTGGTTTTCCCTATAATCACAAAGGATGTTTTCCTTGCTGGGACCCTAAGATGCTTTATAAGAAGGAAGTTTCACTTCTGCTCTTTGGCTCTTTGAACCTTAGAGAAATGAAAAAATATGAGGAAACTAATTTGAATGTATGGAGGAGACCATATCCCTTATTTCCTGAAGGATAATAGCAATTTTATCCTTTCTTCATGTTTTTATCTAGGCTCAAAATGTAAGAATATGGAATCAAACAATGAAAACCCTCTTAAATGCCTTAAATGTACCTGTCAAAATACTCACATGGTTAGAAACATCCTACCCCACATAAGAAATATGAAATGTATTTAAAGATAAATATTCCCTTTTGAATGATATTTCTCTGTCACTTCTAGTGGCAGTTAAAAATGACATTGCTTTTGACTTAGGAAATAGGATTCAAAGCCAGTCTGTGAAATCAGGCCAGGACTTTCCCCAAATTTGGCTTAGCTTGAAAGAAAATATTTTTGGACAAACCCCAAAGCATTTTGTTTAACATTCTTTTAATGTCAGACCAAGAATTAATATGAACAAGAAATTGGTTTTAGGTGTATACCTCCTATAGCCAAAGTTTTGAATGAGTCAGCAAACTATATTCTTTATTTAGCATTTGTATTAGTTTCTTAGGTCTGCTGTAACAAATTACCATAAATGTGATGGGTTACAACAAAAAGAAATGTATTCTTTCACAGTTTTGGAGACCAAAAGGCAAGAATTGAGGTCTTGATAGGGTTGTCTCCCTGCTGGAGGTTCTAGGGGGAAACCTTCCTCACCACTCCCAGCTTCTGGTAGCTCTAGGCCTTCCTTTATTTGTGGCTGCATCACCGCACTCTTTGCCTCCACCTTCCCATCGCCCGATTCCCTGTTTTTCTCTTGTGGGACACTGATAATTGGCAAGAGAATCCAGGATGACCTTCTCTGAAATCCTTAACCTAATTACATCTTCAAAGACCTTTTTTCCACATAAAGTCACATTTGTAGGTTTCGGGGCTTAGGACGTGGACACATCCTTTTAGGAACCACTATATAATCCACTACAGTATCTCTTTTTTAATTTATTATTTTTTTTTAAAGTAAACTCTATGCCCAACGTAGAGCTTAAACTCATGATGAGCCCAAGAGCAAGAGTTGCATGCTCTACTGACAGAGCCAGCCAGGTACCCCATTATCCCTTTTCTTAAAAAATGTTTTTCATGGCATTAAAAGTGTTGTAAAATTAAGACTATCTCAGGAAAGTAAATACCTTTTCATTCTTTATTCATAGTTTCCTTTCTAGCATGTCAGCTCTTTGAGAAGACAAAATTACTTAAAGGTTTACAAATCCACTTAAAGGTTTACAAATCCCTCTAAAGGTCTCTAAATGCCTGCCATTCTCTGTTAGTACAAGAAGGATTCTCCACAAGGTGACAGGGCTTCAAGAGTTGGACCACTTCACGTTCAGTCAGCTCAGTGATCTCAGAGGTTAGAGACCTTTGGTCACCTCCTGCAGACTAGTCAGGAGGAAGGACTCTGATTAGCATGGCCAGGGACATGTGATTACCCCCTCTCAACCTCTGTAAGGGGGTAGCCAGTGAGCAAAGATGCTAAGCAAGGAAAAGCATGGCATTACCACAGTTTCTGAAAACAGTTCTCAGTTAGAGATTCTAGTGGAAGTGGGTGGTTACTAGAGAAAGAGTGAGAGAATATTTCCTTAGCTGATCTAAAATCAAACTTTCAAAATCGATCTTCTTCACATTTCCACATATTTCCTTGGTATGTCTAGACAGCCTGACAAGTAATTCCTTTTTATGACTGTAGACACTCCAGGCCACCTGGGGTTGCTACCACTTCATGCTCAAATGGACTAACTCTGATGCCATGCGCGCAAACCAACTTTTGATGATTGGGCTTCCCATGCAGTTTTCCTACTGGGAGAGAATTCAACAGCAGGGATGAAATAATTTTATGGTCTGCTTGACTGTAAATGTAAGAGCTGGCCTTCTGGTTGCATGCTTTTGTGTCTTGTGAGCTTTCCAAGGGAGAACCAACATCTCCAGTTCTGGTAAAATTTCAGGAGTCATGCTTCTCACTTCCATTTACAATTTTTGAGGATTAATTTAATTTGAGTCCTTCCTGTTCTATCAAAGATGGCTGAGACTTTAGAGTCAGACTGTATATACACAGCTGCTCTGGGTCAATTCCTGTACCCACTAACAGTGATGGCAGGGGGAGTTTTGTGTGGGGTGGGAAAATCTCTTAAAAGATGTGTCTTTTACCCGCATATCCCTATTTCCTATGCTTATAAATATTCCTTTTTCAAAAGAAGTATATGGAAGTACTGTTTTAATACCTAAAGGGAAAAATGGCCTGAAATATGTTTTTTTATTATGTTCAGTTAGCCGACATATAGTATAGTACATCATTAGTTTTTGATGAAATGTTCAATGATTCATTAGTTGTGTATAACACCCAGTGCTCATCACAACACATGCCCTCCTTAATATCTATCACCTGGTTACCCTATCCCCCTACTCCCCACCTGTCTGTTAATGTCAGTTTTTTTTCTGGAGTCCAGTGTTTCTCATGGCCTGAAATATTTTAAAAAGTGGATTGTTAAAAAAATTCAGTGGCTCCTGATACATTTTAACTCTGAAAAACTTGCACAATGAATATGTTATGATTGTTAATATATTATATATAATATATGATAATATATTATATATAATATATTATTTTATAATAATTATGTATTCATATATAATGCTGCTTCAGCTTAATAGTAAACTTTGTGAAGATTGTGAGGATTGTGTCTTAATAATATCTGTTTTTAGGGTACCTGGGTGGCTTAGTGGTTTAAAGCCTCTGCTTTCAGCTCAGGTCATGATCTCAGGGTCCTGGGATCGAACCCCACATTGGGCTCTCTGCTCAGTGGAGAGCCTGCTTCCTCCTCTCTCTCTCTGCCTGCCTCTCTGCCTACTTGTGATCTCTGTCTGCCAAGTAAATAAATAAAATCTTAAAAAAAATAATATCTGTTTTTAGTTTCTGGCACACACAAAGCTCAACCAAGTTTGCTAAGTTTGTTACTCTAGATAAGTGGTAAGTGGTGTCCAACAGACCAACAGAACTTTCTGTGAAGATGGAAATATCCTTTATCCATGTTGCCTAACAAAGTGGATACCAGACATTAGTGGCTACTGAATGTTTGGGAAATGGCCAGTGTGATTATGGAAGTAAACTTTGTATTTTATTTATTCTTAATTAATATAAATTTAAATTGAAATGGTCACATATAAGGGTGCCTGTGTGGCTCTGTTGGTTAAGAGTCTTACTCTTGATTTTGGCTCAGGTTGTGATCTCAGGGTCATGAGATTGAGTCTCATGTCAGACTCTGCGCTCAGCATGGAGTCTGCTTGGGATTCTCTCTCTCTATCAGGTAATAAATAAATAAATAAAATCTAAAAAAAAAAAAAGAAGTGACCACATATAAAATAAGAAGAAAGAGAATATTAATGAATAATAAAAGCAATAGAAAAAGAATTTTTTTTGGTACTTTGTGGGAGAGATGATAGGCTCCTAATCCCAAACTAGTTGCTCTAATAACCCACTTGTTGATTTCTTGCTAACTAATTTTTTCAGCCATCAAGGTTTTTTGTGCTTCCAGGGCTCTTCTCTAGCTCTAGCAATATAGATCTTGATTGACCTAATCCAGAGATTTTTAACTTTGACAGCACAGTAGTATCTCTTGGGGAACTTTCAAGCTTCTGGATGCTCAGAATTCATACAAGGCCAATGAAATTAGAATCACTGGGGATGAGACTCAGGCTTCAGTATTTTTTAGTTCCCCGGGCCTATGCTAATTTCATGTGTCAACTCAGAGGGTGTTTTTCAATTAGATTAACATTTACATTGATAAATTTCATATAAGCAGATTGCTCTCCATTTTGTGGGTGAGCCACACCAATAAGTTGAAGGGCCAAACCAAACAAAACAGTACAACACACACACACACAAAACTGGCTTCCCCAGCAAGAGAAAATTCTCCAGAAGACTGCCTCCAAACAGGAACTGCACCATTAGTACTTCTGGGTCTCTAGTCTGCCAGCCCACACTGCAGAGTTTGAATTTCCAGCCTCCATAATCTCATGAGTCAGTTGCAGTCTCAGGAAAATCACATCTTTTGGTGCTGTATCTCTGGAGAATGATGACTAATGCAGATTTTGGTACAGAGAGGTTCTAGAGGAACAAAATCTTAAGGATAAATCTTCAGAATTTATTCTGGGATTTCTGGAATTAGCTCTGTAATCTGATTAGATTTAAAGACAATGATGACTAGATTTCAAGTACTAAATAGAACACAGTCCATAGCATGATCTGACAGTAGAGATCCTCAAGATATCACCACTGGATACTCCTAATCAAGCAGTTGTAAGAAGCAAGGATCCGGGTGACCATGCATATGTTATTTTTGAACATTTTCTATCATCAAATGAATTAGTATAATGGTATAGGCTGGTTGTTCCTAGTGTTGCTGGACAAAGTGGGAAGAGAAAAGGATAAGCCCAAGGACTTGGATCCCAGATTAAGCATGGCATCAATGACCCAAGAGCTTCCACGTCTTTGATGAAGGAGGAAAGTTACTTCCTGTAACCACTGGGCAGATTGCTAAACACCAAACTCAAAATTTCATTGTGCAAGTTTTCTGAGTTACAAAACCTTGTGGGATGTCTAGGGTTAAAGTGAGGGCATTAATTGAGAAAGAACAGGATCCTAGAAGTTGGAATGGGGATGTGAGAAGACCCAACTGAAGCTGGAGACAAAGCCCGTAAATTCTGGAGAATCTTCTTTGTCAGTAGAAGCAGGCTCTCCATCTCCATCTGAAGGGATTGATCCTGCATTGCCTAAGGACACTGCACTGGCCTCCCTTGAGACAGTTGCCATCTAAGACACTGCCAATTCTCCTCAGGACCCACTTTTAGCACCCTCTATGCTTCTAGACCTATTCCTAGACTTGAGTTGCAGCAGGCCTCTAAAAGTGAGGTACAAAGTGTGACCCATGGGAAGATGTGTTATATTCTAAGGGTCGAGTTAGCTAATTTATGCAGACACAAAATCCAAGGAATATGTGTGGGGATGGATATGGGTGTGGGATAATAGTTAAAGGAGCATTAATTTGGACCAGGATGAATTTATAGATATGGGCCATTAAGCAGGGATTTCTTTTTTTTAACATTGAAACCTTCCAACAGTTTGTTTGGTTGGCTGACTATAACAGAGACCAAAAGGTGGCCCATAGTGAGTGAACTGGAAATGCTAGACCTGCTTTGGTTTACTGTAGAGGAAGACATATAGGGGCTTAAGGAGATTGGACTGTTAGAGTGGATTTCTCACTTCAAATGTACTCATCTGCACTGTGAGCACCCAGAAAACAAACCTTCCACCACAACTGTGAGAGATAAATTTGTGAAAGGTGCCCTAGCATCCTCGAAGAGCTTCACGATCATTCTCTGTAGGCCAGAGCTCACAGTGGGAACTGTGGTCACTGAATTGGGAAATCTAAATGCAATGGGAACGATTGGATTCTAGGGTGGGAGGGTCCAAATGGCGGCATCAACCAAGAGAAACAGCATGGACATAGTTACAGTAGCATCGCAGCAGAATCACTATAACACTCAGAATAGTCAGGCTCACACAGACCTATGTGGTGACTAGTTGATGATGGTGTTCCCAGAAGTGAAATAGAGAGGAAGCCTGCTAGATTCTTACTCACCTTATTTAAGCAGGAAACTTCTAGGCAAAATGAAAAAAGCCTAAGCCAAATCATAAGAACCAAGAATCAGGAGCCTCTCAATAATTCCTAGATTTGAGCCAATTTATAGATACAGAACGCTTTGAATGTACTAGAGGTGGCCATGCTCTTGAGAAAAGAACCCTGTCATACTACTGAAAATTTATACTATAAATCTTTCTCACAGCCTTCCTCAAAGGGATTACAGCCTTTTACCAGGGTAATTGTACACCGAGGAAAAGGAACCAATCAGACCTTTGCGGGACAAGAACCACTGGATAATGTCTCTGAGATAAGACACATACCAAGAGCCCTAAAATGTCTTTACAGTTCACAAGAGTAGGGGCTAACAGAGTTAAGGTGGCCAATGGAGTTTTAGCTCAGACCCATCTCAAAGGGGTCCAGTGTATCCCTGAAAACCTCTTATGGTTATTTCCCCAGCCATGGAATGCTTAACTAGGATAGACATACTCATCAGCCAGCAGAATCCTATTTTCATTCCCTGACCTATGGAGTAAGGACTATTATGGTGGGAAAGGCCAAGTGGAAGCCACTAGAACTTCCTCTACACAGGAAAATGGTAAACCAAATGAAATACCATGTTCCTGGAGACTTTTCAGAGATTAGTGCCATCATCATGGACTGGAGGGATGCAGGGATGGTGATTCCCACAGTATTCCCATTCAACTCTCCTATTTGGCCTATGCTTAAGAGATATGGATCTTGGAGAATGGCACTGGATTATTTGAAATTCAACCAGGTATCAACTCTAATTGCAGCTGCTGTACCAGATGTGGTTTCCTCACTTGAGCAAGTTAACACATCATCTGGTACCTGGTATGTGGCTATTGACCATGCGAGTGCTTTTTGCTCCATACCTGTTCATAAAGACCATCAGAATTATTTGCTTTCACCTGGATTCTAGAGCAAGAGAAGGCTCTGCAATAGGTTGAGGCTACTTTCCAGTTGCTCTGCCCCTTGGGTCATTGGATTTAGCAGATCCACTAGAGCTAGAAATGTCAGTGGCAGAAAAGGGTGCTATTTGGAACCTTTGGCAGTCCTAATAAGTGAATTACAGAGCAGGCCTTTAGGGATCTGGGGGCAAAGTCCAGTCATTTTCTGCAGATAACTACTCTCCTTTTGAGAAACAATTCTTGGTCTGCTACAGGACCTTAGCAGAGACTGAATACTTAACCCTGGGCCACCAAGGTACCATGTGGTCTGAGTTGTCCAACAGGAAGTGCGTATTACCAGACTTATAAAACTATAAAGTTGGGTGGGCACAGCATCACTCCTTCCTTAAATGGAGATGGTATATACATGATCAAGCTCAAGTAGGTCCTAAGGCCCATAAAGTCCATGAAGAAATGGCACACTGCGTTCTCTTCCCCAGCCTGTGATTATGATCTCATGGGGAGTTCCTAAGGATCAGTTAGCAAAGAACAGACCTGGTTTATAGCTGACTCTGCATGATATACAGAGGGGTCATTCAAAAGTGGACAGCTGCAGGGCTATAACCCCTTTCCGGGATATCCCTGGGCTATAGTGGTGAAGGGAAATCCTCCCAGTGTCCAGAAATTGGATCAGTGCACTTGGCTGGTCACTTTTCTTGGGAGAAACGGCCAGGCATGTGATATCTACTGATTCATGGACTCTGGCCAATGGTTTGACCGGAGGATGGTCAAGGACTTAGAAGGAACATGAATGAAAAATTGATAGCAAAGAAATTTGGGGATGACATACATGAATAGACCTCTTTGAATGGGGATAAACAATATGACAATTTTTTTGTTCCATGCGAATGCTCACCAAAAGGTGACCTCATCAGAGGAGAATCTTAATAATGAAATGGACAGGATGAAACTTTTTGTAGATAATAGCTTCTTTCCCCAGCCACTCTTGTTATCACTCAATGGACTGGTGAACAAAATGACCACGGTAGCAGGGTGGAGGTTATACATGGGCTCAATAACATGGACCTCCACTCACCAAGTCCAGCCTGGCTTTGGTCACTGCTGAGTGCCCTATCTGCCAGCAACTGACACAAGCCTGGAGTCCCAGACATGGCACCATTCCCCAGGGTGATTAGCCAGCTACCTGATTACATTGGATTGCTTCCATCATGGACGGAGCAGCATTTTGTTCTTACGGGAATAGACATTTACTCTGGGTATGGATTTGCTTTCCCTATGTACCTTGTTTCTGCCAAAACTATCATCTGTGGACTTATAGAATGCCTTATCCATCATCATACTTTTCTACACAGCATCACTTCTGATCAAGGAACTCATTGCACAGCAAATGAAGTGTGGCCATGGGCCCATGCTCATGGTCTTTCCATGTTCCCCACCATCCTGAAATAGCTGGCTAGAAAAAATGGTGGAATGACTTTTGAAAATTTGTTTATAGTGTCAACTAGGTGGAAATACCTTGCCAAGCTGGTACAAGGTTCTTTAGGAGGCTCTGTGTGCTCTAAATCAGCATCTAATAGGTAGTGGTGTTTTCTCCATAGCCAGAATTCATGGGTCCAGGAATCGAGGGGTGGAAATGCGAGAGGTATCACTCACTGTTACTCCTATTGTCTCACTAGCAAAATTTTTGTTTTCCATCCCTGTGATCTTAGGTTCTGCTGACCTAGAGGACTTATTTCTAAATTTTTTCCTAAGATTTTATTTTTAAGTAATCTCTGCAACCAACATGGGGCTCAAACTAACAAGAGCCTGATAGAGAGTCACATGGTCTACTGACTGAACTTGCCAGGCATCCCCAAAAGGATTTAATTCTAAAGGGAGGAATGTTTTCTCCGGGAGGCACAGCAATGATTCAATTGAACTGGAAGTTAAGACTGCTACCCAGGCATTTGGAAATCCTCAAACTTCTGATTTAACTTGCAAAGAAGGAAGGGAGTTACAGTGCTGGCTGCAGTGACTGATCTTGATTGGGAATTTAGACTGTTACTCCACAGTAAAGGTAATGAAGAGTATGTCTGGAATACAGGAGATCTTTTAGGCATCTCTAAGTACCACCGTGCTCTGTGATTAAAGTCAGACAGGACTAATAATGGCCCAGACTTTTTAGGGATGAAAGTTTGGGTCATCCCACTGGGTAACGAACCACAACTGGGTAAAGTGCTTGATGAAGGCAAAGAGAATATAGAGTGAGTGGTGGAAGAAGGTAGTTATAGATATCAGCTGAGACCATGTGACCACTTACAGAATGAGAGATGTAACTGTCATGAGTATTTCCTCCTTCTTATTTTATGA
This sequence comes from Martes martes, assembly GCF_963455335.1. Taxonomy (NCBI): domain Eukaryota; kingdom Metazoa; phylum Chordata; class Mammalia; order Carnivora; family Mustelidae; genus Martes; species Martes martes. Next base: position 53,882,859 of record NC_137896.1, on the reverse strand, counting down.
ATGTGTGTTTGCCTGTTAAACAAATAACTTTGTTTTCTTGCCTGCCTTATTCCCTTATTATGTAACTATGTTACATTGATTTTCGATCACATTATTTAAATATTGTAGCATGATATCCTAGTGTTTTAGTTATGGCGTATCAGAGAGAAGGGTAAATATCATGCAAGGGCTTTGTATCCTCTCTGGGGAAAGAATTTTGTGAGTTCTTGGTTATTGCAGGAATGTTAAGTGGAAGTAAGATCTTGTTGGTGTCTCTACTTGGAGATTAACAATGGTTTAAAGAGTGTCAAGCTGATAGGAGGTTAACTCTTGATGGTTAATTTTATGTGTCAGCTTGGAGGGTGTTTGGGGATGAGATTAACTTTTAAATTAATGAACTTTGAATAAGCAGATTGCTCCCCATAATGTGGGTGGGTCTCATCCAATCAGATGAAGGCTTGAATAGAACCAAAAGAACTGCCTCTCCAAGCAGGGGGAAATTCTCCCTCAGAAGGCCTTTGGACTGGAAGTGTACCACCTTGGGTCTCCAGCCTGCTGACCCACACTGCAGATTTTGCACTCACCGACCTCCATAAATGTGTAACCCTATTCCTTATTACACACGCACATGCATGCACACATGTGCACACATGCACACATATCCCTCTCATTGATTTTCTTTCTCTGGGGGACCTTGACTTGACTAATCCACCAGGTGGTTCCAGTGGTGAAAGGAGTTTGAAAATCAATAACCAAAACCAATTAGAGTTATTCCATTCCTCTTAGCAGAGATTGCTGTAACAATGCAAATAACAATAATTGCAAAATGCAAAACTATAAAGTTTCCCAAGAATAACACTGCAGAAATTTTATTTGGCTTTGTGTTGGATGATGATTTTTAATTTTTTATTTTTTAAAGATTTTATTTATTTGTTTGAGAGACAGAGAGTGAGCAAGAAAGAACATGAGCAGGGGGAGGAGCAGAAGGAGAGGGGAAGGCAGACTCCCTTCTGAGCAGGGAGCCAGAGAGGTTTGGGTCCCCGGACTCCAGGATCATGACCTGAGCCGAAGACAGATGCTTAACCAGCTGAGCCACCCAGGCACCCCTGGTGATGATTTTTTAGATACAACACTAAAAGCATGATCCATGAAAGAAAAAAATTAATAAGTTGGACTTCATTAAAATTAAAATCTTCAGCTTTGTGAAAGATACTGCAAAGAGAATGTAAAGATATTCATTGCCTGAGAGAAAATCTCTGCAGAAACATATCTGATAAAGGATTGGTATCCAAAATATTCAAAGAACTTTAAAAACTCAATAAGACAACAGAGAATCCAATTAAAAAATGGGTCAAAGGTTTGAACAGAATTCATCATTGGTGATAGTGGGTGTGTGTATGTTGGGAGGGGGGAAGTTCTTGTCTCTAAAAGGGTTTTCTTCATTATTAAAGTGATGCAAATAAGGATGATTATTTGCCCATGTCTTGGATATTGCTATATGAAGATGAGATGCTCAGAACTTTTCTAGTCACCTTGCAGCCATGAGGAGACAACTGTTGTAAATTGTATTGTGCTTTTAATTTTAAATTCCAGTAATTTATTGTTGGTATATGAACAATTGACTTTTTAAAAAATTTTTTATATTAGAAAAATTTTTTAATTTATTTCTATTTTTCTCACCACAGAACATACTCTTCCAATGTACATCACCTAGCCACATCATCCCTCCCACCCCCCTCCCCTCCAGCAACCCTTAGTTTATTTCTTGAGATTAAGAGTCTCTTATGGTTTCTCTCCCTCTCTGGTATCACGTTGTTTCATTTTTCCATCCCTTCCCCTATGATCCTCTGTCTTATTTCTCAAATTCCTCATATCAGTGAGATCATATGCAAATTGTCTTTCTCTGATTGACTTATTTTGCTTAACATAATACCCTCTAGTTCCATCCATGTCATTGCAAATTTCAAGACTTTGTTTTTCTGATGGCTGCATAATATTCCATTGTATGTATGTGTGTGTGTGTGTGTGTGTGTGTGTGTTTGTGTATCACATTTTCTTTATTCATTCTTGTTGATAGACATCTAGGTTCTTTCCATAGTTTGGCTATTGTGGACATTGCTGCTATAAACATTCGGGTGCACGTGCTCCTTCTGGTCCCTACATTTGTATCTTTAGGGTAAATAGTGCAATTGCTGGGTCATAGGGTAGCTTTATTTTCAACTTTTTAAGGATCCTTCATACTGTTTTCCAGAGTGGCTACACCAGCTTGCATTCCCACTAAGAGTGTAGGAGAATTCCCCTTTCTCTGCATCCTCACCAGCACCTGTCATTTCCTGACTGGTTAATTTTAGCCATCCTGACTGCTGTGAGGTGGTATCTCATTGTGGTTTTGATATGTATTTCCTTGATGCTGAGTGATGTTAAGCACTTTTTCATGTGTCTGTTGGCCATTTGGATGTCTTCTTTGCAGAAATTTATGTTCATGTCTTCTGCTCATTTCTTGATTGGATTATTTGTTCTATGCATGTTGAGTTTGATAAGTTCTTTATAGATTTTGGATACTAGCCCTTTATCTGATATGTCATTAGTGAATATCTTCTCCCATTCTGTCAGTGCTTTTGGTTTTATTGACTGTTTCTTTGCTGTGCAAAATGCTTTTATCTTGGTGAAGTCCCAGTATTTCATTTTTGCCCTTGCTTCCCTTCCTTTGGAGATGTTTCTAGGAAGAAGTTGCTCCAGCTGAGGTCAAAGAGGTTGCTGCCTGTGTTCTCCTCAAGGATTTTGATGGATTCCTTTCTCACATTGAGGACTTTCATCTATTTTGAGTCTATTTTTGTGTGTGGTGTAAGGAAATGGTCCAGTTTCATTTTTCTGTATGTGGCTGTCCTATTTTCCCAATGCCATTTGTTGAAGAGGCTGTATTTTCTCCATTGGATATTCTTTCCATCTTTATTGAAGATTAGATGACCATAGAGTTGAGGGTCCATTTCTGGGCTCTCTATTCTGTTCCATCGATCTATGTGTCTGTTTTTGTGCCAGTACCATACTGTCTTGATGATGACAGCTTTTTAATAGAGCTTGAAGTCTAGAATTGTGATGCCACCAACTTTGGTTTTCTTTTTCACCATTCCTCTGGCTATTAGGGGTCTTTTCTGGTTCTATAGAAATTTTAAGATTATTTGTTTAATTTCTTTGAAAAAAGTTGATGGTATTTTGAAAGGAATTGCATTAAATGTGTAGATTGCTCTAGATAGCATAGACATTTTCACATATTTGTCCTTCCAATCCATGAGCATGGAATGTTTTTCCATTTCTTTGTGTCATCCTCAATTTCTTTCATGAGTACACTACAGTTTTCTGAGTACAGATTCTTTGGCTCTTTGGTTAGATTTATTCATAGGTATCTTATGGCTTTAGGTGCAATCGTAAATGGGAACGACTCCTTAATTTCTCTTTCTTCTTTCTTATTTTTGGTATATAGAAATGCAACTGATTTCTGTGCATTGATTTTATATCCTGACACTTTACTCAATTCACGTATGAGTTCTAGCAGTTTTGGAGTGGAGTCTTTTGGGCTTTCCACATAAAGTATGCTATCATCTGCAAAGAGTGAGAGTTTGACTTCTTCTTTGCCGATTTGGATCCTTTTATTTCTTTTTGTTGTCTGCTTGCCAAAGCTAGGACTTCTAGTACTTTTTGAATAACATTGGTGACAGTGGACAACCCTGCCATGTTGCTGACCTTAGGGGAAAAGCTCTCACTTTTCCCCCATTAAGAATGATTTTCACTGTGGGTTTTTCATAGATGGCTTCTATGATATTGAAGTATGTACTCTCTGTCCCTACACTGTGAAGAGTTTTGATCAAAAAAGGGTGCTGTACTTTGTAAAATGCTTTTTCAGCATCTATGGAGAGTATCATATGGTTCTTGTTTTTTCTTTTGTTAATGTATTATATCACATTGAGCGATTTGCAGATGTTGAACCAAACTTACAGCCCAGGAATAAATCCTACTTTGTCATGGTGAATAATCCTTTTAAAGTATTGCTGGATCCTATTGACCAGTATTTTGGTAAGAATTTTTGCATCTATGTTCATCAGGGATATTGGTCTGTAATTCTGCTTTTTGATAAGGTCTTTTTCTGGTCTTGGGACCAAGGTAATGCTGGGCTCATAAAATGAGTTTAGAAATTTTCTTTCCATTTCTATTTTTTTGGAACAGTTTCAGGAGAATAGATATTAATTCTTCTTTAAATGTTTGGTAGAATTCCCCTGGGAAGCCATCTGGGCCTGGGCTCTTGTTTGTTGGGAGATTTTTGATGACTGTTTCAATCTCCTAATGGTTATGGGTCTGTCAGGTTTTCTATTTCTTCCTGGTTCAGTTGTGGTAGTTTATACATCTCTAGGAATGCATCCATTTCTTCCAGATTGTCAAATTTGCTGGTGTATAGTTGCTCATATTATGTTCTTATAATTGTTTGTATTTCTTTGGTGTTGGTTGTGATTGCTCCTCTTTCATTCATGATTTTATTCATTGTGTCCTTTCTCTTTTCTTTTTGATAAGTCTGGCTAGGGATTTATCAATCTTACTAATTTTTTCAAAGAACCAGCTCCCACTTTTGCTGATCTGTTCTACTGTTTTTTTGTTTGTTTGTTTGTTTGTTTCTATTTCATTGATTTCTGCTCTGATTTTTATTATTTCTTTTCTCCTGGTGGGTTTAGGCTTTATTTACTGTTCTTTCTCCTACTCCTGTAGGTGTAGGGTGAGGCTGGGTATTAGAGACCTTTCTTGTTTCTTGAGAAAGGCTTGTATTGCTATGTATTTTCCTTTCAGGACCACCTTTCCTGCATCCCAAAGATTTTGAACAGTTGTGTTTTCATTTTCATTTGTTTCCATGAATTTTTGTTTAAGTTCTTCTTTAATTTCCCAGTAGTCCTATTTATCCTTTTCATTCTTTAGTAGGATGCTCTTTAGCCTCTATGTATTTGTGTCTTTTCCAACTTTCCTCTTGTGATTGAGTTCTAGTTTCAAAGCATTGTGGTCTGAAAATATGCAGGAAATGATTCCAATCTTTTGGTACCAGCTGAGACCTGATTTGTGGCCCAGGATATGCTCTATACTGGAGAATGTTCCATGTGCACTAGAGAAGAATGTGCATTCTGTTGCTTTGGGATGGAATGTTCTGAATATATCTGTAATGTCCATGTGGTCCAGTGTGTCATTTAAAGCCTTTATTTCCTTGTCTGTCTTTTGCTTAGATGATCTGTCCATTTCAGTGAGGGGGGTGTTAAAGTCCCCTACTATTATTGTATTATTGTCAATGTGTTTCTTTGATTTTGTTATTAATTGGTTTATATAGTTTATTAATTGTTTTTTAGTAGTTTATATTAATTGGTATATATAGTTATAAAGTTATTAATTGGTTTTATTCTTTGATTTTGTTATTAATTGGTTTATATTAAGTAGTTTATATAATATGGTTATATTAATTGGTTTATATAGTTGATTTTGTTATTAATTTCTTTATATATTAGATCTTGTTGGACAGACCCTTTAAGTATGATATAGTGTCCTTCCTCATCTCTTATTATTGTCTTTGGCTTAAAATCTAATTTGTCTGATATAAGGATTGCCACCCCAGCTTTCTTTTGATGTCCATTACAATGGTAAATTTTTTTCCATCCCCTCACTTTAAATCTGGAAATGTTTTTGTGTCTAAAATGAGTTTCTTGCAGACAGCATATCTACAGGTCTTGTCTTTTTTTTATCCATTCTGATACCCTGTGTCTTTTGATTGGGACATTTAACCTATTTACACTCAGAGTCACTATTGAAAGATATGAATTTAGTGCCATTTCATTGCCTATAAGTTGACTGTTACTGTATATTGTCTCTGTTCCGTTCTGGTCTATGTTTCTTTTAGACTCTCTCTTTGATTAGAGGTCCCCTTTCAATATTTCCTGTAGGTTTGGTTTGGTGTTTGGAATTATTTTAGTTTTTATTTGTTCTGGAAGCTTTTTATTTCTCCTTCTATTTTCAATGACAGCCTCACTGGTTATAGTATTCTTGGGTGCATATTTTTCTCATTTAGTGCTCTGAATATATCATGCCAGTCCTTTCTGGCCTGCCAAGTCTCTGTGGATAGGTCTGCTGCCAATCTAATAATCTTACCATTATAGGTTACAGACCTCTTGTCCTGAGCTGGTTCAGGATTTTCTCTTTGGTTCTGAGACATGTATATTTTACTATTAGATGATGCAGTTTTACCTGTTTTCGAGGGGGATTCTCTGTGCCTGCTGGATTTTGATGCTTGTTTCCTTTCCCAAATTATGGAAATTCTGTACTATAATTTGCTCCAATATACCTTCTTCCCCCTTCTCTCTTTCTTTTTCTTCTGGGATCCCAATTATTCTAATATTGTTTTGTCTTATGGTATCACTTATCTTTTGCCTTATCTCCTCATGATCCAGTAGTTTTTTATCTCTCTTTTTCTCAGCTTCTTTAGTCTCCATCATTTGGTCTTCTGTATCACTAATTGTCTCTTCTTCCTCATTTATCCAGCAGTAAGAGCCTCCATTTTTTATTGCACCTCATTAATAGCTTTTTAAAATTTCAACTTGGTTAGATTTTAGTTCTTTTATTTCTCTAGAAAGGGATTTTATTTCTTCAGAAAGGGATTCTCTAGTATCCTCTAAGCTTTTTTCGAGTCCAGCTAGCATATTTGTAATCGTCATTCTGAACTCTAGTTCTAACATCTTATTAATGTCCATAATGATTAGGTCCCCAGCAGTCAGTACTGCCTCTTGTTCATTTTTTTTTTTTTTTGAGATGAGTTTTTCCACCTTGTCATTTTGTCCAGGGAAGAATACATGAATGAGAGTACAAAACACTAAAAGGGTAAAAATGACCCTAGAAAAATATACACTAACCAAATCAGAAGAGACCCAAACCCTGGGGGAGAAGAAAGGGGAAAAAAAGTGATTAGGTTGGTGAACAGAAGAGAACCACATACTTGATTTTGGGCATATTTTGGTCTGTTAGAAGAAACTGCCTCCCAAAATTTTAAAGAAAAACATATATATATATATGTGTGTGTATGTGTGTGTGTGTGTGTATATATATGTATATATATGTGTGTGTATATATATGCTTACATATATGTGTATATATATATATATGATGAAGGGATGGAATATAACTAAAGATGAAACTTAAAAAAGATTTTAAAAAAGGAATTGATGAGGAATGAAGTTGGTTGAAAAAAGAACAGAACAAAAAAAAAGAGAGAATATGATCAGGCTGGAGACTAGAACAAAGCCATATGCTATATCGAGGGTGTATTTTGCTCTGTTAGAAGAAATTGTATCCCCAAATTTTAAAGAAAGAAAAACTTACATGTATAAAAAAATAAGGTTAAATGAATACAAAAAGGAAAATTAGGAAAGATTTTTAAAAAGGTATTGATAAGATAAAATAGTTACAATAGGAAAGAGGAAACATTAAAAAAAAATAGAAAAAAACCACAAGGATTTAAAACAGTTAACTTGGAAAGACCAAGGAATCATGGGAAAAAAGCCATGAATTCTATGTGCTGTATTCCCCTAACACTTCTGTTTTGCATTTCTCTTTGATCAGAAAACTTGGTCTTGGCTGGATGTTCTTGCTAATCTTCTAGGGGAGGGGCGCAGTGATTCTCAAATGTCTTTGCCTGAGGTGGAATTGCACCGCCCTTGCCAGGGGCCAGACTAAGTAATCTGCTCAGGTTCGCACTTGGTAGCTTTTGTTCCCTGAATTCTTTCCATAGAGTTTGAAGGAGGAGAATGAAGATGGCGGCCACTCAGTCTCTGGCTGGAGGAGCTGAGCACTCAGGTCCCCACTCCTCAGGTGCACCCTCAGAGAAAAGCAGTCAATCCCTCCTGTCTCCCTGATCTCTGGCCAAGTTCCATGCTCACCTAGCCTGTGACCAAGTGTTTCTGTCTCTGGCACATGGCCCCGTTTGGAGGCTCTAAACCCAGCAGATTTCTGAAGTGTGCTCCTGCATCACTTCTCCTGGAGGAGGAAGGTGAGTCTCCCCCGAGCTGCCACTTGTGGAGTCCCTGCTCAAAGAGCAGTGTCCCGACTGTGCCTTGGATCACAGTTTAAAGTAACCCTGAGCTTAGAGCCCTCTTCTCAGTTCCATCTCTGCAGCCGGCTTCCCCACTCTGATACCTGACAGCTCTGCCACACTCAGACACCCCTGGTCTTTCTGTGACCCTGAGACACCTGAGACCACAGTGTCCCAGCAAGCCCCCCCCCCCCCGCCTTAGCCTCTGGAGCCATGTCCGTCCATGGAGAGGACTTCTAAAAGTTCCAATTTTGTGCTCTGCTGCTCTACCACTTGCCAGGAGCCAGCCCCTCCCCCTCGGTCTATCTTCCCATGTATCACCTCAGATTCACTTCTCCATCTGTCCTACCTTCCAGAAAGTGGTCGCTTTTCTGTTCATAGAGTTACTTCTATTCTTCTCTTTGATCTGTTGAGTTTACAGGTGTTCAGAATGGTTTGATAACTATCTAGCTGAATTTATGGGATTAGATGAAATTTAGGTCTCCTAGTCCTCCGCCATCTTGTGCCTCCACAATTGACTTTTGTATATTAACTTCATGTCCTGAAATTTTGCTATAACCACTTACTAGTTCCAGGATCTTTGTTGTTGTTTTTGTTGTTGGTTCTTGGGGATTTTCTACAAAAACAATCTTGTTTGTGCACAAGTACATATTCCTTCTCAATTTGTATATCTTTTCTTTTTTTTAAATCTGATTGCATTATCTAGGGCTTTCAGTAGGAAGTGGTAAGAAGGGATATATCCCTGCCTTATTCCTGGTCTTTGGGGGATAGTTTCTGACCACTGAGTAAGTTGTTACCTGTAGGCATTTCACTGATGTACTTTGTCAAGTTGTGGAAATTCACTTATATTCTTAGTTTGCTGAGGATTTTTATCATAGATGTGTGTTGGATTTTAGAAAATGCATTTCTACATCTATTTGTGTAATTATATGTTTTTTTCTCTTTTAATGTGTCTCTTCTTACATGGTTTCTGAAGGGAAATCTAATGTAATTTTTATTTTTGTTTCTTTACATCTTAGATATTTTTCCCCCTCTAAATTCATTCAAGATAGTCTTTTTCTCTTTGATTTTTTTATAAGTTTGAATATGATATTCTGATATATATATATGACCATTTATTCCATTAAGGGTTCTCTAAGCTTCCTAGAACTGTGGTATAATGCCTTTCATTAATTTTAGATGATTCTCAACCATTATTCATTCAAATATTTCCTATATTCCCTTCTTTCTCCTCCTTCTGATACTTCTATTATGCACATGGTATTCCTTTTGTAATTTTTGTAATTGCCTTTCAGTTTTTAGATATTTTGTTTCCTTGATTCCATTTCTGTTTTCTCTTTAATTTTTGGTTTGCAAAATTTCTACTGATATATTTTCAAGCTCACATTCTTTTGTCAGCTGTTTCTAGTCTATTAAGAGCCTGCTAAAGGCATTTTCTATTTATCTTCTAGTGTTTTTGATTTCCTGTTGATCCTAAAGTTTCCATCTGTTATAGATAACAGATATATTACTTATCTGTTTTTACATGTCCACTTTTTTCCATTTGATTCTTAGCATATCAATCATAGTTATTTTAAATTCTTAATCTGATAATTCCAAAATATTTGTCATACTGTTTTTTTTCTTTTCTCCTCCTCCTCCTCCTCCTCCTCTTCTTCTTCTTCTTCTTCTTCTTCTTCTTCTTCTTCTTCTTCTTCTTCTTCTTCTTCTTCTTTTAAAGAGAGAGAGAGCAGGGGAAAGGGCAGAGGGAGAGGGAGAGAGACAATCCCAATCAGACTCCACATAGAGTGTGGAGCCCAATACAGGGCCTGATCTCACCACCCAAAACCATGATCTGAGCTGAAATCAAGAGTCAGATGCTCAACAGACTGAGCCACCCAGGTACCCCAGCTGTCATACTGGTTCTGATGTCTGTTCTTTCTCTGCAAAGTATGGTTTGGCCTACTAACATGCTATATGCAATTTGTTGTTGTATATGAAAAATCACGTATTAGGTGAAAGGAAATGAGATAATAGGCCTTTAGTGTGAGGGTTTGTTTTATGGCTAGGAGTTTGATTCTGTTTACTCTGTGTTCTAGCTATAGTGTTAGTGACTAAACTTTCCTCTAGTGTCCTTGTTTTTGTCTTCTCTATTGTCTTTTTGTTTTCCTAGAAACCTTTTCTTAAACAGAGTCTGAGGCTTGCAGTTCTTTTCTCTGTGATCCATTATTATACTACTGTTATGATTTTGTTAGGTTAGCATTTATTAGTAGAGCACAGGGCACTGGATGGTGGGCTGTAGTTCAACAACAAACTACAAGAGAAACTGAAATAAGGAAGTTTATTACTCACAGGTCCTGGAAGAAGTACAGGGAATGCCTTGAGGGGCTACAAGGGAAGGTCAAGGTAGAGTGCAAGTAGAGTGATAGGACCTGGAGTGTATACCTTTATCATGACGCATAGGCTGAGTGCTTTGTGGTTGTGGTTCCCAGGCCAGAGCTAGAATGGTCAATTCAAACCAACTGAGTAGGGTGTTGGTAAGTCCCTTAGAGATCCAAGGGGGCACATAAGAGGAAGGCCTTGTGAGGTGGAGGAGACTCTTGATCATACAGGCTGTTGGTGAAATCATATCAAAGAGTCATATATATTTGTGACCCTCTGGTCTACTATCTGGGGCATGGACTTGCATCAGGTGCTAGTATCAGTTTAAAGTCTCTGCAGGCCACTTGGTCAAACTAAATGGATTCTAAACTCTCAATATCTATAGATATGGTGCAGATGTCCAGCGGATAGAATGCATTCTACAGCCCTATGATCAGGTCTCAGTATGTTAGTGAGTCTCTGCCCTAGGGCTATAGCCTTCATGATGAGTATTTCTCAGCATCTTTTCCCTCTTAGGTGAGACAGGAAGTTTTCTGAGGCTGGATTTGGATATTTTCTTTCCCTTAAACTCTAGTAAAACTGAAATATGTTAGGCTCTGGTAAAATAGTTTCTTTGAGTTGACTATTTAGGATAACATCACTTTGGGTATAGTCCAAAGTAAGGGTTACCTTTCCCTTTCACCTGCCGGAAAAAGGAGGGGATTTTTCTCTGAGCTCCACCATGAGAATCTGATGAGGTTCTTGGAACTAGAGTTGACAAATGTATGTGGGTCCTCCATATTTATCTCTCAAGCTTGTCCACACTGAGCCTGTAACAATTCATCAATTACAGTTTAAGTTTTCCCATCAGTTTGTGGCTCCAGTAGCTTCGGGTTCTGCTAAGCTGTGAGGCTCTGTATTTCCTTGTCTGTCTTTCCAGTGTTGGGGAGGTCAATCTAAAAAGAGTTGTTGACTTTTGGTTTGTAGCTCTTCGTTGTTGGATGAATGGGAGGAATAACTTTCAACCTCTTTACACGTTGAACCAGAACCTGGAAACCCTTTTACATTCTTCTGGTGCTGAGATCTTAAGTTGCCTCTGTAAGGATTTTTTTTAAGGATTTTATTGAGAGAGAGAGAGAGAGAGAGAGAGAATGAGTAGGGGGAGGAGCAGAGGGAGAGGGAGAAGGAGACTCCTTGCTGAGCAGAGAGCCCATTGTAGGACTGGATCCCATGACCCTGAAATCATGACCTGAGCTGAAGGCAGACACTTAACTGCCTGAGTCACCCAGGTAACCCTCCTCTGTTAGGATTTTAAGAGACTGAAGAGCTTTGCTAGCTTAGGAAAAGACTAGCTAAGACTAAACTAGAATGTGGGAGCTTGAAGGCAGAATCCAGTGTGAGGATCTGGCACGGACCTTTGGTTTCTGGGGAAGTCACCCATATAATGCCTTGATTGACATCACTTATCTGGTTCTTAGGGTTTTGTTTTATTTTGTTTTTGTTTGTTTTTTTTTAGAGATGGCAGGGCAGAGGGAGAGAGAGAGATGAGGAGAAAATCTTAAGCAGGCTCCATGCCAAGCAAGGATCCCGAAGCAGGCTTTGATCCCAACACCTGAGATCATGACCTGAGCTGAAATAAAGAGCTGTACGCTGAACTGACTGGACCACCCAGGCGCCCCTAGCTGGTTCTAGTTTGATCACCGATAAAACAATCACTGTACTGCCAGCTGCTTCCTTCATGTCTCCACATCATGGCTTAACAGCTGTCATTTCGATATAACCTTGCATTTTTGCCAAGAACTCCTAGCTGATTTTCTGTGACAATTATTAAATCTGGACTCAACAGACTTGAATCAGAGTTCTAATTCTTCAGATTATTAGTGCTGTATTTATGGGTCAACAGTTAAGCAGTCTCTGCTTGATTTAGGGACAGCATGTTGTGATGAAGAGAAAGCTAGGTCAGAGAGCTAAAGACCTAACTCCTAGCCCCAATTCTTACTACTGAAATGTTTTGGGGCAAGTTCATCATCTGTGAGCACGAAGGAGGTTGGGCTCTATTCTGAACCAAAGCTTCCCCTTAACGGCCTACTCTGTGACTATGAGGCACTGGAATGGGGGAGAGGTAGGCACTTGGGCAAGGAAAATATGAGTACACCATTCAGTAGAAGAGATGGAGGTGGAAGTAAACAATTAAAATATAGCAGGATACTGGATTATAGTAGGATTTGCCTGAAAGGAAGTGTGATTTAAATCTGCCTAGGAATATTGAGTATTAAAGCTATATAGAAATTGAGGTTGGGTGGGATGGAAAGGTGCAGAGAGGGAGGAAGGGACATTCTGGATCAAGCAGTGCAAGTCTATGTAGGGGATTCTGGCTCTATGGTGAAATATCATTTGCATGTTCAGTAGCTCTCTTGCAGCTGTGACATCTTTAGAACTCCATGTAAAAAGGGATATGCTCACACTCAGCCAGAGTCTTCTTTGACTCAAGCCCAGTATTACTCTGCTAGTTAACATCTCACGCATCCTGTAAATGGCAGGTCAAGTGCCATGTCCTATATAGGTGCTCTCTGATGGATTTCCACTTAATTAAAACAAATTTTTAAAAGTACTTTGATTGTTGGTTTATGTATATCTTTTTCAATCGACCCTTAGCTCCTTTCTGACAAGGAGTCTGGTCTTTCATCAGAACATAGCTTACCTCTAACCCTGACATTGCCATGGCACATGCCCAGAAATGCTCTTGTGGGTGATGCTTACTGCAGTATTTAACACAGAACTTCAGTCTTACAGCATGGATTTAATATCCTCTATTTAACATTTGTTGAATTGAGCAGGTTAATTAAACTCTCTGGATTTCAGTTTTCTAAAAAAAAAATAATAATAATAAATTATAGGGGGGAGACAAGATGGCGGGGAAGTAGGAGGAGGCGCCTTTTCAACCTGTACCCTAAAGTGAGCTGATTACCTACCAAAGAACTCCGATCACCCATGAAATCAGCCTGAGATCAGAATTATACACGTCTGGATCTCTACGGGGGCCAGAAGACGCCAGTGGGCAGGTAAAGTGGAGTGGGAACGTCGGACTGATATCAGAAGATAAACAAAAGGGGGAGGGAGCCACCAGAGGCGACCGATTGGAATATAATACCCCAATACGAGAGTGCCCTGCATCTGGGGACCAGCATTAACTTGGAGTCTTGTTGAAAGCACTCAAAAGAGCAAACGATCACGCGGGGAAATTGTGGGAATCGGGGAGGCTAGGGATAGGGGCTTAAGTCCCCAGACCCAGGGCAGCCTCCCCTGGCGCTGAGCCAGAGAGTGCGGTGGAGAAACCTGGTCTTTGTCCCGGAGCCGCCAGTGCACCCGAGAACGGGTGGAGTCCGGCTCCCGTGAGGGGCTGGGAGCCACACCAGACGGCAGAACGCGCACCTTACTGAAGATGGGCGCATGCCTCACCCTCCCATGAGAGAGGTGCACGAACGCCCAGCCTGGTGTTCTCGGACCCACGCGGTGATAGACCCACGCGGCGATAGAGCCGATAGAGCTGGAGGCGCCGCGCCCCAAACCCTCCCCTGGGAGAGGTGCGCGCAAGCCCGGCGCTCTTAGCCCCAGCCAGCGGGAAAATCTCAGTGTGCGATCGCCGCTTGGAACCTCTCTGGTGCTCTGGAGCTGCCCAGACAGCCACAGCTGCCTTGGTTTTGCGTACAAGCAGGAGATCCTGCGTCCCCAGGGACCGAGACTCAGAACCTGCTCTGCCAGCGGCCCAGCGGCTGCAGCACCTGCAGGGGAGCAGACTGAGGCTTCTCTCTGAGAGGGAGGTTGGGGTACAGTTTTCTTTCCTCTAAACCTCCAAAAACCATCAAAAGCTGTCAAGGCGAGAGAAAAGAAGTGAACAAACATAAAAACCTCCAGAGAACGAAAACCTGAAAAAACTGTTTTTCTCAGAGCCCACCCCCTTGAGGGGGTCGGGAGGACTTAACTCAGGGAACATCATTGACTGAAAACCCACGTGGCAGCCCCCTCCCCCAGAAAACAAATCAGGAAAGAAAAAAAAAAAAAAGACTACATGAGAACAACCACCACTACTTCATAGATACAACTTTTATTTTTAATTCTTTCCCACTATTCTGGTTCATTTTTTTTCTTTTTTTATATAGATAATTTTTTAACCTATTTACCATCACAGTGAGATGTCCAGTACATCAAATTCCATGATAAACTTCTAACCTGAATTTTTTGATACATACACATGTGTTTTTCTTTTGCTTTTCCATTTTCTTAATTTTTTTAAAAAAATTTTAATTTAGTTTAGTCCAGTTTATTCCTTTTTTATTTTTATTTTCTAATATTCATATAGAGTTAAACTTCAAGGTAACCCCCTTTCTCCAAGCAATGCTACCCCTATAGGTGAACCAATTTTTAATCCCCCTTTTTCTTAGGAAAGTTGAGTCCTTTAACAAAGATATCAAGATACATCCAGGAAGAATCAAAATAACCTTCCTCGCCCACACCGAGAATCTATAACCATGCTCCCATCTTTTTCTTCTGCCAGTGTCTCTGTGTATTTATGTTTGTCCTGATAGTATATAAATCTTATACTTGGGGTTCTTCTTGACGAGGCTCCTCCTTTTTTTTGCTTATATATATATATTTTTTCTCTCGTCATATACTTTTATCAGTCTTTTTGTTTGTCTGTTTTTGTTTGTATACGTCATAAATCTTACCCTGGGGCCCATTTGGGCTGAACCTTCTCTTTTATCTTCCCTTTTTTTCCTGTCTCTCTCTCTCCCTCTTTTTTCTCTTTCTTTTCTTTTTTCTCTCATTTGGGTGGGGAATCCTGAGTGCTCAGAAGCGTTCCAGGGTGCACCTTGACTGCACCACGGTCGATACATCCAGCTACATCTGTCCAGTCATCTCTCACCAAAATGACTAGGAGGAGGAATCCCCAACAGAAGAAAAATACAGAGGATGGGCCTTCTGCAACAGAGCTAACGGCTATCAACATAGACAATATGTCAGAAAGAGAATTCAGGCTAACAATTATCCAGGCAATAGCTAGGTTGGAGAAAGCCATGGATGACCAAACAGAATTGATTAGGGCAGAATTGAAAGCGACCAGAGAGGAGGTTCATAATGTTAGGGCAGAGCTGAAGGCCACCAGGGATGAGGTTCACAACGCTCTCAATGAGTTCCAATCTAATCTAAATTCTCTAAAAGCTAGGGTAACTGAGACAGAAGATAGAATTAGTGATCTGGAGGACAAACAAATAGAGAGAAAGGATCAGGAGGAAGCCTGGAACAAACAGCTTAGAAGCCACGAAAACAGAATCAGGGAAATAAATGATGCCATGAAACGTTCCAACGTCAGAATTATTGGAATCCCTGAAGGGGAGGAGAAAGAAAGAAGTCTAGAAGATATAGTGGAACAAGTTTTTCATGAAAATTTTCCCAATCTTGCGAATGGAACAAGTGTTCATGTACTAGAAGTAGAAAGGTCCCCCCCCAAGATTATAAATTCAAAAAAAACATCCAGGCACCTCATAGTAAAATTGAGGAATCATAATTGTAGATACAATCTCTTGAAAGCCGCTAGGACAAAGAAGCTCCTTACATACAGAGGAAAGCCCATCAGAATAACGTCAGACCTGTCCACAGAGACCTGGCAAGCCAGAAAGGGCTGGCAAGATATATTCAGGGCACTAAATGAGAAGAACATGCAGCCAAGAATACTTTATCCAGCAAGACTGACATTCAAAATGGATGGAGAGATAAAGAGTTTCCAAGACCGGCAAGGCTTGAAAGACTATGCAACCACCAAGCCGACACTGCAGGAAATATTAAGGGGGGTTCTATAAAAGAGGAAAAATCCTAAGAATAGCATTGAACAGAAATATAGAGACAATCGACAGAAAGAAAGACTTCAAAGATAACACAATGTCAATAAAAACGTATCTCTCAATAATCACTCTCAATGTGAATGGCCTAAATGCACCCATAAAACGACACAGGGTTGCAGATTGGATAAAACGACAGGACCCATCCATATGTTGTCTACAAGAGACCCATTTTGAACCTAAAGATACACCCAGACTGAAAGTGAAGGGATGGAGAAACATCTTTCACGCCAATGGGCCTCAAAAGAAGGCCGGGGTAGCGATTCTCATATCAGATAAATTAGATTTTAAACTAAAGACGGTAGTCAGAGATACAGAAGGACACTACATCATTCTTAAAGGGACTATCCACCAAGATGATCTAACAATTGTAAATATCTATGCCCCCAATATGGGAGCAGCCAATTACATAAGAAAACTATTAATCAAGATAAAGAGTCATATTGATATGAATACATTAATAGTAGGAGATCTTAACACGCCTCTCTCAGAAATAGACAGATCATCGAAGCAGAAAATCAATAAAGAAATAAGAGCATTGAATGACACATTGGACCAGATGGACCTCATAGATATATACAGAACATTCCACCCTAAAACAACAGAATACTCATTCTTCTCAAGTGCACATGGAACCTTCTCCAGAATAGACCACATACTGGGTCACAAATCAGGGCTCAACCGATACCAAAAGACTGAGATTATTCCCTGCATATTCTCAGATCACAATGCTTTGAAACTGGAGCTCAATCACAAGGAAAAGTTCAGAAGGAACTCAAATACCTGGAAGCTAAAGACCACCTTGCTTAAGAATGCTTGGATCAACCAGGAGATCAAAGAAGAACTTAAACAATTTATGCAAACCAATGAGAACGAAGACACTTCACTCCAAAACCTATGGGATACAGCAAAGGCGGTCCTAAGGGGGAAATTCATAGCCATCCAAGCCTCCCTCAAAAAAATTGAAAAATCCAGAATACACCAGCTGTCTCTACACCTTAAAGAACTGGAGAATCAACAACAAATCAAACCAACTCCACACATAAGAAGGGAAATAATCAAGATTAGAGCAGAGGTCAACGAGGTAGAAACCAGAGATACAGTAGAACGTATCAACGAAACTAGAAGCTGGTTTTTTGAAAGAATCAATAAGATCGATAAACCATTGGCCACACTAATCCAAAAGAAAAGAGAGAAAGCCCAAATTAATAAAATTATGAATGAAAAGGGAGAGATCACAACTAACACCAAGGAAGTAGAAACAATCATCAGAAGCTATTATCAACAGTTATATGCCAATAAGCTAAGCAACCTAGATGAAATGGATGCATTCCTGGAAAACTATAAACTCCCAAAATTGAACCAGGAAGAAATTGACACACTGAATAGACTAATATCCAGTAACGAGATTGAAGCAGTGATCAAAAACCTCCCAAAAAACAAGAGCCCAGGACCTGACGGATTCCCTGGGGAATTCTATCAAACTTTCAAAGAAGAAATAATACCTATTCTCCTGAAGCTGTTTCAAAAAATTGAAGCAGAAGGAAAACTTCCAGACTCTTTTTATGAAGCCAGCATTACCCTGATCCCCAAACCAGGCAAAGACCCTACCAAAAAGGAGAATTTCAGACCGATATCACTGATGAATATGGATGCTAAGATTCTCAACAAGATCCTAGCAAACAGGATCCAACAGCACATTAAAAAGATTATCCACCATGACCAGGTGGGATTCATCCCTGGGTTACAAGGATGGTTCAACATTCGCAAATCAATCAATGTGATAGAACAAATCAATAAGAGAAGAGAGAAGAACCACATGATCCTCTCCATTGATGCAAAAAAAGCTTTTGACAAAATCCAGCATCCGTTCCTGATTAAAACGCTTCAAAGTATAGGGATAGAGGGAACATTCCTGAACTTCATCAAATCTATCTATGAAAAACCCACAGCAAATATCATCCTCAATGGGAAAAAGCTTGCAGCCTTCCCATTGAGATCAGGAACACGACAAGGATGCCCACTCTCACCACTCTTGTTCAACATAGTATTAGAAGTCCTAGCAACAGCAATCAGACAACAAAGAGAAATAAAAGGTATCCAAATTGGCCAGGAAGAAGTCAAACTCTCTCTCTTTGCAGATGACATGATTCTTTATATGGAAAACCCGAAAGACTCCACCCCCAAACTACTAGAACTCATACAGCAATTCAGTAATGTAGCAGGATACAAAGTCAATGTCCAGAAATCAGTGGCTTGCTTATACACTAACAATGAAAATACAGAAAGGCAAATTAGAGAATCGATTCCATTTACTATAGCACCAAAAACCATAAGATACCTCGGAATAAACCTAACCAAAGAGGTTAAAGATCTGTACTCGAGGAACTACAGAACACTCCTAAAAGAAATTGAAGAAGACACAAAAAGATGGAAGACCATTCCATGCTCTTGGATCGGAAGAATAAACATCGTTAAAATGTCTATAGTGCCCAGAGCAATCTATACTTTTAATGCCATTCCAATCAAAATTCCACCAGTATTTTTCAAAGAGCTGGAGCAAATAATACTAAAATTTGTATGGAATCAGAAGAGACCCCGAATTGCTAAGGAAATGTTGAAAAACAAAAATAAAACTGGTGGCATCACGTTACCTGATTTCAAGCTTTACTACAAAGCTGTGATCACCAAGACAGCATGGTACTGGCATAAAAACAGACACATGGACCAGTGAACAGAGTAGAGAGCCCAGATATGGACCCTCAACTCTATGGTCAAATAATCTTTGACAAAACAGGAAAAAATATCCAGTGGAAAAAAGACAGTCTCTTCAATAAATGGTGCTGGGAAAACTGGACAGCTATATGTAGAAGAATGAAACTTGACCATTCTCTTACACCGTACACAAAGATAAACTCGAAATGGATAAAAGACCTCAACGTGAGACAGGAATCCATCAGAATCCTCGAGGAGAACATAGGCAGGTTACCTCTTTGATATCAGCCACAGCAACTTCTTTCAAGATATGTCTCCAAAGGCGAAGGAAACAAAGGCAAAGATGAACTTCTGGGACTTCATCAAGATAAAAAGCTTCTGCATAGCAAAAGAAACAGTCATCAAAACAAAGAGGCAACCCACGGAATGGGAGAAGATATTTACAAATGACAGTACAGATAAAAGGTTGATATCCAGGATCTATAAAGAACTCCTCAAACTCAACACACACAAAACAGATAATCATATTAAAAAATGGGCAGAAGATATGAACAGACACTTCTCCAATGAAGACATACAAATGGCTACCAGACACATGAAAAAATGTTCATCATCACTAGCCATCAGGGAGATTCAAATCAAAACCACATTGAGATACCACCTTACACCAGTTAGAATGGCCAAAATTAGCAAGACAGGAAACAACGTGTGTTGGAGAGGATGTGGAGAAAGGGGAACCCTCTTACACTGTTGGTGGGAATGCAAACTGGTGCAGCCACTTTGGAGAACAGTGTGGAGATTCCTCAGGAAATTAAAAATAGATCTTCCCTATGACCCTGCAATTGCACTGCTGGGTATTTACCCCAAAGATACAGATGTAGTGAAAAGAAGGGCCATCTGTACCCCAATGTTTATAGCAGCAATGGCCACGGTCGCCAAACTGTGGAAAGAACCAAGATGCCCTTCAACGGATGAATGGATAAGGAAGATGTGGTCCATATACACTATGGAGTATTATGCCTCCATCAGAAAGGACGAATACCCAACTTTTGTAGCAACATGGACAGGACTGGAAGAGATTATGCTGAGTGAAATAAGTCAAACAGAGAAAGTCAAGTATCATATGGTTTCACTTATTGGTGGAGCATAACAAATAATATAGAGGACAAGGGTAGATGGAGAGGAGAAGGGAGTTGAGGGAAATTGGAAGGGGAGGTGAACCATGAGAGACTATGGACTCTGAAAAACAACCTGAGGGTTTTGAAGGGGCGGGGTGGGAGGGTGGGGGAACCAGGTGGTGGGTATTAGGGAGGGCACAGATTGCATGGAGCACTGGGTGTGGTGAAAAAACAATGAATACTGTTATGCTGAAAATAAATAAAAAATTTAATAAAAACAAAAACAAAAACAAAAACAACAAAAAAAAATTATAGAGATGGAATGCACGTACCACACTGTGTCTTATATGGTGACCATTCCACGAAGGACAGTTATTCATAATAATCATTTGTTGAGTGGGTGAAAAAGGATTTCTAGACAAAACGCTGGAGCCTGAGACTGTCCCAGCTTTTTGGAGACATGAGGAGACATCACACATTGGAGTCCTCTCTATGACCACCCCCTTCACACAGAACATGGCTTCCCTAGGAGCGTTGATTAGGCAAGTTGACCTCCGTGGTTCTCAATGACCTCAACCATGAAAAGGTTGGTATGAGGACTAAATCAGTCAATGTACATGTAAATTCTTAGAACACTTGTTGGCACAAGATAATCATTCAGTAAGTTGTAACTAGTATTATTAGTCACATTAGGAACAGAATAGCAGTGGGACAAATTACATCCTGGGGTGGTTTTGAGGCTTGTATAAGGTGATGTATATGAAGCATGTGGCCCATGCCTGGTAGAAAGAGTCCTTAATAAAGGGTAACCGTTCATCCCTCTGGTGGTGTTCGTCCCATCCCATTTCTGACGAACTCCCTCTTTCCTTCTCTGCCAGTCCTGGAAACCCCCTTTCCAGTGTTTTCCCATTTCTAACACTCTCTCATTCTGAGATAAGACACTATGATTTATCTGCAAGAAACCCAAGAATTTTTTCATAGAATTTTTGCTTTAAAGAAGGATACACAGTCATCAAAAGTTCGCGTGTGATGTTCCAAAGACCTGAGTGCTTCACTTCATGACTATTGGAAAGATGGGCAATTTGCTTGATTCTTCTTTTGCAGTTTTCATCCAGATGTTTGGTGTTACTTGACAAGCAGAGTGCCTGCATGTCGCTCTTTTGTCAGTGTTGAAAGCTATTTGTGAATATACTTGAAATCAAATAACAAAGATATATTCCTCCTTAGCTTTTCTTTTCACTACATAATCGTATTAGTATTCTTGAATTACAAAGCCAACCACAACAGTCATCTGAATGGCAACTTGCATCACATGAATTATAAATCCAAGACAGCCTAGCCCTATCTCCAAACAGACGTGAGAGCTGCTATCCAGTCATATACTCTCTGTACTTCCTCCCTCTCTGTTTGAGACATGATATGAGTTTATGAGGGAGGGAAAAAAAAAGAGATGAGTAAAAAGTTAAATAAAGAAAACAAGACCAGGAGTGAGATGGTGGGGTTGAAAGTTAGATTCTATGTCTAAAAATTGACAAAAAACCAAGTAGACAATGACTCTTTCCTCCCTCTCCTGCTCAAGATTGTCTTTGGTACAGTGAGGCAAAATCACGGTTAAACAGTAAACGCAAATATCACGATTCCTGACTTCATTTAGCCTCACTGCATTTATTAAAGCTTATATTTAACATCTCGCCTATCCAAAATATAACATATGGACCATGTGGGTGAGTGTGCTAGCAGATCCTTTACTTGGGCAGCCTTTGATTGTGGAGGCTTCAAAATAACCTGAATATTAAATTGCTATTTTTTTTTAAACTTTGACTTTTAAAAAAACCCTTGTAAAAGGAGAGGTAAGACACTGTAGGTTATGAATTTCTTCAGATCTCCAGGACAGGCTAACAGGGCAAGGAGATCTTGGAAGGGCAAAGAATTTGAGATGCCCTAGGAGAGGAGGCTCATCCATGGGGGCAGAGCTGGGGGCAGAGACTTTCTAACCCAGAGGGTGAGGGCCTGGAGGCTTTTGAACCTCAACAAGGAATTTGTTCAAACTGTTGTTATGTGTGTATGTGTTTGTGAGTGTGTTTACAAGTCAGGAAACCAACAAAAGAAAGGAGTGCTTTATTAGCATCTCAAAAAGAAAAATTCCAGGGGTACACCTAAAAATCTAGTCATTATTTCTGCATTGCCTCTGTAAAGTTTCCATCCTTTGAAAGAAGGCTGCTAATGAATTTAGGTCAAAAAGTCAAAGGAGAACAAATCACTTCTTACAGTCTTTTTAGCACATGTTTTAAGCCAGGCCTGTTTATCACGATTTCCCATTCCCCAAATCCTTCTGCTTCCTTTTAATAAAATCTATATAGTGGAAGGCTGTGGCTAAGAAAGAAGAGATAAGAAAACCCGGCAGATGTAGAACATACAGCAAGTTGTATGAATGTTATAGATCAACCTTACACTTCAAAGATTGAATTTCATGCTAGTGAGAACTTGAAAACTATGACTTTTAAACACTTTTACAATGTGTTCAAATAAAAACAGTTCATTGCATTATGGAAAAGTTGTAGTTTCTACTTTTGAAATACTAACACTGCTTTAACATGAAGACTTCTTTCTTCAAAAATGTGCACTTTGGGGATGCCCGGATGGCTCAGTCGGTTGAGCATCCGATTCTTGGTTTCCACACAGGTCATGAGCTCAGGTTTATGCTTGGTGTGGCATCTGCTTGAGATTCTTTCCCTCTGTCCCTCCCCACCATGTGCTCACATTCTTTCTTTCTCCCTCGAAAATAAATAAATAAAAATTTTTAAAAATGTTCATTTTTTTTGCATTTTGCTTAATGCATATAATTTCAATGTAATTGTTGATCCAAGCTGTTAAATTCCCAACATCATATTTTGAATAGAAGTTAGGTTTATCTGGCCACTGCAGGTCACTGTTAGAAGCTATACATAAAACCCCTCCCATAACATTGGCTTCTCCCTCCCCTTCCCCAGAGTCTGAAGAACACAGAGTGTCTGCAGGTGGGCAGATTAGGACTTGAAATTTTTCCCCACACAAGCCTTGGGTTCTCAAACAAAACATTTGAGTAACTTTCATCACTGTTTCTTTAGGTATGAAGCAGAAACAATGATGCCTACTCTCTAGTGTTCTTTGAGGATTAAACAAGTCGACAGATGTGTCTTAAATATCTGGCCCATGGTGTGAGAAAAGGTTTTCCTGTGAAGACCAGTGTCTGAGGGTAGACTCCATTCCCCCCACAGCAGGGCTCTTCCTCCAGGGCCCGCTTTTGTTTTGACTAACCTCTGACTGAAATTTAATGTTTTCTTCCACTATGAATGTAGGCAACAAATAACATCACTTTTGAGACTGGTCCAGAGGTGGAGCCTGTGGCTATTGGGAAGTACTGCTTAGATTTATTGGATGTTCTTCAGTTCCACCTCTTTTTTTTTGAAGTGTTGACATTCTATGGCAAAGGTAGGCATATTGTGGGTCTAAGACCACATCCAGTTCTCTGCCCGTTTTTGTGAAAAAACGAAACAAAAACAAAAACACCATGATACTAATATAGCCATGCCCTTTTTTTTTTTTTTTTTTAACTTCTGTCTAGGGCTGCTTTGTCTGACAGAGACAGATTTGACTAGTTTCCACAGAGACCCTATATTCTGCAAGCTTAACATTTGCCATTTGTCCGTTTAAGGAAAACTTTGTTGACCCTGGTATAGTAAATGCAGCAACTATGACACATTAGATCATTGCTGATTCATACACAGTTTTTTTTCTCAGATAGAAATTGATAGCCAACAAAACATTCAACAAGGCCCTATTTGAAGCCTGCAACAAAGCTTGATACAGGGGATTTAAATATGAACAACAACTACAACACAAAAATGTCATTGCTCTAAAGTCTTTCCAGTTGAAAGGGGGACACAGGTAAGAAAACAAGCAACCATGACACAACTGTGGGTAGAGCTGTGACGTAAGAAACCATCGGCACCCCGTGAGGACATTTGACAGGATGTCAACCTAGTGGCCAGTCTGTCTGTGTTGTTACGACAGTAAGAAGTCCAGGAAATGCACACTCTGTGCTCCTTCCCTCAGAACATTCACATTTGCTTCATGGAGTCACACTAACTCATGACACACTGGCAAGTTGGGCACACAGTAGTTACTCAAAGGGTCATGGGTGACTATCGTCTATGAGAACAATGCATGACGGTAGGCAGAGCACGGGCTGTGAGCAACCTCACAGAAGAGGTAGGATCTGAATTCGTCCTGACC
Organism: Martes martes; assembly: GCF_963455335.1. Lineage (NCBI taxonomy): Eukaryota > Metazoa > Chordata > Mammalia > Carnivora > Mustelidae > Martes > Martes martes. The sequence continues at coordinate 53,858,431 of NC_137896.1, read as the reverse complement.
CTCAAACATCTCTGCATCTCACTGCGGATTTAGTTACTTACTGGTCTCTTGGTCAAACTTGCCTGACAGCCAGACTCTGGAAGAGACAGAGGTAATATTATACATAGCAATATCAACTTTACAAATAATTTCCTAAGATGAGTTTTTTTTTATAGTTATCTGATGTTTACTTTGTCATAATTGTTTTCATAGGGGACTTAGTGTTTAGATGACACTAAGTAACTTATTTTTTCCTTCTCAAAGGACAAAATTTGGTGATTAAGTCTCTACTTGGCCTGAGCATATCCTTCCTGATTTTATTTTATTTTATTTTTTTAAAAGATTTTTTATTTATTTATTTGACAGACAGAGAGATCACAAGTAGGCAGAGAGGCAAACAGAGAGAGAGGAGGAAGCATGATCCCTGCCGAGGAGAGAGCCTGATGCGGGGCTCGATCCCAGAAACCTGGGATCATGACCTGAGCTGAAGGAAGAGGCTTTAACCCACTGAGCCACCCAGGCACACCTCCTTCCTGATTTTATAGCTATTTATCATCTTAACTCCTAAACTTTGTTTTTCTTGTGGAAATGAATGCAGGTCACTATATATAAAGAAAAGAGGCTATTTATTCATAGCTAGGATTCTGCACCATCAAGTGTATTTTGGAGGGCTCCAAACGAGGCTGGGGAGTGCAGAAGCTTTATTGTGGAATAGAATGGAAGGCTGCAGGTGTGCCCCATTTGGAGTTTGGTAGCATGGGGGAAGTTGGAGATCTGGTCACTAGAATTGGGACATCTTATGTGATTGTTTTGGGAACATATTTGGCTTTCTGTGGTTGGTGTTGGGTTGGAAGCAAGGCCAAAATATAAGGAAGCTGTCAGTCATCCTTGACCACGTCCTGAAGGTACTGCATCGATTGCCACAGATGTTGAGGTCTGACTTCCCAGGTGGTGGCTACAGATTTTGGAGCAGGCTTCTGTTGTTGACTATGGTCTGGCCACTGTTTGTATACTTAGTCTCTGACTTTCCCACCTGGGCAGTTTTAATTACTTAGCCCACCCCATCCCCTAAATCATTTCAAATGTTCTTACTCTGATAAATCTTCAGTTTATTTTCCTTTTCTTGAAGGACAGGGATAAGAGCTGACCATTTGCTGCAAGTAGAGATTCTCCATAGGTTTATAGATAGGCAAGATATTGTTTCTGTTTTATTTTTTCTATCTGGAGAGGATTTGCTTTCATCTGTCTTCTTAATGTACTTTATTGTGTTAGATGTGTTGGCTTACTTATTTACTTTGATTTTTTTCTTCTAGTATTATTGCAATATAATTGGCATATAACACTGTGTAAATTTAAAATGAGCAGCATCATGATTTGATATATGTATATATTGTGAAATGAATAGAAATAGGAGAAACAATTTTAAATTTAACTCAGTTTTGGATCTGTAATTCATTCCTCAAGATACATTAGAAACGTAACTTTATAACTATCGTTTCAAGAATACAACCATTTTGTATGCCAAAAAATGCTTGTCACATTCCAGGCAATATAATCAAAGGTATAGATATTGCCAAAACTCCCATAGTAGGAGCTTGGAATGGTTGGTATAATTAATTCATCTTTCTGTTGCTCAGACGGTGAATATTTATCTATAAGATATTTGAGTTTAAGAGGAACTGTTTAACGTTCAATGAAATATGATCCTAGTCAGGCATTTAAACATAGAAAATACAGTCAAAACCCTAATATTATCCTATATGCTTCAAAATTATGCTGTTGATCCTAAAGTTGCTAAGTATGTCAAGAACACAAACAAGTATGGATTTTGAAAGACAATGTGTCTCCTTAATGTTACTGATGGCCAAAAACTTATTGGAACAATCTTAGTTTCTAAGTTAGGAAGGCTTTTGTAGTAACAGAAAGAAAGAACGATGACATAGCATGTGATGTGTATGCTATATTTATTTAGTTAAAAAAAAGAAGCACACAAAACAAACACATGCACTTTTTTTTTTCTTTAAAGGCCTATTATTTGGTTGATAAGGAGGCTCTCTCTCTCTTTTTTAAAGATTTTTATTTATTTGACAGACAGATCACAAGTAGACAGAGAGGCAGGCAGAGAGAAGAGGAAGCAGGCTCCCTGCTGAGCAGAGAACCCTATGCGGGGCTGGATCCTAGGACCCTGAGATCATGACCTGAGCTGAGGGCAGAGGCTTTAACCCACTGAGACACCCAGGCACCCCTAAGGCAGCTCTCTTTGATGGTGTTACAGAATCAAGAAAATAGTTTACCTCTATATTAGATTAAGGAAGCAAGGATTCTTCTCATAGTTTTTATTTTCCAATATTTTACCTATAATCATTTTCCTTTAAACTCATATCCCAATTTTTTGAACTGTTAACTTCATTGATTAAGTGCCTCCATGGTCCACTTATCCTTACTCTCTTTTATGCCTCAGCAAAGAACTTTTTGGCAGCTAATAGCTAATGTTTCTCTTGGTATGCTTTTCCTTGCTGTTGTTGTGACCAAATCTTTCATAAATTTAATCTTGTGCTTTTAAATGCAAATTCAAGTCTGTGGGAGAGAAAATATTTTGAAAAATCTTGCCCCTCACTTCGTGATTTGCATATTGGAACAACTCATGATCTACCTTTCAGATGCTTGCCGACCACAGCTTGCATGATGTACTCTGAACATTTCATAATTAAGATGGATTGCGTTACCTCTGGAGTTTCACTGGGATTTTCAATATATCCAATTAAATTTTACCTTTGAAGCCAAAATTACAATGAGTGGAGCAGTACATCGGTTACTATGTCTGGGTTGTTTGAAAATATTTAGAGATTATTTAGGAAGATAAATTTTGTTTGATAATGCTCTTTCTAGGTTTGGTTGAATTTAGCACTCTGTAACAATTTCTAAATTACATGCATTTTCTGGAAGTTGTTTTGAGCAGACTTTTTAATAGTATGTTATGGACCAGTTAATTAAACACAATCAATGCATGTCACTGTTAAAATGGTACTGAAAGTCGATAATCTTTGGGTTGAATATTATAATCTCCACACCTCATCTGCTCAGACACCTTATCACCTCCTTTTGGAGTATCAGGTCAGCTCTATTCCCATCCCTACACTCTAATGGATTTTGCCATTCTATTTATATGAATATCTGAAGATATTAATAGGCAAATGGTGAAGAGAGGTCCCCAGAAAAGGAAAAAAAGCTATTTCTGTTCTCTCAGAGCATTACTGACTAGTTAGCTTGCTTGAAGGTGGGAGATATCCAGAAAAAAATGTTCCAGACTGTGTGTCAGGTGTCTCTTATATGCTACTCCAGATCTTCTCAGATTCACCTGTGTCCAGGGCCTTTGGCCAGTTGTCCTGTGTCCTGCCATATAAAATATTTAATTTGTATTCAATCCAAAACAATTTTCAAAGTAAAAGGAGGTGCTTTCAACAATTATACCTTGACCATGGACTTGAACAAGGACAGTGTCTGTTCAATCAGAATATATAGCCAAGCTAAGTCTGAACAAGAAACTTCTGGTGGCCATCATCTCACAGTGACTTCTGCTTGCCCTCTGCACCTATTACCAGGGCTTCTCTGTTGACCCTAAAGAGTAAGAACTCCGGTCTCTGCTTGGTGCCCAAGCAGGTGCAACTTAGATGTGTTAGAAAATTATTATTCTATGGAGCAAACCTTTGATCAGTGGGAAATAGGAACCAGGTGGCTATTGTCTACCCTGTTTCCTTGAACAGACTATGTAAGAGGTAGCTGCATAAAGAGCCTCTTCAAAGACAGTAATGGGCAAATGAATAGTGAGGCATGCTCTTTGTGAAGTGGTCGGCAGTTGTTCCTCATCCCCTGCTTTCTTCTCCCTTTCTTTCCCTCTTGATCCATGTGATTGAACTTCCAGAAAAGCCCATGTCTTAAGGCTCTGTTCTCTGGGTCATGAAGCTAAGAAAATCCAGAATGCTTACATCCATAAAAAAATATACTTGGCACTGTCATAGAGAAATCTCTTGACTACATTCCAGCTGGTGCCTCAGGAAAATAGCTCTTGGCAGTGGGCAGCTGTAAAAATTAGAGGTCAGGGTCTTAAGAAATATGATTTTTATAAGACCAGACCTTTAGAAGATCTAACAGTTTCTGTGAAAGCTCTCAACAGCAGAACCCCATGGCAGCAGATCTTCAAACGTGTTAACAAAAGTAAAGTTTGAGAAATGTGGCTCCCACCCTGAGGGAAAAATTGTGAAAGAAGAGTATAGAAATGGAATGGCACCATAAGGTAAGGAAGTGGAGGAGTTGATCTACATGTAGAATGGCACAGAAGCAGTGATTCTGTAGGAAGCAGTTGTATGCGGAGGCTGAGGTGCAGAGAGCATGCGCTTTGGGGAAAGCAGCCAATCTGGAAACTTACACCAGCTTCACTCTTCCTACAAAAGTCTCTTGCAGATAGGTTGGCTCCAAACGGCCCAGTCATATGAATGCTGTCATAGAGAAGGAGCTAGACTCTCTTGTATACAACGTCCATCTGAACAAAGGGAAGAAATGAGCAGCAAAGACTACCAACAGAGAAAAAGTATTCTCCAGAAAAGTACTGCAATAAGAGAGAGAGAAATTTCAAAAAATAACAGCGTTTTCATAAATTTAAAGTAAATTCCATTTTAAAAGGTATATGATCAAGCAGAAATGCAAGAACTCAGGAGAGAGAAGGAAGACAGAGTGGGTATGGAACATAGACTAGAGGAACAGGATAGAAACACGACAAAACAACCAACAATCACCAGAATAAGGATGGAACTGGATAGGGTCCAAACATGAATTAAAAAAAAAAAAAAAACAAGCAGCATGGAGAGTAGAGCTAGAAACACTCAGAAGGAAACAGGCAAAGAGTGTTAAAAATATTAGAGAACATGCAACAGAGAAACGGACCTGAATAACTTATGTTAGATAGTGGTTTGACCATCTACCTCAGACTAAAGATAATAATAATGTATACACATGTATTGAATTCTAATTAATAGCTTTGTTTTCCACAGTCCTGTGGGTTAGTAATTCTGAAACTACTTCTGGGCATACTAGAATTGAACAAATACATAAATATATTGAAGATAATTGGCTTCAATTTTCTCCTCTCCTATTGGGGAACTGGGTTACAAGCATGATGAACCTGAAATGAACCCTGTGATAGACAGTGGAATTGGAGGTGTCTGTATAATCTCATGGTCACACACACACACACCCCTTCATCCATCCATGTTTCCAATGCTCCTGGTTGAAGGGTCCTAGAGGCAAAAGGCTTCAGCACCAATCAGTATCCAGATCTTGAGATCTATATACCACTCTCTAATAAAGTGGCTCTGAGGAATGTATCCCTTGGAGATATGGTTGATTCTAAGGTTGTGGCAAGGAAAGTGTAAGATGAGTAATAGAGCATCCTTTTGTGGGGAAGCAAGAAAGTAATTTAAAAAAATGAGGCAGACTCCCCAAAAGGCCCCAGGAGCCAACTTACAAAGATGTGCCTGCTGGTCAGTTCTGGAACAATGTAAGCATGAAAATAAATGACAGAAGGGAATTTATTTTTTAATTTTTATTTTTTTATTTTAATAAACATATAATGTATTTTTATCCCCAGGGGTACAGGTCTGTGAATTGCCAGGTTTACACATTTCACAGCACTCATCATAGCACATACCCTCCCCAATGTCCATATCCCCACTACCCTCTCCCTTCCCCCCTCCCCCCAGCAACCCTCAGTCCGTTTTTTGAGATTGAGTCTTTTATGGTTTGTCTCCCTCCCAATCCCATCTTTTCATTTTTTCTTTTCCTACCTCCTCCCAACCCCCCCACATTGCATCGCCACTTCCTCATATCAAAGAGATCATATGATAGTTGTCTTTCTCCAATTGACTTATTTCGCTAGGCATAATACCCTCTAGTTCCATCCATGTCGTCGCAAATGGCAAGATTTCATTTCTTTTGATGGCTACATAGTATTCCATTGTATATATATACCACATCTACTTTATCCATTCATCTGTTGATGGACATCTAGGTTCTTTCCACAGTTTGGCTATTGTGGACATTGCTGCTATAAACATTCGGGTGCACGTGCCTCTTCGGAGCACCATGTTTGTATCTTTTGATATATACCCAGTAGTGCAATTGCTGGGTCATAGGGTAGCTCTATTTTCAGTTTTTGAGGAACCTCCATGTTGTTTTCCAGAGTGGTTGCACCAGCTTGCATTCCCACCAGCAGTGTAGGAGGGTTCCCCTCTCTCTGCATCCTTGCCAGCATCTGTCATTTCTTGACTTGTTAATTTTAGCCATTCTGACTGGTGTGAGGTGGTATCTCATTGTGGTTTTGATTTGTATTTCCCTGATGCTGAGTGATGTGGAGCATTTTTTCATGTGTCTGTTGGCCATCTGGATGTCTTCTTTGCAGAAATGTCTGTTCATGTCCTCTGCCCATTTCTTGATTGGATTATGTGTTCTTTGGGTGTTGAGTTTGCTAAGCTCTTTATAGATTTTGGATACTAGCCCTTTATCTGATAGGTCGTTTGCAAATATCTTCTCCCATTCTGTCAGTTGTCTTTTGGTTTTGTTAACTGTTTCCTTTGCTGTGCAAAAGCTTTTGATCTTGATGAAATCCCAATAGTTCATTTTTGCCCTTGCTTCTGTTGCCTTTGGCGATGTTCCTAGGAAGAAGTTGCTGTGGTTAAGGTCAAAGAGGTTGCTGCCTGCATTCTTCTCAAGGATTTTGATGGATTCCTTTCTCACATTGAGGTCCTTCATCCATTTTGAGTCTATTTTTGTGTGTGGTGTAAGGAAATAGTCCAATTTCATTTTTCTGCATGTGGCTGTCCAACTTTCCCAGCACCATTTGTTGAAGAGGCTGTCTTTTTTCCATTGGACATTCCTTCCTGCTTTGTTGAAGATTAGTTGACCATAGAGTTGAGGGTCTATTTCTGGGCTGTCTATTCTGTTCCATTGATCTATTTGTCTGTTTTTGTGCCAGTACTGTACTGTCTTGATGATGACAGCTTTGTAATAGAGCTTGAAGTCTGGAATTGTGATGCCACCGACTTTGGCTTTCTTTTTCAATATTCCATTGGCTAATCGAGGTCTTTTCTGGTTCCATATAAATTTTAGGATTATTTGTTCCATTTCTTTAAAAAAAATGGATGGGATTTTGATAGGGATTGCATTAAATGTGTAGATTGCTTTAGGTAGAATAGACATTTTCACAATATTTGTTCTTCCAATCCATGAGCTGGAACATTTTTTCATTTCCTTGTGTCTTCCTCAATTTCTTTCATGAGTACTTTGTAGTTTTCTGAGTATAGATTCTTTGCCTCTTTGGTTAGATTTATTCCTAGGTATCTTATGGTTTTGGGTGCGATTATAAATGGGACTGACTCCTCAATTTCTCTTTCTTCTCTCTTGTTGTTAGTGTAAAGAAATGCGACTGATTTCTGTGCATTGATTTTATATCCTGACACTTTACTGAATTCCTGTACAAGTTCTAGCAGTTTTGGAGTGGAGCCTTTTGGGTTTTCCACATATAGTATCATATCATCTGCAAAGAGTGATAGTTTGACTTCTTCTTTGCCAATTTGGATGCCTTTAATTTCTTTTTGTTGTCTGATTGCTGAGGCTAGGACTTCTAGTACTATGTTGAACAGCAGTGGTGATAACGGACATCCTTGCCGTGTTCCTCACCTTAGCAGAAAAGCTTTCAGTTTTTCTCCATTGAGAATGATATTTGCAGTGGGTTTTTCATAAATGGCTTTGATAATATTGAGGTATGTGCCTTCTATCCCTACACGTTGAAGAGTTTTAATCAGGAAGGGATGCTGCACTTTGTCAAATGCTTTTTCGGCATCTATTGAGAGTATCATATGGTTCTTATTCTTTCTTTTATTAATGTATTGTATCACATTGATGGATTTGCAGATGTTGAGCCAACCTTGCAGCCCTGGAATAAATCCCACTTGGTCATGGTGAATAATCCTTTTAATGTACTGTTGGATCCTATTGGCCAGTATTTTGGTGAGAATTTTCACATCTGTGTTCATCAAGGATATTGGTCTGTAATTCTCTTTTTTGGTGGGATCCTTGTCTGGTTTTGGGATCAAGGTGATGCTGGCCTCATAAAATGAGTTTGGAAGTTTGCCTTCCATTTCTATTTTTTGGAACAGTTTCAGGAGAATAGGAATTAATTCTTCTTTAAATGTTTGGTAGAATTCCCCTGGGAAGCTGTCTGGTCTTGGATTTTGTTTGTTTGGAGATTTTTGATGACTGTTTCAATCTCCTTACTGGTTATAGGTCTGTTCAGGTTTTCTATTTCTTTCTGCTTCAGTTGTGGTAGTTTATACGTCTCTAGAAATGTATCCATTTCTTCCAGATTGTCAAATTTGTTGGCATAGTGTTGCTCGTGGTATGTTCTTATAATTGTTTGTATTTCTTTGGTGTTGGTTGTGATCTCTACTTTTTCATTCATGATTTTATTTATTTGGGTCCTTTCTCTTTTCTTTTTGATAAGTCTGGCCAGGGGTTTGTCAATCTTATTAAGTCTTTCAAAGAACAAGCTCCTAGTTTCGTTGATTTATTCTATTTTTTTTTAGTTTCTATTTCATTGATTTCTGTTCTGATCTTTATGATTTCTCTTCTCTTGCTGGGTTTAGGCTTTCTTTGTTGTTTTCTCCAACTCCTTTAGGTGTAGGGTTAGGTTGTGTATTTGAGACCTTTCTTGTTTCTTGAGACAGGCTTGTACCGCTATATATTTTCCTCTCAGGACTGTCTTTGTTGTGTCCCACAGATTTTGAACCATTGTGTTTTCATTATCATTTGTTTCCATGAATTTTTTTAATTCTTCTTTAATTTCCTGGTTGACCCATTCATTTTTTAGAAGGATGCTCTTTAGTCTCCATGTATTTGCTTTCTTTCCAAATTTCCTCTTGTGATTGAGTTCGAGCTTCAGAGCATTGTGGTCTGTAAATATGCAGGGAATGATATCAATCTTTTGATACCAGTTGAGACATGATTTATGACCCAGGATGTAGTCTATTCTGGAGAATGTTCCATGTGCTCTAGAGAAGAATGTATATTCTGTTGCTTTGGAATGGAATGTTCTGAATATATCTGTGATGTCCATCTGGTCCAGTGTGTCATTTAAGGCCTTTATTTCCTTGTTGATCTTTTGCTTTGATGATCTGTCCATTTCAGTGAGGGGGGTGTTAAAGTCCCCTACTATTATTGTATTATTGTCAATGTATTTCTTTGATTTTGTTATTAATTGGTTTATATAGTTGGCTGCTCCCACGTTAGGGGCATAGATATTTAAGATTGTTAGGTCTTCTTATTGGACAGACCCTTTGAGTATGATATAGTGTCCTTCCTCATCTCTTATTATAGTCTTTGGCTTAAAATCTAATTGATCTGATATAAGGATTGCCACCCCAGCTTTCTTCTGATGTCCATTAGCATGGTACATTGTTTTCCACCCCCTCACTTTAAATCTGGAGGTGTCTTCGGGTCTAAAATGAGTTTCTTGTAGGCAGCATATTGATGGGTTTTGTTTTTTTATCCATTGTGATACCCTGTGTCTTTTGATTGGGGCATTTAGCCCATTAACATTCAGGGTAACTATTGAGAGATATGAATTTAGTGCCATTGTATTGCCTGTAAGGTGACTGTTACTGTATATTGTCTCTGTTTCTTTCTGATCTACTACTTTTAGGGTCTCTCTTTGCTTAGAGGACCCCTTTCAATATTTCCTGTAGAGCTGGTTTGGTGTTTGCAAATTCTTTCAGCTTTTGTTTGTCCTGGAAGCTCTTTATCTCTCCTTCTATTTTCAATGATAGCCTAGCCGGATATAGTATTCTTGGCTGCATGTTTTTCTCATTTAGTGCTCTGAATATATCATGCCAGTTCTTTCTGGCCTGCCAGGTCTCTGTGGATAGGTCCATTGCCAATCTAATGTTTTTACCCTTGTATGTTACAGACTTCTTTTCCCGGGCTGCTTTCAGGATTTTCTCTTTGTCTCTAAGACTTGTAAATTTTACTATCAGGTGATGAGATGTGGACCTATTTTTATTGATTTTGAGGGGCGTTCTTAGCATCTCCTGGATTTTGATGTTTGTTCCCTTTGCCGTATTAGGGAAATTCTCTCCAATATTTCTCTCCAATATACCTTCTGCTCCCCTCTCTCTTCTTCTTCTGGAATCCCAATTATTCTAATGTTGTGTCATCTTATGGTGTCACTTATCTCTCAAATTCTCTCCTTGTGCTCCAGTATTTGTTTGTCTCTCTTTTGCTCAGCTTCTTTATTCTCTGTCATTTGGTCTTCTATGTCACTAATTCTTTCTTCTGCCTCATTTATCCTAGCAGTAAGAGCTTCCATTTTTGATTGCACCTCATGAATAGCTTTTTTGATTTCAACTTGGTTAGATTTTAGTTCTTTTATTTCTCCAGAAAGGGCTTTTATCTCTCTGGAGAGTGTTTCTCTAATATCTTCTATGCCTTTTTTGAGCCCGGCTAGCACCTTGAGAATCGTCATTCTGAATTCTAGATCTGTCATATTGCCAATGTCCGTAGTGATTAGGTCCCCAGCCTTTGGTACTGTCTCTTGTTCTTTTTTCTGTGGTAAGTTTTCTGCCTTGTCATTTTGTCCAGATAAGATTTGGTTTTGTGAAGTTGGTCTTGGCTGGGTTTCTTGTTGATCTTCTGGGGGAGGGGCCTGTTGTAGTGATTCTCAAGTGTCTTTGCCGCAGGCAGAATTGCACCGCCCTTGCCAGGGGCCGGGCTAAGTAATCCGCTCGGGTTCGCTTTCTGGAGTTTTTGTTCCCTGAGCGCTTTCCGTAGAGTTCCAGAGGATGGGAATGAAGATGGCGGTGTCCCAATCTCCAGCCCGGAGGAGCTGAGAACTTGGAGTCCCGCACTTCAGTGTGCCCTCAGAGAAAAGCGCCCAACCACCCCGCCTCCCTGGCCTGCGTTCGCGCCTGTAGGAAAGCAGTCAATTGCTGGCACTTGGAGAAAAGTGCCCAGTTGATTCCGTCTCCGTGGCCTCCCGCCGTGCTCCGAGCCCACCCAGCCTGCAACCGGCACAAGGTAACACCGGGCTGAGAGCTCACTCCTCGGCTTTGTCGCTGTAGCCTGCTTCCCCACTCTAATACCTGTGGGCTCTGCGGCACTCAGACACCCCCGGTCCTTCTGTGACCCCACGGGACCTGGGGTTACACTACCCCACCTGGGCTCCCCTCCCGGTTTAGCCTCTGGAGCGATGTCCCTCCATGGAGCAGACTTTTAAAAGTCCTGATTTTGTGCTCCATTGCTCCGCCACTTGCCGGGAGCCGGCACCTCCCCCCGCAGTCTATCTTCCCGTCACTTTGGATTCACTTCTCCGCAGGTCCTACCTTTCAGAAAGTGATGGATTTTCTGTTTCTGGAATTGTTGCTCTTCTTCTCTTCGATTTCCCGTTGGATTTGTAGGTGTTCACAATGGTTAGATAAGCTATCTAGCTGATTTTCTGCTACCCAATGTCTTCTCAGCCTGCTACTTCTCTGCCATCTTGACTCCTCCCAGACGACAGAAGGGAATTTTTAACTCCTTGGATAGAACGAGATTCAATCAGTGATGCTGATATGAGTGAATGAATGCATGAGAAGGACAAGCTTCTCCTTACTGTGAAAACCAATGAGGAAGAATAGAAGGAATGAAGGGGTTCAGAAATCACTGGCATAGAGTTGTTGATTCAAAACTTCTGGGTGGAAGCGTGAGACAATGTGAACATCCTGTTTCCATTCAAGTGTCTCCCCACAAGACACTTATTAGTTACAAAGGGAAAAGAAATAAGTTCTTTATATATTTTGGAGAAAAAAGAAAAAAAGAAATAGTAGCTTTGGAGCAGAGAAACTTTTCAAACACCACATCCCTCAAGGGATCAAAGTTACTTTGAGACAAATCAAGATCTTGCTCTGACTCCCTGAGATCACAGCACCACGTCTGTGGCATTTCTGTCAAAAACACAGAACTACAACTAATCATGAGAAAATATCCAATTACACACATTGAGTGATACTCTCAAAATAACTGGTGAGTCATTAAAGAAAACAAAGTGTAAAGAATGCTTCAGATTAAAAGGGACTAAAGAGACGTGATAATTAAATATAATGTGTGACTCTTTATTGAATCTTGGATGGGGTGAGGGAGATGCCATGACAGACATTATTGAGATAATCATGAAATTTGAATAGAGACTGGGAATTAGATAATAGAAGTGTATTAATACTAAATTTCCTGGAGCTGGACATTGTTCTTGACCATGTAAAAAAAAAATAGCCTTGTTAAGGAATATACTGATACGTTTAGGGCCAAAGAGGTGTAATGTCTACAACATACACTCAACTGGTTAAAAAAATGTATAAACATGTGTGACTGCGTGTGTGAGTGTGTGTGGAGATAGAGAGAGATGGAACACATACAAGTCATAAGCAAATGGAGTGAAATACAAACAATAGGTGATTCTGCAAAAAGAGAAAATAAGTACTTTCTGCTCTTGGAACTTTTCTATATGCTTGAAATGTTATCAAAATAAATAAGAGAAAAACAATATAGATGATAGGCCAAAGACATGTGATACATGAGTTGCTGAAGAAAAGAAGCAAAATAACAGAACTGAAAAATGTTTAAATATATAATACATTAAAAGTTACCCCTGAATCAGGATGCCTGGGTGGCTCAGTTTGTTGAGCAACTGCCTTCAGCTCAGGTCATGACCCTGGAGTCCTGGGTTTAAGTCCCTCGTTGGGCTCCCTGCTTAGCAGGGAGTTTGCTTCTCCCTCTGATCCTCCCTCTTCTCATGCTCTCTCTCTCTCTTTCTCAAATAAATAAATAAAATCTTTTTAAAAAAAGTTTCCCCTGAATCAATAGACAACTTCAGTTTCTATTTACAGGGTACACCAAATCTCAAACTAGATTTAGCCAATCAATCCAAGTCATTTTCTTGTAAAACCATTGGAGCTCGAGGTTAAAGGAAGAAATTTTCATGCAGCAGAGCAAAATAAGACACAGAGGTAGATGGGGAATCAACTTATTTTATTCTCTTCACAGCATCTTATGACAAAGACGCCCAAAGAAACAAAGAGTAAGCTGAGGATTTGGTACTCAGTCAAAATATCCTTCAGATATAAGGACAACAGGGAAATAGTTTTGAAATTGAGCAAAATTTCTGTGAGTTCATCTGAGGAAGCTGCAAGAAGATGTTCTTTAGCTAACCAAAAAGCTGAAGAGAAACTACGAAGAAAGAATTTCAGTAAGTGTAGCATATTTAACAATGAAGCAAAGACAAACACAAATGTGGGTCCTAAATAACCTGATAATGTAGATATGACACAACTGATACAAAGCACAAGGGCGAAGGGGAAAGAAATTGAGAAAAAATAACCATATTACTTATACTAGTTGGAATCAAAGGATAAATGTTAAAACTGACAGATTTAGTCTTAGGTGTGTGACACTGAGAAAGAGATGAAAATGCATGGGGACATGGTTGGACAGATCAAGGGACAACAAAGAAAACAACAACAACAACAAAAAACCCCTCTAGAAATTGACCCTAATTCAGATGTTGCATATGATGAATGAGGAAAGATAAAACATTCAACAATCTGAGATATGACCATGGGGCAGGCATCTGGAAAAAAAAATGAAGTTAAATCCTATATCAAAAATAAAGTTCAGGTTATGCTCTAGGAAAAAGGACCCTAAAATCTCAGTGGCTTAATTTTATCTAACAAAGATTTCATTCTCGTTATTTATTGTTGTGGAAAGGTCTGTACTCTGTACAGGTCATCATTACTGTCACTCTGGAATCCCAGCAGTCTATGTGATATCATTGCTAAGTGCCTTGCTGGAGAGAAGGGAGAGAACAGAGCAAAGTATGGACTATCTCTTAAAGCTTCTGACCAGAAGCAACATAGACTGCTTCAGCTCACATTTCACTGGCCAAAGCAGGTCACATGGTCAAATCTAGTGTCAAGAGCATGGGGAGGGAAAGGCACCAAATATTGTAAAATAGTCTTATAGTCTGAACTAGATAACACACTCTAGACTCAAGGTTGCATTTTAAATGGACCAAAGATTTAAATAGAAAAATGTGAAACTAGGAATGCCTGGGTGGCTCAGTCAGTAACTAGCTGCCTTCAGCTCAGGTCATGATCCCAGGATCCTGGGATCGAGCCCTGCATCCAGCTGCCTGCTCAGTGGGAAGCCTGCTTCTCCCCCGACACCCACTGCTTGTGTTCCCTCTCTCACTTTGTCTCTCTCTATCAAATAAATAAAATCTTAAAAAAAAAAAGAAAAATGTGTAACTATAAAATGTACTAGAAGGTACATGGAGTAATCTTTTTTTACTGTAGAGAAGGCCAGTTGCTTCTAATTACAAACTACATTCCAAAAGCCATTAAGGAAATGGATACATTTTATTATATGAACACCAAAAACGTTTTCTTGTGGAAAAAATTATAAATTCTGTCAAAAGACAAACTGCAACATGGTTAAAAGTATTTATAATTTATGACATAGTCAAAACATTAATCTCCCTAATATATAAAAAGTTTCTATAATTCAATAAAGCAGAGGACCAACAATGTACTTAGGTGAAGAATTGAACAGATTGTTCACAGAAAGGGACTATAGGTTGCTCCTAAAAAATAAAAGATGCTCACCCTCATTCATGTAAGATAAATGCAGCAAGATTACACTGAAATATCATTTTTGTTCATCAGACTGATAAAATTCCAAAACACAAATATTTTGGAGAGGTTCATTTTTTTGCCCGTGGGAATATAGACTGGATCTTCTCCTCTGTAGGCACAATTATCACTACCTATTAAACTTACAAACTCCTGTGTACATTGTACTAACAATTTAATTTCTAGGCATTTATCTGGCAGATAAATTGAATCACTTGTGAAGTAAAGGAGCTACATGGCAAGCCCACACAGATGGGTATGCTACTGAAACTGCCCAGGGCTGTACAGAGTGTCTGCTGTTGGAGATGCACATACCACTGGTTAAACAGAGAACAGAAGGTGAAAATTCTGATTTGGGCTGAAAACATGCCAACTAGAGGCTTGTCAATAGTTTACACTTACCTCTGCCTATACCAAACGCTTACCCCAGTATAATTTATTTGACAATTCTTCTCTAAAGGAATAGAATTGACACTCTGGAAAAAATAAGGACAATGAAGAGAGGGACTGGTGCTCAAAGTTGAAGGTTCTGTCTCACAAGAACTACTTCTGATGCATAAAATTAAGCCTAGAGGTGGAAAGCCTTGTCCACATGCAGAGAACTTTTAGGCATTCTTCCTATTACCACATTCCAAAATGTGAGCAGGACGTTTGATGAGGTTATTGATGCTAAATTAAAGTACACTATTCCTCCCCTCACCCACACTCTGTAAAAAACAGAAGCAAATTAAGCAATGAAGAAAACTTTTAAAAGCTCTAATTGGCATTCCTAGAATGATTTAAGGAGATTGCATTTATAAAAGAAACAAGAACTGCATGTCATGAGTCAGGGACAGATTGTATATATCTTAGGAGGGTGAGAGGATAAAGATAAGGAAATCTCTTTGACTATAAAACAAAAAGTCAAGAAAATTGAAAAGACAAAAGATTTGAAACTCAAAAGGATCAATCCAGAAGGCTATCCAACTATTAAGAGTTCATAGAAAAAAGAAAACAAAGAAAATGTAGGAAGAATTTTATTAAATACATGAAAGAATATCATTCCCTGACCTGAAAAGAGGTATCTCTTCAAGACCACAGGAATGTATAATACTTAGTCAGGACACAGCCTTGGGGCCAAGGCAAGTAAAAAGCAATGTCCTATATTGCTCCCTGATATCTAAGTGAAATCTGAAAATATCTACATGTAAATATTATCTAGATGATTGTAAAGTTAACCAGAGCCAGAGGCTTAGGCAAAGGGCTGAATTGTCCTAGGTGAGCCACTTTTGTCACAACCCAAGTCCCAGAAAATCAGAAAGTTCTCAGAAAGCAAAACAAATCTAAAGTCAACTCACACCCACAATGAAGGTGATAAGCCAATGGGACACAGGAAGCTAACTGCAAGAGCTGCCCATGGCCAAAGCTGAAACAATTTGAACAAGAAAATAAAGTAATATTGGGTTATAATTCAAAGTATAAAATAAATCTCCATAAGTCTATATTAATATACATGAGTGAATAAATGAATGAGAGAGAAGAGACAAGTTTTTCGTGCAGAAGGATTGCAAATAATTTACCCAGAGTGTTGAACTTTCAACAAGTTCAAGAAGTGTTGAACTCCCTACCCTTAGGTGTGGGCTGCAATGTAATGACCTACTTCCAAAGATTTCAGTATAAAAGGGGAAAAAGAGTAACTGTACAATGAGGAACCACTAGTTTGGTTAACAGCAGGGTTAAGGTCAACAGTGGTAAGTCATGTTGATGGCATGCATTGTTGATCTGATATGCTGAGAAGGGCACCATTTCTTCTGTGGTCTTCTCTCCAAAGACCATTCCACTCCAACCATTAGAAAAACATTGGATCACTTCTTGGCCTTTGAGACTTTTGTAGTATCTGTTCTTATCAATTTAGTATCTGATGTGTCTTTTATTGGAGGAAAAAAAAATAAGAAAAAAAGAAACGAAAAAACACACTAGACGAACCCCAACTGAGAGACAGTCTACAAATTCCCTGACCAGCCTCCTCAAAGCTGTCAAGCTCTTCAAAATACAAGGCAAGTCTAAGAAGCTGTCATAGCACAAAGGAGCTGAAAAAGATGTGGACCAAATGTATCCCATTCTTCTAGATGGAGTCCTAGAGCAGAAAAGGAAATTAAGTGAAAACTAAGGGAAGTTGAATAAAGCATAGTTTTAAGTTAATAATATTGTGGTGACATTGGATCAGTCATTGTGACAAATGTGCTGTAATAATGTGTGATGTTAATAATAGAAGCTGGGAGGAGGTAAATGGCCAATTTCTGTACCATCTTCATCATTTTTATGTTAATCTGAAAGTATTCAAAAATTTTAAAAAGTTCAAAAAATATTCCAAATCTCATATCCTGCCCTAAATTGCTGCCTTCTCTGAAGTGGGTCAGGTGCCCTGTGGTCCAGTGATGACTGTTTCCTGAGCGCATGTCAACTTGGGCAGACACTGTGTCTTGTTTCAGTCCCCTGCCTGCGTCCTCATTTGGCAGGAACTTCAAAGGCACCAGAACTAGGGGCATTTTGGAACATTTATCGCTGTTCCTAGATCCTGACTCCCTTTCTGAAATCCCTGGAGATCTAATTATTTATTCCCAAGCCAGGGCCTGGCTGCCAGCTCCCGGTAACCATAGTCACCACATTCCTGGCCTCTGCTCTGACCTCCTTCCTGCCTCTCACCACTTGATATATTTCTGAAGAAGAATCAAAGCATTTTAGTTCTGCAAGGAGACTTGGACCACATAGTCAAATTCTTTCACAATATATATATTTCAGGAAAATGAGATCCAGGGAAATGGAGGGCTCAGTGCTAGTCATGATCTTACGGGCAAACTGACTCCTGGTCTGGTATCAACGGGAAGCTTGGCCCCTTCTGGATCACGCGGCCAATCCTGACAGCAACTCTGTTTTAGATTTCATGTTATATGTGTTACATACCTTGTGGGTGCACGTGTGTTGGGGTATGCCGCTGTGTCTACATCCATGAAGCTTGAGATCTTTCTCCTCTTGTGCCTTGCAGTATTTTCTTCAAGGCTACTGAAAGGGGAACACTTGACCAGGAGCAGAGGAAAACTATGGGCTAAAAAAGACAGACTTCCAGTTTTTTGAATATTTGAAACGATTTTTCCAAATCTTTTGGAGTAAATAGAAGATAAAATATTTATTCAGTTTCTTTCTCCTTGGCCACTAAAACTCCAACAGCTCCTTTCCAAAAGAGAAGATAAGCCTGCATTTGCTTCATTAGTTAAAGCAGTGGAGTGTGAAAAATAGAATTAATTTTGATTTTTAAGGCTTGGTCTGTATTTTAGAAACAGGGGTCATGTTTTTCTTCATCAAAATGAGCCTGAGTATGTTATACATTTGAATGAATCATTGACCTTGTGAAGTTACCCCCATCTGGATGATATGGTAACATTTTTAGAAGAAATCTCCAAGAAAGCCATCTGAATTTAGAGTTGTGTTATGGGTAAGACGTTGCAAGCTCTCAAAATAATATATTTACTCTAGAGCGTTTGCAAATCGTTCCTTGGCAGTCTCAACAACAATAATATGGGGGGGGGGACATCTGAAAGTATACTGCTGGCGTAAGGGTGTGGAATTCTTGACTCTTCTGTGTGGTTGTATATATGTAAATACCCATTGGCAATGTGTTATTTTTTCTTTTCCAAAAATCATTTTAGACTTTTTAGACAGAAAAAAAAAAAAAAGAGGATGAAATCAATTAGCACCTCCCTAAAACAATCCCACCAAGTCTCACAATACGTTTTAGAAGTGGAAAAAAAAGATATTTAGGATTTGGATATGGCTGTACACAAAAACTTAGGGTGACTTTTAAAAGTACTAATATTTCTCAGTGCTTTGCAGTCCTCAAAGGCAATCACGTCTGATATTTAGACTAACTCTCATTAATGAAGGATAGTTGGAAGAAAGGCAGGCAGGGACAAGGGGCCCTTGCCCTAAGAGGAAACCATCTGTAAGAGGATTTTACGCTACCCTGGAAGGAGCCCTCCACCCTTTCCCACGTGATAGGTAGATGACAAAAACCTGATTAGGTGACAGGCACGTGGAGGCTTAATCAGATTAAAAAAGCCTGTCAACAACCCCATAAAAACCCCTAGACTTAGAAACTCCTGGTGGCAACCCTCTCAGGTTCCCTCCCTCATCAAGAGCTTTGTATGACCGTTCAGTAAACTTGGCTTTGCTGCCCATCACCCCTTGTCTGATCTGCCTCTTCATGCTTGGAAGTGGTGTGACCGAGGACCTCAGGCACTGAAGGAAAAGCAATCCTCTAACACCATCAAAGCAATAAAATGAGAGTGTGATCACTCAGATTTCAAGGAAAAACACACTTGTGCCTGCCAACTCTCTGTGATCCCTTTTGATGTTCAGCACTGAGAAAAGGTTCCTTGAAAATTGTAGCTATTTCCTAGAATTGACCATGTTAAAGTAGATCCAGATCATCTTTTCAATGAAAATGATAGACAAAATACTCTACAGCATTGAGAAAACAAACGGTCATTGCAAGCAGCAGCATGAATGAATCTCAGACATAATGTTGAGCTCAATGAGCCAGACATGGAACACACTGTGTGAGTCCATTTGTATAAAGTCCAGAAACAGGCAGAACTAATCTATGGAGTCAGGGTGGGGTGACCCTTTGGGGATAGTGTTTGGAGGGCACAAAGAGCCTTCTGTGGTTCTCATAGTATTCTCTGTCTTGATCTGGGTGCTGGTTTCACAGGTGTGTTATTTAAATTAATTGAGCTGATTGTACTTACGATATGGGCAATTCTTTCTGAGTATAATATACTTTAATAAAAAAAAATTAAGATGCTCTGACAGTCTTTGCCTCAAGGGAGATGACTTTTTGCCTAAGGTTCTTGGTAGAGTCAATCCACATTCTGTCCAAGAAACTTAAATGGTGATTATAAACACATTAAAAGACTCGCCTGGATTTTAAGATTGTTCCTTTAGACATCAGCTATGGTTTAAGTGATTACAAGGGTCTTTGCTGGGTAGTGATCAGAGGAAGGAACTTGCTCCAATTTCCAGCAGTTGTAGCCATCTCATGGCATTTTTTTTTTCTAATGTTGGCTGTCAAAAGCATTTTGGATGTATTGAAGTCAAGGGGATTTTGCATAAAATCAGGTAGAGAATTGAAATTTGATTGCCTGGAAGTGTTACTGTCATCTGGGCATTATTCAGTCCCACTCCCACCAAAATGAAATTACTCTGTAGATATAGTATTTTCTTAAGGGAATGAACCAAATATATACATATATAGCAAGTGAAGGCCAAAAGCATCTTACTGTGTTTTTACTGTGTTGGTTTCTTAGAAACCATCCAACTCCTGGTATTAAATTCACCTCAGTAAGAACTTTACTGTTATCTAGGGGACACTGTACTTTCTCATTAATTCCACCCAACTTTCCTTAGAGCAGCTAAGCAGAGTTGCACAAAAAAAATGCAAGTTTCGAGTTGGCATGCTAGTGAATAAAACTAGTATTAGCACAAATGGTTATTTAGCACTAAAAATAGGTCAGATTGTCTATCATTTCAATTTTTAAAAGCAAGCCATTTAAAATTGATCTTGAAACATAGTATTTAGTTTCATTACACAGTGTGCGCGACGGAGCAGGTTTGAAAATACTTAGTGGATATCCTGGAAGCTCTTATCACAGTAGACCACTGCACATTCAAAAATCTGTCCATCATTTGGTGGTTGCTATAGCAACAGCCTAATTCCAGAGAACAGGATCACTCTGCTGGCTCACAGGGAACTCTAGGCTTGCTTTCCTCCACTGTCAAGGCAGAAACCGCCATTTCAAGTTGGTGGGGCATAACATCTACCAGGAAATGCGGTCCGGTGGCCATGCACAGAGAGCCTTTCTGCAGCGTTGTGTTTATTTGCTTACAAGTTCCATAATTATGCCTTACCAGGTAGAGGCCTTGTAATGACTTCTTGGTGCTTTGGTTTTTGATCAAGAATCTATATTAAGAAAAGCAATTTTACATCATTTAAACATCAGTTTTGCTCTTTCTCTGCTGCTGGGAATCTTGTTACCATTTCCTCACTGTCATCAGGCCTCGTTATGCCTGGAGGGACGTTCTGATGCTACCCTTGGAAATTCCTGCTAATGTTCTCCAGATGGGATGGGCTGATGGTGGTTTCCAGGCCGGAAGCTTGCCAGGCCAGAAGCTTGCTTTGACTGATGAGTCAGAGGCTCTCTTTCGCATGTCTGATGCTGGCCCACTGTCCTCCCATGTTTCAGCATGTGGATTTAATTCCGAGTCAGCACACTAGATGTATGGCAGTCCAGTGTTCATTATAAGAGCTCAGAGTCATGTAGGAATAAATCCAGGAGGCACAGTAAGTGTCTACCTTTTTGCCCTTAAGTGTTCTTAAAAATATCCATTAAAAAGCAAAGACAATAGAAATGTCTCTTTGTATGATGGATTTATGGGTTGTGATATTTTCCTTCTCTTCTATTCAGTTTTCTGCAACCACAACAGATTAATAAAGAAATGTATACCTTAATATTTAAATTATTGCAATTTTAACTCTCCATCTTACAATAGCTTTTTTTTTTCTTTTTTAAGATTTATTAATTTATTTTAGAGAGAGAAAGAGAGAAAAGCATGAATGTGGGGAGGGGCAGAGCCAGACTCTTCAAGCAGACTCCCCACTGAGCATGGAAAAGCCTGAAGCCACTGGGCTCTATCTCACCACCCATGAGATCACCTGAGCCAAAACCAAGATTTGGATGCCTAACCAACTGAGCCATCCAGGTGCCACCATCTTGCAACAGTTGATTCAAATCTATAAAAAAGTTGCCAAACTATAGAACAAAGAATTTCTGATTTCCTTCATCAAACCGCATCAAGTGTTAACATTTTCTATAACCACAGTACAATTATTAAAAGCTTATTTTTTTAAAAGATTTTATTTATTTATTTCACAGAGAGAGAGAGAGCACAAGCAGTGGGAGCCACAGGCAGAAAGAAGGAGAGGGAGAAGCAGGTTCCCTGCTTAGCAGGAAGCCCATTGTGGGACTTGATCTCAGGACCCTGGAAATATTACTTGGGCTGAAGGCAGATGTTTGACTGACTGAGCCATCCAGGTGCTCCTAAAAGCTTATTTATGCATTGAAATTCTACAGTATAGAGATGGTTTTCCTCTACCTATCTATCTATCCCTCCCACCTGTCTTTATGTCAATATGGATTTTTCAGATTTTTTTTAGAATCCCTTTCTATAATTATTTAATTGCTCAAATTGTCCCAAATTTGGTCATTGGGAGACTTTTCAAGATATTTCACATGTCCTTTTGCTATCAATGACAGTGTCATTCTTTGAGCACTGCCTTATTCTTTGGTACCTTAGTTAGGATACTTCTAGCTTGTCAATGAAAGTGATGTGGAAAAGGGAGCTTTCTACCTGAACCTCAGAACAGGCTAGGATTAGGACCAGCAAAAATGGGAAAAGATCATGGGCAAGGCACCACTTCTATGTGTAATGCTTAGGGATTAAGAACAACAACAAAAATCTTTGCCAAAATAAAAAGAAAAGATGTTCAAAATTCATCTTGAGCTTTCTCTGCCTCAGGCCAGGAATTCAGTCATTACCTCTGGAAATCTCTGTTTTTCATTTATGTATGTCTATGTGTATGTACATATGTATGTAGTTGTTTATTAATTGAAGAATAGTATCTGGAAAACAAAATCAAAGTGCCAGATGAATTATAGTTTATTTAAAACAGAATCTCAGAAATAATTTTATTAGTTCATCTTTTTTTTTTGCTGTTATTAAAAACTATGCTTCAGAACAAGATGTTATTTAAAAACAGTACTGCCGGTACAGAGTATTGCATTAAAAAAAAAAAAAAAAGCTATTTCCTTTCTGATTACAAAAGTGATACATGTGCACTGTGGAAAATTTTTTAAATAGAGAAATGTATGAATAAAGAAGCAAAACAATTTAGTTCTCATTCCCAAGTGCTAATCACAGTTAACGTTTTTAAAATTTATCCTTTTTTTCTTCAAATTTTTATACATTAAATAAGAAAATATATTATACATAAAGCTATAATTTGCTTTTAAAAATTTAACAATATGTTTTTGAACATTTCTAGGCTATTAATAATTTTCCTAAAACATTCTTTTCATGAAGGTATAATATTAAATTTATTGACTCTATTTCCTGAAACTTTATGATATTTCTCAGTTTTTAATTTTATATGTAATCTGACAACAAATATTCTTATACATAAGTCTTTGAGCTTATCTCTGTATATTGCAGATCACATTTAAAATTTTAAAAAAGTATTTTCTTATTTTTCTATAAGCTGGTTTATAAATAGCATGCTTTAATAATTTAAAATTAGGGATGGGAGCTTTCCAGAATGCTATATAAATAGATTACTACTTTTTAGTAGGTTGTCAAATTCAGAACCTAATTAGTTTTCTATCTCTAGCCTGTGCTTACCAGGAGAGAGAGAGATATATATATACATATACATATATATGTATATACATATATTTCTATAAATAGAGTCCTACATAATATATTCTTACATAAATTCATACTGACATAAATACATATCTATAAGAATTCTTACATAAATACATCCTATACATACACATATATATATATATAATTTTTTTTACTCTTCTGGATTTATTTATTTGTTTATTTATTTATGTTATGTTAGTCACCATACAGGACATTATTAGTTTTTGATGTACTGTTCCATAAGTCATCATTTGTGTATAACACCCAGTGCTTCATGCAATCCATGCTCTTCTTAATACCCATCACAGGGGTCACCCATCCCCCCACCCCTCACTTCTAAAATAGTCAGTTTGTTTCCTGGAGTCCATAGTTTCTCATGGCTTTTGGCCCACTCTGATTTCTCCCCCTTCATTTTTCCTTCCTTCTCCTAATGTCCTCCATGCTATTCCTTATGTTCCACAAATAAGTGAATTCATAGGATAATTGACTTTTTCTGCTTGACTTATTTCACTTAGCATATTATATTCTTATAATGGAAATGAATACTTATATACAGTAATGACTATCATTGAATTGCCATTTTGTCTATCTATTTATCAATCTATGGCTTTACTAAACTGTACTAAAACAATGGTTTTAGAAGTCAGTTCAACTTTGGTTGGTACTGTATATAAGTGTTCATACCTGTTATGATAAGACTTTTACACACACAGAAATAAATTTCACAATTATTGTTCATAAAAAAGATGGATAGCACTGTGGATCTTATTCTCCATTCTTGACAAATCTTGGAATGGTCAGAAATTTATTTGCAATCATTTAAACATCCCTGAAATGGAAATCCCATAGCTAGGAGTTCTGTTTTCAGGAGATACACAAGTGGGTTGGGCTGATGGTACCTATGTTTGAAACCAAGTTTTATACAATTTTATACAGTTGAATATTTACAGGAGTGTTACGAACTATAGGGATTTTAAAGAAAGGGTCAGTGTATGAATCACCTATTCCTGCATGGCCATGGGAGGCAGTTGAATTTGTACCATTCTAAAATATAGCTCAGCTTCACTAGGGCAATACTTGTATCATCACAGTAATAATGAAAATAGCTAATAAGAATCAGGAAGGACATTTCATGAGTGGGGAATGACAGGAGTTTCTTGAGTGATGAGCC
Source organism: Martes martes (assembly GCF_963455335.1). NCBI lineage: Eukaryota > Metazoa > Chordata > Mammalia > Carnivora > Mustelidae > Martes > Martes martes. Next base: position 53,833,999 of record NC_137896.1, on the reverse strand, counting down.
TGGTAAAATCATGTCCTGTGCTTTATTCTTTAAATAGCCTTCCTTATATCTGAAGAGCTTTCTTCAAAGATGGGTAAGCCAAAACCAAATGTCAAATCTTGAGCCTAAGGTAAAATTTTTTCATTTTCCCAAACAATGAAAAATCAGTTAGACTTGGATTATGAAAAGACTGGACATCACATACTGTCATCAATTTCTGCAATGTGATTGATTATGTAAATACCATCAATAGCGTATCACAGTCCATTGTTTGATGAGTTAATACTTATTTTGTCTGATTTTTATTTTTTAAAATCTGTATTACAGGGAGGAAAATGTCTCGGAAGGTTTTTATGACACACTCAATGTTCTATGGAAATTGACGGGTGAAATTGACAGTAGCTTGTGAAACTCAATGATCACGCACCTAAATATATTTACAGGCCATTGCACCTCCAGATATTGCTGCAGCACGAATAGATGCGGGCTGAGTGATGGAAGTCGTATGTCACACCGTCACACGGGAGTGGTTTCCTTCTCCCCGACCCCCGCAGAATGTGTCTCAGTGTTATCTTGATGCAACCATCTGGCAAAGTGGATGAGGATACTATCTCCTTGCATACTTCCGAGAAAGTTAGGTATCTCACTTGCCAGGGAGAGGCAAGAAGAGCTAAAAATGCGACTTCTCTCTGGGAGCTTGGGATTCTTTTTCTGGGATCCAAGCAGGGGGAGGACTTCTGGAGTTGCTGAAGCCCTTGAAACAGTCTGGTTGTGGGGAGGAGAATGAGTCAGACTCATAGCACTGTGTGTGTGATCCAAATAGGTGAACAACCACAGTTTCTACAAATATGATCACAAGGAGAAGATTCTAAGTACAGGGTTGTCACTACATTTTTACCTTCCATGCAAATATTTTCCTATTTTTGAACCATAAATAGGAGCATTGGCAGACATATGGTCTAACAAAAGTACAGTGTTTTGCTTTTTTTGTTGTAATTGAGGCTCTCCGATAAAATCTTAGATGAATGGTGGGGTGAGGTTTCTCATAGACCCCCCTTTCTTCTCCCATCTCAGCCTGGGATCCCATCCCCTCAAACCCCCAGTCCATAGATTCTGATTTTCCACAATCAGAAGAGAGACAAGATCCTGGCTTCTGTCATCCAGGCAAGTCCAGGATAGAAAGAGCTACATGAGATCATCATCTCAATAAAAGGTTTGTGTGGGGGGCAAATTCCTGAAAGGAAAAAGACTCCTTAAACATTTCCTCCTTTGCAGGTCATGACAGCTGTAATTTATATTTTTTAACTTGGGTGATTACTGAGAGATTTCACATTTAAAAGCATTAATTTTTTTTTTTCTTTCTAGTATTTCTACTGATGATGCCCTTCTCGGGATTATAAGTCCTGGAAATAAGTGGTGTTAAAGAATCAAAGTTTTCACAGGAACATTCAGCACACTCCAGGCTCACCAGTGTTGTAGACAAGTGGTAGGCTCAGCCCACATCCCTTGGCAGGGCATGGGGGTCAGAAGGGACATGCTGAACAGTCTTTTAGGTGAGTTCTCACAGGAACTCATTAGATGTTGAATGTATGAGAGGTGATGGCTTAATGGATAGACATGTCAGACGGATGACAGGGGGTCCTCCAAAAGAGGATGGGATGTCTAGCACACTGAGGGTTCTGTTCTGATTGGCCCAGAGACAGGCAGTGTTGATGTGGCAGGCTGAGGTCCTCGGGCTCCGTGGACGGAGAGCAGAGCTGGCCAGAGACAAATACAAATGACGGCTCTATGTTTTGTCATTCAGAACAGAAATCAAAGAGAAGGCAAGACTGCACACCCTGAAAACTTCTCATCATCTATAATTAGCTCCTCATGAGGAGAGTTCTATCGGAGCCAAGAAATCAATTGCTGAGCCTGACTGATGCTGACTCCAGTGTGGAGATCCAGGGAGGGCAACTTCGCAGATGATGTATTTATGAGAACAAATAGTGCTCTGGGTGAAGAGAGAACGGTACAGCAGGGAGCACTGGGTCTATGCACAATAGACTTTAGAAAGAGTAACATGTATTTTGACTCAGTAAATGTTCCTTGTTCAGGTGTTTAGCTAACTACCATTTGGATTTAAGCCTCTGTCATGGTACTTAGTAGCGTGGACTGGGATCGTAGATTTTCGGCTGTCATTGAGGTCCCAGTCCTGTGACAATCAGATGCTCTTGTGGAAGCTGTGGTTCACCACCCAGGACCTGTGCTCATCCTGGCTGCCTGGAGTGCTGGCTTCTGGCAACTCACAACTCAGTCCTCTGGAGATTGTGTCTGTGCAGAAAGCTGCCTCATCTCCATTTATGCCCGAGGGGGTAGATGGCAGTCCCATTCAATGGGAGAGGCCTGTTCCTTTGCGTGTATTGGGACAACTCGGCAGGGCCGTGGGACTCCATAACTTCCGATGGTGCTTCTGTTTCAAGTGTCTCGCAGCTCAGATTCTCCATCTGCCCTTCCTGTTTCCCTCGCCCCTCACCGAAGTGGTCCCTGGGCATACTCCCCCGGAAACCTCTTGCTTGCCAACCTGAAAGTCTATTCCCAGGAAGCCCAAATGCAGCAGATACTCCAGGCTCAATCTGTTGAAAATGGGAGACTGCCATCTATTTTTGATGTTGGCAGGCTCAGCTTTATCATATCATAAAGCTGTCTTGTCTTCCATGCTGCCCAAGGGAGTGATTTTCAACCAGGGGCGATTTTGGCCAAGTCTGGAGATACTCTTCTTGGTCACAACTGGTGGAGGGGATGGTAGAGGTAGGGATACTACTGGCATTTAGAGGATGCAGGTTGGGGAGGCTGCTAAACATCCTACAGTGCACAGGACAGCACACACAACAAATCGTCCAGCCCCAAATGTAACAGTGCCAAGGCTGAGAAACACTGCTCTAACAGCTGCCAATGGAATGATTCATGCAGGTGTTTTCTGGGGAAAGAGTCCCTGGTAAAGTCTATCTGGTAGGCCAGTGGTTCTCAATGTCAGGTGTGCCTTGACATCCCTGGGCCCGCCATCAATCTCTGATTTGGTAGAGCCAGAGGCTTTGGGGGTACTTGATAATTTACATTTCCATCAAGTTCCTGGGTGATAGTGACACTGTTGATCTGGGGGCCTCACTCTGAGAATCGTTGTGCTAGATTTAGCTGGCCTCAGAAAGCTAAAGTTGCGCCTTCAAAGCACATGCCTTTGGGATGGCAAGGCAATGCCTTACTCAGATGCTCACATCCTACATTGAGCTCTATTTTTATCTTTTAGATATTCTGATTTGTTGTTGTGTTTCATTGTCCAGCCACAATTCCTGAGGCGATGGGCATCACCTTTTTATCACCTTTGATAAGAGAGGTGTGTCCAGAGCGAAGTTGGCATCTGCGAGGAAAACAACAGCCACACTTGCTAGATAGACTTCATAGTTTACACAATCCCAACAGAGTAGGACCATGTCCATGAGGTGGCTCTTTTTCCACCATGATTCCAGCCAGAGCTCTTAGGGTCTAAGAGTTCAGGTGTCACACAGATCATTGACCGGTCACCAGCCATGAACAAAGTGGAACTCAAGTTTAGCTGCCCACAAGTCCAGGTCTCCCAAAGCTGCAGCAGACTTGGGGACACAACAAGGACAATCATCAAATAATGAATGAATATCTACTGTGAGAGTCTGGGCTGGGCGCACATGTGGCGGCTTGGGGGGGGGGGCAGAGTAGACCAAGACTGCCTGTGGGAGTTTGCACACTAGGGAGCAGACAGGAAAGAAAGAGGGCAAAGAAGTCCATGCTAAGGAGAAGAATGAGGGCAAGAGAGGGATATGGCATATCAGTGGTGGGGGTTTCATTTCAGAGGGGGCACCAGAGGAGGGCTCACTGAGGTGGTCAATTTGAGTTCAGACTTGCCTGAAGGAAGTGAATCACCTTCTAGACTGAAGCAAGAGCCTGCTCAGAGGCCTTAAGGTGGGGTGGGTAGGCATACCTGAAAAAAAGAGTGAGGAGGCCAGGGTGGCCATTGGGAGGCCAATGAGGGGAGAATGGCAGGAGAAGAGGTTGGACCAGACTGTTGTAGAGGCTTTGGGTCAGAGGGAAGACTTTAGCTTTCGCTCTGACTGAGCAGGGCAGTCACTGGGGCTTTGTGCCAGTCCATGGTCTGACTTATATTTTAACTAAATTCAACTACAGTAAACTATAGGGTGCGAGGGGAGAAGAAAGGAGATGTGTAGTGTGAGAAGGTCATTAAAGATCCCAGTGAGAGATGACGACAAAGCTTTGGTGCTGGGAGGTGGCAGTAAAGGTGGTGGACAGTGAGTCTGCCCACTTCCTCATTTCCTTCTTCATCTCCTTGAAAGAACTTCCTCACCTGTTTGCAAGTGTGCTGTGGGCTGACTCTGGTTGTTGGAATGCCCTGTTATTGCGCTGTGGGCAAGCTGAAGCTTAAAGAGATTTCCTTATTATGAAGCCAGTGTTTCTACAAACTATTACCATGGTTTGGTGTCCTAGAGGCAGATCATGAGATGAGGCTTCATGTGAAGGTAATTTATTGGGAAGTGTTCCTGGAAAATTGCCTTGGGTGAGGTGTGGGGAAGTGAAAGGTGACCAGCTGGCCCAGTTTGCCCGTGACCAAAAAGTTTCCATGATGCAGAACTTCAGTGCTGAAACCAGTATAGTCCCAAGCAAACCAAGGTAGGTGGTCAGCCCAGTTGAGAGGGGAAAGGAAGGAGACCAGTCCAAATGTGCTGTCAACAAGACCCCACAGAAGGTAACTTTGGCTCAAATCCTGGGGCCAAAGGGGCTGGGCATTTATACCACTGCATCACTCAGCTGTTGATGAAGGGCTAATCTCCCGATTTCTAGGCACTTCTGGCTTCTGACCCAGGCAAAGTGGGGCTGGTAGACTAAGACCAGCTCTGTCAACAAGGGGCAGGAGGGAATTTGGAGGGACAGATGCCAGAGACCGTGGGCACAATTGCTACAGGAATGGAGGGGACAGGGCAAAGCCCTGGTTGCCTTGGCTACAATGCTTTACTAAATCTTCACCCTGGTAACGGGAGGACGAAAACCCACATTGCCTCTGAGGATTTTTCTTGAATTCTAAAAGTTCTCTGAATGTGGAGAAACTGGAGAATTCTTTTTTTGTTTGTTTGTTTGTTTTGTTCCTTGTACTAATGGTTTGACGTAGCTGAACCCGGAACTGTCTGATAAACAAGGAGCACAGGTTCCCAGTCAGGACCTTGCCAAGAACCTCCTGGAGTGCAATCTCTCCTGGATGAGACTGTGCTAGAGGAGGGGAAAATGGGGTCTTACAGGATTCTGTTATCTGCAAACACTGAGTCACAAATGGTAGTAGCTTCTTGTTAGCTTCCAGCTGAAACACAATTAGCACAGTGTCATCATCATGACTTTCTTTGCAACATTGTCAAGAATACTAATGGGATTCTCAGCTGCTATGGTAATTTATCATCAGGTAACCAGTTTCATACAAAATGTGCCAAAGGTTGTTGGTGCTTCTAGGGACAGTGAAGTGGTGTATGTGGAAAGTAAAATAATTAATACAATTTGCTACTAGAGTCACAGTAGTTTACAAATAAATTTCTAAAGGCAATGATCAGCTATCTCCTTGAAGAAGTGTAATTTTCTTCCTTGATCAATAAAGAGCCCTTATGTTAATTAGATTATATGAAAATGGAATATGAGGATTATTATAGCCATTGTATATCTTTCCAAGTCAAGACATTTGCAAGAAAAAAATTTTTTAAAAGAAAAATATCCAGTAGTTGTGTACATTTAAGTAGAGGGAAATATGAGCTTTATTTCCAAAAAAAGGAAGCTTGGAAAAATCACCATATGCTTATATGTTTTTTCCCTCAGCTAGTACCATATATATATATATATATATATATATATATATATATATAGTCTCTAGGACAGACTTCATTGAGGTAAGTTCCAGTTCCTTTTCATTGACTTAAAAATGGTATAAGGACGTCATTGTAAGCCTTGCGTTAACTACATTTTTGGATTGATGCTTGGAAAATGTTTAGGGATTTAAGTTTTCTGGTTTGATCTCTGAAGTTTACAGTTGCCTCTATTCTACATCATGCTATCAGAACACATCCCTGACATGGACAAACCCATTTCATATGCAAGGAGCAGAGAGGGCAGCAGCCAGAAAAAGAGGATAAGGACATCTGAAGCAAATTTGTCATGGAAAGAAAATGTAACATTGGTGAATTACTCATAAATTTATTAATCCAATGAATATTTATTGAATTCCTCCCAAGTGTCAGATTGTGCTGAACACAGGGTTGGCAAGGATGAGTAAGAGTCAGGCACTGCTTACGGTTTCAGGGAGAAGATAAATAAGTGGGCAGGTACAGTACTCTGTGTATTTAGGAGTTTACTTCTCTCAGAGGGTAATGAGGAGCCTGTGAAATATTAGGAGTTTGGGAATGTTTCCCGGAGGAAGTGCTTCCTGAGCTGAGTTTTGAAAGAGGATGAGGGAAAGCTTTCGGGACTGCCAGGTGGAGGAAGCAGAATGTGGAAAAGCATCACATGGAATGCAAGGGCCTTAGTAGATTGAAAATGCTAGTCCAGTGAATCATGTGATGTCATTAGGGTTGCTGCTTGTCAGGCTAAGACTACTGGTTAATGCAAGTTATTATAAAAATGGACATGTGTACTTTAAACATTTTAGTTTACATTAGAACCATAGTGTATTTATGTTTGGCCAATTTTTTAATAAAGGACCAATGCCTTTTCTTGCTTATATACTATTTCATATTTTCTTTCATGCAAGAGCTATGCCCTTAATGCATCCTCTGGATTCCTATTTCTCTTTTTTCAGGTGAAACAAGAAATTGAAGTCACGTAGAAACAACTTTCTTTCTTTCTTTTTTTTTTTTTAAAGATTTTATTTATTTATTTGACAGACAGATCACAAGTAGGCAGAGAGGCAGGCAGAGAGAGAGGGGAAGCAGGCTCCCTGCTGAGCAGAGAGCCAGATGCGGGGCTCGAACCCAGGACCCTGGGATCATGACCTGAGCTGAAGGCAGAGGCTTTAACCCACTGAGCCACCCAGGCACCCCGGAAACAAATTTCTGGAGATTTATCCTCTTTCAATCTTTTACTGTGGTTTTATCCAAATTAGAGAGCAATGATTTTTATGAACTCCCCTTTATCAAGTCTTTCCAAAACATTCAATTTAGTTTTCACAGAAACAACTTGTTTTTGTCTTTACAGTTTACTGATTGATACAGTTTTTAATTAAATTACGTGATTACAGTAGGCGCTAGCATAAACAACTCTGGGAAGAACTTTCTCTAGTTGATCACCAATACGGTTAGTGAAGCATGGTTTTGTGGGCCTGCTTGTGAGGAAGTAGCTTGTTTGCTGCAAATTGGTCTGTTTTACAGAAGGATGAGAGTGTCACCAGCTAATCCAGCCCCATCAGCTAAATGAAAGAATTGAAGGACCGCAGAATGGAATTCAAAATGGCAGGAGTAGAAGATTCAACTATTCTATAAGTTGATATTAAAGACTTAGTAGCAATAACCTAATCTGCATAGATGTTTGAATTTTATCTTACCAGATATAGAAAAATGTCTTAGATTGCCCATGAAGTGGAATAAATAGGGAACATGCAAGGAAGAGGCTCACTGGAGAGTGCTCCTATTGATCAACCCTTGTGGGGTATTGAAAGCAGAATGTAAACCGTAACAAAAGTTAGAGCTGATCCAGGGGAGCTTTGGAGCTAGGATGGTCCTTCAGAGTTGTCCTGTCTTAAAGAAAAATAGTCCTACCTTTATACCAAACTCCCATCCCCTCTACCTACCAATCATTGGATATAGGCTATGCTGTCCTCAAGTACAGGGAGTCACCTTGTGTGGTACAATAAATATACCTGGTGTCTGTTCCCAGGTCCTGGCACAGAGCTTCAAACCCTTGGAATTTCCTCAGTAATAAGGCTGTCTTTGTTCTGCTGGTGAGGTAATTCAAGGTGGGCCCTTAGATAGCTTCAGGATGGGGGCTGTCCCTAGAATACCAGCCACAATAATTGGGAGAGTGTGAGGGATTGAAAATTGAGTTCAATCATGTAAACAATCATTGAATCAAACATGCCCAGAAAAATCTATGGACACAGAGGCTTAGTGGAGCTTCCTGGCTGATGAACACATTAATGTGCTGAGAGGATGATGCACCTGTCATGGGGACAGGAACATCTGTGTACCCTACCCCACCTGGACTTCCCCTATATGTCTCTTCATTTGGCGCTTCCTGGTCTGTATCCTTTATAATACAGATTTAATTGTCAGTATAGCACTTTAGGTGACTTCTGTGAGTTGCTCTAGTGAATTATTGAAATTAAGTGGGTTGCAGTAGCCCCTGAATTTATAGTCAGTTGGTCAGAAGTGCAGGTGGTCCCCAATGTTTTGAAGCAGGGGGGTCAGTATTAAGATGCCACACGAGGCACACAGTGCAATTAGAATTGCTTCTCCACTGAGATTTTGGTAAACAACTGTCATGTTCCGTTAACTCTCTGGAATTTTAAGGGTTAAACTGGTGATTTAATGTGGTTATATCGGCGACCAGCACGGCTATATCCTGTACGGTTTTAGGGTAATACCAATCTTGGAAACTGTACAGAATGTAGAGCTACTCTTGATTTACTATACTGGCAGGGCGGGCAGATGGGGGCTGCGGTGGTTCCATGATTTCCATTTGCTTTTCTCCACAATGATAGCCCTTTCCTCGCATATCAAGGAGACAATGTGTACATCTCACCAACTCTCACGTATGTCCTTTCCAATTATGATTTGGGTGGCAGGGGAAATGACCCTAGGGAGGGGCAAGGATCTGTTGTAAGCTAGATCTGAGCCAGGACTCCATTTCTTACTTGGGTTTTATATATTCCTAGTCTAACAAGAAGTCCATGATGATAACTTGGGTCTCTCGGTGCATCAACTCAGACATTGTGCACCACAATCACTGAAATATTTAGGTGCTTTCCTTTCCCTATTACTCAAGTAATGGGCCATATGTCCTTTTAGAGAAGGACTGGAGATATTGCTGAATATACTTACATAGTATTGCAGTTTTCCCCTCTAGGGACCTGGTCTTTTCTTCAGTCTATGGGATCTAGGTCTGCACACTTAGGTTCAGAAACTGGGAAAATGATTGTGATATCTTATTGGGGCACCAGTTCTCTGTGTTCTCATTGTCTATCTTTGCTTCATTTATTTTTGGACTGAACTTTACTTTTGTTGTCTAACCATCTATCTTGTTTGAAAGTATGACGTGGTATGTTATCTCCATAGCTTTTTGGGTTTACAATGACCTTGCACTTACTATGAAAATTGCACCATCTTGTTTTTGATGTTTAAGTGCAGTACCCAACCTCTATTATTTTAGGGTTTTATCATCCTTATTGCTGTCATAGAACCCAGGACTGTAGCATAATCTCCTACCATCAGCCCTGGTCTATAGAGCACAATCATCTCTGAGATTCTTGGTGATGCAACTGCCCCCCTAAACAGTGTATTTTTTTTTTTGAGATTTTATTTGTTTATTTTAGAGAGAGAATGACAGAGAGAGAGAGAGCACAGGAGCAGGGGCAGAGAGAGAGGGAGAAGCAAACTCCCCTGCTGAGCAGGAATCCCAATGTGGAGCTCAATCCCAGGACCCTAAGATCATAACCTGAGCTGAAAAGAAGATTTGGATGTCCAAACAACTGAGCCACCCAGGCACCCTAGCCAGAGTTTTTTTTTTTTTTTTTTTTTTTTTATTCCTTTGGTGGTATTTTCCATGCCTCTGACAGAACCTTGTCAGCTAGTTGGTCTTCTGGGCATGCACAAGACATTCCTTCTAGCGGGTCTTTTTACCTGAGATTTTGATCCCCTATTCAATTGTCTGTCATGGTCCTTTTGGTGTGTTGACTTCATATATATGAACCATTGCTTTCTCCAATTTTCTAAGAAACATTCAAGCATGGCATCAGCACCGTCTTCAGAGGTCTTGGCCAGGATATTAAATCCTGTATCAGGGGACTGTATTTCCATATGGCTAAACTTTTGTACAACTTTTTTCCCTCCCTTGATTCGCAACTTCAACATACAGTTCCATACACCGTCTCTTGCTGGCTCATGTTTGGAAGGTCCTGTAGCTTCTCTGGGACACAGTACTTTCCTCTCTTAGTAGGCCTAGCCTCTTCCTTGCAAGTTCTTGATATGACTTAACCTAAGTTATTGGTTTGTGTCCAGGAGAAGAATTAGGGGTAGTTCCTTAAGGAGCTGTATGTTGTCTTGGAAGCCGCAGACCTGCTCACCATCTTCAAGCAAGAGAGAAGAATCTTAGCAATTAACAGGAAAGAGTAAGCTATGCCACCAGGCCCAGAGAATTCAGAGGGATCTACCTTCAAAATTTTCAAGTGCATGAGACCAGATATTCTGATTTTGTGTCTCAGGACCCCACTCTTTTCCAAGTGCTCTCACCTTGGCATAGAAGACTTTTTGGGGTTAAAAATTTAACCTTCTCTGCAGCTCTGCTACTCTTTTAAGTATGTCCTGGATTTGATCCTAAGCTTTTCCTGCCCGTGAGCTATAGAAGATGAAAGTCATTCTATATCATGCCAAAGAAGCTCTCCGACTCTTGGACTTACCCAGATTAGTCACTGTTGGCCTTATCTCTCTCTCTCTCTCTTTTTTAATGTGTTAACTGCACCCAAGCATGGCTACCTGATTCTGTAGTCCTTCATTTCTACTTTCCTGAAATTCTCAGGCACTGAGATATTTCTCACTCCAGTGCAATGCTTTCCATGGTACCCCATCCCAATGCACTATTAGTGAAAGTGAATTTCATAGCTACAGGTTGCCTGGGGCTGTTTATGCTCCACCAACCGCCAGTGACAGATTTCTCATAGCCAGCCGACTAGGGGTAATCTACTTCCAAAATCCCATGTGAGAATCAGCTTCCTCAGACCACTCCTGGCACCAGCTCTTAGGTTAAGTCCTCAGGAAACAGACCCTGAAACAGAGATTCTTCTGTGTGGAAGTATTTATTAGAAGGTGTTCCAGGGTCAACATCTATAGGGAAATGAATGAAGTAGGAGTGGGCCGAGGGAAGAAATGAACGGCAGGTACATCCTATAGTAAACTCTAGAGCAGAGATGCCCTTCATATTTGTCCTGAGTAGAGGCAAGGTGGTCAGGCCTTCATATCCCTGCATTCACTAGTCATCAGATGTGGGCTGTTCCTGGGGTGGGGATGACTTTGGGTAAAGCTGCTGTCTTTGGTGGAAGGCAACTTCTGGAGGGTCACTCAGTTGAGAGTCATTAGCTCCCAAACCACTGACAATTGGGGGAATGAGTGCTCAGTCCTGAAGGCAGATCAAGGTCAGACACCACAGATCCACTTAAAGAATTTCAAATTGGGAAATTAGCATAATCAAATTCTTTCTTTACAATAATCATCTTGTCACAAGTGAGAAGAAAGGATTAAAAGAGTTCATGACAAATTGATAATGCCACACTAATAAATGCACTTATATTCATATTTGCATTCATATCTATACTATTTATATTTTTATATATGTTTATTCATATTTATATTTGAAAGATAACATATTTCTACCATGGAAAAACTCCAAGGTAGGAATTACAACACATATATAGAAAAATACAGTCTGTAAATGACAGTAATTCAGCCAGGTTATTTCCATTTCTAGCTTTCATAAATCTTAATATAATTCCATTGTTAGTCAATTTTCCATTCACGAACGTGTTTTTATCCCAGTGCCATGATGCAGCTGAAGCAAAGGCAACTTCATTCTTACCTCGTCTTAGCAAGTTAAACAAACTGAAATTCTTATGTAAGTTTCATGAGCATCGGGATATGGATAGAGTTATAATGGATGCAATAGTAATGAGAAATAGATCTAAAGCTAATGAATAAAAGAGGGTAATGGACTTTGTGAGCACTTAGCCACTGTTCAATCTATAGCCCTGGTGGAACATAAAGGAAGAGGAGACATGAAATAGAAAGATACACAATGTTAAAAGAAATTCTATCCTTTTGCTGTATAGGAGTGACCAATACACACCTACCATGTAAGAAGTTTTGGAAATATGAAAATTAAAAAGTAAAAAAAAGTAAAAACAGTCTCTAATCCTTTCACCAAAAAATAAAAAAATGCTAAGATCTCCATGACTTCTTTTATGAGAATATTCAAAACAAAATTAGTTATATTTTGAATTATATGTGTAAGGTTCATTTCATTAATATCACATCATAATTCTTTTTTATCAGAACAAATTATTTGAAGACTCTTGATTTTAGTTCTGATACGAATTTTTCCTCTTTCATTGACCACTGAGGCTGTTCCACAGTTTTGTTTTACTATTCTAATCAATGTTGGGAGGAACATTGTTTTACAAAAAATTTCAATATAGGCTTTGTTAGTTTCTGAAGAAACACTTCTAAAATCAGAAATATTGGGTCAAATTACATAACTTTTTAAAAGGCCCTTGATTAAATCACCAAATTATTTCCAGAAATATGGTTCCATTTTCCACTCCCCTCAGCAATGCATGTATGTGTTCATCTAACCACATTCTTTTCAGAAAGGAGTATGGTTTTTAAATTTCTGCCAAAGTGAGAGAACTAAATGTGATTTGGAAGTTTTGTTTCACATTCTTTTTAGTGACTAGTGCAGACTTAGCCGTTTGAGTGTTCTTATAAATGGTCTTCCCAGACCCATACCTGTAGGAAAGACTGGTGCCCATGTAATCTCTCACCTCGTTCTGAATTTCTGATGCATGTTCACACTGAGCAGCTCCCGATGTTCTGCGAGAATACACTGCTCTGCTAAGATAAAACATCAAATACTACACTTCCCACGGTGCTCAATGTCTATGTGTTTGGAACTGTATTTTTTTAAAGATTTTATTTATTTCTTTGACAGACAGAGGTCACAAGGAGCAGAGAGGCAGGCAGGGTGGCAGGGGGTGGGGGAAATAGGCTCCCCTGATGTGGGGCTCAATCCCAGGACCGTGGGATCATGACCTGAACCAAAGGCAGAAGCTTCAACCCACTGAGCCACCCAGACGCCCCAGAACTGTATTGTTTCGAAGTGAACTCTGTCTTCCCCACCTCCCCCAATTTCATATAATGAAGTCCTAACCCTCTGTACTTTGGAATAAGACCTTATGCAGAGTTAGGGTCTTTACCAAGATAATCAAATTAAAGTGAATCTGTTAACCCATCAACAAAGTGAGAAGGCAGCAATTCCCTCAAAAGGAGAAAATATTTACAGAAAATATTAACCCCTGATAAGGGGTTAATATCCAAAATATATGAAGAACTCATGCAACTCAATAGCAAATAAACAATCCAAATTAAAAAATGGACAGAGGATCTGAATAAACAGTATTCCAAGGAAGACATTCATATGGCCAACAGGTACATGAAAAGGTGTTCAACATCATTTATCATTATGGAAATGTAAGTCAAAACCACATTTTTACACCTGTAAAAATGCCATCAAAAAGACAAATACAATTGTTGGTGAGGATGTGGAGAAAAGTGAATACTTGTTATGTTGGTAGAATATAAACTGCTGCAGACCGTATGATAAACAGTATGGAGGTTTTCCAAAAAAAATTAAAAATGAAACTACCGTATGATCTGGAAATTCCACTTCTTGGTGTTTATCCAACAGAAAGAAAAAAAGTGAAAACGCTAACTCAAAATAATATCTGTGCCCCCATGTTCACTGTAGCATTGTTTACAATAGCCAAGACATGGGAGCTAACTACGTGTTTATTGATGGGTAAGTGTCTAAAGAAAATATGTGATATCTATGTATTGATACATAGATAATGTGATATCTATCTACCTATTTAACTAGCTATCTAAAATGGAATATTACTCAGCCATTTAAAAAGAAATTTTGCCAGGTGCGACAACATGGGTGGACCTCAGAGGCATTATGCTAAGTGAAATAAGTCAGACAGAGATAAACAAATCCCGTATGATCTCAGTTACATGGGAATCTGAAAACAAGCAAACAAACCAAGCTCATAGATACAGAGAACAGATTGATAGTTGCCAGAGGTGGGGGATGGGGAGTGGACAAAATAGGTGAAGGGAGTAAATGGCACAGACATCCTGTTATAAAATAAATGAGTCACGGGGATGTTGTGTATAGCATGGTGACTATAGTTAATACTACTGTATTACATAATTGAAGGTTGCTAAAATAATAGATATTGGAAATTCTCATGATATATAAAAAATGCAACTATGGTGATGGCTGTTAACTAGACTGATCATTTTGTAATACGCAAAGATATCAAATCATTATGTTGTACACCTAAAATGAATATAACGTTATATGTCAATGAGATCTTAGTTAAAAATTAAAACTAAATCCATCAGGGTAGGCCCTAATCCAGTGAAATAACAGTCCTTGCAAAAAGAGGAAAGTTGGCCGCAGAGACACGCACAGAGGGAAGACAATGTGGGAAAGAAGGCCATTCACAAGCCAAAGAGATCCTTGCCACATGGCCCTTTGGAGGAACCAACCTTGTTGATCACTTGATCTTGGGCTTCCAGGCTCCAGAATGGTGAGACAGTAAATCTCTGCTATGGAAGCCATCAGTGTTTTGTTACAGCAGCCCTAGCAAACTAATACATATCATCTCAGAGCCTGATGTGTCCCATGCAACTTTCTGTCTTGCACAGCTGTTTTCTGGAAGGTCAGGGAGCCCGCCCACATCTGTTCTCTGTCCCATCAAGGGTGACCCATGTGATGAGCTCTGCAGCTCCCACCTCTCTACCATGCTGTGGCCCCAGTCAACGCTGGACTGCTCCGAGCTTGCCTTCTTGATGTGCAGAGGCAGGATCTAGAGCCAGATTCTGCAAAACTCTTGAGCTGGCAAGTCATGGGTCATGAGGGTCCCAGGGGGGCGTTCCAGCTCATGCCGAGGGGGCCTTTGGAAGACGGAGGAAGGCAGAGAAAAGCAGAGCCAGAAGAGTGGCTTGTGAGACCTGAAACAATGCATTTTGGAGGTTTTCTGTTCACTTTTAGCACTTGAGAAGCTGTTCTTCCTTCCCTGGTCCTCTGGGCTCCATCTTATTCCCTTACTTCAGATTTTCCCACAAGGACTGTCAGACCTAGATCTTAGAGAGGAGTGCAAGCTTTCTGCCTTTGCTGTGTATTCCTCAGCATTGTAGCAGAAAGAAGGGAGAGGCTGCACCAGGAACTGCTTCTCAGAAGCCATTTTAAACCAGACCTCCCAGGCTCAGTCTTGAAACGGTAAAGCCTTTTAACTAAAAACCACGCAATTACCTTTCCTCTTTAATTTTGCAATGATTAGTGAGAATCTGAAAACCCTTCCTGTTTTCTCATAGGCCTCTATTTAAAAAAGTATTGTGAATGGCTAAAATAATAGCCCTAATCAGGTATGGCGTCTTTACCACAGAAAAGCATGGTGAAGATTGATACATAAAGCATCTGTTTACGTGTGCATCTACAGAATTAGAGAAACCTACTCTGGTTTTGTGATAACAAATTCTTCTCTTTCCTTTATCCTTTCCTCTATCCACCTCCAAATGTGATTAAAATATGAGATAAAGTCCTTGTCCTCAAATGAGTCATACCTTTGTTGGGATTTTTTACACGAGTGGGGAGAGGAGGAAGTTGAACAAATAATTAGGATGGTGCTTTACGAGTTACAAGAAAGATATATACGAAGACACTTAGAGCCTCAAAGGCTTCCCAAGAAAGTAACCCTTAGGCTGTGCCTTGAAGAACAGGAACATTGTCGATTGTTTCAAACAAGGAGCCTGATGGCAAGGTCATGGGGCCTGATCAGGTGACTTGGTATCAACATGTGTACATGGAATGGCTGGGGATGAATTCAAAGGCTCCTTACAGATCTAAAATCCTGCAGTCTCATACTCCAAACTGTGCTTCATGGAACCATGAGGAATGGCTGTCATTAAGCTTTAAATAATGATGTTGCCATTGGGTAAGGGGCAGTGATCATGTTCTTTTTTTTTCTTTTTAATGTTATGTTAGTCTCCATACTATACATCATTAGTTTTTGATGTAGTGTTCCATGATTCATTGTTTATGTATAACACACAGTGCTCCATGCAATATGTGCCCTCCTTAATACCCACCACCAGGCTAACCCATTCCACCACTCTCCTGCCCTCTAAAACCTTCATTTTGTTTCCCAGAGTCCATAATCTCTCATGGTTTGTCTCCCCCTCCGATTTCTCCCACTTCATTTTTCCCTTCCTTCTCCTAATGTCCTCTATGCTATTCCTTATGTTCTACAAGTAAGTGAAACCATATGATAATTGTCTTTCTCTGTTTGACTTATTTCACTCAGCATAATCTCCTCCAGTCCTATCCACGTTGATGTAAAAGTTGGGTATTCATCTTTTCTGATGGCTGAGTAATATTCCACTGTATATATGGACCACATCTTCTCAAATCAATCAGTGTCACAGAACACATTAATAAGAGAAGAGAGTAGGATGGTCCTCTCAATTGATGCAGAAAAAACATTTGACAAAATACAGCATCCGTTCCTGAATAAAACTCTTCAGGAGTATAGGGCTAGTAGGAGCGTTCCTCAATTTCATGAAATCCATGAATGAAAAACCCACAGTGAATATCATTCTCAATGGGGAAAAGCTGAAAGCCTTTTCCTTAAGATCAGGAACACGACAAGGATGCCCACTCTTTGCCACTATTGTTCAACATAGTACCAGAAGTCCTAGCAACAGCAATCAGACAACAAAAAGAAATAAAAGATATTCAAATTGGCAAATTAGAAGTCAAACTCTCTCCCTCGTCACAGATGACAGGATACTTTATGTGGAAAACCCAAAAGACTCCACTCCGAAATTACTAGAACTCATATGGCAATTCAGTAATGTGGCAGGATACAAAATCAATGGACAGAAATCAGTTGCTTTCTTGTACACTAACAATGTGACTGTAGAAAGAGAAATTAGAGAATCGATTCCAATTGCAATAGCACCAAAAACCATAAGATACCTTGGAATAAACCTAACCAAAGAAATAAAAGATCTGTACTCTAGGAACTACAGAACACTCAGGAAAGAAATTGAAGACAAAAAAGATGGAAAAACATTCCATGCTCATGGATCAGAAGAATAAACGTTGTTAAAATGTCTGTGTTGCCCAGAGTAATCTATACTTTCATCTGCCATCCTGATCAAAATTTCATCGGCATTTTTCAAAGTGATGGTGTTCTAAGTTGATAGGGAGAATGACCTTTCATTCTCTGTCACCTATGTCGGGCAAACACCGATTGCACAAATCTGGGGGCTGGGTAGAAACTTCTTCTGCAAGGTTTTCCCGACTAGAGGAGAGCAGGTGGAGGAACATTGTTTCCTCTGATGTGCTCTGCTGCACCTCCATGTGGAACTCAAGTCTGTACAAGTCCCTATAATCCCACTGACTGCAGCAGCTCCCCTGACCTCTCCCTGTGGCACAAACAGCGCAGGCACCCACCCAGACATTCCAGGCGGACTATGAATTTGCCTCCAGCTCCTGAGATTGCCTACATGTGGGTCACACGCAGCCGCTGCAGCAAACGTCAAGCCTCCTCACTTGCTAAGCTGGTAGCTTCTCTTGGTGACTCCTTTTTGTGACCCGGCAAAGCCTCATACTGTGAGAGGACACAGCACGCATGCGTGTATGGATTCTACCTCCGAGTTCCAGTGATGCTTTATAGATTTCCACAGTGATTTCTGCATGGGGCATAGCTGAGTCTCCTGATGGCTTTAACACAATCCGAGGTATGTGGACAAGTTACTTTCCCCTGCCATGTCTCTGCTAAAGTATTAATATTTTCCTATGGTGGTGGTGGTGAGATATGAGGAGGGAAGGTATTGTAGAGAAATAGGTAGATAAGAACAGGGAGAACTATCCCTCTGGAAATCTTTCCCAGCTGTGTTTTATAGGCTCAGAAGGACCTCAAGAGACCAGAATAGCAGGATTTAGTTTCCCAGATGTTCAGAGAAGAGCTAAAGGACACGAAGCTAACTATGCTCCAAAAGGAACAGGGCTCAGGGGGAGCTGGTGGCTCTTGAAGGCAAGTTCTTACTGCACAATTATAAAGCATCCTAGTGAGAAATAGAGGTGGAATTGGCAGAGAAATGACATTAAAAAAAAAAAAAAAAGTGTGGTTTGTGTGATCCCAAAGCATAGCTCCAAAATGGACAGAGGTGTCATAATTAAGGATAAAGATAATCAATGTGTTATCCTTTAAAACTCAGGCTTGATGATGTTAGTCCTTTTTGAAGTCCTGTTCTCTGTGGAAAACAAGCCCAAACTAGTTCACTTGGTACTAAGATGCTGTTGAACACCATTCCCCCATCTCCAACACCCAGCCTACGTATTAGAGGGCATGGAGTCCCTAAGCATGACATTTACAGAAGCTGTTCCCCGTCCATAGCATCCTTTGTTTTTTGGATAGTGTGGTGCCTGCTCTTCTTGTTAGGTTCTTTCCTCAGTTTGTACTTATACCAAGAAATCAAACACTGGGGCTCCTGACTGGCTCCTTCAGAAGAGCATGTGACTCTTGATCTTGGGTTCGTGAGTTTGAGCCCCACTTTGGATGTAGAGATTACTAAATAAGTAAATAAAACTTAAAAAAAAGAGGAAATCAAACATTAAAGGAAAAATAGAATATAAAACTGCCTGTTACCCTTCTTTATCTAGATAATTACTGATAATTTTTTAGTAATTTAATTTATATTTTGTTAGATTTCAGTGTGCACTAACAAATACATTGTATTTAAATAAAAATTGTAGGTATATAACTTAAGTACATATATAATTATATACATTACATATGTGTGTGTATATATATGTGAGTGTGTGTGTATATATATATGTGTGTGTGTATATATATATTCATAGGAATATATCCTTATAATTTTCTGCTTATCCCATCTAATACGGTCTTTTGGGCATCTTTCATAGTCATACACAAAGCCTTTTCTCATTTACTTTAATAGCTGTGTTACGGCTGTATGCCTTATTTAATCAATTCCTTTTAAATGTTACTTAGAGGTTTTGAATTTATCCACACAACAAAAAAATATTTGCATATATATTTGTGCAAATATGAGTTTACTTTCCATATTTATTTTTTCATCTATTTATCCAACAACTATTTATTAAGTACTTATTAACTGTTAGACTCTGCTTAAAGCTTACTTGTGCCATGAAGCCTAAAACTCCTACTTCCTAAACTAAGGCAGAATCACTCCTACCTGTCTCCCATCTCCCTGTTTATACATTTTTGTATCTTTCTGGACCATGAGCATTGTAATGGTAACAATGTTACCATTGTTCCAATTTTCCAAAAAATGCAACAAAGGAAAATCTTGAGATTCTAGATTAGAAAACTGATTACTTCCCCAACAGACATTCTGTGGTATATTTCAAGCTTTTCAAATAGAGGAATCTTTGTGAGTCAGAATGGATTATGTAAGGCCTCATTAACCACATTTCCTTCCAAGGTTTCCTACATGACAAATACAGATTAGGGAATGCTGTAGACAGAGAGACAGAGACTATCTTGATGTCAACATATTGTTTGAGATTTAAAAAAAAAAAATAAAAAAACCTAACATGCTTATAGTTACAAAGAAAAAATGTATTCAATAACTGTATTAATAGATAGATTTATAACTGAACAACAGGGTCTAAAGAGCAGAGGTTGACAAACCAAAATCAACCTCAGGAAAGTTGGAGATACACTACAAGGCTCTGGCTCCCTCCTGCACAGAGTAGTCGTGAAGGTTTTTCGCTTCTGCAGCAGGGCAACAACAGAATTCTACAAATGCTGAGTACTTAATTCTTTTTATAGTAGAACTTCCATTGGTTTAGCTGGTGGTTTCTGGGATATAGTGTTCCAACACAAAAGAACTGGTTCAATTATATACCTGCTCCATTTTAATTTTTATATTTTTTATTTCTATTTTTTGCCTGAATTGATCAGACAAACCAGGTGACAATGATTCAGATATTTCAGTATTGGAAAGAAAAAATCTGTCATAGCTTGATGTTTTCGCCTGTGTTTTTTTCATTATTAAAAAAAGAAGTGTTGAGGTTTAGATTCACATGGAGTTGTAAGAAATAACATGGAGAGAAGAAACTGTTTACATATCTTGCATAGCTATAGTATAATATAATTGTCAGGAAATTAACACTGATAAGAGCAAGCAATCAACCTTACTCAGATTTTACCAGTTTCATACACATTCATTTGTGTGTGGTGTGTGTATTTAGTTCTTTGGGATTTTTATCACACCTGAAGGTTTGTGTGTCCTACACCACAGACCACCTACAGAATTGTTCTATCACGAGGATCCCTCGTGCCAACTTTTATGGTCACAGCACCTCCCTGTCCCCCACCCACCACCTTGCTCCAAGCCTCTGGTAACTATTAATCTGTTTTCTGTCTCTGTAACATTGTCACTTCAGGACTGCTGAAATACACAACCTTTGAAACTGGCATCTTTCTCTCAGCACAATTTCTTTGGCATACATTCATGTAATTGCCCATTATCAATTGTTCCTTCCTTTTTATTGCCCATGGTATGGATATAAATGGTTTGTTTAGCCATTCACTCAATGAAAGATATTTGGGTTCTTTCTGATTTTTGGCCATTACTGATAAAGTTCCTATGAACAATTGTGTATGGATTTTGGGTGAACTTAAGTTTTCATTCCTTTGGATTAAATGCCTGAGAGAGCTATCACTGAGTCAGATGATAAGTACATGTATATTTTCTAGAAAGTACCCTTCTCTTTTCTGGAATGGCTTTACTATTTTACATGTTCACTAACCGTATATGAAAAAATCGGTTTCTCTGTATTCTCATTAGTATTTGGTGGAGTTATTTTTATCTTAGCTCTTCTAATAGTTGTATAGTAATAGCTCATTGTGGTTTTAATTTGCATTTCTCTAATGGCTATTGATGTGAATATCTTTTCATTTGACATCTGTATATCCCCTTTGGTGAGATGTCTTTTGCTCATTTTCTAATTGGATTTTGTTTTGTTTTGTTTTGTTTTTTTACTGTTAACTTTTGAGTTTTCTTTATACATTGTAGATATGAATGCTTTGTCATATATGTGGCTTGCAAATTTTCCTTCCAGTTTGTGGCTCGTTCTTTTCATCTTTTTTGCAGGGTCTTTCACAGAGCAGTTTTTTGATTTTGTTAAGATCCAGTTTATCAATTTTCCCTATCATGTATCATGCCTTCAATATAGATGGCTTACTTAAAAAACAAACAAACAAACAACAACTTGATTTTAGAATAGTTTCAGGTTTATAGGAAAGCTTCAAAGATAGTACAGAGAGTTCCTGTATACACCTCATCCAATTCCTACTTTTGTTACTATATTACTGTCACAACTAGACTAGTCACAACAAGAAAACCAACATGAGAGCATTACTATGAACTAAACTTCACTTGACTTCACTTGATTTGATTTCACTATTTGTTTCCTAATTACCTTTTTCTGGTATGGGATGTCGACAGGATATCACACTGGATTTATTCATCTAAATCACATCTCCTTCATCTTATCTGGCATGTGTTAGTTTCTTAGACTCTCCTTGTTTCTGATGACCTTGACAGTGTTGAGTGGAGCTGGTTACATATTTTGTGCCCTGTCTTTCCATTCACGTTTGTTTGATGTTTTTCTTCTGATTAGACTGGGGTCATGGGTTTGGAGAAAATGACTCCAAAGGTGAAGAGCCATTCTTATCACATTATATTAAAAATATGTGCTCTGAGCATCACTTAACACAGATGAGGTTGACCTTAATTGGCTGGCTAAGGTAGTGTTTGCCAGTTTTCCTCACCGCAAGGCCTCCATCCCCTTCTGTGCTCTTTGAAAGCAAGTCACTGAATACATCTTCTTGGCAGTGGTGGTGGTGGTGGATATATGGATTATGATCTGGAATTTTTTTTGTACAGGAGGTTTGTCTCTTTCCCCCAGTTATTTATTTATTCAATCATTTCTTCATATTAATATATATTCATGGATAACTTTAATTTTGCCTTATAATCTAATACCATGTTATTCATCTTGTTTCAGCTCCTACTGTTAGGAGCTCTTTCAGGCTGGCTCCTGTCCCTTTGACACGCCTCCATCATTATCTTTTGAATGCTTCTTTATTTTGTGACATTTCTAGTTGGCCCAGACTCATTTTGCATATTCCATGCCACAGTAGAATCAGCTAGTTATCCAGGGAGATGGGGTTCCTTTAATTGGAGGATAGGGGTAGAAACCAACCTGGGTGTTGGGTGTGGTTCACTTTTTGAGGAAGAATCCTAGGACCTCATAGACAGCATGACATCCTGTGAAATGAAAACAAAATGAGGGGGATTCTTCCCCATAAACATCAACCTTATTCATGAGATAATACATGAAAACTCATGATTTGTCATGAGTTTGTCATACTGTGACCAAGTGCCCTGCTTTACCCTTAATAGAGTTCCCACTATTAAGAACTTTTAGGTGAAAACCAAGAGTGATATCACATCTGACTGTGATGGTTGGAACTAGTAGCCGTCCTGATGACAACCTACAAGAAAAGATGCCATGCTACAAATGGCAGAGCAAAAAATGGAAAGAACTGGGGTTTTGATGACTTCAGTGAGCCAATTCTTGAATAGCTCTACTTTGCAATGAGCACTGATAATGCACCAACACTTACATTAGGCTCTGGTGAGACAAAAATTATTATTGGACATCTGCCTCTGAAGGCTCACAGTTCAGGGGAGGAGACAGTGATGTAAACAACTGAAGTGTCATCAGTGACGGGGCAAGCAAAGTGACAGACTTTCAGAGAATAGAGCAAATACTTTCTAAGGATGGAAGGGGAGAATTTTGTAAATAGGGTTGGAATATGTCAGGTGTGAGTTCTTTTGGCAAGAGACGAGAATGGGATTCTAGGATGAAAGAAATGCAGGAACTAAGTGTGGAGATGGAAATGCAATCTTCTTTGGAGAAGGGCAAGCAGTGAGATGTAGTTGGAGAAGGGTGAGAGATGGGCTGAGCCAGGAAAGGAGGTTGGTAACATTAGGTGAGACACAACTGTGGAGGGTTTGGAAGATCAGGCTGAGAATTTTGGATTTGTGGATTTTAGTTATGGTTTAAGTCTCTTAACAAATAAGTTACAACAAATAAGTTACATAACTTTCATATGGGCTTATCTTGTTCTTTAGAAAAATGGTGTGTCTGTCTATGTAAACAAAGGGCACAGACCTCATTCATATTTCACAGATTCGTGGGAAATGTTAAAAAATATCCTGTTATAAATTCAGGAGTGAAGTCCTCTTTTCTTTCTCTTCCTTCTCCTTCCCCTCCATTTCCCCTTCCTTCCGCTTTGCAAATCTTGGTTTTGGTATGTTGGTTTCATTTAGGATTTTGTTTGTTTTAACTTAAAAAAGTGAGCAGTCAACCTATTTTCACATACGATTGGAAAATATTTTGTCTCGAGGACAACTATTTGGCATCCAAAATCACAGTTGGTGTTATATAGCCATCGATCCTTTAGATTTAAGGTACAATTTCCTGTCAAAAAGGTATTTAGTGATGCTAACATTGCCTTTTTAAAAATTATACATGAGATTATGTTAATGGTAGTGTTCTTCAAATGGAACATCTGGGGATACTGACAAATCAGATGGAGGATGGATCCTTGATAGATATGCAACCTAGGGCAAAACTTTGAGAGCTTCTTAGGATTTGGTTCATTCTATGAATCTCAATGCTATTTTAATGCCATTGTTGGTTTAACTTCTTTTTTATTGAGTAATAAAAATGAGAAGAAATGGTTCAATGGGACTTTATAAAAATCTATGCTTCAACTAACATGGTAAGCAATTTATAACATCTTTTTTATATTTTGTAGGGTAGGGATGTACAAATTATCATAAATTAAATGTATGGAAATGATCTTGAGGCAGGTGAGGACAAATAAAATTTCATGACACAGTGTACTGTGTATGGCATGGTCCTCATTTCTTTTCTTTTTTTCTAATTCTTCCAGAAGTAGGTACTCTATCAGTGAAATCTCAGTCACTTTTTCTACTTTCCCTGGTGTTTCTGACCTCAGTTGTTGAACTGGTATGAATTCCTAGTGGAATGCCATGCTACTAAACACTGGCACATACTTAGACAGTGGCTTGGATTTGAGAATTTTTCACACACAAGCTGTTTTAAATATGATTTCTCCAGATCAGTCCTTTATTCTCCGGCAGTTAGATCTGTTTCTCAAATTCAGATTATAACAATAACTTGAAAAATGAGAATCCCAAAAGCATCTTGGCCCTCATGTCTGCACCTGGTAGCTGCTTCTGGGGGTGGTCTATAGACCATGGCTTGAAGATACAAAGAGCATAAAACCACGTAGCCTGAAGATCTGGGCTGAGATGTCTGCTGGAAGCCACATTCCATGACAGAATACAAATAGAATGGCAAGCTCTGGGATAACACAAATAAAATCCAGAGCCCGAGGCTTCTGGGTGGCTCAGTCCGTTGAATGTCTGCCTTCAGCTCAGGTCATGATTCCAGGGTCCTGGGATTGAACCCCACTTCGGGGAGTCTGCCTTTCCTGCTGCCTCTCCCCCTGCTTGTGCTCTCTTTCTATCAAATAAATGAATAAATATTTAAAATCTAGAACTAGGGAGTAAAGTCAACATCATAGAGTTAGGGTAAAACTGCAAGAAGCACTAATTTCAGTAGGAAACAAAGTTCATAGAGATACTGTCAAAAGGAGGGCTTGAACATCCTTTCCCCTCACATAAAAATTCAGACCTGGGCAGAATAAAAGTCAATCAAAGATCTTTTTTTTTTTTTTTCCTGGATAAGATTTTTTAACGTGGAGTCAACCACTTCATTGGGCAGATGGAGTAATTCAAGGAGGCTGTGACCTACATGGAACAGAACCAAAAACAAAGGTTTTCCTTGTATTACCTTCTTTCTATGAACACTTGTGGAGGACAACACAATGTGGGGCGTGGCCAGGGAGAGCAATGGGATTTGAAGACATTGAAGATAGATTGAGTTTCAGTATTGGTTCTGCCATCTCAGCTGTAATCCCTCTTTTGTAAAAATGAGAATAATAGCAGCTTTTTATGGTAAAGCCACGTGAAAATTAAATGAAGTAATGGGTGAAGAATGCCCTGCGGGGACATAACACATGATAGGACACAACAAATGATGAGTAGTGCTATTAATAAGGGCCAAGACTTT
Source organism: Martes martes (assembly GCF_963455335.1). NCBI lineage: Eukaryota > Metazoa > Chordata > Mammalia > Carnivora > Mustelidae > Martes > Martes martes. The sequence continues at coordinate 53,808,682 of NC_137896.1, read as the reverse complement.
AAAACTTTATGGTCTAAGATGAGGGATGGGCAGAACTACAGGTGTTAAATCAGGAGAGTTCTCTTTTCATCTTTTTTGCAGGGTCTTTCACAGAGCAAAGGCCAGTGACTCTCAGCCTAGTGTTGGGAGACAGCTGCCCACCTGCCTGGTTATTTAGGGCTTCTTACAAGGACACAAGGAATGACTCTTCTAAAAAGTCTCTAACATGGAATTATAAACTATGGGCATTTCTTTACATAGAATATTGAGCCCCCAGGGAAGAAACCTTTTTCATACATGTGTTCAGTTGGGAAGAGTAATCACATAAAAAGAAGTAGACCAGGTGAAGAGGGAGATAAGGGAACAATCTGGGACAATGAAAACTCTGGGATTCTGGATGGAAAGTGTTCTGGAGCTCTGACGAGCAGAGATGGGCACCTCTCTTAATTTTGCTTATTTATTTAATTTTTATTGAGATAAATTGCCACAGAACATTATATTAGTTTTAGGTGTACAACACAACCATTCAGTATATGTACATAATCTGAAATAGTCACCACAATAAGGCTAGTTAACATCCATCCTCTTAATTTTAAATCCTCCTCCAACAAGAAGAGGCAAAGATTAAAGGTAATCATTTATTTCCACTAGAAGGAACCAGAAAAGGAAGTAAACCAATCTGCATATCTATTGTTTAACCTATCTCAGACCACTGGGAGCAAGTAGTTCTATCTAAAGGAATTCAGTTGGTAGTGCTGCTGTCAATGATGCTCCGTGCATATTCAAAAGTACCAGAGAGATAAAGCCTTGGCCATTCTCCCTGCTGGAATTCCATGTTGTCTGCTAATTAAAAAGAAACTTTTACTTGCATTTCTAAAGGATTGCAACAACAGTCTTATGCTTTATTATTATTATTATTACTACTATTATTTATTATTATTATTAATTTCAGGGGTAGAATTTAGTGTTTGTTGCATACAACACCCAGTGCTCATTACATCAAGTGCCCTCCTTAGTGCCCATCACCCAGTTACCCCATCCCTAACCCCTACCTCCCCTCCAGCAACCCCCAGGTAGTTGCCCATAGTTAAGAGTCTCTTCAGGGTTTGCATCCCTCTGTTTTTCTTTTCTTATTTTTCCTTCCCTTCCCCTATGTTCATCCATTTTCTTTCTTAAATTCTACATATAAGTAAAATCATTTGGTATTTGTCTTATGCTTTAAAAAAAAATATTTATTTATTTATTTGTTTATTTAAGAGAGACAGAGTTCAAGCATGAGTGGGGTGTGGGGGTGCTGTGGGGAGAGGCAGAGGGAGAAGCAGACTCCCCGCTGAGCTGGGATCCAGATGCAAGTCTCTACCCCAGGATGATGAGATCATGACCTGAGCCGAAGTGAGATGCTTAACCAACTGAGCCACCCAGGTGCCCCTTGTCTTAGGCTTTTGTCTTGGTCTCCCACCATTCAAGTATTTTTCCCCACTCCCATTTTAACTGCAGGATTTTGCTGAGAAAATTCTGCATAAGGGATTGTTTCTGCTCTGTCTTCCAGTAAACAGAATATTAATTCAGAATAGATTGCTGAGATAAGAAGATGATTGAACTATAAGCTCAAAGCCTTGCTCTCTGTATGCCTGATATGAACCCTTCTTCCGTCTCTAATTTCCATTTTCCTCTATGTTCTGTTGTGTTAACCTCTGAGATCTGAACTATCTTTACAGTAATCAAGAGCAGGAGAATTGCAGTGTTCATCTTCAGTCGAAGTATACTAAAGTGGTAGGTTTCTGATTTACTGGTTAGGGAGATAAAGACTTTTGACTTATGGCATCTATTTCCTACTTGGATTTAGATTTTGCCCACTGTTTTGCAGGGTGATGATATCACTGTCCAATATGCTTGAACTCTTACATATACATTTGAGAAATTCAGAGAAAGCACGTAATCTTTTTGGGTTGGTTTTATGTTTTGCATTGGGGAATTCAGTGGATTTGTGCTTGTTATATGTATTGGTTTGTTATGATTTTGAATCTACTTATTCATGACTTAGGTGAAGTTGTTTTGATCTGCATGGAGTTATTTTGATCAAGGGTGAATTCGGGAGGCTGTGTCAGGGTGATAGTGGCAGAAGTATTCTACTGAGAGCTTAGTCGCTACGAGCATATGGAGGATCCAAACATGACACAATGGACCTTTAAACTTGGCCTTGTGAGGGGTTCCCTGAAGTGTTCAGTCTGGGGAAGGTTGCTCTCTCCGGATCTGAGTAGCTCTCTGAAGATCTTCAGACCCTTGTTCCTGTTGTGGTCAGGGTACTCTTGGTTGGCATTGGTGTTAAACTGCGCAGTAGTCTAAGGAAGAGAAGGAACATCTGTTCCTGACTTGGCAAGGCTCCTCCCTATGGGTAAGTGGTGCAAGCCATGGTGGGGTCCCTGGATAATAACCTTCAGAGCAGCCACCTCATCTGCCAACCATGATGTCACCCACTAGCTACATGTCCCAGCAGGGAGGGACCTGGTGGGCAGCTGATACCCAGCTTCTAGTGGGAAGACTGACTCTATGATGACCAGACTTACAGAAAGGTATACCTCAACAAAATGTGGACTTTATTTCTTTCATTTTCCCTTTTCCTAAAACAATAGTGTAATTAATCTATCACTGGTTTGGAGTATGTTTTTTTTTTTTTTATTGGCTTATAAAGAGACATTGTCCTGTATGCTATTGGCTTGTGAAATATTACTATTATAAATTATAATTCCCACAGTGAACGTGTGTTAAATAAATTATTGGAAGACAAATCTCAGTCTCTGGGCATAATTTGCCCTGAACAAAACACCACTGCAGGAAATATGAACACCATTAACATTTTTTTTTTCATTTACTGTGAAGTTCTAAGAGGTGGTTAACTCATACTGTAGTGTTCAAAAATGGAAGACCAGGATGACAAAGTGGTTTGCCGTTTCTCAAAGAGGGTGGAAATTCATTATGAGTATTTTAAAAGATGGGAAAAAATCACTTAAAATGAAGCATTCAGCTAAAAATGATTCCTTTCTTGCTATAAATCCATATATAAATCACAAAAACTGTCATAAACACCAGCAGCACGTTTTGAGTTTATAATAATCTCAAATTATAACGATGTTCATTTTCTTTGGAACTGACATGATTTGACATTTGTGCAACTGCTGGTTTTAGCAAATTAGTAACTATATCCAACATTAAAAATAGGCATTTAAAACCACCAGTAGAATTAAGGCATTAAAAGTTATATTAAGCCAAACTTTTTGAAGGTTCTTTTGAAATCATTTAAAAATTAACTTTTTATGGGCACCTTGTTTTTAACACTTGACTAAAGCAATTTTAAATATTATAAATAAAATTATTTTTCAGCTGAGGCCATGAACAGAATTGGTTCTGAGTGTCATAAACTGACTGAGGTATAAATCATCACAAAGTAGTATTTGGAATAAGCACTGTAATAATTCAATTTTAACAGCCTAGTCATAAGCAAGATCCTGCAATACATAATGGGCGTTAGTGTTTCATAACTGCTTAGTAAATCTTGTTGGAGGCTTTCAAACATTCTGGTAAGCATCATAGTCCTACACCCAACTTCAGCTTTCAATTTATACCTGTTGTGTTAAAAATGGGCCCCTGCCCTTGAAGAAGTTAACCATTCTCCTTCTCCTAATTACAACAATATTCTCTGAAATTTATGTTGGTGGCCATGTCACAGGCTGATGTACTTGGTTCCTCATTCCATAGATGTGTTAGTTCACTTGTCTTAGACATTATCAAGGCTGAATTGCACCATTTCCATTATGCCATTTGAAGTTATCGATTGGGAAATAGTTTCCAGCTTTGGGACATATAGTGTGATTTATAGGTCAATTAATACCTTAGGAGGTTGTACTCACTGTCATACCATGCACAGTTGCCTATTACACTCTTCCTTTGTGACAGTATTACACTGAATGTGTCTGCCAAATGGATGGTTAGACAGGAGGTCAGATAGAATCAATTCGCACAGTCTCCCATCTGGTGTCTGATTCATTCTGTGAAGCTGCTGGAAACAAAGAGGGCCTACAGATGACTGTTGCTAAAACATGACCATAAGTATGAGTTTTCTGCTGAAGGATGTCAATGGGAACAGTGACATTGCCCATGGCTCCAATCCATGTTTGTGAAGAGGCCTAATATGAATGCCTGTGGCCTAATGTTTCCTGACAGCAAACATTGTCAAACATCGGCACACATTAGTAAGGGAGATGGTAGCATGCTCTAAGACTAGACACACATATTTATAGCAGAGTTCAGAAACTATCACGATCAGACATAGAGATTCTAGACTAAACTGGAAGGATCCTTCGAGATCCTGAGGATCCGTAGTCTATTCAGGCTGCTATAACAAAAATGCCATGGGCTAGGTGGCTTATAAGCAGCAGAAATTTATTGCTCACAGTTCTGGAGGCTGGGAAGTCCAAGATCATGGCTCTGGCAGATCTGGTGTCTGGTGACAGCCCTTTTCCTCATTCACAGGCAGTCCTCTTCTCACTGTGTCTTTGCATGGACACATGCAAAGGTGGAAAGGTTGAGTGAACTCTGGCCTCTTCATACAAGAGAACTAATCTCATCCACAAGGGTTCTACCCTTGTGACAATCACTTCCCAAAGGCTCAACTTCCAAAAACCTTCCTATATGGGCATATGTTTCCACATATGGAGATCTGGGCGAGTGTATGTGTGTGTAGGAGAAGACACATTCAGTCTATAGCATCCTTTCAATCGTGATTGTAAAAACTTAGAGATGGTTAGTATTCCACCCCTCCCCAATTTAAACACCCCTTAGTCATGGCAAACCCATGAAAGCAGCAACTCCCTCTATCCCTGACATATGCTACCTACGGCTCAGATATCCTTGCAAGTCTCTGCAAATTTTAAATTTTCAGCTGATTGCAGTCTACTCCTCAACTTCCAAGAAAATGCTCTATTGTCTGACCCATTGAAAGTTATTTAATCTTATTTTATTGAGTGTACTAACTAATGAATGAAAAAAATCAAAGTTTTCATGAGAGTTTCAATGTATTAATTGGCTAATTTTGATAAAAGTGACTTTGAGGTCAATAAGCTCATGAAATGATGCTTAGTATAACTAATCATTAAGGAAATGACAATCTATGCCATAATGAGGTATCACTTCACACCCTTTTGGGTCCTATTTTAAAAACGCTTGAAAACAAGTATTTGTGAGGATGCAGAGAAATCAGAGCCCTTGTGCACAGTTGGTAGGAATGTAAAATGGTGCAACCACTGTGGAAAATAACACTGTGGTTTCTCAAAAAATTCAACTTGGAATTACCATGTGACCTAGCAATTTCAGCCCTGAGTATATACCCCAAAGAACTGAAAGCAAAGATTCAAACAGATGTTTGTACACCAATGTTCATATCAGCATTATTCATGATAGTCAAAAAATGGAAGCAACCGAGTGTCTATCAATGATGGGTGGATAAATAAAATGTGAAATATATTTAGAATGAAATGTTAATACATGCTACAATATGGATGAGCCTCGAAAACATTATGCTTAGTGAAATAAGCCAAACACAAAAGGTCAAATATTGCATGATTCCACTTACATGAGGTACCCAGAGGCAGAGAGTAGAATAGAGTTTACCAGGCACTGGGGGGAGGGAGGAATGTGGAGTCATTTACTAGGAACACGGTGTCAGTTCGGGAAGACAAAAAATTCTGGACATGAATGGTGGTGATGGTCATACATCAGTGTGAATGTACTAAATGTCACTGAACTATATATTTAAAAATGGCTAAGATGGTAATTAAAAAAAAAAAAGTAGCTTTGAGGTTCATTCAGAGTCTCAGGAAGAGAATGGGCTTTTAAGTCAGTGCATCAAAGGTTTGGCTTTGATTTTCTGGTTGACTGACTTTGATGGGGGCCCCCTTTCTTGCACAGGCTACTTCCAAGGTACTGGAGGGACCCCAGTAATGTGTTCACCAAGTCATGTATTTTCTAAAATCTGCAAAAGTAAACTTTTCTTCTCAGTTGGTCAAGGCCATTTTCTCTCTCTACTTTGTTTTCTTCTACTGTCATACTTTCATGTTGAATGCCATTGGCGGGGGAGCAGGCAGTGTTGGGAAGCGGAGAAGCAGAAGTTGAGGGAGGACATATTTCTAGGTGTCCCAGAATAAGATTGACTGCAAGGCATATTCCCTGGGACAATTAACCTTACCAGGATAGTCACAGAGAGGTGGGGACTAGAGGTCACAAGGCAAAAAGATTACATCCTGGGTATCTAGCATGGGAAGGACATAAGAATGGAGTCAGAAGGGCCCACCATTTCCAATTTAAAGAGAATCCAAGATTAGCCATTGAGTAAGAAAATCTGAAAAGCCCTGGAAATTTACAGCTCATGTTCAAAAGAAACTTAATAAAAGTTTTCCTGAATTTGACAACAATCCTAAAACTCTATTGAGACAACAATCCTAAAACTCTAACAATATTGAGGCATGAAGATGAAACTTTTGTAAACTATCAGTGGTAAAAACAAATTTCCTCAACTATGCTAGGAAAAAGAGATAAAATTCTATTTCTATCCTCTCAATAGAAAACCCAAAGTTATGACCATACAAAGTGGAAGTCAGGGAACATATGGATAAAAAAATATAGGGAGGAAGTATTACAAAAGTTGCTAGGCAGTTAATTCATGAGAATGAGTTATTTTGCTGGATTTTATGGTCTTTTGTGATGCTCACCTTTAAAATGGTACTTTCTTTTTTCATTTTGAATAAACATTCACTTTAAGACCAACTTCTGTGTTTGGGATTTTTGTATCATAGGGCGCTTAAAATTTTTTAAAAGCTTCAGACCCCATGAAACCTGGGTCTACTCTCGTGTGAGAATTAGGGTAGCTTTTCTCCGGCTAGAGTTTCTTTGGCTTAAGCGTGGTAATTGCACCGCCTGACAGGGTTATTATGCAGATTGCATGAGGCAGTGTGAATGAGGTTCTGGCACATAGTAGGGTTTCAATAAATGCTCATTTTCTTTTCTCTCACCTAAATTCTCATGGTATAAATTTGTGATCTCATCTTTCACCTTATATCTTTTCTACTGGGTTAATTATCTTTTTATTTCCCCAAGTAAGTTCGGAGTTCATTGCACTTCTACCTGTTTCTTCCTCTAGTTTATTCTCAAATCCATTTTTGTTCTGCTGCTGCAGAAAGTCAGATCTGATCTGAGTTAAAAATCTGACCTGCTTAAAAACTTTTAATGGCTCCTTTTGACCAAAAGATAAAGCTGAAATGCCTCCATATGAAATTTAGGATCCATAAAGCAACTCCTGCCTACTTATCTAGACCTAAGTCATACCTTCCTCAAACTCTACACTCCAGGAGGCCAGGTAAAAAGGAACGGTACTTGCATGCTTCCTGTTTTTCCTGATTCAGGCAAGGATGTCCTCTTCCTGTCTCTCATTCATTCATTCATTCACCCACTCACTACAAGAATATTTGTTGGGTCAATGTTTAATTTACGTAAGACACACACCAAATACGAGTATATGAACAGCTTGATGTGGTATCTCCCCCAAACACCCTACCAGGCAATTTGCCTGGAGGTCAGGGAACAAAACCTCTCACAGACTAGTTTAAAGGTCTTACTGCAGGGTTCACTAACCTACAGTGAGAACAGAAGGGGAGAGAGGAGGTAGGTCAAGGCAAGGAAGATGAGTGTGATGGTGGAAGGTGTGAGGCCCATGCCCCCAGGGTTGTGTGGTGACCCCAGGTCTCCCCTCTCTCTAGCACATTATCTTTCCTCATGGTGATGTGGTCATGAGGCCCAGAGTTGAGGTTACAGTAAGGGGGACCCCGGATGAGATAGGCCAGGAACTAGGACACACTTTCGCTGTTTTGGAGGGACCTGTGCACATTTGCTGGTCCCAGATATAGCGCACACATCACTGTGCTGAACTTCAGCTGTGGGCTGCATTTGTGGGGCCAGGATGGGATCCCACTGAAGCCACCTGTATATGGCTGATTTAGGGGAGACAGAGCTATCCAGTCACAAGTGACATGACCATGATTTGGCTTTTGCAATTCTTTTGGTCCATAAGTACCATTTCTGTGTGTTCCATCATATTTTCCATTAATTCATGAGCCTTTGGCATGTCTAAGAGATTATGGATTATTTAACCCATTCTATGACTTTTGCCCATGTCCCTTGCTTGCTTACTATCTTCACTGAACATGTAAGTTCAACCTTATGAACTATTAGCTCACTATCTATCCTTATGTGTTCCACCTCTCCTGTTTTTCTTGTTCTAACAATGAGATATTCTTAAACAAAGTTGCAAATGCACATCATACCAGGAGAAATACCACTTTCAGGAAGCTTGTGGGAAAGAAGTGGTCATACCTAGGCTCTCCTTGCCACAGATGCAGTGAGTTTCACATGGACCGATTCGATCCCAGCTTGGCTGGGGAGCAGAGCAGCCTCCCCACAAGAGAAGGTTCTGGAGTGGGAATAATCCAGGCTTGTAGGGTCGATCAAAGGCATAGATCCCCTTCAGGGATTTGCAGGTCTGCAGCTCTGGCTGGTGCATGAATCCCTCATGAGGAGTGGAAAGCGTGACAAGGAGAGATTGCCAAGGAGCTTCTGTGTTTGGCCTTGACCGCCTTGTTAAGGAACTTGGAGGTTATCATGAAGTCCAGGAGGAGCTGTGAAAGAATTTTCAGTCTGGTTTTCATTCTTTTGACCTTCAAATTCTTATCTCTACCTGGGGTGGTTAATTTTATGTGTTGGCTTGGCACATAAAATTGATCTATGGCACTCAGTTTTTTGGCCAAATACTCCTCTAGATGTTTCTGTGAAGGCGTTTTTTTGGTTGGGATTAACAATAAATTAGTAGACTTTGAGTAAAGCAGGTTACCATCAATCATGGTAATTGGGTGGGCCTCATCCAATCAGTTGGAGGCTTTCAAAACAACAACAGCAACAACAACTAAAAACAAAACAAAACAAAACAAAACAAAACAAAAAAACACAAACAAACCCAAAGTGACCTCCCTGAACAAGAAAAAATTCTGCCAGCACAGTCTGGGCTGGAAATTCAATTCTTCCTTGAGTCTGCAGCCTGGCAGCCTACCCTGCCAATACTCGACTTGCCAAATTCCTTAAAATAAATCTCTCTCTTTATATATACCCACATCTTATTGGTTCTAGGGACCAATTCAAATATTACTCTAGTTGTAAAATCTCTCCAGCTCCGCATTAGTCACTCTCTACTCAGCGACTCCTGTAACACTTTCTGGGTAACACTGTGTAGCCCTCACCACATGATTCATACTTATTTATTTACATCTGTCTCTCTCATAAAACTGTGACTAACTTGGGGACCAGGTCTTATCCATCATTGAAATCTCTGAGACTAACAGTGGCTGGTAAGAAAAAAGATGCTCAATAAATATTTATTGAAAGAATGAAAAACATGGAAGAACGGAACACCAAGTGCCTTCCAATAGCCTCAGCAATTAGAATGTATGGTGTGTAGCAGGCAATGGATAAAATCCACGATAGCAAGGCTAATAAAGCTACTTACTTGCCATGTTACTATGAGGTGGACACTAGTCTGGGCTCTAAAAATACCTAGAACTTGAAAGAGCTCACGCAAACTTATTTTTATTGAATTAAGGATTTCTTGCCAAAGATTTCTATGTCTCAAGTTACTTTTTCTGCCATAAATGCCTCTGCCTTGCTCCTGTCAAACCTTGAGCTCTTTTTAGCACCAAGACAATGAAGGACTTGTAAGGGGGAAGACGAAGAAAGGGAATGCAGTAAATAGAGCCCGAAGGTACCAGGGCCTGCGTGGACACCTGAAGTTCACTGTTGAAACCAGTCAAATGCAGCAGCCTCAGTTGCTCTGACCTATTCCCAGCTCACTGTGACCCTGCAGCTCCCTTCTGAGAAACACAGGGTTTCCTGGGAACTGCTTTCAACGTGATGTGCTTTGAAATAATCCTGTGGGCTAATCTAGTCCCGAGCAGCCCTTGGGGGAAGGCTCAGGGAAATATAATAGGCCGGGAGAAAGCAGGGTAATAAATCACAAATTTTTGACACTACAATTCAGAGAGATGACTAAAGCATGTTTGTAATTTATTTTCCCCCTTTAAAAAAAAAAAAAAAAAGAGTTCCTTCTTGCCGTGTGAACGCCAGATCTCTAAAAATAAGTTACTGGCTTATTTGTCACTGAAGATATGGGCACATCAACATCGACAGGAAATTTGAGTCTCCTGGGGTGGGTGCCTTCGAATGGAAAACAATAGAAGTCGGAGCAAAGACAAATGACTCTTCATCGGGCTTTCCAGCAGAGCGGATCCGGACAGACAGAGACGATGTTGGTGGCGGAGGAGAGTAACGTCAGGTTTCTGCATCCCGATATCCTCGTGAAGCGGGTTCTCGGTGCTCAGAGCCCATCTGTGGCCCCCACACCCGTGGCTGGATGCCTCCATTCATCATGCGTGATTTTATCCCCTTGCTGTTCCTCCTATGACTTTTATTACATTTCTTTCTGCCCCAAGTGATTTTTTGATACCGTTAGCTGGATGGAGCTAGTAGGAGAGAGGGGGTCCCACAAGACTAACAAAGAAACTGAGGAACAAGCCAGACCCCATCCTACCTTCCTGAAGGCCTGGCTGCCAGAAACTTCCTCTTGCAGGTGGCTGCAGATACGCAAACCTCTCGGAAGCTTTTTTCCATTCTGTAAACTGGACTGCAAAGGTGAATAAGTGGGAGCAGGGCTTATGTTGCAGAGCGAGCCTGCATGGGGTCCCTCCCATCCTCAGGAAGGCTCAGGAAAAGAGGTGAGAAGGTGGAGGCTACCCCAGGAGAGCCAGGAAGCTGCTCTGCCCCCTGGGTGCTGCTGGCTGCCTTAACCTCTTCAGTGTCTGCCCAGATGCACTACAGCTGCCGACAGAGTCCCCAGCCCTGAGATATATAGGACACTTATTTTTGGAAACATGCTCTATATCTGAAAGCACTCATGATGAACAAATTCAGCCAGATGGCAGAAACTCAGTTACCCGCCTCTGCGAAATCTCGCTGTACCCAGCGCAGCCCAGTGGAGAGGCCCCCCACAGTTGGTGTGGGATCAATTATTACAAACCTGGGCCTTGCATTTCCCTGCTGCCCAGGGAGCGCCGCTGCCCCTGTCTCTCACCTCTCCTGCCCTCTAAAATGAAGGTAGATTTGGCTCCAGGAGTTTTTTCTTAATGCTGAAAACGAAAATTTTTTAATTC